>NC_053498.1:49219433-49954433 GCF_905171775.1 Rana temporaria
TAGTCATGCATGTGCCCCTCGTGATGTCTGCATCATGGGGGGGGACAGTCATGCCTGACACCCATGTCACTCACCAACCAGCCAGCTGTCCCCATACACGTTCTGTTCAAATTCTGTTGGGATGGGGCTCTGACGGTATATGTAGCTGTCATGGCTGGACCCTGGGTGTTTGGCACGGATGTGTCATATGAGGTATTTGGCATCGGCTATCACCTGTACGTTTATGGAATGCCAATGCTTCCGATTGCGATAAATGTGCTCTGTGTCACGGGGGGCTGTAGTGCCACATGGGTGCAATCAATGGCCCCCACGGTGCGTGGGAATCCGTCAATTAGGCAGAAATCACGCATTGCCTTCTGCCGCAGGTCCTCCTGGGTGGGTTTGATGATTTGATTGGCCATGCGTCTGAGGATTGCGGGGACAACCTGGTGCACACATCTGCTCATGCTGGTTTGTGATATCCCTGCCACGGCTCCACTTGTGCGCTGAAAATAAATGCAAGGAAATGCAGTGTTGCCAGGACCTTCTCCAGTGGCTGCACTGCATGTGAGCGGTGTGTCTGGCTGGTGATGTCATCCTGCAGGGCTCTTGTAATTTCCAGGATAGCAGCAGGGCTGAATCTGAAACGGCGATACACCTCCAAATCACCCATGGCAAAGAGGCTAATGCGCGGTGGGTATATCCTCTCCCGTGCCCTCTTACGTGCCCTCCTCCTCCTCCTTCTACGCGCCTCTGCACACACTAGTAGTGCTAAGACCATGCCTGCCCCTGGCATGTTGGCATACGAATGTGTTGTCCTATAAGTGTGGTTGATCAGCTCGTCCGGGATGGTGCTGCTGTATTTGCTCTCAAGCTGACTTACTCACGTCTGGGGCAAAGTTACCCCTGCTTTATGAGGGGTAACTTTAGGCCGGCCATTCGTCTTACGCGCACCGCGCGTAGCCTGCGCCGATCACGTGAAGGATCGGGAATCAGCGCATCTACATCATTTGCATATTTGAATACTAATTCAATGGAAGCGCAGGATGCCATCAGCGTAAATATGCGCCTACGCTGTGTAAACTTAAACGAGTTAAGACGGACGGGAGAAGCCTTGTTTCTGGCGTATCTGGTTCTGTGACTAAGGCGCATAGATACGACGGCGCATTTTTACACTTACGCCGCGCATCTCCATATACACCGGCGTAACTTCTTTGATAATCTGGCCCATAGACTCCATCCTCACCTCCTTTTTGTGTGTGGGGGGGGGGGGGCGGTCAGGATTGCCAAGGACACCCTTCAGTTACCAGTACTGGAGGGCGGTCTGGCCCTCCCCTGCCTCCAAACATATTATATTATTGCATCACAATTGGTCCACGCACATTGGTGGTTTTACCCTGAAGCCAACGATGCAGCCACCGCATTGGAGGCAGCCATTCTTGCCTCTTATGAATCCCTGCAAAATGTAATTCATTGTATGTCCCTGGGAGGGCGGGAGGGGACGAGTATTATGGCAATGACTTTGCGGATTCTTAAACTCACTAAATTGCAAATTCCCCCCAGCGGCAATACATACTCACCGAACACTCCACTATGAGGGAATCCGAACCTTCCGAAATTTTTCCGTAGAACGGATGGGGGATATTGGTCGAGAAGGGGGGTGAAAACTATTATGCATCTGTTCTCGGGCAATGTGTTTCGTCCTTTTGAGGAATTTCATAGAGATTATAATCTGCCACGCCAGTTTATTTCCTCTACCTACAGATACGCCACACTGCAGCAACGCAGTTTGACCTTCGTAACATAGTCGTTCAGCTCTCCCCGCTGGAACGATTGCTAACTGACTCCTCTCACGCCAAGCTAGTCTCCTCATATTATGGGTCTCTCCTGCACACTACGAATCAAAGGCTGAGCAAAGCGGCTGCTAGCTGGAGAGCCGACATCCCTGAGCTGACGGAGGACATCTGGCAGGAGGTATTGCCCCTCCAGGTCCCCTCTGTCATTTTGTCCTGTGACAAGGTAATACAGACCAAACTGTTGTACAGATCCTATTTCACACCATGCTTATTGTTTAAACTGAACAGAATTCCATCAGCGCTATGCTCCCAATGCGGCGTGGCTGATGGCACGTTTTTTCATTTAATGTGGGAGTGTTCTTCGATTAGAAAGTTCTGGTTAGAGGTCACGGCCTTCATTAGCTCGCTGCCGCAGATACCCAATATATGTAATCCCCTGAGGTGTTTACTGGGATATATTGATGATGAAAGTATATCTAAGAGTACGCAAACCTTCCTGCGGATAGTATTGTTCTATGCTAAGAAGTCTATAACTTTCCATTGGAAGTCTCCATCCTTACATACCATTGCCTTCTGGCTCACCACAATCAATCATGCTATACCGCTGTATAAGTTGACATATGAGGCCAGAGGGTGCCCAAAAAAATTCTTGAAGGTTTGGGGCTCTTGGGTTGATTCCGAGAGCACCATACCACCTGCTCCTTGAATTTTGACTGATGACTGATACCTATGCCCGTTGAAAAGACCTGAGTGAGTAAATTGATGATTTATTGGTTCCCTCCCCCTATTCTCTGTATGTTCTATGAATGTGCTCAATGTGTACCAGCTACCAGAGTTTTGTAAAATAATGTAACGGGCGATGTTCGCTCAATATATGTGTTTGTTGTACTGTTTGTACGGTAAAAAAAATTTTTTCAATATGTGTCTGTGAAAAGAGATGCGAATCAGCGAGCCTGCAGTATAACAATAAATTAGACTTTCTTAGGGTTCCATGCCATTGAAGATCAGAGTGCAGCACAGATTGCTAGCAACATTGTTGCCTGCATAGAGAGCAAGGGCCTTGAAATATCAAAGTGTCATGGTCGGGGGTTTGATGGTGAAGCAACAATGAGTGGTGTCTATTCTGGTGTGCAGGCTCGGATAGCAAATATGGAAAAAATGCCCTCTATGTTCATTGTGCAGCACACAATCTGATGCCACGTACACACAATCATTTTTCAGCATGAAAAAAACGTTTTTAAAAAACGTTTTTAAAAAACGTCATTTAAAATAATCGTGTGTGGGCTGCACATCGTTTTTCAGGTTCTGAAAAACGACAACATTTTTTTTCTAACATCCTGCATTTTTTAACATTGCTTTAAACGATGTAGTTTTTCGGGTTGTAAAAAATGATCGTGTGTGGGAAAAAACACCGCGCATGCTCAGAAGCAAGTTATGAGACGGGAGCGCTCATTCTGGTAAAACTACCATTCATAATGGAGTAAGCACATTCATTACGCTGTAACAGACAGAAAAGCGCAAATCGTCTTTTACTAACACTGAATCAGCTAAAGCAGCCCAAAGATGAATGGAACTTCCCCTTTAGAGTGCAGTCGTACGTGTTGTATGTCACCGCGCTTTGCTAGATATTTTTTTTAAAACGATGGTGTGTGGGCAACGTAGTTTTTAATGATGAAGTTGGGAAAACTTTGTTTTTTGGACATGCTAAAAAATGATCGTGTGATCAGCATGAAAAAAAACTTTATTTTTTAACATGTTGAAAAAAAAAACAACGTTTTTCCAACTTCATTATTAAAACGAAGTAGCCCACACACCATAGTTTTAAAAATATGATCTAGCAAAGCGCGGTGATGTAGAACACGTACGACGGCACTTTACAGGGGAAGTTCCATTCGCCTTTGGGCTGCTTTAGCTGATTCTGTGTTAGTAAAAGACGATTCAAGCTTTTTTGTCTGTTACAGCGTGATGAATGTGCTTACTCCATTATGAACGGTAGTTTTACCAGAACGAGCGCTCCAGTCTCATAACTTGCTTCTGAGCATGCGCAGGGTTTTTTCGTAGTTTTAGCCCACACACGATCATTTTTTACAACCCGAAAAACTACATCGTTTAAAACGACGTTAAAAAATGCAGCATGTTCGAATTTTTTGGGTCGTTTTTCAGAACCTGAAAAATGATGTGTAGCCCACACACGATCATTTTAAAAGACAATTTTGAAAAACAAAGTTTTTTTCATGCTGAAAAATGATCGTGTGTACGCGGCAAGACATACGGAAGTTTCTAGATTCTTTGATGTGGTGCATAATTTATACACCTTCTTTGGGGAAAGCATACTCAGATGGGCCCGTCTCTCATCATTCACATCAGAATCCTCTATCACACTGAAACGGCTTTGCCCTACACGGTGGTCTTCTAGACATAATTCCCTGCTTGCACTTCGTTTCCGTTTTCTAGACATCATGCAAGCTTTGTCAAAAATAATCCTTCTTTCGGCAAAACCAAAAGAAAGTAGTGACGCTGCAAATCTAAAAAAGAAAATGTTATCTTTTGAGTTTGTGCTTCTTGTTGCCCTGCAAACTAAAATCTTGAACCATGTGAATGCAATTTCAAAAGCCTTGCAATCAAAGAACATGGAACGGTCTGGAGTAGTGCAGCTCATTCGGAATGCTGTTACAGCCAGGGGCGTTGTTAGGGGTGGGCTGGGGAGCTTTTTTTCCCAAGCGTCGCCGAGTGACAGACAGGTCCCGCCTTCTGGAGCCTGCAGCGCCTGTGATGGACGTCCCACTGGTCCAATCCGTGACCGCGGGACGTGTGACGTCCATCATAGGCGCCGCAAGCTTAGAAGGCGGGAATTACAATGCCGCCCGGCGCGCAATGCGACATCCTCGCTGGGTTCGGAGACACCTACAGCCCAGCACAGCAAGCCATCTACATGACAACTCCTCATCTGATCCCTGCTCCTGATAAGCCATGCTGTACGTGCAGACTTCATACTGACAGCCCTCTGCCTTCTCTGTATTCACTGCATTTAGCACTCATTGGCATACTTGGTATTAAATCTTCTTGCTGCTCCCATATCAAGGACTTCCCTCCCAGCATCCAGATCCAGGATTTTGCTCCTGGCACCCGTTGCAGAAGTTTGTCGCACTGAGTCACATGCTGCTCCCTGGAGACACATCTGATGGAAGGGCCAGTGCAGGGGCAGCCCACTGAGAGGGCACAGCTGGCTCTGCATATGAGATGGGGGAGGTCCAGATGTGCCACCCTGTCTACCCCTGGCACTCCAACCACCTGGGAGAACTGAGTGTCGGACAGCTCCTCACATGGATCGATACTACAGCCTGCCTGGCAGGTAAGAGAACCCCCATACACACACTTGGCTAAACTGATTGGTTCACTTTCAAAGAATTGCAATCCTATACCCAGTTGGCATTGTCATGATTTTTTTTTTTTATGTTATGATTTATGGTGGCCATACAGACTTCAATAACTGTTCACATATTTATAAAAAAAAATTAAATCTCTCAAATGGGAATAATTTATCTATAGATAGATAATATCAATATAGATCAAAATGCCACACAAGAGGCAATCGATCAATGGTAAAGATACAATCCTAATTTGTGATCGTACAATAGTGATCACATTTCTGCTTCCATCATGTAATCTCATAATCTGTTCAATCAAAATACAATCGTATTCTTGAACAAAGTATCACGGTGCTGCCAATAGATGTAATCAATAGTAATCAACAGGTCAGTGTAGTCAGGACAGGTCACTGGTCAGTGTAGTCAGGTCACTGGTCAGAGTAGTCAGGTCACTGGTCAGTATAGTCAGGTCACTGGTCAGTATAGTCAGGTCACTGGTCAGTGTAGTCAGGTCACTGGTCAGTGTAGTCAGGTCACTGGTCAGTGTAGTCAGGTCAGTGTAGTCAGGTCACTGGTCAGTGTAGTCAGGTCAGTGTAGTCAGGTCACTGGTGAATGTAGTCAGGTCAGTGTAGTCAGGTCACTGGTCAGTGTAGTCAGGTCACTGGTCAATGTAGTCAGGTCAGTGTAGTCAGGTCAGTGTAGTCAGGACAGGTCAGTGTAGTCAGGACAGGTCAGTATAGTCAGGTCACTGGTCAGTGTAGTCAGGTCACTGGTCAGTGTAGTCAGGTCACTGGTCAGTGTAGTCAGGTCAGTGTAGTCAGGTCACTGGTCAATGTAGTCAGGTCACTGGTCAGTGTAGTCAGGTCACTGGTCAGTGTAGTCAGGTCAGTGTAGTCAGGTCACTGGTCAGTGTACTCAGGTCACTGGTCAATGTAATCAGGTCACTGGTCAGTGTAGTCAGGTCACTGGTCAATGTAGTCAGGTCAGTGTAGTCAGGACAGGTCAGTGTAGTCAGGACAGGTCAGTGTAGTCGGGTCACTGGTCAGTGTAGTCGGGTCACTGGTCAGTGTAGTCGGGTCACTGGTCAGTGTAGTCGGGTCACTGGTCAGTGTAGTCGGGTCAGTGTAGTCGGGTCACTGGTCAGTGTAGTCAGGTCACTGGTCAGTGTCTGAAGTCAGTGTAGACAGGTCACTGGTCAGTGTAGACGGGTCACTGGTCAGTGTCTGAAGTCAGTGTAGTCAGGACAGGTCAGTGTAGTCGGGTCACTGGTCAGTGTAGTCGGGTCACTGGTCAGTGTAGTCGGGTCACTGGTCAGTGTAGTCAGGTCACTGGTCAGTGTAGTCGGGTCACTGGTCAGTGTAGTCGGGTCACTGGTCAGTGTAGTCGGGTCACTGGTCAGTGTAGTCGGGTCACTGGTCAGTGTAGTCGGGTCAGTGTAGTCGGGTCACTGGTCAGTGTAGTCAGGTCACTGGTCAGTGTCTGAAGTCAGTGTAGACAGGTCACTGGTCAGTGTAGACGGGTCACTGGTCAGTGTCTGAAGTCAGTGTAGTCAGGACAGGTCAGTGTAGTCGGGTCACTGGTCAGTGTAGTCGGGTCACTGGTCAGTGTCTGAAGTCAGTGTAGACAGGTCACTGGTCAGTGTAGACGGGTCACTGGTCAGTGTCTGAAGTCAGTGTAGTCAGGACAGGTCAGTGTAGTCGGGTCACTGGTCAGTGTAGTCGGGTCACTGGTCAGTGTAGTCGGGTCACTGGTCAGTGTAGTCGGGTCACTGGTCAGTGTCTGAAGTCAGTGTAGTCAGAACAGGTCAGTGTAGACAGGTCACTGGTCAGTGTAGTCAGGTCACTGGTCAGTGTAGTCAGGTCACTGGTTAGTGTATGCAGGTTATGTCAGTGTGTGTGTACTGACACACACACTCACGTAGGTCAGGGTATGTGTGTCAGACAGGTCACCCTGCGCCACTCCACAGACCGCGCACCCCCCCCCCCGGCTTGGCTTCGGGCTGAAGCCCCTGGTCTTTTTGGCACCTAGCAACGCCCCTAGCAAATTTTGAGGAACGCTTTAAAACCGCTGTATTTTATAGATATTTGGATATGATTATAAACCAGCTGTCAGACCAATTTACAGGAATGAATGCAGTCCTTCAGGCCCCGTACACACGGCCGAGGAACTCGACGTGCCAAACACATCGAGTTCCTCGGCCAGTTCAGCCCTGAAGCCGCCGAGGAGCTCGGCGGGCCGAGAGCTCCCATAGAACAACGAGGAAATAGAGAACATGTTCTCTATTTCCTCGACGAGTTCCTCGGCGGCTCCATCGGGCCGAAAGTGTACAGACGACAGAGTTTCTCGGCAGAATCAGGCTCTGACCGAATTTCTCGCCGAATTCTGCCGAGAAACTCTGTCGTGTGTACGAGGCCTCATAGATTTGAAATAGTTCAGCCTGCCATTCTTGCTTCTCAATCTGACTCAATCTAATTGCAGCAGCATCAAAACTGCATGAATTTTACAAAGAGGATCCATCACCAGATTTTCCTGGGCAGCTTCTTTCATTCCGTTCAGCACTTCAAGAAGAGGTTTGCAGTTGTTCCACTGTAAAGGATCTTGCTGACCTACTAATTGTTGAACAGTGCACTTCTACAGAGAGGCCCGGAGCAAAAACAGAACCTGCAATAAGCGCAGGGCCGGCCATGACAGGGTTAAATAAAACCCTGCTATGCTCGGTGGGAGTGTCAGCAGGGAAGGAGAGCGAGGCGAGGTTATAAATTCTCCCTCCCCACGCTCCCCGGGTTAACGCACAAGGGGAGAAGTTTAAAGACAGGCGCTGCTGGGGATTCTGGGCCATATTCTCAAACAAGTTACGTAGGCGTATCAACAGATACGCCTACGTAAGTCCGTTTCCTATGTTTAAGTGTATTCTCAAACTGAGATACACTTAAACATGCCTAAGATACGACAGCCTGCGCCGTTGTATCTTAGGCTGCAATATTTACGCTGACCGCTAGGTGGCGGTCAGCGTAGAATATGCAAATGACTAGTCACGCCGATTCTCGAACGTACGCTTGCCCGCCGTAGTGTTTTAACGTCGTTTCCGTAAGCGATACGCGGCGTAAAGATAAAGATGCCCCCTAGGTGGCGTACTCAATGTTAAGTATGGCCGTCGATCCCGCGTCGAAATTTCAAAATTGAACGTCGTTTACGTAAGTCGTCCGTGAATGGCGCTGGACGCCATTTACGTTACAGTCAAAACAAATGACGTCCGTGAGACGTCATTTAGCGCAATGCAAGTCGGGTAATTTACCCGACGGAGCATGCGCATTACGATCGGCGCGGGAGCGCGCCTAATTTAAATGATCCACGCCCCCTGCCTGGATCATTTGAATTAGGATGGCTTACACGGGTGGACTTTACGCGATGCCGCCGCAAGTTCACAGGTAAGTGGTTTGGGAATCCGGCACTTGCCACTTAAACTTGCGGCGGCGTAACGTAAAGTACATACGTTCCGCCGCCTGAAATGTATGAGAATATGGCCCTCTGTGCTCTGCCAGAAAACCTATCAGAGGTAGGCCGCGGCCGGGGGGACTTAATTTTTTTGGTTTTCTCTGCCTGTTACAATGTCTGGGGTCGAGGCCATGCTCGCCCAGCTGAGGCAGGAGGCGGATCGCCGCGGTGAGGGGTGGCTGCAGTCCATGCTGGGGCCGCTCCTCCTGCCCGGGGACACTATGGAGGATTCACCCGTTCGGGGGGGGGACACCCCGCGAGCGCAGTTATCGCGGCCTCCCGACCGCTATTCCCCAGGACCATCCACCCGGTCCCATAGAAGGGAGGGCAGCCCCATCCGGGCCCCCCGCAAAACGGACTGCGTCAGCGGCGGCGGGGCGCCATGAAAAGGCCACGGATCGGCAGCGCGGGTCAGGGGGGGGGGGGGCGGCCAGGGGGCTCCAATGCGGCGGCCAGGTCCGCTCGACGTGAGGATCAGAGGGATGCGGGCTCCAACCCCGGGAGCCTCGGCGACAAAAATCTGTCCCTGCGGTGGCTAGCTCTCCAGCATCCGCGGCTAGCCACCTCCAATCCAGCCCCGTGGTGAGGGAGCATGGGGGAGTGGAAGACGGCAGAGGGCATGCGGCACCAAGAAAAGCGACAGGGAAGTCGGTGCACGGGTCCAGGGTGCGCAGCGAGAGCGAGTCCAGCTCTGGGCCCACGGCAGCCAGGCCCGAGTCGCCTGGTGGGCCTTCATCCGGTGAGGAGGGTCGGCCTGGTGATCATTTGGAGGGGGAGCTGTCTGAGGAGGAGGTCGTGCCCAGGACGGAGGTCGCAGCGCGGGAGTCGAGCCGGTCGGCTGGTGGGATTGCTTCCAGACAGCCCGGTGAGTCGCTTTTGTCTGTTTCTTCTGCAATACAAAATGTGGGGGTGTCAGTGGAGGGACGGGGGGGGGTCCCCGTAGTCGGTTAGTGGGGCCCGCGGTGGCGGGGGTGAGTGGTGGTAGGTCTGGTGCCCAGGGGGAACAGTCGGGGGAGGATGCGGGTTTGCAACGGTTTCTGGCGGGTCTGGAGGCGTTGGTGAGCCAGTTGAAGGGGGGGGGTCAGCCCCGCCGGTAGCCCGGCGGCAGCATGGGGTCCGGCGGGGGGATCCGGGGGAACGTCACCCGCAGAGGCAGACGCTGTGTCGGGGGCTGTGGTGCCCGTGGACAAGGGGCAAAACGTAGGGGCGGTGGCGGCAAGTACTGCGGTGCCGCCTGCGGAAAAGGGGGATGCGGGGGTCGATTCCGCGATGAAGAGGGATTTGGTCCGGTTGGCGGATGCGGCAAAAGGGGAGGTTTATACGTGTTATGAGGCACCGCTGGGTTCGCATTTGAAGCCGGAGGTGCGGGAAAAGATTTGGAAAAGTGAATATGTGGAGATATTCGCGTTGTTACCGCTTAAAAAGTTTAACCTCGATAGGGTTAAGCCGGAGGAGTCCAAGAAAGAGGACGAGGAGAAGAGGAGGTATAGACTTATACCTAGGACTTTTGCGAACTGGTCGCAGGCGTACTCGATCATGGCAAGCGTGATCGGTGAGAAAAACCCCGAACACTGTTCGTCGCTTTTCAGCTATCAGGAGGCGATTAGTGAGGCCTACCGTTGTTACGGAGGCACGGGGTGGCTCTGGTATGATGAGCAGTTCCGGCAATGCCAGGCTATTTGGCCTGATATTAGGTGGGACACTAAGGACATCGGCCTTTGGATGCGGCTTATGTCGGCCCCACGGACGTCCACGACGTTTTTTCAGGGGGGTGCCGGTGGAACCTCTTCCCCAGGACAGTCGGCCGGAAAGAAAAAGGGGGTCTGCTGGCAGTTCAACGAGGGTAACTGCAAGTTCGGAGGGTCTTGCCGGTTTAAGCACGAGTGCTTCGGCTGTGGTGGCAATCACCCCTCTTCCCGTTGTTTTAAGCAGGGCAAGGGACGTTCCGGAGATTCTGCAAGTAAGAGGGAGGACTCCGGTGATGGTGGAAAGGATGCGACCGTTTCTCGGTAGATATCCTGACAGGGCGGCCGCCCTGTCGTTGGAACGGGGCTTCTCAGTGGGCTTTAGCATTCCGTGCAATTTGTCGGTGGTCCCTCCGATGGCTAAGAATTTGCGTTCCGCGTTACAACACCCGGAAGTGGTTTCGGAGAAACTGCGGAAGGAAGTGGCGCTGGGCCGGATGGGGGGCCCATTTGTCTCGCCTCCATTGGACGGGTTGGTGGTTTCCCCCTTGGGGGTGGTGCCTAAGAAGGAGCCGAACAAGTTCCGGCTTATTCATTGTGAAGGATGCTTCAGTAATTCTCCCTGCTCGTTATGCTGTGTGTGTGTTAGAGGATTTCAGGTGACTCATTCCTCGGCTAACAGGCTGTTGATATGGTAATGACCTTTCCTCAGCCAGTCCTAGTTCAAAGGGTAAATGGTCTAGTGTGTTGTGTGAAGAAGCCCTGTGGTTACGGTTACTGTTATTAGAAGGGGCTCATGTTAATTATTCTGATTGCTTCATTGTGGTAATTATCGCTTCTACATGCGGGGCCGGGCTGTGTAGATATTGTATTCTTTACAACTAGTAATTACCTTTACCTTCTAAAGAAAATGTGTTTTCAGAATCGGCTCCGTCGTGTCTGCCTAATCATATGTATGGAAGCCCCAGTGTGAGGGGGCGGAGATTTGTCATTGTAACAGTTTTGGAAATTACATATAAGCTCTGTGTTATACCATTAAAGTCTGTCTTGTTCTAGCAGTAAGCCTGGACTCATGTGTGGCTTAATGGGCGATCTCAGGAATATCCCTCCTAGTGGAATATTGGGTGATGTTCTTATGGAAGAAGGGAATCTTTGACGGGGATATCATACCAATACCGTCACAATTGGTTGGAAGCAGCGGGATTTTCCCTTCTATTCCCCTTTACACCTAGATTCCAAGCAGACACTGGAAGAACTACTGGAAGTTCGTGGAAGGATTGCTAGCAACAAAACCAAGCGGGTCATCATAGCAGAATCAATGGAGCTAGACCAGGAGGACGGGATTGCAGCAACACCAGCAGTACAAGAGATGGAGACACCAGTGATTCAGGAGGAGGAATCGCCAGCCAACAAGCTAATGAGAGAGAAGCTAGCATGGTTCGGTCCGAACCCAACGGCAGATGTGGTGCTGAGAGTGATGGACATGTTAGTAAACGCAGAACTACAGTTAAAACTGGCAGCAGTCCAACAAGCAGCCGCACATTCTCCAAACAGTGAGTACAGCACAGCAGACGCAAGGAAGATTCCGTTTAGCGCTTTTAAAGCTTTTGATGAAAAGGACTGTGAGATTGATAACTACCTGGCAGATTTTGAGCGACAATGTAACCTGCACCGAATAGCTAGAGGAGAGTGGGTTGCAATATTGTCAGGCAAACTGTCAGGCAAAGCTTCTGATGCTTTCCGGACCGTGCCAGATCAGGATATCCATAGCTACGCCCGGGTTAAAGAAGTGCTCCTGGCTCGTTATGCAGTAACCCCAGAGTCCCACCGACAGAAGTTCAGGGACTCACGCAAAACCACAAAAGACTCTTACGCGGAATGGGCATACCAGTTATCCCTGTCGGCCTCTAACTGGGTTAACAGCAGCCAGGCCACCACCGCAGAGGACATTTTGCAACTAATGCTCCTGGAGCAATTTTACAATCACATCCAGGCGGACGTCAAAGACTGGGTGAGAGATCGCAGGCCCATGACTCTACCAGAGGCCGCGAAGTTGGCGGATGAATATGCGGATACTCGCAAGACAAACCAGGTCACACCACGGGTACAACCTCCACGACCAACGGCGCCCTCACACCCACCAGCCGCTAGATACCAACCTCCTAACAGACCGATGACATCTAGCCCTCGCTATCCACGCCAGGAGGACAACGAACAACGCTGCTTCCGGTGCAAACAGCTGGGTCACTTCAAGCAGAATTGCCCCATGAATGACAACACCAGGTCAAATTGGTCTCAACCTGGGTACCGCCCACCAGCAGCAGCCCATTGTGTAGACTCGGCTTGGGATCCCCAGGAGCTGGGTCCGGAAGAACCATTGGACACCCTTTACGAAGTCCTCATGGTACAATCTGTTATTACGGACAACAGGGAACACCATTGTCAGCTGGTCATGGGCGCCAGCCCTGAGCCGGAGGGGCCCTGGAGGGAGCTGGGCAGAAAGAGGCACCACCGGCCACGCTCCAAGAAGAAGAGGTCCTGGAAGCCGTATAACAAGCTGACCTGGGAGGAGAAGAAACGACTGGAGGAGAGGGAGTCGCAGCGGGCGTCCCAGATGCGGGCCGAGATGTTCGCCAAGGGCCCACTGGTGGCCCCTTACACCACCACCCAGTTCCTGATGATGAAGGACCACGTGGAGAGCCTGCAGGACATGAGCAAGCAGGAGCTGATCCGTGAGTACATAGAGCTGGAGGAGTGCATAAGCCGCATGGAAGAGGAGAACAACCACCTGAGGTCACAGCGGGGTGACCCCCCCAGGCTCCATGAACTGGAGATGGAGCTGGAGAAGCTCAAAGAGGAGAACAGGCGGCTGCGGAGGGAGCAGAGGGTGGCTGACCCTATGGGGCTAACCTCCCCCCCCCGGACTCTGAGCACCAGTGCTACAGCATTTCAACAAATATAACTTTTTCTTTTTATGAATCTCCTGTGATTGTCACTTCAGAGCGATAACCTGCCCCTCCCATAGCGGGACACCTAGACGGCGGCTCACAGACCCATTCGCCGTCTTCTGGTGACTCTGCAGATCACACAAAGACTTGGGGACTGAACGGCGTGTGATCTGACGACCCGGTGACATACCTGAGTCTGAAGCAGTTGCCAAGGGAGGTCAGTCACGCCAAACGGAGTTAACCTCGGACTAAAAGCTCTGAACCCGTCAACCCTACTGGACCAGGAAAGGTCCAACCGGGTTTGCCGGAGCAGGGAGAAAAAGGGGGGCCATTGTGAAGGATGCTTCAGTAATTCTCCCTGCTCGTTATGCTGTGTGTGTGTTAGAGGATTTCAGGTGACTCATTCCTCGGCTAACAGGCTGTTGATATGGTAATGACCTTTCCTCAGCCAGTCCTAGTTCAAAGGGTAAATGGTCTAGTGTGTTGTGTGAAGAAGCCCTGTGGTTACGGTTACTGTTATTAGAAGGGGCTCATGTTAATTATTCTGATTGCTTCATTGTGGTAATTATCGCTTCTACATGCGGGGCCGGGCTGTGTAGATATTGTATTCTTTACAATTAGTAATTACCTTTACCTTCTAAAGAAAATGTGTTTTCAGAATCGGCTCCGTCGTGTCTGCCTAATCATCTGTATGGAAGCCCCAGTGTGAGGGGGCGGAGATTTGTCATTGTAACAGTTTTGGAAATTACATATAAGCTCTGTGTTATACCATTAAAGTCTGTCTTGTTCTAGCAGTAAGCCTGGACTCATGTGTGGCTTAATGGGCGATCTCAGGAATATCCCTCCTAGTGGAATATTGGGTGATGTTCTTATGGAAGAAGGGAATCTTTGACGGGGATATCATACCAATACCGTCACATTCATCATTTGTCGTTTCCAAAGGGGGGGTCAGTCAACGACGCTATCAGCATGGAGGACTGTACGGTGAGTTACACCTCTTTTGATGCTGCGGTGGGCTGGGTTAGGCGGTATGGCCGGGGGGCCTTGATGGCCAAATCGGACATCGAGGCGGCTTTTCGGCTCCTGCCGGTCCACCCGGATAGTTTTCAGCTTTTTGGCTGCCACTGGGGTGGAGAGTTCTACATGGACAAGTGTCTGCCGATGGGCTGCTCCATTTCCTGCGCGTTGTTTGAACGGTTCAGTTCTTTCCTAGAGTGGGTGGTTCGGGATGTGTCCGGAGTGAACTCCGTGATCCATTATCTGGACGACTTCCTCTGTGTTGGCCGGTGGGGTCACGGATTTGCGCAGTGTTGTTGGCCACGTTAGAACACATTGCGGAGCGATTTGGTGTGCCGCTGGCGCCCGAGAAAACGGAAGGACCGAGGTCGGTCATCCAGTTCTTGGGTATCGTGATCGATTCGGAGGTGATGGAATGTAGGTTGCCGCTGGACAAGTTGGAGGGCCTCAAGGCCGAGATTTGCGAGATGGTGGGTTTGCGGAAGGTGCAACTCCGAGCGATGCAGTCGCTCCTGGGGAAGCTAAATTTTGCATGCCGCATTCTCCCGATGGGGAGGGTCTTTTGCAGGCGCCTCTCGGCGAGCACAGCGGGGGTCAGGTCACCCAGGCACTATGTGCGCTTGGGGAAGGAACATAGGAGTCCTTCAACGGCAGGGCCTTGTGGATGTCCGGTCCGGTCAGTAACTTCGACATGGAGTTGTTCACGGATGCGGCCGGAGGTGCAGGTTTTGGGGCATATTTTCAGGGGCAGTGGAGTGCGGGCTCTTGGCCCCAGTCCTGGTTGGAGGCGGGGTTCACGAAGAACTTGGTGCTGTTGGAACTGTTTCCGGTGGTGCTGGCAGTGGAATTGTGGGGTTCGTCCTTCCAGGACCAGAAGGTGCCGTTCCATGGTGATAATCTGGGGGTGGTCCAGGTGATCAACAAAGTTACGGCATCCTCTCCTCCAGTTATTTGGCTATTGCGGCACCTGGTGCTGCGCTGTTTGCAGATGAACATATTTGTGTATGCGGTGCATTTACCAGGAGTGGAGAATGTAGTGGCTGACGCCTTATCTCGCTTTCAGTGGGACAGGTTCCGGGAGTTGGTGCCGGAGGCAGAGGAGCAAGGGGTCCCCTGTCCGGAGTGGCTTTGGAGGATTCCGTTGGAATCGTCTCCAACTGGATCAGAAAGTCGGTAAGTGTGAACACTTGGGGGGCGTATGAGAAGGTCTGGTCGGAGTGGCAGGCTCTGGTAAGGGAGGCCGAGGTGGACCTGGCCGGTCCCGAGGTCAGGGGATTGGTGATTTATTTCTTGGCCAGGAACATGGAGACCGGGGTGTCTCAGTCCATGTTGGATAAAAAGTTGGCTGGTTTGGCCTTCCTGTTTAAGTGGCAAGGGTGTCTGGACTTTACTAAGGAATTTTGTGTCCGGCAGGCTCTTAAAGGTTACAGGAAGCAGGGGCGTCGGTCGGATTCCCGGCGCCCGGTGTCGTTTGAGATATTGAGGGGTATTATGGGGGAGTTGGCGACATTGTGTTCGTCCCGGTTTGAGGTGTTATTGTTTCGAGTGGCGTTCGCGCTGGCGTTCTTTGGAGCTTTTCGAGTGGGGGAGTTGGTTAGCCCCTCGAAGACAGTACAGGGTGGCATGTTAGCCGGTGATGTGGTGTGGGCCCGAGAAGGGGTCGCATTGTTGTTACGTCGGTCCAAGACGGATCAGAAAGGGAAGGGCAAGGTGGTGCGAGTTTTCCCTATTGAGGGGTCGGAGTTATGCCCGGTTAGGGTGGTGCAGGAATTTTTGGACGTACGCCCAGAGTTGGGCGGATCATTTTTGCTGCATGAGGATGGGACAGCTTTGTCGCGGTATCAATTCGTGACGGTGTTCAGAAGGTGTCTGGGGGCTTTGGGCCTTGTGGCTAAGGAGTTCTCGGCGCATTCTTTTCGGATTGGGGGCGCAACGGAAGCGGCACATAGTGGTTTGGATGATGAAACGGTGAAGAGGATCGGCAGGTGGGAGTCGAGGAGGTTTCGACTATATGTTAGACCTCAGCTCATGGTAAACTTAGGGGTGAGCGGTGGTGCGGGCAAATAGGTCAGCCCAAAACAGTTTAAAGGGTCACCTCCAAGGTTGGAAGGGGGTGGTGCCGGAAGTGCACAAGTTTGCACAATTGGATCGACCACCGGATGTTTTGTTGATACATGCGGGGGGGTAACGACCTTGGGGTTCGTACCATGTTGGATGTCGCACGGGACATCAAGTTCGACTTTTTGAGAATTTGCATGTCCTACCCAGAAACGGTAGTGATATGGTCCAACATTGTGGGCAGGTCATCATGGCGGATGGCCAGATCGTGGGAAGGGGTGAACAGGGCCAGGAGAAAGATCAATCGGGACGTGGCTAAGTTCGTGATCAGGAATGGCGGGTTAGTGGTTAGACATCCTGAGTTGGAGGTGGATACGTGGAGGTATCTGCGGAGAGATGGAGTACACTTGACGGATGTGGGGATTGACATGTGGGTGTTGGGCCTGCAAGACGGGGTCCAGCGAGCATTGAGGGTGTGGAGGTGCGCCCAAAGGTAAGGAGTTACCTTTGGGTGCTGGTGGCGGGTGTTTTGGACTTTGCAGGAGAAGAAATTACCCTAAAGTGGATGCCATTACCCAGAGGTGGTATGGGTTCTGAAGGGACTGTTAGTCCAGTCTACCAAGGTGTAGCTGGGAAGTTGGTTAATGTGGGCACTGCGGTCAGTCAGTAAAAATGTTATTTAATGTTATTTAATATTTAAAAAGGTTATTTAAAATAAATGGAGGCTGCTGCGGCCAGTTTTTTACTCCAAAGATTACAGTAGTGGTCTCAGTTATTTATTAAGGTAAAGGTTGAGTAAAATGTGGGTCTTAGCAGATAAGGGTTAATTTATGTATACCATAGTCAAGAGAGGCCCGGAGCAAAAACAGAACCTGCAATAAGCGCAGGGCCGGCCATGACAGGGTATAATAAAACCCTGCTATGGTCGGTGGGAGTGTCAGCAGGGAAGGAGAGCGAGGGGAGGGGAGGTTATAAATTCTCCCTCCCCACGCTTCCCGGGTTAACGCACAAGGGGAGAAGTTTTCCCACCAACCCTCCCTTTGTTGGTTATTTTAAGGGGGGCAATTGGTTTGCTGGGATGGTAACGGCAAGTTATACAGTGTTTGTGGTGTTTGGGTGCTTTCCTTGTTTTTGTCTCTCCACACAGGTGCGAACTTACGATGTCGTGGCGGCGGCGGGTGTTTTGGACTTTGCAGGAGAAGAAATTACCCTAAAGTGGATGCCATTACCCAGAGGTGGTATGGGTTCTGAAGGGGCTGTTAGTCCAGTCTACCAAGGTGTAGCTGGGAAGTTGGTTAATGTGGGCACTGCGGTCAGTTGGTCGTCTCTGAGTCAGTTTGTCGGCTTGAGGCCTAAGACCAGAGTTAGGTACCGCAGTGCTCAAAAAAGGTTGAGAATGGTTACAAGTGGTGTTAATGTGCCTGCAAAGTCCAGCACCAGTAGTGTTAAAGTTGTATCTCAGGTATACATATGTTTATGTGTAAAAATTTTATTTAATGTTATTTAATATTTAAAAAGGTTATTTAAAATAAATGGAGGCTGCTACGGACAGTTTTTTACTCCAAAGATTACAGTAGTGGTCTCAGTTATTTATTAAGGTAAAGGTTGAGTAAAATGTGGGTCTTAGCAGATAAGGGTTAATTTATGTATACCATAGTCATGTCCCAGATGTCTGCATAGCATTACTGCTGTTCCTCACACTCCCAGTAACTGTAGCAACTGCAGAAAGGTCTTTTTCAAAATTAAAACTAATTAAAAGTTATTTAAGAAACACCATGTCTCAACAAAGACTCACTGGACCTGCTTTGTTAAGCATAGAAAACGAGAGAGCTAGAAGACTCAACATCAAAAGCATCGTAGATGACTTTGCTGAAGCAAAAGCTAGGTGTCGTCATTTTTAATGACCATGGTAAGTTTGCAGTTATATCTGTTCTGTTACAAGTTACACTATACCAGCCTTTCTCAAACGTTTTACCCCAGAGGAATCCTTTCATAAATTTCCTGGTATTGGGGAATTTTTACTAAAACCTATCCACCATTAGTGGTCAGTGGGAAGAATGTCTTGACATGTTAACCGGAAGGTACCGATAACCCCATCCCACAGATGGGTACCACCCTTTTTACTTCCAGCCTTTTCCTCCTCTTCCAGAGACCCAACACTGCCACAGCACGCAAGGGGTAAAGCCTTACCCTTGCGCGCACCTCCAAACCCTCAGGGCCCTCTGAATTACCTCCTGCAATCCCAGGGTCCAGAGATCAATGCCGACAGCATTGAGGTGGACCCCATCACCCCTAAGATACCGCCAGGTATCCACTTCCAGCTCCTTAAGGTGAACCACTAGGCCACCATTCCGGATTATAAATCTTCCAACTTCCTTATTAACCTTGACTCGGGCCTTGTTCACCTTCTCTACCAACCAAGCCCACCTCCAAGCTGTTCTGCCCACCATGCCAGACCACACGATAACCATCCCCGGGAAGGCAGTGCGCAGACGAAGGAAGTCATACTTCACATCCCGGATCAGCTGATGCATGGACCTGGCCCCCATATCATTCCCCCCCACATGCAATACCAACACATCCGGAGCCTTATCCAGACGTGAAAACTTCTGGGATGACCCTGCTCCACACCATTCCTGGTACACCGATCCACCGTGCCTGAGCTTCCCGCTGGGAGACACCCAGCTGTCTACCATTGGGCCGAACATCCGCCCGTTTGGCCCCCCAAAACACATAAGAGTGACCTAGGATCCAAACTAGGCCGACCTCTCTACCTGAAAAACAACGGACACAAAGCATTTGCAAATAACCCCACCCTTCCATAACAAATACACAGCCTGAGAAAACAACAACCCAACGCGTGAACCCTTACTCATGCATCAAGTGTGGGTGAATGTAGAGTTTAAACCTTTCAGAGTCCCATCGCCCAATCCGCTTCACCTTGTTGACACTCAGGCCTGCACGCGCCGCCTCTGTGGCCGCCCCCAATGTAGAATAAGTGCGAGGCATAACCCTTTGGGTCATACCCTGCCGCCACTAAACATTTTCGAAACACAGCTACGAACTGAAATCTGGACAGGGCCGACCCATCCTGGTGCATTTAAAACAAACCCCCCAGTCCTGGACGCATGGAAAGAAAGGATTCCACCGCCCGCACAGGACATATTTACGCATCTGGGATGCAAAACATCAGGAGTCGCATGCCCTTTCCCCTTTGGTCCGTCTTGGACTGCCATACCCACAGCGTGATCGACTCCACTGAACACTCCACTTCGTGTACCAACAAACCCCCAAGTGCCTGCTTGGAGGAGCTGACCAGCTCACCAACCCTCAATGCCCCAAAAAGGCAAGCGCAAATGCCGCCCGGAATAATGAACACTCGTATGCCGAGCTGCACACAGAATGCAAGTGCAGAAACAAGTTCCGCAACATTCCAAAAGAAACTGGCCGGCGCCCATCCTTACTCCTATGACCTCTCCTGTACCCCCTGTTTCACCCAGAATTCCTTGGTAAAATCCCTGCACCCCTGCCACTTAAAACAGGAAAACCAAGCCCACTAGCGTACGATCCACCACAGATGCGAAGACCCCCTGTTCCATTTTCAAAGTCAGAAAATAGAGGACGGCAATACCCACATCTTGCCCCACCGGAGAAACCCCCAGCCCATGGACAAAAGCCAACCAGTCCCGCCATACCTTTGAGTAGGCATTCCAAGTAGCCTCACTCACCGACTGTCGAATCCACCGTGCTGCTCTGTCAAAGCAATGCTCCACATTCAGTCGGCACAGGTGACCCTGTGTTGCTCTGCTGCAGGTGCCAACTCCCAGAACCTGTCCCACTGAAAACGAGACAAAGCGTCAGCCAACGTGTTATCAACCCCCGGAAGGTGCACAGCATAAATGAACACATTTAATTGTATGCAGCACAGCACCAAATGACACAGTAACCGCACCACCGGCTGCGAGGCAGCCGAAACACGGTTCACCACCTGGACGACGCCCATGTTATCACAATTAAAGCGAACCTTCAAGTTCCGGAAGGAATCACCCCACAGTTCCAGTGCCACCACAATCAGGAAGAGCTCCAGGAGTACCAAGTTCTTCAAGAACCCTGCCTCCTTCAACTCCTTGGGCCAAGGTGCAGCGCTCCACCGTCCCTGACAAAAATACTCATACCCAGTGGACCCAACCGCATCCGTAAATGATTCCAAGTTAAAGTCACTGATGAGCCCAGGCATCCACAATGCTCGCCCATTGAAAGAATCCAAAAAATCATGCCACACCCTCAAGTCTTCCCTGTGGTCCCCATTCAAACTCACAAAATGAGTCTGCGTCCAAACCCCAGCCGTCGCAGCGCACAGCCTGCGGCAAAAAACCCTGCCCATGGGAATTATTCTGCAAGAGAAATTCAACTTGCCCAATAACGACTGCAATAACCCCACTCACCTCCGCCTTCAGCGCCTCCAACTAGTCTTCCAGCAGTGGACATTCCATTCGCAGAGAGTCCAACACAATGCCCAAGAAGACAATGGAGGCCGTAGGGCCCTCAGTCTTCTCAGGGGCCAGCAGGACCCCAAAACAGTCCGCCACATACTGCAAAGTTCCCAAAAGCACAGAGAAAACGTTAAGACTCCGGGGGGCCCACGCATAAGAAATCATCCTGGTAATGAATGATCGAGCTAAACCCAGAGACGTCCCGACCCACCCATTCCAAAAAGGAACTGATGGTCTTGAACAATGCACAAGTGATCGAACAACCCATGGGCAAGCAACGATCCACATAGTATGCCCCCTCCTAAGTGCAGCACAACAACCTAAAGCTGTCCGGGTGAACTGGTAACAACCGGAAAGCCGATTCGATATCAGCCTTGGCCATGAGCACGCCCTGACCACATCTGCGAACCCACGCCACCGCTGCATCTAAAGAAGTGTATGCACTGCACACTCCTCCGGTGCAATAGAGTCATTAACCGATCCACCTTTCGGAAAAGAAAGGTGATGAATCAGACGAAACTTGTTGGCTCCTTCTTCGAGACCACCCCCAAGGGAGAAACCACCAAGTCCGGTAATGGAACCGCCGCAAAGGGGCCAGCCATCCATCCCAAGTGTACTTCCTTTGACAGTTTCTTCGAAACCACCAATGGATGTAACAAGGCGGACCACAGATTCTTAGCCTCTGGGGGAACAGCTTAGAGTAAACAGGGGATATGAAAACCGTTAGCAAAACCCGTCTCCAGCAACCTAGCAGCACATCTATCGGGATATCTATTGAGAAAGGGACGCATCCTTTCCACTCTAACCGGGGTCGTCCCTCTTACCAGAAGGCTCTCCGGCACGACTCTTACCCTGCTTGAAACATTTTGACAAGGCGTGATTGCCCCCGCACTCAGAACAGGAGTGCTTAACCACTTGACCACTGGGCACTTAAACACCCTTCCTGACCAGACCAATTTTCAGCTTTCGGTGCGCTCACATTTTGAATGACAATAACTCAGTCGTACAACACTGTAACCAAATGAATTTGTTGGCCTTTTTTTCCCCACAAATAGAGCTTTCTTTTGGTGGTATTTGATCACCTCTGCGTTTTTTTTTGCTATAAATGAAAAATTTGGTAAAAAAAATGAATTTTTCTTAATTTCTATCATAACATTTTGCAAAAAAGTAATTTTTCCTAATACATTTGGCCTAAAATGTATACTGCTACATATTTTTGGTAAAACAAATTGGGATATTGGCACTGTAGTGGCACTGGGCACGGTAGTGGCACTGATGGAGCACTGGCGGCACTGATAAGTAGTGTAGTGGCACTGGTGCGGCACTGACAGACACTAGGAGCACCAATGGGCACTGAAGTGGCAGAGGTGGCACTGGTGGGGACTGTAGTGGCACTGGTGGGGACTGTAGTGGCACTGGTGGCACAGATGGGGACTTTAGGGGCACTGGTGGGGACTGTAGGGGCACTGATGGGTAGTGTAGTGGCACTGTGTGGCACTGCTGGGCACAATGTAGATGGCACTCACTTTAAAAATCACTTCTCTCCTCACACGCTGTATCGGTGTGAGGAGAGAAGAGAAGACCTCAGGATGACCTTTTTTTTTTTTTTGTTTACTTTTCTCTGCTCCCTCATTGGAGGGAGCGATCAGGTGGTGAAGAGCCGCTATCATTGGCTCTTCACCGTGATCCGTGTTGCGTCGGGTCCCCTGGACCCGGCGAGCACGGACACTTCTGCGAGCGCGTCTCAGGGGGCGCGCAAATGAGGAAGTGCACGAGTACGTCCCAGGGACGTCATGTCACAACAACTCGACCGCGCT
This sequence comes from Rana temporaria, assembly GCF_905171775.1. Lineage (NCBI taxonomy): Eukaryota > Metazoa > Chordata > Amphibia > Anura > Ranidae > Rana > Rana temporaria. Next base: position 49,242,091 of record NC_053498.1, read on the forward strand.
GTAGCAGTATTTTTGCTATAGCGCGGTCGGCAAGTGGTTAAAGCCACAGTTCGCACCACACTTGCATGTTCCGTCATTAAACTGCCAGCAGTAGCCCCAACGTTTTTACGGTCGGTTGTCCCAAGGCCGAGGTACCCCCCCTGAAAAAACTGATTGGGAGCCCGCACCGCCGCCATCAGCGTCATCTACAAGTTGATGTCTTTTTGATCCCAGCGCAGGTCTGATGGCCATCCGTTGTCGAAACTGCTCGTCATAACGGAGCCATGCAACTCTTCCGTACGTCCGGTAAGCCTGGCTAATGGCATCCAAGTAAATGAACAACGCCAAACAGTTTTCCAGGGCATTCTCCTTATCACACACGCGAGGATCGTGAAAGCCTGCATCCAGTTGCCGAACATGCGAGGAATCAACCAATACCAGCGTTTTTCCTCATCCTCCTTCTTACTCATTCTTCGCTGCATCCGCCAGCCTAACTGAATCCTTTGTCTTTTAATAATAATAACAAATAGTGATAAGCGCTAAAGTAAAAGTGAATAACACATAATAAAGTGGCCAACACACTGTGACCTGGGTGATGTGTAGGCTAGGAGAGCCAAAATCATAAAAGTGACAGTCCCACTAGGGGTGGTATACTGAATATAGAGTCTATTTAAACCCAGCTCCATTGATGCTGTTTGCACCGGAGCTGGGTCCCAGGACACGTGTATCATCATACACAAGTCAAAGTGAGTACTCCACCCTAGACCTCTGATCCCTTGTATGTTATTGTATCCCCTTCCCCTGCCCTCATTGAACTTAGCACCTTACTTGTATTGTTTTCATCCTTATCAGGAACCAGCGCTGCTACCAGCAGGAATTGGTAACTCATTTAAAACCCCCTCTCTTTTTGCACAAACGTGGAGATTTGTACTACCCAGGTTTAATCATTGCATTACCTGAGTAATCCCTCTGATTGGGACCTCTGTGTCCTGGGACCCCTACTCCCCCCATCTTCTGTATGCCTACCAGGCACCGGGTAATTTTACTTATTAAGTTTATTAATTTATACACTTGTGTGGGGCACGGTGTTCACTTGAATCCCCCTCCGTCTGTTCACTTTCTCCACATGGGCTTGTGGTTCTTGACCGACTTTGTCTTCATTCCTCCTTGTAGCTCTTACACAACTTCAGCTGCATGGGTCATATGGGTCATCTGGGTCACCCCTTTTTTCCCCCCTCCTTCCCCTCACTTCTCCCCTCCCTTGTCTTTCCTTTTCCCCTCCTTTTCTTTCCTTTTCCTCCTCCCTTACCTCTTTGCTTTCTGTTCCCTTCCCTTCCGTTTCCCCCCCCCTCTCTTTCCCTTGTCCCTTTCCTTTCTCCCCCCCCTCCCTTTTTCTTTTCTACCCATCATTTTCCCTTTCTTTTCCCTCCCCCCTTCCCCTCGCCTAATCCTTCACCTTCTTTCCTTCAACCCCCCCCCTTCCCCCCATGACATTCCACACTTACACCAGTATTACCTATTCCTACCACTAGGTTATCCCAAGAAATGTTCTTGGCCTTTCTGGGAACTTATTACCCACTACCTGCCGTGGATCCTCTAGGGGCCTTAGGACGCTGTGCCACTAGGTATGAGACAACTTTGACAAAACTTCCCCTACCATTATTGTTATTGGTATTCAGGAGGTGTCTCCCATACACCACCTGAAAGTAATTGTGTGTTTTTTGTTATTTTAATGTAATGTTTTATTTTTGCATTATATTTTAGACTGTCTCCTGACGAAGCGATATTTGAGGTCGCGAAACTAGTAGAGACCAGAGACTGTTGTCTCATGACCCCAACTTCCTCACCGTTACCCCCTCTTGCTTGTACATAAGGGATTGCACAACCGGTGACCTGATTGTGGTCAAACATGTTTGTACTGTACTTTTAATGTTATGTTTTTTTATTCTGTTTGATGTATTTATGTGAATACATTTACTACAACTTAATCAACGTGACTCACCCTGGTTGTCTGCAACCAATCTTTATAGTACCGGTATAGTCCTCCCCGCCCACTCTCGCTCTGTAGGAGCCTCAGGGACTGTGGGGAATCCCTGGGACCCCTCATTTTCTTACTTGAATATTAGGACGATGGTACACCCCTTATCTAATTATATTTTCCCAATGATAAAAGGTTTAATCATATAGAGTCTATCAATGGAATGATGAATCTATCAATGGAATGGTGCATGTATCATCCTAGGAGCAATACAAATGGGTGAATCATCTGGACATGGTGTTGAATCCCATCACTTATCTCCTATTACCCTTACCTTCACCCAGTAGTTGTATCGCATAGGGCAAGGGGGCTCTCCTTCTGTTCAGCGCCGCCTCTCCTGGATCGATTCCAAAGGTGTCCTGGAGGGTGGAAGGTCCCGGGATCCGTATGTCCGTCAGTCACAGGGATGGAGCCAAGGGATGCAGTGAGGAGATAAGTGCCACAATAGTGAAGAGCGTTGTGGAAGGTGGTAAAAAAGTTTTATTCAAAAATCTTATATACAGGCAGGTTTAAAATCAGCAGTTCGCGCTTCAGCGCTACAGCATGGGACACGGCTGGTATGTCAAGCCGACTTAGTTCCGTTGGCCTCCGGCTGATTGCATAAGTCTCACTTCCTACGCCGTTACGTCACGGTCTCGTGACTTCTTCACGGATCCCTGAAGAAGTCACAAGACCGTGACGTAACGGCATAGGAAGTGAGACCTATGCAATCAGCCGGAGGCCAACGGAACTAAGTCGGCTTGACATACCAGCCGCGTCCCATGCTGTAGCGCTGAAGCGCGAACTGCTGATTTTAAACCTGCCTGTATAGAAGATTTTTGAATAAAACTTTTTTACCACCTTCCACAACGCTCTTCACTATTGTGGCACTTATCTCCTCACTGCATCCCTTGGCTCCATCCCTGTGACTGACGGACATACGGATCCCGGGACCTTCCACCCCCCAGGACACCATTGGAATCGATCCAGGAGAGGTAGCGCTGAACAGAAGGAGAGACCCTATGCGATACAACTACTGGTTGAAGGTAAGGGCAATAGGAGATAAGTGATGGGATTCAACACCATGTCCAGATGATTCACCCATTTGTATTGCTCCTAGGATGATACATGCACCATTCCATTGATAGACTCTATATTCCGTATACCACCCCCAGTGGGACTGTCACTTTTATGATTTTGGCTCTCCTAGCCTACACATCACCCAGGTCACAGTGTGTTGGCCACTAATTATGTGTTATTCACTTTTACTTTAGCGCTTATCACTATTTTTTATTTCTATGTTACTGGCTTTGTGCACCTGCAGATACAGCAGCTTTAGTATATTTTTGTGCCTTATTCACCATTTGGTACTTTATGGATAATTATTGTTATTAATATTTATTTTCACTTGGTTCACATTCCACCACTCGCAGTAGCGCAATAGACCACTTATTTACCTTTGTCTTTTACACCGCTGTCTCCTTACCCCCTGCCGCCGGAGCATCCCCCGTCCCTACTGCAGGTGTTACCCCACCTTGGCCAGTTGATGCCACCACAGCCCCGCTGGCGCAGCCACCGGAACAGCGGGTACGGCCGCTGATTGTGCAGAACCATCCTGCGGAACCCATGCCGCCGCTGGCTATGCGGTGCTGCCACTGCCCATCTCAAACCGCCCGACCAGCTCCCTAAGCCCAGCCAGTAAGTCCTGATTCTCCCCAACACCCTTACTCGACAGGGACGAATCGTGCTACCCTGCCAAAGTCCCCGAGTCACCCGACCCGGATGCCCTACCCGCAGCAGAGCCACGCCCCCCACCCCCCGTACTAGCCTGGTCTAACAAATCCTGTAACAATGAACAAATAGTAGAGGAAGAAGTACACTTGCCGGGCTGCCTCAGACTGGGTCCACGAGCCGCCGCACTGGATTCCATCGCTGCTCTGTGTCCTGGGTCCTCAGCCACATCCGACTCGGACAGTTCTCCCTCCGATCTGTCGTCTCTCACCGCTGGCGAAACATTTGCAGACTGCCCCCCGGCCGGATGGGACCTTGTTGCTGAGGGTCTGTGTTGCAGCTTGCTCCGTCCACTCCGACACGGAAAACCTGACTCCCTTGGCACTGCCGCGACGGACTTCGGGCCACCCCCTGTTTCGGTCATCATCTGAACGCTCACCGCCGACACCCGCTGTCATCACCGAGCTCCTCACAGCCCTCCCACTGGACACGATCGGACCCCTGGTCGCTTCAGCTGCCTGGCCACTACCCCGCGAACTCTGTCCTCCACGCTGGGCCGCCCGACTGCACCGACCCCCCCACCGCAGTCTCGGCCGTGTCGTCCAGGCATCTGCAACGGGTGGGGGGGGGAGCCAATGGATAAGCTTGTCTCCCCCACTGCGGAGCTCTGTCCCCGGCACGGATTCCTCCCGGCTTCCCCCACAGCCTTTGGCATGGATCAGCATTGAGAAGGGGCCAGAATTGGACGCTCAGCTCCACGTGCGGCATCCAGACTGTATCGCTCCGATGGCCTAGACAGCCGAGCACGTGGTCTCCCCCGCCCCCCCCCGCAGTGGGGGGCGTGTCTTGTTCCTCCAGCACAGCTGCGACCTGCTCCCGCAGCCAATCCGCTCCCTGTGCAGATGTCGTCGTTTGGAGCTGTGACAATAGCTCGGCCACCACTGCCATTCTGCTACCTATGACCAGGAGCCCTGATCAGTGAAGCTTCTCCTAACGTGTTTAATGGAGGAATGACGGACGTCACTTACTCCCTCTAGCAAGCATGCTGAGAAACCACCTCCAACCCCCCAAGGCCACCCCCCTTTTGTTAAAGGGGACCTAACTTCTCTGTTAGCCGACTGTCCCACCCTATCATGCTGTCCCTCCACTTATTGTGTCCCTTCTTTTGCTCCGGGACTCTCTTTCTTACAGTGGTGGTCAGAATGCCACCCTTCAGATGGCTAAATAGATCAAAATCAGATGCCATCATATAGAAGGTCAATCGGCCACAGCTCATGGAACCCCTAGCAACCTCTGTAGAAACTCTGAATATTTGTTGAGAATGACTGCCCTAAAACACTTTTTCAGTTTTGTTACCAGTTACACTAACCTATTTTTATGGTTGAACCTTGCATGCTTGGTTCCAAGTTAAACTAACCAGTTGAATGCTTGCTATTTTCAATAAACCATGCTAATCTATACATTTCTATATTACAGGTCTTTCTTCACAGAAAGAAAGTTAAATGTGTGAAATAGTTGTAAGTTCTTAAAAAAGTTGGAAGTTATTGTTGGCCCTGTTGTGGATCCTTTTTTGAAGATTTTCTTCTACCTTTGTGAAGATTTATTTTGTAAGTTTGTGTCTATACATGTGCAGTGTTTTTTATATTTTCCAAATTAATCTCATTATTTTTTTTTTTTTTTATGTATATGTATATGAAATGTGGATCTTTGAATCTAACTTTGTCCAATGGATGTATATATCTCCTTGATTTACGGTTGTTCATGATATTTTGCAGGTTCCTTCTGTGACCTTTCATGTGACCATGTCCTATCCTGAAGCTTCCTCTCTTGACAGTTACGGTAAGTTGAAATCAGAAACAAAATTTTTTTACTTTGTTGTACAGTGTAAAAAAATTAAGTACCAAAATTCATGATTTCTTGCACCGGGGCCCTGAAATCTCTAGTTACGCCACTGGAAGGATGGTTCGGTAAGTGGACTGGACTTATCACATCATGTTTGATCTCAATTGCTGTGGCTTTGGCCGTTCTGGTCACTTGTGGATGGCTGCTGCATTTCCTGTATTCGAGGACTTTCACAAAAATTTATTGAAACCGCAGTCTCAAGAACGATGTACCTCTGAAGAAAGGTACGAAGAATGTGGACATTGAAGCTCAACTTAAAGCGGGGGTTCACCCTAAAACTTTTTTTTTTTTTATGTACCATCCCATCCAGCATACTTGCGTCAGCTATAGTATGTTTTGTTTTCTTTGCCGCTGTATTTACCGTTTAATCGCTCAGTTTCGTTACAGACTCCTGCGGAGAAATAGGTGTTCCTATGAAGAGGGGAACATGATTGACGCCCGGCTATGGCGCGTCACGCGTTCCAAAAATAGCCGAAATAGTACTTGGATATATACCGCGCCTGCGCAGTCAGCTCCTAGTCTGTTTGCAGGCGCTTAAATGACACACAGTCCGAAAGTGTATAACACAGGGCCTATCATCAAAATGTGTTGAGATAAAATAGCCACACAAGAGACGGAAATGTTAGAAAAGTTTTAAAATGTTAGTTGTGTGACTATTAAAAAGAACGGAGACTAAATTTTAAGATGGCTTCAGAGCACATGTTGTATTAACTTACTGTATCTTTTTTTCTTTGTCTAACAAGCTTTGCCACAGTATGGAAACAGAACAGATTGTACAGTGAACACAGATTAGCAAAATAAAGAATGTGCTAGCAGCTATTGGTGTTTCCTCAGCCAATAGGAGCATTATGGCTGTATTCTTGTAAGAATTAGGAGGGGGGCTATCGCACTCTTGGTCTCTCTTTTGCAAATCCTTTGACTTGTAAGCATGCATCCAAAGTTTACTGGCATATTTGGATAAATTACCTTCACTTTAAAACACCTGCTGTTTGACTGATCACAGGGGAAGAATAATCCTATCGGGGGGAAGCGAGTACCTGGTTTTGACAGGTACCTGCTCTCACTTCTGGTCAGATGCACAGCTGCGATCTGAGCTAGATGTTTGCCCACCCCCTCCCTCCCCCACAGTCTTCTGGGACACATCATTAACGGAGCTTTTTGTTTGCCATCAGTCTTTATTTTCTATTACTTTTACACCAGAATAAATTGATTTTTTGTTTGCTGACAAAACTTGACCATGTTTTTAAAAATAGAGAGATTGCTAGTGAGTAGGCAGGGACATTTAAAAAAATAACATTTTCAAATTAACAAGGGACACTAACCTCCTTGTGGGTAAATTATCCTAAATAATAATGTTGTTGTGGTCACTTGACACACTCCAAAAAAATGTAAAGCAGTCTAAAATATTATCCAATTAATAACCAAAAAATAAGAGCTACATTAAAAGATTTTAAATGTACAGAAAACTTTTTAGATGGAGATCTGGCTTCAAAAAAAAAGAAATAAAAAATATTCATGAGATAACAATAAATAATAAAGTAACAAGCTTGTCATAACTATGTAACAATATCAGCAGCAAACGATTTGGATTAGTGTAGCATTAAAAATAAGAAAACACAATGCAATAATTTCAAACATAATGAATGTGCTATCTCCATTCCGAACGGTAGTTTTACCAGAACGAGCGCTCCCATCTCATAACTTGCTTCTGAGCATGCACAGGTTTTTCACATCGTTTTAGCACACACGATCATTTTTTACAACCCAAAAAACTACATAGTTTAAAACGTTGTTAAAAAATGCAGCATGTTTGAAAAAAATGCAGCATGTTTGAAAAAAATGCAGCATGTTTGAAAAAAATGCTATTGGAAAATCCGATCATCTGTAGCAATTCCGACACGCAAAATTCCAATGCATGCTAGGAAACAATTTGACACATGCTCAGAAGCATTGAACTTCATTTTCTCGGCATGTCGTAGTGTTGTACGTCAACGCATTCTTGACGGACAAAAGTTCTGAGAACTTGTGTGACCGTGTGTATGCAAGCCAAGCTTGAGCGGAATTCCGTCGGAAAAACCATCCTAGGTTTTTCCGACAGAAAATCCGATTGTGTGTACGGGGCATAAAGCCCCATTCACACCTGAGCGTTTTGGAGCTTAAAGCTCCAAAATGTTTAGGGAGACAAAAATAATTATTCCCTATGGAAATTGTTCACATCTCCACTCCAAGTCGCCTGAAGCCAAATTCTTGAAGCTTAAATACGTTTTGGAGCTACTTTTGTAGCTCAATTCGGGCAGATTGGTGTATATTTTAAGTGCTTATTTCTCCATAGAAATGTGCAGCCACCGGGATACTAGCAACAATGTTAAGAAAAGAGCAAGTATTGAGAAAATAAAACAACGTGGGGGTCCCCCCGCCCATTCAATACCAGGCCCTTCAGGTCTGGTACAAATTTTAAGGGGAACACCACAGCAAAGAAATTATGCCCCCCTCCAAATTCTTACCAGATCCTTGTCCAAGCATACAGCTTGGCAGGCCAGGAAAGGGAGGGAAGAGTGAACACACCTCCCCCTCCTGACCCATACCATGCCACATGCCCTCAACATAGGGTGGGAACCCCCCAGACAAAGCACCTTTCCCTCATGTTGATGAGGACAAGGACCTCTTCCCCCACAGCCCTGGCCCAGCAGTTGTGGGGGTGCAGGGGATAGCTCATCGGAATCTGGAAGTCCCCTTTAAGGAGTGGGACCCAGATCTCCTCTATGTGAATGAGTATGGACATAGCACCACTGCTCATTCACCCAAAACAATTCAACAGTAAAGAAAAACAAGTCCTTTATTTAAAAAAAACACCAACTACCAACCTGTGCAAAATAAACCCACCACCCGCTGAGCACAGCCGATTCTGTTACTCGTTATTCGACGATTGACAGCACCACTTCCCCTACCGCTAAGTACACGAATGGGTGGGGTCACTGTGTGTCCTGACATCACTACAGATGGGTGGGCTGAGTGTGTACAGGTATGAGGGTGCTGAGTGCATACAGGTATGGTCAGTGGGGGGGTGGGTGCCAGATATAGGATCTGCCCCGGGTGGCAAATGCTCTGCCCCTGGGTTCAGAAATTTTTTTTGGCAATAAATTCAGAATTTCACTGTTCTGCCTCAAACCCAAGGTGGCAAATGCTCTGCCCCTGGGTTCAGAAATTTTTTTTGGCAATAAATTCAGAATTTCACTGTTCTGCCTCAAACCCATGGTGGCTCTGATTTACAACCTGATCCCTAGTCTAGGTCAAATTAGAACAGTTGTGAGGTGTATGATTAACATACCCGGCCATTTTCCATGCAATTGGTCAGCATTACAATGGTGTTAACATGATGCTCCCAAATCATCCTCCAGAAATCTGCAGTAGTGTTCGGCAAAGGACCCTGGCTGGCTATAAATTCCTTCGTAGAATTGTAACCCTGCAAAACAGCAGAATTTGGTTAAGTGCAAGATTGAGTACATACAGTATCATTTGAATAATTTATCACACTATTCCCTATGTGAAGAACTGAAAGTTTACTGCTTGCATATTTGCATAAAGATTAAAAAAAAGGATGACAATAGAATTAGGAATGGTTCACCATGTATGTATCCAGTGAGCAATATACTGTATACCATCCTAGCCCTTGTTTCCTTTAACTGATGTTGGTGAAATCATCTGTACCATTGTCGGCCATAAGAACCCTCTACAGTCTTCCTTAAACTAAAAAATCTCAGAGTGTCTCTTCAGATAAAAACTAAGAAAATTTGACGTTTGTAAATCTGCAATATAATTTAAAGGCTAGCTCACGCTATCAAACCTTCACCTAGCCCAAAGCAGCTAGCATTTGAAGTGTAAAAAAAAAAAATCACAAAAAAATGTGTGTATGTAATATTCCAAGCTAAATGCAGATAAATCAATCTTATATAGTGCATCAGTTGATACTACATACCCATGCACATACTGTATATCGCCAAATGAAATAATACTAAAAAGAGTGTACCACATAAATTGTTAATCGACAAAACACAATAACAAATCACCAAATGTGAACATAGAAAATTAAGAAACTTAGGGGCAATATATTGCAAAAAAAAGTGTCCATAAATTGCCTATTCTAATATCCTTGTGCAAAATTTGAACTCACAAATATACACTGGTGCCAAAACTATTATGACCTCCATCTTCCCCAGTGGTAAAACTATCACCTTCATGAATAGACATTTGAATCAAAAGGTCATTCAGAGTATGTCCCCTTTAAAGCCAGGCAGGGTTAACACCATGGGCAGATTTAGCTCACTCAATACACAGATCTCCCAGCATGATTATGAAGTCAAAAAACATAAAAGGAAATCATAGTGATCTCCATAACACACAACAGCTTTATTATAAAGATAGAAATTACACTCACATTTGAAAAAAACAACCAAGCTGACTGCGGAAAAGCATCTCACGAAGATTGGTGCAGAAATTGATACAATTGGTACAAACTCTAACCACTCACATAGGCACAATGTGGGATTTCCCCCCCCAAGGCAGTTCTAGGCAGCACTCACATGCATGATCTCTTTTCTCCACCAAGTAGGAGATGAAGGGGTTAATGTACAGGGCACATACAATGGGAAGATGGAGATGAAGGAGTTAATGTGTAGATGTGCAGGATGAGGGTTAATATACAGGTCACTGTCAAGAAACTGCACTTAAAAGTGGTTGTAAAGTTAAATAACTATTCCTGCCAGCCCCTCTATTCTACTAAGTGATCCTACACTGTCTACATGTTTTTTCAAAAATTTACCTGTAAATGCCTTTTTTCAGATCGGTTCGGCCAAGATCCCTCTTTGACATCAGCCAGAAGGTCATGTGGCCATTGTACTCACCACTTAGCCCCTCCTGCTGTAGCCCTTATGTAACGGTCACCACCGTTTACGATATTCCCATTCCATCAACCCAAAGACAGCTTATCCGACAGTCCGACAAGCCAGCAGACACGATCCATCCCATTTTCCAGAATAACGAGACATACGCTCTGTTACTGGTTTCAAAATGTATGAACGCTTTTAATGGTATCTTAGCTTTCTTATATACAGTACAAGCATGTTAAAGTTAATCACAGGGACAAAGAAACTCTCCACCCCCAATATCACACAATGGGGCTTCAGTACACATTCAGATGGGCTAATCATTAGTCATCCCCCAGACGTCCCGTCTCTGCATTTAGAGGGGTTAATTACTACAGCTTGACAAGTTCCCCTCACCTGTTACACAAAACACATTCCTTTACTAAACATAATTGACATGCTAATTCAATACCCCTGAAAGGAGACAACTGACCTTTCCAGACTTAATTAGCATCACACAATGGACAATGGAATGTCTTTCAGGAGTTTATTGACCTGGTGTGGGTCAGCATTAGGGATGAGCCGAACATACCCGGGTTCGGTTCGCATCAGAACGTTTGAACAGACCGCGGGTTCGCGCGAACATTTAGAACCCAATTGAAGTCTATGGGACTCGAACGTTCGAATTCAAAAACGATAATTTTAAAGACCAATATTCAATTTAATGTTGGTAAACGTCTTTCAGAACCCGGGTCTTGCCCCAGGGAACATGTATCAATCGAAAAAATATTTTAAAAACGGCCGTTTTTGCGGAGCAGCGATTTTAATGATGTTTAAAGTGAAAAAAAATGAAAAATTACTTCAAATATCACACCTGCTGTGTGTCTCTAGTAGTGGCACGTGTTTAGAAATGTCCCTGCACAACATTAAATTATTATAAGAACAAAGTAATTTAATACTGCTTGCGCACGTGCTGTGTGGGAACAATATCTCGATTTTTTTAGGGGTGGTGGGGGGGTGGCATTATCTTTTTGGGAAAGCAAAATTGTAGAAAAAAGGGCACCCCTCAAACATACTATAATTGTAACGCAACAAAGAGCCACGTGCAAAGTATTGCATCAAAAATTGTTATTAGGCGCCCCTGTTACACAGGGGCATAAAAATGTGTCCGTAGGCGCAACATAACACTGCAACCCCTCCCAATATCTGCAATTGGAGCGCAACAAGGAGCCACGTGCAAAGTATTGCATCAAAAATTGTTATTAGGCTCCCCTGTTACACAGGGGCACAAAAATTGTGCCTTAGGCCACATGCAAAGTATTGCATCAAAAATTGTTATTAGACGCCCCTGTTACACAGGGGCAGAAAAATTATGCCTTAGGCCACGTGCAAAGTATTGCATCAAAAATTGTTATTAGACGCCCCTGTTACACAGGGGCACAAAAATTGTGCCTTAGGCCACATGCAAAGTATTGCATCAAAAATTGTTATTAGACGCCCCTGTTACACAGGGGCAGAAAAATTAGGCCTTAGGCACTGGTGGCGGAGCACAGAAAAACAACATTTCTTACTAGCTAACTGCATGAAAAGTGAGGAGGAGAAGGATATTCCATCAGCAGCACAACAGGACAGTCACTCAGCATCAGCAGTCTCAAAGGGATCTGATATTTCAACACAAAATTAGTATTCAGTAACATCAGCATCAGGTGCTTGGTAGTCGGTGTTGATCCAAGCCTGATTCATTTTGATGAAGGTCAGTCGATCAACAGAGTCGGTGGAGAGGCGTACCCTGTGATCGGTCACAAAGCCTCCAGCAGCACTGAATGTGCGTTCTGAAAGAACACTGGATGCAGGGCAAGCCAGTAGCTCAATTGCGTACTGTGCAAGCTCTGGCCAGTGATCCATCCTCAAGACCCAGTAAGCCAGAGGATTTTTCGTGGGGAAGGTGTCCAAGTCGGATCTTGCCGCTAGGTATTCCCGGACCATGTAAACCAGATGCTGGCGATGGTTGCTGGAACCGGTCAGACCTTGGGGCTGCGGACTAAAAAATTGTCTGAACGCATCGGTCAGACGGCCACCTTCTCCACCGCTCCTTCTCTGACTCACCGAAGCCTCAGCAAGACGTTGTCCAGGGCCAGGTTTTGGTAATCCCCCCGGTTCTGGGAACGCATTGCACAGACCCTTCTGCAAGGCCTCCCGCAGTAGTTTCATCTTCTGCTCCCTCTGCGATGGCAACATAAGATCTGTTACCTTACTCTTGTAACGTGGATCAAGGAGAGTTGCCAGCCAGTAATGATCCCTCTCCTTGATAGCACGTACACGAGGATCCTTACGCAGGCTTTGCAGGATCAGGGAGGCCATGCAGCGTAGGTTTGCAGAGGCATTCGGGGCACAGTCCTCTGGGTCACTGAGGACGACAGGATCCTCAGCCACCTCATCCCAGCCACGTAAAAGTCCACGTGTTCCTTGGGACTGTAAATGATCCCTTGAAGACTGCTGCTGTTGATGCTGAGTGCTAGGCTCCACCTCCATGCTGCTGATACAATCCTCCTCCTCCTCATCCTCCTCTTCCTGTGTTCCAGGTGGGCAAGCAGGAACAGTGTCTGGATAAAGGGGGCCTTGAGAGGTAAGGAAGTCCTCCTCTTCCTCCCTTTGTTCTGCCTCAAGGGCCCTGTCCATTATTCCACGTAGGGTGTGCTCCAACATGTGAATAAGCGGGACAGTCTCACTGATGCATGCACTGTCACTGCTCACCATCCTCGTGGCCTCCTCAAATGGTGACAGGACAGTGCATGCATCCCTGATCAAGGCCCACTGGCGTGGTGAAAAAAAACCAAGCTCCCCTGAGCCAGTTCTGCTGCCATATTGGCACAGGTACTCATTGATGGCCCTCTGCTGCGTGTGCAGCCGCTGCAGCATGGCCAACGTAGAGTTCCATCTGGTGGGCATGTCACAGATTAGGCGGTTCTTGGGCAGGTTGTATTCCCTCTGGAGGTCTGTCAGCCGAGCAGTGGCATTATATGACCTCCGGAAATGCACACAGACTTTCCTGGCCTGCCTCAGGACATCCTGTAAGCCAGGGTAACTGCCCAAGAACCGCTGCACCACCAAATTGAGAACATGCGCAAAACAGGGCACATGGGTGAATTTTCCACGTCGCAGGGCAGAGAGGAGGTTGGTGCCATTATCGCTGACCACCATTCCAGGCTTCAGCTGGCTTGGCGTCAACCACCTCTGAGCCTGCCCCTGCAGAGCTGAAAGAACCTCTTCCCCAGTGTGGCTCCTGTCTCCCAAGCACACCAGCTCTAGCACCGCATGGCATCTCTTGGCCTGCATTCCTGCGTAGCCCGTCGTACGCCTACGGAGCACGGCTGGTTCTGAGCCAACATCACCACAGGAAGAGGCCACAGAGGAAGAAGAAGAGGAGGGGGTGGAGGAGAGAGGTGTGTCACAAGCAGTAGTAGTGTTTTGGAGGCGTGGTGGCGGAACAACCTCCAAAACTACTGTACCTTGCCCTGCGTCTTTCCCAGCTGCCAGCAGAGTCACCCAATGGGCCGTAAAAGACAAGTAACGTCCCTGTCCATGCCTGCTGGACCATGAGTCAGCGGTAAGATGCACCTTACCACTGACCGCCCTGTCCAGCGAGGCATGGACATTGCCTTCCACATGCCGGTAGAGAGCTGGAATCGCCTTCCGTGAGAAAAAGTGGCGTTTAGGTACTTGCCACTGAGGTACTGCACATTCCACAAACTCACGGAAGGGGGCAGAATCTACCAACTGAAAAGGTAGCAGTTGAAGTGCTAGCAATTTTGCTAAGCTAGCATTCAACCGCTGGGCATGTGGATGGCTGGGAGCGTACTTCTTTCGGCGCTGCAGCAGCTGAGGCAGGGAAATTTGTCTGGTAATATCAGTAGATTGCCCGCATGTACTACCATAACTACATTGTGACACACCTATTTCTACACCTTCGGTGCAGGCTGCAGAGAGGACTGGGGGTCTAGTGGGGTTGGAGGTCACAGAAGGGCAAGGGGAGGTCCGCTTTGGTCTTTGGTGTGGGTCTTTTTGGTATGCCTGCCAACGAGCTGCATGGCAGGTCGACATATGTCTGGGCAAGCATGTGGTGCCCAAGCGGGTGATGTTTTGGCCACGCGAGATACGCTTGAGACATATGTTGCAAACAGCAAAGGTACGATCTGATGGACAGGTTTCAAAAAAGGCCCACACCAAAGAACTTTTGCTGTACCGTTGAGACACAGCAGCGCCACGTAATGCAGTTGGTGTGCTGCCCTTAAGCTGACCCCTGGAGGGCATCCTGCCTCTTTGGAGATGTGCCTGTGCCTCGTCCTCCTCTTCCTCCTCTCTCCTATCAGGCACCCAGGTAGAGTCAATGACCTCGTCATCCCCTCCCTCCTCATCATCACTGGCGACAACCTGGCAGTATGCTCCAGCTGGGGGAACATCACTCCCAGATTGTTGTCCCTCTCGGCCACCCCCTCTCCCTGGGCTCACATCAATGTCTTCCTCTATCAGTGTTCCGTCATCGGAGTCTTCAAAACGCTGCGCATCTTCAGCTAGCATGTACCCAACACTGTGTTGAAACAGTTCGGGGGACTCCTCAGGAGGACACGGTGGGACTAGAGAAGGATTGTGTGATGCCATTGTGCAGAGGGTAGAGGACGCCTTGGCAGCTGCTTTGCCAGACAAACTATGATCAGTCTGTGTGAGAGAGGATGAGGAGGATGAGGACGGCTTGGTCATCCACTCAACTAATTTCTCAGCATGTTGAGGCTCAACACGGCCAGCTCCCGAAAAGAAGGATGAGCGGCCACGGCCACGTGCTGAAGAGGATGCACCATATCCATCACCAGCGTTACCTCTAGATGCAGAGCCTGCTTGCCCTCGTGACTCTCTGCCTCTCTTTGTCCTTCCAGCCATAGTTATGCGTTCAGGTGTTATGTAACAAAATAGTCGCAGTCACACCAACTGCGTTCAGATGGTATTAAATAGCAACCACACAGTAAGAGCGACTTGGCTCAAGTGTTATGTAACAAAATAGTCGCAGTCACACCAACTGCGTTCAGATGGTAATAAATAGCAACCACACAGTAAGAGCGACTTGGCTCAAGTGTTATGTAACAAAATAGTCGCAGTCACACCAACTGCGTTCAGATGGTATTAAATAGCAACCACACAGTAAGAGCGACTTGGCTCAATTGTTATGTAACAAAATAGTCGCAGTCACACCAACTGCGTTCAGATGGTATTAAACAGCAACCACACAGTAAGAGCGACTTGGCTCAAGTGTTATGTAACAAAATAGTCGCAGTCACACCAACTGCGTTCAGATGGTATTAAATAGCAACCACACAGTAAGAGCGACTTGGCTCAAGTGTTATGTAACAAAATAGTCGCAGTCACACCAACTGCGTTCAGATGGTATTAAATAGCAACCACACAGTAAGAGCAACTTGGCTCAAGTGTTATGTAACAAAATAGTCGCAGTCACACCAACTGCGTTCAGATGGTATTAAATAGCAAACACAAAGTAAGAGCGACTTGGCTCAAGTGTTATGTAACAAAATAGTCGCAGTCACACCAACTGCGTTCAGATGGTAATAAATAGCAACCACACAGTAAGAGCGACTTGGCTCAAGTGTTATGTAACAAAATAGTCGCAGTCACACCAACTGCGTTCAGATGGTATTAAATAGCAACCACACAGTAAGAGCGACTTGGCTCAATTGTTATGTAACAAAATAGTCGCAGTCACACCAACTGCGTTCAGATGGTATTAAATAGCAACCACACAGTAAGAGCGACTTGGCTCAAGTGTTATGTAACAAAATAGTCGCAGTCACACCAACTGCGTTCAGATGGTATTAAACAGCAACCACACAGTAAGAGCGACTTGGCTCAAGTGTTATGTAACAAAATAGTCGCAGTCACACCAACTGCGTTCAGATGGTATTAAATAGCAACCACACAGTAAGAGCGACTTGGCTCAAGTGTTATGTAACAAAATAGTCGCAGTCACACCAACTGCGTTCAGATGGTATTAAATAGCAACCACACAGTAAGAGCGACTGCGGTCAAATGCGATTTAACAGCACACACGCAGTGACACCAACTGCGTTTAGTTGCTATTAAACAGCACACACGCAGTAATAGCGACTGCGGTCAAATGCAATTTAACAGCACACACGCAGTGACACCGACTGCGTTTAGTTGCTATTAAACAGCACACACGCAGTAATAGCGACTGCGGTCAAATGCGATTTAACAGCACACACGCAGTGACACCGACTGCGTTTAGTTGCTATTAAACAGCACACACGCAGTAATAGCGACTGCGGTCAAATGCGATTTAACAGCACACACGCAGTGACACCGACTGCGTTTAGTTGCTATTAAACAGCACACACGCAGTAATAGCGACTGCGGTCAAATGCGATTTAACAGCACAGACGCAGTGACACCAAATGCGTTTAGTTGCTATTAAACAGCACACACGCAGTAAGAATGTCTGCGTTTCTGTGCAATTCAATAGCCCAGTTGCATTAACCGCGACTGCGCTTCTGTGCAAATAAATTGCACACGTGCAGTAACAGGTAATGCGTCTGTGTGTGCAATTAAACTAGCACACGTTCAATAACTCAGAATAATATTTTCAAGCTAATCCCTAATGCAGGCAATACAACACGTTAGAGCACTGCATGTAGAACAATCTCCTGCCTGACAGATACTAATAGATCAACTAGATGAGCTATACAGTTTATAAATATATTGACAACGCCTAAGGATGTGAATATATTCTCTACAAACTGTAGTTTTAACTATACTGACTACACTTCCTACTCTCTATCTATCTATCTATCTATCTATCTATCTATCTATCTATCTGGTAGAAAAGACACGTCTCTATCTCTCTATCTATCTCTCTCTGTCTGACTGATCTCCTCTCTGTAACAAGCTGGAACACACTACAGAAGGCAGCCGTGCAGGCTGCCTTTTATAGTGTGGGGCGTGTACTAATCCCCCTGAGCCATAATTGGCCAAAGCCACCCTGGCTTTGGCCAATTATGGCTCTTCGTTTTTTGAGCGCTGTGATTGGCCAAGCATGCGGGACATACAGCATGCTTGGCCAATCATCAGCGCTCAACGCCGCAGTGAATTATGGGACATTTTGCGTCATTCGAATTTGGCGCGAACGACCCGTTTCGTTCGAGTTTCGACGAACGATCGAACGCCCGATGTTCGATTCGAACATACGTTCGAATCGAACGCGGAGCTCATCCCTAGTCAGCATTAACCAAACTGTAATATTCCAAGATATCCTGCAAAACATGAATTATCATTTAATGTCCCATCTCATGTAATTTATAATTAATATTTCTCAGTCACCCTATGCCCAAAAGGGGCACAGGGTGACCCTAGACCCAAGAGTCATTAGTGACGCTGGCACAGGAGTACCCCTCATCCTTCAAAAGTCTCTGGGTGTCATGGGTCATTCTGTTACACCTTAGATCAGGGGAGGAGAACGGCCAGAGGTCATGTGACCGGCCAGAACTGATCTGAAAAAGTGTATTTACTGGGCCAATTTTGAAAAAAAAGGTAGGATCACTTAATAGAACAGAGGGGCTGGCAGTAATATTTATTTAACTTTACTGCCAGCTACTAATAGCGGCAGGAGGGGAGGGGCAGAGTAGATGGCTCACACACACATGAGCTGACAGGCAGGGAGGGGGAGAGAGGAGAGCAGCAGGTTGATGGAGGCACATAAACTGACCATGGTAATCATGGATCAGCAGTCATGATTACCATGGTCAGTTTACATAGGGGGACATAGGAACAGGCAGGATTTGTACAGCTTAGAGAAGGACAGATTAGACAGCACAAGCACTGTGCTGTTTAACCTGCTATAAGGGAACATAATCTCTTTTTTTTTTCTTAGGATTACAACCACTTTAATGCTCATTCTTGTGCAGCTAATGTTTGTGCATATGTGCCAGCATACAGACAAGATCAGGCCAATAACCAACATGCACTGACAAGCCGGTGCATCTGTGTGTGCCAGCTTGTAGTGGCATATGCCCATGCACACAATCCAAGGAATGGCACCAAGCTGTCTATTTAAAGAAGGCCCTGATGTGTGCTAATTGCCGAATGTTCTTCAATTTCCTCTTGATCTGTGCTCCTGCTCTTGCTGACTGACCTCCCATTGATGACCTGGATTACTCCTAACCTTGCTCTGTGGATTTTGGCTCGCCTCTGACTATGCTCTGCATGCTTCCCTGGTACAGACCTCAGCTTGCTGCTGAACCTCTCTGCTACCAAGCTGTCCACCACTGAGCCGTGTGCCTCTGTCACCACATTCTTTTTTTTTTATAACCATAAGTTTTTTATTATCGAAAAGTATAGATCAATATGTGACATACAGTACAGAAGGTGGTATGCAAACTTATGTAACACATGTTGTACATCACACAGCATTGTTCAGAAACAAAAACAAAATGAACAGTAGATATATTAAGTAGAGAAGGTTATCTACTACAGTGTTGTAATTGTAACATCGGTTTGTTTACATATTTACTTAGAGTGTCCTCTTATTAGTAGCTATAACCCCCAACATGGGGTGGAGCCAGTCACCCCCTATGGGTACAAACTGTGAGCAGGCTCCTGTTCCTTCCTAGGAGAGGCCACCACACCTAGGGTAGTACTGAAGACCCTAGGGACGCTATAAAATGCAAAACATCACATACCTTGAAATGCAATATTATATAGGCGGTAACCAAAAAAAAAATTAACCATTTAAAAGAAAAGAAAAGAAAAGAAAAGAGTATCCTCGTGGTGGGTTACAGTAAGCATAAGAACACAATGCAAGAGAAATCAGACCAGGAGATGGGAATTTCCGTAAATTTTTCCGCCTTTCAACCAATATTGGTCTAGTTAAGAACTGATAGTGTGAGTTCCTGTCACAGAATGGTAAATCATTATTTCAGGATTTCAGAATAGATCATGTGTCATATGTGAGGGGGAGCAAATATAGATTGTTTCCAGACCTCCCAGTGTTTATGGAAGGTCTGCGCCCTTCTATCTTTATATGCAATCATTTTTTCCATAGTGTAGTGAGTATTTACTCTGGATATAACTGCTTCGTGGTTTGGCGGCAATGGTGAACGCCATTCCTTGGCTAGTGTCATTCGTGCTGCAGTTAGTATATGGATTATGACTTTTCTAGTTAGAGGAGGGTAGTTTTCTATTCCTAATCCTAAAAGGGCGAGGGCCGGGGTAATGGCAAGATTGATAGATGATATCTGATGTATAATGTTCGCTACTTCACTCCAAAAGGGTTCAATTACTGTACAGCTCCACAACATATGTAATAGGTTGCCAGTGGAGTTACAATTCCTCCAGCAAGTGGGTGTGATGTCTGGGTACATTTTATGGATCCTCACCGGG
This sequence comes from Rana temporaria, assembly GCF_905171775.1. Lineage (NCBI taxonomy): Eukaryota > Metazoa > Chordata > Amphibia > Anura > Ranidae > Rana > Rana temporaria. The sequence continues at coordinate 49,262,041 of NC_053498.1, forward strand.
GTGAAGTACCACCTATGATAAACTTTTTGTGCGTTCTCCCAATGGTCCACACATGCTGAGGATCTCGCGCCATATTTAATCGCTAATAGCCATTGATGAAGGGGGTATTCTATTTTTAGTTCCTGTTCCCATTTGATCATGCTTGGGGTTTTGTTTTGTAGATATGATGGGTTGAAACATTTGTAAAATAAGGATATCCCTTTCTGTGTTGTCGATTGCCTATTGAGAAGAAAGTCCCACAAGATGTTGGGGATCTCTATCAATTTGGGGGGGTTAGATTTGTTGTAGTGCGCTATTTGTAAGAGTTGGTAGTTATCCCTTGTGTTTGAGTGTATTCTTTGCGGAGTGAGGAAGTGCTCTCCTTCTTTCCTCCAGGGCAGTGTAGAGAAGTTTGGTATTAGGTACTCGTATATTGCTAGAGGGGGATTTACTCTATGTATAGGTATGTCTCTAAATTTTTGTTTAGTTAGCAAGGCCCATGCCGAAAGTGTGGCTTGTATGGTGGGATATAGGGGCGCTATAGGCTTGTGGTGTAGGCTAGCTGCAATTGTTAGTGCTGGAAGGTTATGTCCTGGGACGATTGTGTGTTCTATTATTGACCATTTAGTGTCTGATTGGGTTGAGAACCAATACCTGGCTTGGTCCAAAATAGCTGCCTGGTAATAAGTGTGTGCGTTTGGTAGACCTACTCCGCCTAGGGTTTTGGGTTTGTATAAGTGGTTTAGTGCTATCCTAGCTTTTTTCCCCGCCCATATGAATTTTCTTAATTTAGTAGCTAGTTGGGTAAAAAAGATTTGGGGAATAGGGATTGGCAGCGTACGAAAGTAATATAGTAGTTTGGGCAGCAATTGCATCTGGTATGCGGCTATCCTCCCCATCCAAGTCAATTGCAGTTTGCCAATATGGTCCATTTCTTCACTTATTTGTTTTAACAACGGAGGGTAATTGGCCGAGTACAGATTAGTGGATGAGGAGGTCAGCCGCACCCCCAGATATACAATCGATGGGGGGTTCCAATTGCAGGGAAATACTGTTTGTACTTTCTTTTGTGCCTCTAAGTTTAAATTAAGAGATAGTGCGAAGCACTTTTTCGTATTTACTTTATAAAAAGAAACCTGGCCAAATTGGTGTAGCGTGTCTTTGATTTCGCCTATGGATATTTCTGGGTTGGTGATTGCTAAAATGACGTCGTCGGCAAATAACCCTATCTTGTGGGTTTCCTGGCCTATTTTAATACCCTGTATGTTGCTATTGCATCTGATGCTTTGGGCCAGTGGTTCAATAATCAGTGAGAATATTATTGGGGACAGTGGGCATCCTTGTCGAGTGCCGTTAGTCAAGCGGAATGTGTCAGAAAGAATACCTGAGTTAAAAACTTGCGCTGTGGGGTTGGAGTATAGGGACATTATGGCTGTAAATATCATACCAGATATACCAAATTTTTGCAGGGTTTTCGATAGGTATCCCCAGTGCACCCTATCGAATGCCTTTTCGGCGTCTAGTGCTAGGAAAACACTAGGGATTTTATTTATTTCCGTGTATCGTAATAGATCTATCATCCTTCTGGTCCCATCTGGTGACTGTCTGCCCTTTACAAAGCCCACCTGATCTAGATCTATAAGGGAGGGGGTGATTTCCATTAACCTATTGGCTATTAATTTTGCGTATATCTTTAGGTCCGAATTGAGCAGTGATATTGGCCTGAAGTTTTGGGGGTGGGTGCTGTCTTTTCCAGGTTTGGGTATTGTAACTATAATTGCTTGGAGCATTTCCTTCGGAAATGAGCCTATTTCTGCTGCTGTGCTGAATACGTCCACTAATTTTGGTGCTAGGAGGGAGGGAAAGGACTTATAGTATTCTGCTGAGAATCCATCTGCTCCTGGTGATTTATTCAAGGGGAGGGATTGTATGACCTTCTCAATTTCCGCTATGGTGAAGGGAGTATTTAGAGCTTGCAATGAAGCATGGTCTACTGCTGGTAATTGTACATCTTTCAAGAATTGATCTATGTCTGATTCTGTGGGCTGATGGGTGTCAGGGTCCTTACTTAGGTTGTACAAGGATTCATAGTAATCCTTGAATGCATTGGCTATATCTTTGGGATTGTGGAATGTGGAGCTTGTGCTGTGGTGACAGATATGAGTAAGATTGGTTTTAGCTTGTCTTTTTTTAAGTTGAGATGCTAGTAGCTTGCTGGCTTTATTGTTTTGTGAATAATAGGATAGTTTTAATCTTTTAAAATACAGGTCATAGTCCGCCTTTAGTTCCTGTTTTAGGTCATCACGACATTTAGTGAGACTTTTTAGAATATCGGGAGATGATGTAGTAGGGGTTTTATGAAGGGTCTCTAGTTTTGCAATGGAATCTTGAAGTTGGGATATTCTTTGGCATTTTTTCTTTTTTTCCCTAGAGGCTATTTGAATGAGTACACCCCTTGCAAAAGCTTTATGCGCACACCATAACATTGTGGGGGAGCACTCTCCGTTATCATTAATCCTAAAGAAGTCACAAAGTTTCTCTTCTATTTCTTCCCTAATTTGGGGACGAGAGAGAAGAAATGTATTGTTTCGCCACAATGGTCTATGGGAGGTTTTCCTGTCATCCATAAGGTCAATGGTCACCGGTGCATGATCTGACCACGTGATATTATGGATTTCCGCCTTACCAACATTTTGCAGAGTAATCAGATCTGTGAGAAAAAAATCTATACGAGAGTAACTATTGTGCACCATAGAATAATAAGAAAAGTCCCTTTCGGTGGTTCTAAGGCATCGCCATGGGTCAAAGAGTCGTTCCTCATGGCACCATGTCCCAAGTGAGGGTCTTTTCCTGAGAGTCACCGAAGAGGAGTCAAGGTCACCATTCATTACCATGTTGAAATCCCCACAGATTATTAAGCTACCTTTCTGCATAGACTTAGCAAGGGAAACAACTTTACGGATAAATTTCAAAGGCTTAACATTCGGAGCATACATATTTACCAACGTGTAAACATTCCGGTCAATTTCTACTATCAGTATAATAAAACGGCCCCGTGGATCAGAATGTTCCTGCAATAAAGAAAAGGTTACTGTGTCCCTTATAGCAATTAATACTCCATTTTTTTTTGAGACATCATTGGCTGTAAATACATTAGGGAATTTGTTGTGTGTGCACTTAGGGGCTTTGTTGCTGACAAAGTGCGTCTCTTGCACACAAAGTACATCACAGTTCAAGTTCATAGCTGATTTCCATAACGCCCTTCGTTTATAAGGGCTATTTAATCCCCTCACATTATGTGACATAAGTTTTAGGTGCATGTTAATATTTCAAAGCTTTTAGTCGCCATCCAGTGGTAGGAACTGACATTGCATGTGTTCTGTGGTCGTTTCTGAGAATTAGCAGTCACGAGGATATTTGCTGAATAGAAGGTTCCAAAACAGTAGGAACAGAAAAAGTAATAAACAAAAAGGGTAAAGCAAATCCAAGTCCAAAATGAACTATATTGCAACTTGAGGTCATTATGTAATGACCATAATAAGAGACCGAATACAGGAGTCATCCTGTACAACAAATAGGGGTAGTTTTTTTTTGAGAACACAAGTTCAGCCGAACAACGGTCGAATGCTTAACCTATTTTTAGAGATTTGTATAGGTACAGAAACATAGTCTAAAGATAGACCTGGATAGTAGGATTTAATCCTTATTAAATCTTCATTTTGAGGTCATCAAATCAATCATATGGGTTTCATCTTCCCCTCCTGCTGTGGCGGTTGTTATATCGCCTGTCCTTTAGAGGTTCCGGCTCAGCAGATTCTCCGTTTGCGGGCAGGAGTCGCCATTTTTTCAAAAGATCCATCCCTTTTTCTAGTGAGGTGATTACATGAGATTCATTGTGTAGTTCAAGCAGCAACTTAGCAGGAAAACCCCATTTATAAATAATCTTATGGTTACGTAGAATTTTTGTAATGGGGACTAGGTTGTGCCTTGCTGCCAAGGTGGCTTGCGATAGGTCTGCGTATAATGCTATTCCTGCAAATTGGCCCGGCAGCGCAGGATGTTGCCTGGCGAACCGCATCAGCTGGTCTTTTATATGGTAAAAGTGTATCCTGGCAATGGTGTCTCTGGGGATTTGGTCTGGCAGGAAAGATGGTTTTGGCAGTCTATGTGCTCTGTCTATTATTAGATCTGCGGGTTCCAATGAGGGAATTGCTGCTAGCATCAATTTTTGAAGATAATCCGTGAGCTCGGCTGGTTTTATTGATTCAGGAATCCCTCTGAATTTAATATTATTCCTGCGGGCCCTGTCTTCCATGTCCGCCATTTTGAGACGCATGGTTTTGATCTCATCCTCGACATCAAAATGAGCGTCCACCAGCTCATTATGGGCCATGGTGAATTCCTCCATTTTTTTTTCCACATATTCCACTCTGCCTTTCATAGCTGATATGTCCGATTTTGTGTTATGCATAAAAGCAGCCATATCCTGCTGGAGTGCCCCCCGCAGGGTTAGTAGCATTTCCTTCATAGTTGTGTCTATGATGGGTTGGCCAGAGGTAGGGAATGCATCTAATTGCTGGCTGTGTGATGCTGTCTCTTCCATGCATTCACCCTCCCCGCTCAAGTCATCCTGCCATTCTCCTTCTCCCCCTACCCTCCGTTTCTGCTTAAGAGGGCTGCCTGATGGTGTAGCGGGGAGTGGAGTGATCTGGGAGTTTGACTCACCCGTAGATGCTGTAGCATTGTGGTTCGTTTCGGCCGGAGGAAGCAGTGCTCCGTTATCGCTGCGGGCGCCATCTTGGATCACGCGGCCGGCCGCTGGAGGAAAAAAGTCTGTCAATTTCCTCGGTCCATCTCTCTCCTTTCTCTTCGCCATTGGTCTGTCTGTACTCCTCGGGAGTTCCCCCGTCCGAGGGTGTCAATTTGGAGTAGGTAATGTCGCTCTTTAGCCGCTCTAATTCGACCGTTGCTGCAGAGCTCCTAGCTCACGCTGCCATCCGCTCTGGCCGCCGGCTCCGCCCCTCTGTCACCACATTCAACGGTGCTCGGACCAGAGCCGGAAGCCCTTTCATCGGCTTGGTCTCCAACCAGGCATGGTTTCCAAGTGATTACCAAGGTTACACTGATGCACATGCATGCTTCTATTGTTATAGTAGAAGGCAGTGAAGATGTGTTTGGAGAATTCAAAATAAAATAATATAAAGAAAACTGGTTAAAGTATTTATAAGGAATATGAAATAATGAAATGTTATATTCTTGACATTGGTTACTCCATTTTAGATTTAGGTTCCATTTTGCTTATAAGATAAGTCTCTTAAAGACATTGTAATATGTGTTTTTTTGTTAACATGATTATTCTAGTTATTCTGCTGACATTTAGCTTTGTGGTTGTGTAAGTGTTAGACGTGTCAAAGGCTAGCTCAGCCGCAGGCATCCTGGGTGCAAGTAACTTGTTCCCCAATTCTCTGAAGCTAGTAACTTGTTCCCCAATTCTCTGAAACTTGTAAATAAGGGGAACATCTGCATATGTATAAATACTCTGTGACAAAATATAGCAAGTTGCAATCTTTGATACAGCATATCTTGTGTGTGTCTTGATTGTCCCACCGGTGAAGGGGGTTACACATCCACCTGTCCAAGGTCCAGCCTAGGCAACGGAACCAGAACCGAACCTTACAGAACTGGTACCAGAAGTGGGGTACTGATTGACCAGGTAAGTCCGCACTTATTCTCGAATTTTACTATTTGGGTATATTTGTGTTCTTTGCCTGGCTCAGTAGCACCTCGGATAAGAAATTTTAGTTTTAAAGTATTATAGATACGTTCTGTGCGTATTGCAGAGGTTGCGGTTATAAAGGATAGGGAGAGTCCGACGGGTTTTGTCTGACTATAAACTATTGTAAGAATATTTCAGGGTAGCAGCAGATTGCTCCCTGAGGGAGGACGGACATAGAGTGGAGCCCCAAGTACAAAAGAGCTCATTTCTTATTTTGTATTATCTAAATTTGATATGATTTAATCTGTTGCAACCTTTTGAATGATATAGAACACAATGTATTGTATAATATAAGATTGATTGTTGTTATGTTTGTAACAGTGATTGCATGTCATACTCTGTGTTCAGGACCTCCTGTATTCAGTGTAAAACGGGTTTAACTTTTTCGGTAAACGGGACAAAATTATCTCTTATCTCTGTATGGCCAGGGGGACATAGAAGTCCAACCCAATTAGGCAACAGAAGATTTTACCCATTTAATTCCCAAAGACAGACCCCCGGCACCATAGTACACAGAGTAAATATACACAATCAAATAACGTTCACCCCACAGGAGGGTCTTAGAGAAGGCCTGTCCCCGGACGAAGTGAAGGAGATTGTACAAAGAACAGGACAAACCCTAGTTGTTTATCCCCTTTCATTACCACTTTCCCGCATATTCTGAGGAGGAACTTGGACACCGAGTACTGACATGGGTAATAAACTTGGAAAAGAGTGTTCAGAAGGTGAGCTGAAACAACCTTCTCCTATAGAGTTTGTTAAGAGTGAAATACCAATTGTATATTGTGATCCTTTTTGGGATTTGATAATGAAACAAAGCCATCAATTGCATATGTCAGGATACAGTCCAGTGGGTCCCATGAATAGGGAACAATGGTATGAGGTGGAGAAGATGTGTGGAATAGGAAAGAACATATATCCACCAGGGGATTGGGATACGGAGTATATGAAAAAATGTTGTAAGAAGTGGAGGCCCCTAGTGGAAAAATATGAAAAGAAATATGCAGAGTTGGAACAAGATATTAATTCTATCAGAGAGGTTCCCCCACCTTATACCAGGCGCCCATCCCCAGTTCCAACTGCGCCAAATCCACCGTCTTATGTTTTTGTTAAAGAAGAAGCCCCTCAAAGAAAATTGTACCCCGTTCTTTCAAATCCTCAAGTTGCAATCATGGCCTATGGCTCTGCAACTGACCAGCAAAAACAGCAATGGGAAGATAGAGCCAAAGAGGAGGCAGATAAGAGGGCATTTGAAGAGGACAGGAGAATAAGAGAGGCCCAGAGAAGAGCGGATGCACTAAGGGAGCTTGAGGAGTTGCAAAGGGACTTAGACTCAGTTAGTACTCAAGCAAGGATAGAAGATATGAGAAATAAGAAAGATGAAATAGAAGAAGAATTGAGACGCATTCAGGACCAGCAGAGGGAAATAAGATTAAAACATGAACAAATGAGTGAGCATAAACAAAATCTTGATGAGCAAGCCCGAGAAATGAGTAATCTTAGGAAAAAACTTATGAGGGATGAGGAGGAAATATTAGCACGAAAAAGGGAGCTCGACCAAAAGAAACTTGACTTAGAAGAAACCACTAGGGAACAAGAGCAGTTGTGTCTAATAGAAACGCAGGCAGTCCTCATTGCCCCTCGGACTAGAGAAGATGCAAAGAAGTTAGAAGCCTCTAAGGCTGCCAAGGCAGCTCAACAGGTTAAAACTATACAAGAAGAGCAACCTCACGAACAAAAGAGTAGTGATGAGGAAGAGATTGCTACCCCAGGTTTGGAGGAAGAAATGAAACATTTAGCACTCACGCAAGTAAAAGTCCAGACAGAACCCCAAGTTTCCCCACAACTTTCAGGAACGGGAGCATTCCCAATGATGACCATAGGTACCATGGAAGTGTATGTCCCCTTTACTATGGGTCAGTAAAAGGACCTCAGAGACACTTGCCCTGTTCCAAAAAAGGACCCTAGGGGTGCAGCTACTTTCTTGGGTAGGTTCTGCGCTGGTGCGGGAATGACAAAGGAAGACTTACAATTAATTATACAGATAGTGGACCCTGATCCCGGTCGGGATTTTCCCTTTGATGCCACTTACACATCTGCTCTCGCAACTACAGGACAGATAAACCTCCAAGAATTCTGGAGACTGACTGGTCACCATTGGATGACCATATACAAGGGTACTAGTGCACTCACATCCTTCATAACAAGCTCTCAAAAGACAGGGGAAGAGTATTTTTCATATGTTAAACGTATGCATTTAGCTTGGAAGGATGCGGGTCTTACAGACCATACCCTTTTTGTAACCACCACACTTAACGGGGGAAGCCAGAAGATAGCACAGATGCTAAAAATACTAGACCCTAAAATTATGAACATGACTCCGGAGGCCTTTGTGGAACACGTAAAGGTTAGGCATCAAACAGGTCTTTTTGAAGCAAAAGGAGGACTTTTCCCAGCATTAACGGGAGAGCCCATGCTGGAGGAAACACCCCTGTTGGCGGCACAAATGCCCTACCAACAACAGAATCAGTATTCTAATGGTAATCAGTACCCTCCACGCCCTGTGCCATACCCTCGCCCGGGTCCACAAAATGTTTAGGCATGTTTCCATTGTGGTGGCTTTGGCCACTGGAGGGCTAACTGCCCACAAAGGAGACAAAGTCATAGAAGTAAAGGGGGAAACAGGGGAGCTTATAGAGGTCAAAACCCTAACTGGAATGACAATAGACAGATAGCCCAGTACCCACAGTGGAACCAACAGGCACAATCTCAGGATCAACAGCAACAACGACAGGCGGCTGCCGGGCCTTTTCCTCCCCCCCAAATACCGGTACAATGGCCAAATAGGCAAAACCCATAGGGAGGCCCGGAGCGTATCCCGTCCTTAGTTCTTTGCTCTTATTCTGGCACTTGGCAGGCTTTACCTACTTTACCCTAACCTTGTTGTAGAGGGGGAAGACACCTCCTTTCTGGTCGACACAGGGGCGACAACCAGCAGTTTAAACAACAGGGCTTTTGCCAGTAGGGCAATTACACAAGGACGCTCTGTGGGAATTAATGGGATACCAACACCACATGACATAACATCAGACTTAGAAATATGTAACCAGGATGGCAAGTTTCAATGTAAATGCAGTTTTGCTCTGTTACTTACTTGCCCAGACTCTCTAGCTGGTAGAGACTTACTGTCCAAACTACGGATCAAAATAATTTTTGAGCCCAATGGCACGGTGTCAGTTAATTCACCAGACTGTGATGTGTCAGTGCAGAAACGGGTGGACATTAGATCCTTCTTTGTGGCTCTACCCCCACCAGTAGATCAACATAAAATATGGGCAGAGTCCAAAGATTCTGTGGGTTTCATAATTGCACACCCTACCGGCCGACAATCAGACAGGGATGCATCCCTATTTTCCAGAAACAATATCCCCTGTCTGAGGAGAAGTTGAATAGTATAGACCCGCAGATACAATTATTCTTACAAAAGGGCATATTGACTCCAGTCATCAGTCCTTGGAATACACCCATTAACCCCGTAAGAAAGGCAAACGGAACATGGCGCTTGGTACAAGATTTAAGACCCTTAACAAATGCATTACACCTCTACCTCCCCTCGTTGCAGATATTAGCACCATCTTTGCTTCTTTGACACCAGAGCACAAATGGTATACAGTGATAGACCTCGCCAACGCATTTTTTAGTGTGCCCGTTGATGCTGCTAGTCAGTCCCTCTTTAGTTTTTCATGGAAACGCGGCCAACTGACATGGACCAGGTTACCGCAGGGTTTTGTTGACAGTCCGGCCGCCTTCAGCATGGTGTTAAATCAATCCCTGACTGACTGGGTTCCTGAACATGGTTCAGTTCTGATCCAATACGTGGACGATCTTCTAATAGGAAATGGGACGGAAACTGGCTGCTATAATGACTCTGTGCATCTGTTAGACCACCTCGCTGACAAGGGTCACTTAGCATCTTTTAAGAAGGTGCAGTGGTGCTCGTCTCGGGTGGAATACTTGGGAGCGGTCATCTCAGAAGGTGCCAGGCTGGTATCCCCTGCCAGAGTAGAGGCCATATCGGCACTAAGCAGGCCGAGCGACAAGCTCTCACTGCTGTCTTTCCTAGGCTCAATAGTGTACTGTAGGCAATGGATTCCAGACTGTTCATTTCATGACTCAGTCCTTAGGAAGGCTACACTCGCCACAGCCCCCAAACAAATTACCTGGACCCCTGAGATGGTCACTGCCTATGACACACTGGTGCGTTCACTTCGTAATGCACCCGCTTTGGGGTTGATACAACATGGTAGGGCCTTCTCACTGTATTGCCTCGTTGTGGGGAATACCATGGCTGCTGTTCTGACTCAAGAGCATGGTGGCAAGCAAAGACCTGTAACATACATTTCAAATAAACTACCCCCCCAGGTTCTGGGTATGCCCGCTTGCCTTCAAGCACTGGCCGCCTGCGCACTAGCAGTACAGGCGGCAGAAAAACTTGTTCTGGCATCACCCATGACCCTTTTCACAACTCACAGCGTCACACAACTGATGCAAAACATGAACACGCAACATATGACAGCTCAGAGGTTAAGTGGGTACGAGATAATTCTCTTGAACACACAAAATTTAGAAATTAAAACTTGTCCATCCACAACTCCTATAGTACGGTTTCTGCACTCCCTCATTAAAGCGATGGTTCACCCTCCTTCACATCATTATACCATTACATTCGGCATCGCAGCGCGAGCTACGGTATGCCGGTCTTAAATTTTTAATCCCCGTACTCACTGTGCTATCGATCATTGAAGAATTCGACTCCCGCGGGGAATGGGCGTGCCTATGGAGAGGGAGGATGATTGATGGCCGGCTCTGGCACGTCACGCTCCCCGAAGACAGCCGGAGTAGGTCTCGGCTCTTCACGGCGCCTGCGCACAGGCTATGCGCAGGCGCCGTGAATAGCCAAGCCTATAGTACGGTTTCTGCACTCCCTCATTAAAGCGATGGTTCACCCTCCTTCACATCATTATACCATTACATTCGGCATCGCAGCGCGAGCTACGGTATGCCGGTCTTAAATTTTTAATCCCCGTACTCACTGTGCTATCGATCATTGAAGAATCCGACTCCCGCGGGGAATGGGCGTGCCTATGGAGAGGGAGGATGATTGATGGCCGGCTCTGGCACGTCACGCTCCCCGAAGACAGCCGGAGTAGGTCTCGGCTCTTCACGGCGCCTGCGCACAGGCTATGCGCAGGCGCCGTGAATAGCCAAGCCTATTTCGGCTATTTCCGGAGAAGCGTGACGCGCCAGGGCCGGCCGTCAATCACCTTCTCTCACCATAGGAACGCCCATTCCCCGGAATCTTCAATGAGCCATAGCACAGTGAGTACGAGGATAAAAAATGTAAGACCGGCATACCGTAGCTCGCGCTACGATGCCGAATGTAATGGTATAATAAAAAAAAAACATTTTTTTTTTTTTTAACAGGGTGAACCCCCGCTTTAAACTAATGCCTGAATCAGAACCAGTGCCCGAACATAATTGTGAAGACCTAATTTCCCAAACAACCTCCCCAAGAGCTGATTTAAAGGAGAAACCCCTGGAAGGGGGCATTGACATATATGTGGACGGTAGCTGTACACGTCCCGATGATAAAACCTACCGTACTGATTATGCAGTTGTCCAACTTCCTGACATTATTCATGAATCAAAACCCTTAGTCGCAAAATCTGCGCAAGAGGCTGAACTTACTGCGTTAATACGTGCCTGTCAGCTGTTTGCAAACCAAATGGTAAATATATACACCGACAGTCGGTACGCTTACGGAATTGTACACGACTTTGGGAAAATCTGGCAACAACGCGGATATTTAACCGCAGAAGGGAAACCTATATCACATCAAACCCTTATCGAAACATTACTAGATGCCATACACCTGCCTAAAGCGATTGCAGTGATTAAAGTGAAAGCTCATACTACGAGTAGGACCACGGAAGCACTTGGCAATGCACTTGCTGACAAAGTAGCCAAACAAGCAGCGGATACTATCCCTGCACATGACACCCCTGTAACCTCTATGTTTTACATGAATGATTTTAGTGCACCAGACTTCAAAACCACGGTTATGCTTTTACAGTCCATGGCTTCGCCCATTGATATCTCTGATTGGATGCAGCATAATTTGGCCAAAGATCCTTCGGGTCTTTGGACAAATAAGGAGGGAATCATGGGTATTCCTAAATCTGCGGCACCATTGATCATCTCATACATTCATGGACCAGGTCACATAGGCCAGAAGTCCATCTTGAAACAATACAGAGACCACTTTCAAACAGAAGGACTCATAAAAATAATACAAGACTTTGTAAGCTCATGCGTTACATGCGCACAAAATAATGTACAAGGCAAGGCAATGGGAAGACACGGAAATTTGCCCCCTCCATTAGGACCTCTCACAGACTTACAAATAGACTTTACACATATGCCAAAACAGAAAGGGAATGTCAAATATCTTTTGGTAATTGTGGATAAATTTTCCGGGTGGGTGGAGGCAGTACCCACTACTGGGGAAACAGCAGGAATAGCGGTACGGGCTATTATAAATAATTGGGTGAGTCGATTCGGACTCCCAGTGAATATCTGGTCTGATCAGGGACCAGCTTTTACCTCTAAACTCACACAGGAATTCTCCAAGACTTTGGGGATACAATGGAAATTGCACATCCCTTATCACCCTCAGAGTGCTGGGATTGTGGAACGAATGAATAGAACCATTAAGGACAAACTGAACAAAGCTACTCAAGGTACTATGAAAAATTGGTCCCTATATCTTCCAGGTATACTTTACCATATAAGGGTTACCCCTAATTCTAGAGGGTATTCCCCTTTTGAGATACTCATGGGACACCCTCCAGCTGAGAATAGTGTAGGGAAGGATAATGATTTGTTTTCTCAACAGGAGACTTGGATGCAACATCTGGTAAGTACTATCCAACATACCCAAGAAGGAGTTGCTGTCACCTTTTCTCCTCTTTCCACAGATCCAACTCACCCTTTTATACCTGGAGACGAGGTATTGGTTAAGCAATTGGCCGTAAGGAGAAAGACAGGCCCCATTTACCAAGGTCCATATACGGTGGAAAAGGTCTCCCGAACAGCCGTAAAGGTTGAAGGCCTAGGACCATGGATTCATGCGAGCAGATTGAAAAAGGGTCCCTTGAAGATAAAGACCCCAGAAGCCCCGATGGCTCCCCCCTTGGAGCGAGGGCTCAAGAACAAGGAGGACGCAAAGCTAGAGACCCTGATGGCTCCCCCCATAGAGCAAGGGTCCAGGAAAACCAGAGCCCACCTGGACAACAGACAGAGAAAGTGCACTTGACTGCCAATCAGAATAGAAACTGTATGGGACAACGGTCAGGGGTGTACAATAAAATGATTAAAAGAGGGAAATATTGCGGACTATTGCTTATACTGTTTGTGGTGACCGCTTTTGGGGTTTGCTACTTCACCCCAGGTTGCCATGGGATACATAAGATAGGAAAAGGCCAAGACCCAAAATTAGTCATATATATTGCACATTCATGAAAAATCTTACTAAGGCTATTGGAGAGATTACTGTTCCAGATTATCATGACCAAATAGAAGCCCATCACAATGAGAGAGTGTCCCTGGTGAATCAAATGCAACACATGGGAGATGCTTGGGATCCTTTTTCTGGATCTCTGGGAGGATTGTGGCCTAATATTATGGGTTTCTTTAAAAAGGCAGGAATAGCAATTATAATGATCTTGCTCCTGGCCCTGTGTGCATTTCTTTCAGTAAAAATAATATTCTGTATAATTGGGAAAACAACAGGGTTGAAAATAAAACAGAATCCGGAATCCAGCCAGGATTCCCAGAAGTCGTCCATGCTACAAAGGCAGATTTGGTATAGTGAGTGATCCCAAGAATGTAAACATTCTTTGGATCAAAGGAGGGATTATAAGGAATATGAAATAATGAAATGTTATATTCTTGACATTGGTTACTCCATTTTAGAATTAGGTTCCATTTTGCTTATAAGATAAGTCTCTTAAAGACATTGCAATATGTGTTTTTTTGTTAACATGATTATTCTAGTTATTCTGCTGACATTTAGCTTTGTGGTTGTGTAAGTGTGAGACGTGTCAAAGGCTAGCTCAGCCGCAGGCATCCTGGGTGCAAGTAACTTGTTCCCCAATTCTCTGAAGCTAGTAACTTGTTCCCCAATTCTCTGAAACTTGTAAAAAAGGGGAACATTCTGCATATGTATAAATACTCTGTGACAAAATATAGCAAGTTGCAATCTTTGATACAGCATATCTTGTGTGTGTCTTGATTGTCCCACCGGTGAAGGGGGTTACACATCCACCTGTCCAAGGTCCAGCCTAGGCAACGGAACCAGAACCGAACCTTACAGTATTAAACTCAAAATCAAACATTTATTATATTGACGCTTATCAATTCTTATGCCGCGTACACACGGTCGTTTTTTGTCTTGTAAAAAACATTGTTTTTTCTCTTGAAAAAAAACGAAGTTTTTCAAACTTCATTTTAAAAAACGATGTTGCCTACACACCATCGTATTTTCAAAATGCTCTAGCAAAGCGCGGTTACGTTCAGCATGTACGGCGGCACTCTGTTCCATTCAAGCTTGCGTCATAACTTGCTTCTGAGCATGCGCGGGTTTAAAAATGTTGTTTTAAACATCATTTTAGCCCACACACGATCATTTTTTATGACTCAAAAAACAACGTTTTGAAAAACGACATAAAAAATTGAAGCATGTTCAAAAAATTTTTTTGTCGTTTTTCAGAAGACATAAAACAACGTTTTCCCCACACACGGTCATTTTAAATGACGTTTTTAAAAATTTATTTTTTTTTCATCACAAAAAACAACTGTGTGTACGTGGCATCAGATGTCATAGCTGCCTGATTGGAGCCCACATCTGTTTCTTAGATAGAGCACACACCTGATTTAAGGTAAACCAGGTTCTCAACAAAAGAAAACCAGTGCGAGCTTATGCTAATATTCGTGCGCATTGTTCATGTGCCAATACTTCTAGGCAAAGATGTTCTATTCGTGTTCAACGTGCTTGCATTTGTGCACTCACTCGCACACACCCATGCAAATACGAATTAGTGTGCATACTTGACACCCAGTTGCCTATTTAAACTGGCCAGTCACCATGAGCAGTTTCTGAATGGTTTTCAGCTTGTACCTGCATTCCTGTGACCTGATCCATTGAACCTGCTTACTTGTGTATGACCCGGCTTTCTCCTCTGACTCTGCTCCTGCATTAACCTTGTTCACCTGATCTTTGACCTCGGCCTGTTTACTGGACTTATCTTTGCCTGCTGATTCTGTACTGTGCTCCACGGCGTTTACCTACCTTGGCGTGCTTCCTGAACTTGCTTTGTCTGCCGACTCTGTGCCTTGTTACCCGGCAGCCGATAATCGCTGTCTGCAGATCGGCTCTGCTACCATCTCCTGCTCTGGTGCCAAGCTGCCTCAGTATCCTGTTCCTAGGACTACAACTCCCAGCTCCTTTCACCTAAGTGCAGACTTCACCAGCCAGCTATTCTGGCACTCGTGCCACTCTGTGCCCTCACACTCTGTCTCCACCTTCAGTAAACCACCCAAAAAAAATTCCTCTGCAAAATAATAGCATAATGTGCTAGTATGCATTGCATACTAGCACGTTAGTATGCATTGCATACTAGCACATTATGAAAGACTTACTTTAGAATGAAGCCCTCCAGCGGTGCACTATCACCTTTGACAGGGCTTCCATCTTCACCAGCTCTTCCTTCTGGGTTTGCGGGCTGTAGCCACTTGATTGGCCGAGCCACGATAACGTCACTCCCACGCATGTGCCCGGCGGTCACGGCCACAGCATGGCTCTCTTAATGGATGGCTAGCCATCCATTGAGAGCACAGTACACATGCCCCAGTGATGTCACTGGCTGCTACTATAGTAAATATCTCCTAAACTGTGCATGTTTGGGAGATATTTATTGTTTACAGTACATGTAAACAATAGGGCTTCACTACCACTTAATACACTTCCCGTCCGTGCTATAGCCGAATGACAGCTACAGTGCGGACCTACAATGCCGGGAGGACGTCAATAGACCTCCCCCTTTGGACACAGCCAATCACAGGTCGCTGTAAATGGCCAACTACAGTGGCCATTTACAACACGATCGGCATGGCCAATGAGAGATGATCTCAAATGTAAACATATGAGATCATCTCTCATTGCCAGCTCTCCCTCCTCACACGGAGACCACGTGTGAGGAGGGCGAGTGACATGTGCTATCAGTGAGTGAAAATATACTATAATCAGTGCCCACCTGTGCCACCTCATCAGTGCCAACCTGTGCCACCTCATCAGTGCCTATCTGTGAAATCAGTGCCCGTCTGTGGCGCCTTATCAGTGCCCCATCTGTGCCTCCTCATTAGTGCACATCTGTGCAATCAGGGCCCATCTGTGCTGCCTTATCAGTGCCCATCTGTGCCGCCTCATCAGTGCACATCTGTGCAATCAGGGCCCATCAATGCCGCCTTATCAGTGCCCATCTGTGCCTCCTCATTAGTGCACATCTGTGCAATCAGGGCCCATCTGTGCTGCCTCATCAGTGCCCATCTGTGCCTCCTCATTAGTGCACATCTGTGCAATCAGGGCCCATCAATGCTTCCTTATCAGTGCCCATCTGTGCCTCCTCATTAGTGCACATCTGTGCAATCAGGGCCCATCTGTGCTGCCTCATCAGTGCCCATCTGTGCCGCCTCATCAGTGCCGCCTCATCAGTGCCCATCTGTGCAATCAGTGCACATCTGGGCCATTTAATCAGTGCACATCTGGGCTGCCTCATCAGTGCACATCTGGGCCGCCTCATCAGTGCACTTCTGTGCAATCAATCAGTGCACATCTGTGCCACCTCATCAGTGCACATCTGTGCGATCAATTAGTGCCCATCAGTTTTGCCTCATCAGTGCACATCTGTGCTCATCAGTGCAGGCTTAGCACACATCTGTCCAAAATATGCTTTTCCGCCGAGGAGGCGTACCAAATACTTTCCACGGCGGACGAGAGCAACGGGGAGCTCCCTTTTTCGGATTCCTTTTCAAACTCCGATTCTGAGTCGGACGTAAATTATGAGTCAGTCCTCAGTAGTGGAACACTGACAGACTCAAGCCTCGTACACACGACCGGTTTTCCCTGCATGAAAACTGCCAGGAGAGCATTTGACCGGGAATCCCGGCCGTGTGTATGCTCCCTAGCAGTTTTCCCGACAGGAAAACTGCCCAGGAAAAATAGAGAACCTGCTCTCTATTTTCCCGTTGAGATTCCCGGCAGAGTGTTTCCTGCCGAGAAAACCGGTCGTCTGTATGCTTACCTGTTCCATTGGAAACCCGCGCATGCTTGATAAGAGTTTGACGGATGCACGGTAGCATACGAGTTTACTATGGGGTGTAGCAAGATGGCGGCGACGGCGACGTCATAGTTGATGACGTCACTGCATTCTTGCCATTCAAAAGAACGGCGTTTCTTTTGAATGGGCGTCTGTATGCACCGCAAGCTTGCCAGGAATCCCGTCGGGAAAACCGTGTGTACAGGGCTTCAGAGGAGGAAGATCTGCCTGCCAAACAAAGGCATTCTGGTGTGGAGGCAGTGGCATCCACCAGCACCGCAGTGTCATCCATCAGCACCTCAGTACCATCCACCAGCACCTCAGTACCATCCACCAGCACCACAGTACCATCCACCAGCACCGCAGTACCTCGACAAGAAAGGCCAAGGACCCATGCCAGCCTTCCCTATGCCCTTCAGAACTCCTTGTGGCTTCCTCCTAATTCAGGAGAAGCTAACAATCTCCATTTCACTGCCCAGCCAGGAGTCCAGGTGGACACAGAATTTTTCCCCAATCAATTTTTTTGATTTAGTTTTTACTAAAGACATGGGCCCAGATTCACAAAGCACTTACGCCGACGTATAACAAGTTACGCCGACTTAAGTGCAAATGTGCACCGTCGTATCTGTGCGCCAGACCCACAAACTAATATGCGCCTAAAAACAGGCTACACCCCGCCGACGTATCTTGCTTACGCCGGCGTAGAGTGGGCGCACATTTAGGCTGGGAGCATGGTGCTGCTCCCATTGATTAGCCATTCAAACATGCAAATGAAGGAAAATACGGCAATTCACAAACGTGCGTGTGCCCGGCGCATGCTACGCTAGATGCGCGTAAGTTGTACGTCCGGCGTAAAGTTATTCCCCATAAAGGAGGTGCAACCCAGCAACAGACATGCTCAGGTCTGCACCAGGGAACACAAGCCGGCGTATTGTGCGTTGGACGTGTGTCTGGCTGGGCGAACGTTACGTTCACGGCGTACGCAGTGATCCGGCGTGGTTGTGAGCGGGGCGGTGTGCGCATGTGCAGTTCGTGATACATACCTGTCTGGCGCTCGGCCCATCATTTGCACGGGGTCACGCCTCATTTGCATGGGTCACGCCCACTTCCACCTACGCCGGCGTACGCCTACGAAACCCACGCCACGCTGGCGCAGCGTTGGGAGCACTAGCTTGCTGAATTCAATGCTTGCCTCTCTGCGCTGTGTTGGCGTAGCGTACGGCGGTTACTCTACGGCGGCGTAATGTGCGCCTTGCTCTCTGTGAATCTGGGCCATGCTATCTACAATTGTGGCCCAGTGCAACCTGTATGCACAACAATTTCAAATAATCCAACATCTTATTATGCCCGTCCCTTCAAGCGAAGAGACCTAACGATGGAGGAGTTGAAGTTTTTTTGGCCTTACATTTTGTATGGGACTCAACAAAAAAAATTAATTGCGATCCTATTGGTCAACCCGCCCCATCTACCACATGCCAATCTTCTCCAAGGTAATGTCCAGAACCAGATACCACATGATCATGAGGTTCCTCCTTTTCAATGATAATACCCAGTGCCCTCTCCAAAATGACCCAAATTATTTCAGGCTTTTCAAAATTCGGCCATTACTAAATTATTTTTCAGAAATATTCCCCAGCTGTTTACCCTGGACCAACACATATGTGTGGATGAGTCACTTGTTAAATTTAGCGGCAGGCTTAAGATAAAGCAATTTATCCCCAGCAAAAGGGACCGCTATGGGGTGAAGGTTTACAAATTATGTGGCAGGCCACAGGGTACCTGTATGCCTTCAGAGTGTACGAAGGGAAGGACACCCAGCTGCATGCCCCCAATTGCCCAGACTACTTGGGATCAAGCCGGAAAGTTGTTTGGGACCTCATATTCCCCCTACTGGACAAAGGCTACCACTCGTACGTAGACAACTTCTACACATCTCTGCCCCTGTTCCACAACCTTCAACAGAAGAAGACGCCAGCATGTGACACCGTAGGAAAGAACTGGAAGGGCTTTCCTCAAAGTCTTGTCAATAAATAGAGGTTGAGAAAGGTAGAATCGGCAAGTCTGCGATACAAGGAGATTTTGGCAGTGAAGTGGAGGGGCATATCTACATGTTGTCTTCGATCCACAATAATACCTTTGTGGAAATCCCCAGAAGGAATGGCCCCATCCAAAAGCCCACATGCATTCAGGAATACAATTTTTTTATGGGGGAGTCAACTTCAACAACCAAATGCCTACCTACCTTGCCAAAAGATGGACATACCATTGGTAAAAAAAGTAGCAATACATTTTTTTTCATTTGGCCATATACAACTCCTATATTATTTACCGCAACTCTACCCAAAACCCCCAAATATTCCTTGGTTACCAGGAGGAAGTTTTCACTGCCCTTATATTCCAGAACGGCCCACCAGAAAACATCCGATCAGATGTTCTTAGTCAACTCTCCGAATGCACCTTTCCCAATTAAAATCCCTCACAAACCAACAGGCCATTGATGTCTAAAAAATGTAAAGTGTGTACCAGTGGGGGAGTCAGAAAAGACACATCTTATTATTGTGCCCAATGTCCTTCCCAACCAGGCCTCTGCAGAGGTGACTGTTTTCGCAGTTACCATACTTCAATAAATTATTAGTGAAGTATGGTAAACGTAATCCTCAGTTCCTGTCTTCACACACCTTCACACCCTGTATGCCACTGCCTGCTCTGTACCTGACCCTGGCTTGTTATTAGACCACGCTTCTGTACATACTTCTGCCTGATCTGGAACTGACCCTGGACTGTTATTCGACCATGCTTCTGCCTACCGATTCTGTACATACCTCTGCCTGATCTGGAACTGACCCTGGACTGTTTTTCGACCATGCTTCTGCCTAATGATTCTGTACATACCTCTGCCTGATCTGGAACTGACCTTGGACTGTTTGACCATGTTTTTTGCCTGCCTCTTGGATTGATCTTGTACCCTGCTACTGGATTAGTGGGATTCAACACAGGGGTCTCACATATGTGAGGGGCTCCAGAAAAGTTTGTTTGGATGAAGAAAACAATTTTTTTTTGTTTTCTCATCCTAGATTAGGGTCTGGAGACTCAGAGGTTTCAAAGAGATTTGGGTGGGAGAAGCCTCTACCCCTGTCCCCATTCTGTCCTGAACAAGTCCCTATTTCTGCCTGCTGCCTGGACTGTATATGGAAAGTATCCCTGCCTGCTGCCTGGACAATTGTGTTTGCCGTTGCTGACCAAGTCCTTGCCTGCTACCTGGACCAGTGCTATCCTCCGGTGGACAACTGTGCTACTAAAACCACACGTAATCTTTTGTTTATCCTTTGCTCGGCAAATTGTATTTTGGTGTGTAATTCTTGGTATATCCATGCTATGTGTCCCTGGAACACCTGACGGTGTTCCTTGCATGTTGGATCTCTGAATGTGGCCAGGCGGTGTAAAACTCTCACACATTTGGTATCGCCATACTCAGGAGTGGCAGAATGTATTTTGGGGTGTCATTATGTAAATGCTATGTGTTGGAAATATCTTAGAAACTGACAACTTTGTGTAAAAACATGCGTTTTCATTTTTTTGCACATATTCCAAAAACTTCTGGAAAAAAATGAACCATTCAAAAGACTCAATATGCCTTGTAGATTATACAGGGTCATTTTGTGGGTGTTTCCATTGTCCTGGTGCTCCAGGGCCTTCAAAAGTGTAATAGGTGGTTGAGAAATAAGATGTGTAATTTATGCTCTTAGAACGCCTAAAGGTGCTACTTCAATGTTGGGTATCGTTATACTCTGGAGTATTAGCAGAATGTATTTGGGGTGTAATTTTTGCTATGTGTTGGAAACATCTTATAAGCGGACAACTTTGTGTAAAAAAATGCATTTTAATTTTTTTTCCACATTTTCCAAAAACGTTAGAAAAAAATTAACCATTCGAAAGACTTATTATGCCTCATAAATTATACGTTGGGGTGTTAGCTTTCCAAAATGGGGTCATTTTGTGGGCATTTCCATTGTCCTGGTGCTCCAGGGCCTTCAAAATTGTAATGGATAGTCAATCAATTACACACGATTGGAATTTCCAATGGAAAAATTCTGACGGAATTTTTTCATCAGATATTCCGACCGTGTGTGTGCCCCATCTGACTTTTTTCCGTCGGAATTTAGAAAGAGAACATGTTCTCTTTTTTTCAGATGGAAAAAATTTCTATTGGAAATTCCGTTCGTCTGTAGGGAACTCCGACGGAGTAAAAAAAACACATGCTCAGAATCAAGTCGACGCATCCTCGAAAGCATTGAACTTTATTTTTCTTGGCTCGTCGTAGTGTTGCATGTCACAGAGTTCTTGACGGTCAGGATTTGGTGTGACAGTGTGTATGCAAGACTGCTTGAACGGAATTCTGTCAGAAAAATCCATCTGTTTATCAAAATGGAAAATCCGATCATGTGTACACGGCATTAGATGTGTAATGTATGCTCCTAGAACATCTGATGGTGCTCCCTGCATGTTGGGCCTCTGTATGTGGCCAGGCAGTAAAAAATTCCCCCACATGTGGTATCGTTATACTCAGGAGGAGTTGCAGAATGTATTTTGGGGTGTCATTTGTGGTATGCACATGTCATGTGAGAGAAATAAGCTATTACAATGACAATTTTGTGAAAAAAATCTTCATTTTGCAAAGAATTGTGGGAAAAAATTACAACTTCAAATAACTCACCATTCCTCTTACTAAATACCTCGAAATGTCTACTTTCTAAAAATGTGTAATTTGGGGGCATTTGTACTTTCCTGGCTTGTTAGGGTTTCAAGAAATAAGATAGGCCGCCAATATATCAGATGTGATCAATTTGTTATGATTTGCACCATAGCTTGTAGACTCTATAACTTTCACACCGACCACATAATATCCACTAATGTGGGTTATTTTTACCAAAGATATGTAGCAGTATAAATTGTGGGCAAAACCTATGAAGAAAAATTACCAATTTGAAAAATCTTATCACAAACAAAGCAAAATGCATTTTTTTTTTTAAAAAATCGGTCTTTTTTCATTTATAGCGCAAAAAAAATCAAAACCCAGAGGTGATCAATTACCACCAAAACAAAGCTCTATTTGTATGAAAAAAAGGACAAAAAAATCATTTGGGTACAGTGTTGCATGACTGAGTAATTGTCATTCAAAGTGTACGTGAGAGCACTGAAAGCTGAAAATTGGTCTGGGCAGGAGGGGGGTTTAAGTGCCCAGTAAGCAAGTCTTGAGCTATGTCAGAGACTTTTCATTATAAGGGCTGGGGGAGGTGTTTATAACAAAGCTTCTGCCCGTGTTCAGTCACCTGAAGGTAGCAACATATAACTCTTGGTCTATTGGTCTATGAATAGCCAGTCTGTGTCATGTACTGTACTATTAAGATAATAGGGTAGCTGCAGATCTTCTTATGCCATGCAGGCCATGAACTGGTGGAAAGTGGGTGTTTTCAATACCTGGTACAAGAAGAGTTGCAACACCAAGAGCTTTGCCAAACTTGTGTTCAGATGCTGGGCTTGCATATGATTAGTGTTCACCAGCTCCAGTAGGGATGGGTCGAACACTAGGGGTGTTGAACATAATCGCAGCATCGATACATCGCAATTCGATCATCAATGACGTCATCTGGCACTCCGTGCGGTGCTCTGCCTCTTCTGGAAAAACACAGAGGCAGAGCCTTCCTGGTGGATAAAGCCTCCTCCCTTTCCCCGTCCACCGCAGTATACAGTGAGATGGACACTGAAGCAGAAAGTCAGCTGATGAGCTGACAGCCAGTAGAGTGAAGAGGCAGGAGCTTAAGGAAACCCTAAGTCAGGAGAGGCATCACTGGAGGCACCGGAAGGGAGAAGAGAAGCAGAGACACACTGAGCATGGAGGAGGGGGAATCGACTGACACTGAGAGCTGGTGAGTGCCAGTGTCACTGATCCCATCCCTCCAGTTCCATCCCTCCGTCACTGATCCCATCCAACCCACCATCCCTCTGCCACTGATCCCATCCATCCCACCATCTCTCTGCCCCTGATCCCATCCATCCCTCTGCCCCTGATCCCATATATCCCACCATCCCTCTGCCACTGATCCCTTTCATCCCACCATCCCTCTGCCATTGATCTCATTCATTCCACCATCCCTTTGCACCTGATCCCATCCATCCCAACTTCCCTTTGCCCCCGATACTGTGACAGACCTAGCCGGGACAGGGGCTTTTGGAGAGAACTGGGAAACATTTGTTTCAGCCCCCCATGTCTCTCTTATGTCAAAGTCACCCAGTGTCGGCGCAGTCAGGCTGGGGGAGGAGCCTGACCATGGCGCCGGACGAGCTGACTGACAGAGGCTCCGGTGTGTATGGATAGGTGAGCGGCGGCGGTGTGAGAGACCGCAAACTCACTCACCCACTGAGAGATCCATCAGACCACGAGAGTCCAGGATATGGCTGCCTGATCTCTGCCCCCGTGGAGTGGGGTGACATGCCGGTGGAGGGGCGGAAGCCCGGGATACGTGGGCTGGAGTACTAACACCTGGAGGATCCCCTACCCCCCCCCCCCCCCGACCCTGGGCCTCGGAAGGAGAAGCACGGGGGGAGAGGTGAGCAAATGAAAAAGCGAAAGTAAAAGCAATGAAAAGTGATTGCAGCTGCTAGCATGATGTCTATGCATTTGTCGTTTGGATACACAAAGTTTAGTGCGGCACGGGACAATATGGAATAGAGCTATACTTTGGTACTGTATGAGGATTATCGGGTGAATATACAAACTTTCCATTTATGGTTGCAATACCTGGTGGCTGAGAAAATTACACCTGTGTACCCTCTTACCCGGCTCAGAGTGATCCTGTAATGGGATAAAACTTTATAGGGAGAGGTGAGCAAACGAATAAATGGACTGAAGTACCAAACCTTATTAAAGCATTAGCTCTTCAGGCCCACCACATAAAAGTCTGCATACTGGGAATTGACTGTGCAATCCGAGTAAAGTGTGAGAGATCTGCATGAGTACTTATAAATCAGGGCGGACGGGAGTAAATCTACATGTGAATTCTGTCTATCTATATGGAGGTGGCCTAAATAGGAATATCCATAAAAGAGCAGATAAATTAACTACAGTAAATGAACGGAGGGGGCTTCTTTTTCCTTTTTTTTCTTCTTTTTACTCACGACTCTTTATGAGCTCCAAATGTATTATACATGAAACTATAAACTAAAATAGATAAGAAGAAATCTGGAAATATATTTCAACATCTGTTAGGAGGCAACTAAAAAAAAAAGGGAACACCCTGGCAGAGACTGTAAATAGTAGTACTATAAAAAAAAAACTACTTTGAAACCTGCTTGGGTATAAGCAATTTGAGGTGAAACCTACCTAAACGTAAAGGCGTAGTGGAGGTCTATTTTGCCTTTGTTGTTTTTCGCCCCCCTTTTTTATTTTCGTCCATCACACGTTTTGTGTTTCTCCACGGAAACCTATACGTCTACTTCCAGACTCACTTATTCTTTGGTCACGCAGGACGTACACTAGGATAGACTATTGAATGATAGAGCAAAGGATGTTAGACTTGGTGATTTCTACTTATATTGAAATAACGACTCTATCGGACCATGCACCAATGACTATGGAAATTAAAATACTTGAAACCCAGAGAAAAGCCTATTTTTGGAGGTTAAATGAAGAGCTCTTAGATAAACAAGGAGAGGAGTTAGTAAAAAAAGAACTGTAACAATATTTTAGTATAAACGGAACCAGTGAGATGGCAGATGATACCCTGTGGGAGGCCCACAAAGCCTACATAAGGGGGATCCTGATCTCGCTGGGTACCCGAAGAAAACGAGAAAGACTAAAAAAGAGGGAAAAAGTCATAGAAGAAATATATTAGTTAGAACAGAGTCATAAAAAATGGGGAGGACAGGAACGGTTACAAGAGATAGTGATAAAAAGGGATGAGCTAAAGGAATTGTTAGAATATGAAATAAGGAAAATCTATAATAAGATCGCAAAGGAAAGATACCAATGGGGAAAAAAGAACAGTAGGTGTCTAGCAAGGATGTTAACAAAAAAAACTGTTAATTTTTTTAGACAAAATACAAAATAAAAAGGGGGAAATGGTCTATAATACAAAAGATATCGCAAGGGTTTTCTGTGAATTCTATGAAGAGCTATACTCCGTAAACAGAGTGGACTAGGGGAAGGGGAGCAAAAAAAAGATAAAAGAATATCTAATGAAAGCTAGAATACCCCAGATAACAGATGAAAGAGAGTTAGCCCTTGAAAGGCCCATAACAGAAGAGGAAATGACTCAAGCACTAAAAGAATCCGCATTGGGAAAAACCCCTGGCCCAGATGGGTATACAACACTCTACTTAAAAGGTTTAAAGAGGCATGCGTGGAGGCTAGCGCGACGGACATGTCGGGCTAGAGCTTCGCTCTGTTAGGGAGAAAAGCCGCATATCTCAGGACGCCCGTAAACCCAAAAGCGATAAAATATGTGGACTCATTTGCCTGAGAGGTGAGGGGGACCTTTTATAAGGAAAATGGTGCTGGGGGGTGCCCGAAACAAGACAAAAACAAACCCCAATAGAGGCAGTCAGCAGACTAAAAGTACAGCAAAAAAGGTGCCAGCCCCCTCAGCTGTATTCTCCTCAGGGAAAGAGAAAAAGAGTATGGAAAAGCAGATGAAACCCACCATCTCCCTGGGAGATTCAGACTCTGACAGAGAAAATAATAATGACCTTTCTCAAGCAGCACTTCAAGACACAGCTGTCCCCTCAGGTTTATTAAAGCAATTTGAGAAAATGCTACATAAAGCTTTAAAACACACCTCAGAACAGATCACCTCACAAAGGAGATTAGAGAACTGGGGCACCGCACAGAAACACTGGAGAACTGCAAAACTTCGTAACAAAGTCAGCTTATAATTTATGCATGTGCGTGACCAAAGAATAAGTCTGGAAGTAGACATATAGGTTTCCGTGGAGATACACAAAACGTGTGATGGACGAAAATATGTAAGAAATAATAAAAGTGAAAAAATGATTGATGTGTCTGTTCACTAAAAGAATTGATAAAGTCGCAAAGTGTTTTTTTATTTTTTATTGTTTTATCTTTTATTATTTCTCACATATTTTCGTCCATCACACGTTTTGTGTTCCTCCACGGAAACCTATACGTCTACTTCCAGACTCACTTATTCTTTGGTCACGCACATGCATAAATTATAAGCTGACTTTGTTACGAAGTTTTGCAGGACGAATTTCATTATATACACGTGACAAATAATTGTAATGTTTGATTCACCACCGATTTGTGTTATAAACGACACTCTTTGGTTTGTTTTACACTCATGCTCATTCTATGTATGTATATTAGGTTCACTAGATTTTATTTAAGTCCTATTTTTATTGATTTTTAACTTTTACCATTGTTTGATTTAATTTGTGTTTCTCTTGATGGGTGTGATTCATTCGTTCGGCCCACTCCCGCAGGTGATTGCCATCTTCATAATTAGTGATGGCCAACCACAGGTGGGGCAGACCGCACAATGTTTTTAGAGTGACATATATATTTGAAATGTATTTCATTTTGTTTTTAGCTATGACTAAACATTGAACTCCAATGCGAAACGTGTCAGCTATATACCCCACTGCCTGCTGTGTTTTCTTTTTTTATCATTAAAGGCCACCTTTTAAGGTATATTGGTGTGCGGCTGTCCATATCTTCCTTCCAAGTTTTTGCTTTGTGCATTGCCGGCACCCATCTGATTCTGAGAGGACATTGATTGCGCGGTGCGCTCACCTGGAGCGGCAATCTTCCCCTTCCTGTTTGTCGTTTTTAGACCTCAAGCTAATTGAAGGAGCAGCCACAGCAACCACCTCACGCAGAAGATCAGCATCTGCTTCTTCCCACAACAATTTACCTCAACCTGGGATGAATAATGCTACCCATCATTCACATAAGCGAGGCAGATTTGCATCCCAACCCCAGGACCAAGAAGATACAATGGACTGACTAACCACTACTAAAGTTTCCTCAATTTTCATTTTGCTTTAGCAACACTTTTTGGGAAAGGAAAATACAATTCAAGTAATGACTTGTTTCTCCAAAAGGAAATACGTATTACACTTAATTTCCATTCTTCAATTTTTTATTTTTATTTTTTTATTCTTATTTTAAATATTTTTTTATGAGATACCTGCTGAACTGATCATATATTCTAAGTAATAGAATGATTCAGTTAAACTCATTTAAAAATTACAGGTAAAAGGAACACACAGAGTTAAATTATTATCGTATCACCCA
Source organism: Rana temporaria (assembly GCF_905171775.1). NCBI lineage: Eukaryota > Metazoa > Chordata > Amphibia > Anura > Ranidae > Rana > Rana temporaria. Next base: position 49,289,543 of record NC_053498.1, read on the forward strand.
ATACTTGTGTGCAAATTCAGGGTAATGTACAAACCCCTTATATTATTTTAGCCAGTTTGGTAATGGACTTATGCCTTACTCTTAATTTGTTTCACAAATGCACTAAGAAAATTTGTTTACAAGGAAAAACATAGTTACCTTAAACGAAGATGAGGAAAAGTTAAATGTTTTATTTTTTTTTGTTAAACATTCTGGCTATTGTAATCACAATGCTTAGTGTTACAATAGGGTAAATTTCAATATTATTTTAAACCTTGATTATTCCCACATTCTATTGATGGAATATTCTAAATGTATCCAAATAACATTATTACTCCAGTAGTTTATTCTTATTTGCATTTCCCTCCCCCCAATTTCACTTTCATGTTTGGGAAAAATAAATATAAATTATCCACAGTTTTGTTATATTTAGTTAGGGCAAAAAAATTTGCACCCTAAGAGTGGGTTCACACTAGGGCGACACGACTTCCAGCATGACTATCAGAAGCGACTCCGACACGACTTGAGCATGAACCACAGGGCGATCTGGGGAGATTTACAACACGACTTGAAGTCGTCTCCAGGACAGGAGACATTCCAGTGGCCAATAAAACAACCATCAGCTCTGGGAGAGGGAGGGGGAGGGAGGGGTTTGCCTGAGAAATGAATGTTATCTTCCTGGAAAGTAGCTTCAGTACAGACAGTGATCAGACTTGGAAGCGACTTCCATTGAAATCAATGGGTACAAATCGCCTAGAAGTCGGATTGAAGTAGTACAGGAACTTCTTCTGAAGTCGGAGCGACTTAAGTAGTGTGTATTAACACCGCTCCCATTCACTTGCATTGCTTTTCTGGACAGCGCGACTTGGGACGACTTGAGACGACTTCAAGTCGGATCCCAAGTCGCCCCAGTGTGAACCGGCTCTAAGGGGTGCGCATATCTAATTTAGTAAGCGGCTCTCCAGTGCACAGAAAAAACATGTGCCTCACTAGGCTCTCATCGGATCCCCGCAGTGTTATGTGGCGATTTGACGAGGGCACTTTTCCCCCTGATAGGGGACTTTATCCCTTATCACGGGTAAACCTCAAGTACTTTATTTTCTTAAATGTATTCAGATATTCTATAATATGTATTGTCTCTCATTTTCTTTTTAAGGATGCTTATTTTGGATCCCCCTTTACTTCTTTTTTACCTTTGTCTGCATGGGCTAGGCGGGAGGCCACTTCTCAATAAACAATGGTAAGATTAGCTTGATGATTAGGCTATCATGGCTCCATTAAATGTATTAACTCTTAATGTACAAGGTCTAAATGTGCCTCAGAAACAAACAAAAGCATTTAGATCGTTTCAGGCTAAGAAAGCTCACATTGTTTGCAAGAAACGCACTTCACCACAAACACTACTTCTAAATTTTATAATGCCTTTTATCCACAAGTGTATACAGCATCTGCTACTACCAAGAAAAGGGGAACCCTAATAGCATTTTACCGAACTACACCATTCGTACTGCAATCAGAATTCAAAGACCCAGAAGGTTGTTACCTTATTCTAATGGGCTTTATCATGGACACCGCTATTACAATGGTCATTTATTATGCACCCAACCTTAATCCAGTACGCTTTATGTCACATCTTTTCCAAATTATTAATACTCACAAAATGGGATCTCTTTTTATATGTGGTGATTCCAATCAGGTCCTCCTTCCATTTTTGGACAAAACCCCATATGCCCCTCCAAAATATCAAGCCAAGTGGTCTCTCTCTAACCTCCTATCTAAATATAATTTAGCGGATTCCTGGAGAGAATCTAATCGAACGAAACATAACTATACCTATTTCTCTAACCCACATCAATCATTCAGTCATATCAATCACATATTTTTAACGATTGGTATGGTACCAGAAATACTCAATTCTACTATCATACCCATCCCGTGGTCTGACCACAATGCAGTGTTCACCACGGTTGTGTCTGCTATACCCAAAAACCACGATCCAACTTGGTATCTCCCAGATATATTTCTTAAGCATCCTACTTATTGCTTAGTAATTGAGCAAGCCCTAAAAGAATATTTAAAGCATAATACGAGTCCAGAAATATCCCCACTCATGCTTTGGGAAGCGTACAAACCAGTATTAAAGGGTCACTAAAGGATTTTTTTTTTAGCTAAATAGCTTCCTTTGCTTTACTGCAGTCCTGGTTTCATGTCCTCATTGTTCGTTTTTGTTCTGATGTTACTGTAATTCTTCTCTGTTCTGGGCACTTCCTGGTTGTCTGTTTCCTGATGACCACAGTACTGGGAGTTTCTAGTTTCGTTTTCCAAACCATCACTGCTCTATGGCTCTGTATATCACAGAGGCAGGATAACATGCAAAAACGAAACTAGATGCAAAAACGAAACTAGAAACTACAGGTACATTATATGATTGTTTTTTATCTATTTTTAATTGTTTTTAAAAGGAATCAGTTAACTATTATATCTCTATACCCTGTAAACAGTAATTTCAGCAAACTCCTTTAAGAGGAACATTCCAACAACAATTAGGGATCCTTAAAAGAGAACGCAAACAAATGGCAAGACAACTAGAAACGGAATTTAACTTATCATTCATGGCCTTCCAAAATAATCATACTCCCATCGCTAAAAATCATCTCGACAAAGCATGTTTAGAGTATGATCTATTCCTTACTGATTCAGCAGACAAAGCATTAAAGCGGGAGTTCACCAATTCGTTTTTTTTTCTATTTTCCCCTTAGCTTCATGCTCGTTTTGTCTAGGGGAATCGGCTATTTGTTTTAAAATATGATCCGTACTTACCCGTTTTCGAGATGCATCTTCTCCGTCGCTTCCGGGTATGGGTCTTCGGGAGCGGGCGTTCCTTCTTGATTGACAGTCTTCCGAGAGGCTTCCGACGGTCACATCCATCGCGTCACTCGTAGCCGAAAGAAGCCGAACGTCGGTGCGGCTCTATACTGCGCCTGCGCACCGACGATTTATCTCCCCAAGGATTGCAGAAGCATTTAATGACTTACTAAAACAAAAAACCTTTAGGCAAGAATCATTGTTGGCCATAATATGTTTGATCCCTAAACCACATTCGGATGACACCCTTAGTGCAAATTATCGTCCTATTTCCATGCTGAATACAGATATCAAAATACTAGCTAAAACATTAGCAAATCGCCTTAATAAAATCATTGGAACGCTGATTCATTGTGACCAAGTTGGTTTTATGCCCACGCGACAAGCAGGCGACAATATATACGAAAGGCGAGCCAATTAGCGGACATAGCAAAGAAGCAAGGAATTCCAGCATGTTTTCTCTCTTTAGACATCAAACAAGCATTCGACTCGATTTCATGGTCATACCTAAAATACACGTTACAAAAATGGGGTTTTGGCCCGAATTTCACAAAATGGATCATGGAACTTTACAATAATCCAAAAGCATATGTCAAATATGCAGGGTATAATAAGTCAGACCCTTTTAGCATAGAAAGATCCACACGACAGGGATGCCCACTATCCCCACTACTATTTGCCCTCCTTATTGAACCACTTGCGCAAAAGATCAGATCTGACCCCCACTATTACAGGTATAGAATTAGGAGGCCACCAACACAAAATATGCCGGTCTCCCATTTGCATGGCCAGAAAGATGCATCCCTTACTTAGGGATACATCTTACTGCATCCATATCAGATTTATTCTCATATAATTATCCCGGAAATTCTAAAACACATATAGAATTTAATGAATTCATGGACCCATCTCCCATTATCATGGTTTGGAAGAATCAATGCAGTCAAAATGACGATATTACCAAAACGTTTATATCTCTTTAGAGTGCTACCTGTAACAGGAGTCACTTTTGGGCACAGATTGAGCCAGGAAATAAAGGGACACATGTTGGATTGTTTTAACATGGACAGTAATCCATCATACATTTGAAACCAGTAACAGAGCAAGTCTCGTTATTCTGGGAAATGGGATGTCTGATGTCTGTTGGATGGTTGGAGTGTCAGATAAGCTGTCGTGGTTGATGGAAGGTCGTAAACGGTGGTGACCGTTACAGTGGTGGCACAGAAGTGGGATAATTCCATCGCTTAAAGGACAGCTACAAGGACTACTGGAGAACCGTGGCAGACCGGCCAGCAACCATAAGATGATGGACGTGATCACAGAACTTGTCCAAATGGATGGAGCTGAAAGACCCAACTTAACAGAAAGGCCCAGCGTAACAGACAGGACACCCGAAGAGGCAAGTTTTGATCGGGCTGTTAAACTAAGACTGGCACACTATGGTCCTAACCCTCCACCGGAGATCATAGACCGAGTTATAGCTGCTGTGGATGCAAATTGGCTACGGCAAAGAGGTTCTGCAGCAGCAGAAGTCACAGCAGCACCAACTGAAAGGAGAAAGATACATTTTGCTGCTTTTAAAAACATCATTAAAAAAAGAAGGGGAGATTGATGGGTACCTTGCTGATTTTGAACGGCAATGTGCCCTACACCGGGTGCCCACAGAGGAATGGGTTACCATTTTGTCTGGGAAATTGTCCGGCCGGGCCAGTGAAGCGTTCAGGGCCATCCCAGACAGGGATATTATGAACTATGGACTGGAAAAAGAAGCACTTTTGGCCAGGTATGCCGTCACACCAGAGGCATACCGGAGGCGGTTCCGAGGGACGAGCAAGCAGACTGGAGACTCATATACCGAGTGGGCATGCCGCCTACACCGCACAGAATCCCACTGGGTTGATGGATGCCAAGCAGAATCCGGGGAAGAGGTGCTGCAGGTGTTCCTGCTGGAGCACTTCTTTGACAAACTGTCCCGGGAAGTCAGAGAGTGGGTCCGGGACAGAAACCCTTTCTCCTTGTCTGAAGCAGCTCGCCTGGTGGACGAATACACAGACGCCCGCAAACTGGACAACTCTGTGGTCAAGACAACAGCTCGGGTGGATTATCAATCAGCGGCACCCCCACCGGCTATTGTCTACAAACCCCAGTCGGACCGTCCTACAAACACCACCTCCAGCGGCCACTTATCCTCAGCAGCCCAGGTTCAACTCCCAGGACTACTCACAGCCCATCAGGTGTTTTGGGTGTAAACAGCTAGGACACAAAAAGCTAGACCCACCGAGGTAGTCACAGTCATGGAGACAGCCAGAAAGGGGGAACCCCCGCACACCCATGCCTGCGGCCCACTGCGTTGAGGAGGAAGAACATTGGGGCGCTCTGCACGAGGCAGATCCGATACAAGCAGCTAACCAGGACAACAGGCAGCAACACAGGCAGACTGTCTGGGTCAATGGAAAGGTAGCCAATGGGCTACGCGATACTGGGGCCACGATGACACTGCTACAGAATAAACTCATGCCAGAGAGCCAGCACACCAGAGACACTGTAGCCGTAAGAGTAGCGGGAGGCACCGTCTTCCGGCTACCCGTTGCCCAGGTTCACCTGGATTGGGGGGTTGGTCCGGGACATGTGAATGTGGGGGTGATGAAGGATTTGCCAGCGGATGTACTACTGGGGAATGATTTGGCCCCCCTTGTTTCTGCGTACGCCCCGATGTGCCCCACTGAAGCCCACACAGTGACTACCTGTCAGGAAAGGTTCCTCCCACTGGTGATACTGCCTGGTATTTGGCGTGCAGTACTGTGGTCCACCACCAGGAGTCTGGAACTGCCAGCGGAGCTCTCCCCTGGTGGTATCATGTGATCCTTGGGCTGCAATACTGGCGTCCACCAGCGGGGGGTTCTTGACAGTGTGGGGCCAACATCTCCTGCGACCAGGCGTCACCTGAGCCTGATTGCAGGAGATGTGTATAAATACTTGGCAGTGACAATTAGACCTTGCCTTGATATCTTTCTTGCGCCCTAACCTGAAACCTGTACCTGTACCTGAACCTGAACCTGGAAATCCTGTGATCCTGTACCCTGTGCTCTGTACCTACACCTGTTCCCCTTGTGATCCAACCATCCCCTCCTTGTCCTGTTTGTGCTCCCTTTCCCCAGCTGCTGACCTCCCGTTGACGATCCTGGCCTGGCCCTGTTGCGATTCCGGTTTGTCCCTATTACTTGTAAATATTGGTCTATTACTGTTATTATTTGTGGTTTCTGTTGGTGTTGGTTGGAGTGTTTTTGGAGGTTGTTATTTTAATATAATGTTTCACTATCCTTAATAAATCATATTTTTAATTAAAACACGTCTGGGTTCCCTCTGTTGCAGTCCACACAGTTCTGATCACATCTGATTCATGACAGTATATCAAGGCCTTTCCTGATCAGAAGTGGCTGCACAGAGGAACCATACTGGTTCAGTTGGCTTGTTGAAATGAACCCTAACGTGATTCCCTATTATGCTTTGCTGGCGTCTAAAAGTGGTGACTATCTACGCCAGACACTAAAAGAGTGGACCCGTGACCAGCTGCTTGAGATCATACGTTTGGCCCACTCCCAGGTTGACCAAGGTTGTGTTTTGTTTGGAGAGGTGCAGCCTTTGATCCAAATATGTGCTGAGCTAGCCCTGTCCTGTGTTCCAGGGACCTGTGATGATTTTTCTCCCCCTTTCAGTGCTGATCAGGTGGAATCTCTGGTGTGGCTGCTAGAGGATGATCCCTCATGCTTTTGTGAGCACTATTCAGTTTGTTCCCGGCAAAAACTTTTGGAATGTATTCAGTCAGTACAGACAGGCAGCATGTGATTCAGTCTTTGTCCAACCAATACTCTCTGCATGGTCCGATATGTTACAATCAATCCAAGGCCAACCCACAGCAAACCACTTCTACCATCAGACACCTACCTGTTCAAAAGTCTGTTCTTCCATCACCCATGGCAACCCCAGTCGCAGCTCAGTATACACTGCTTCCCACCAGATACCAATACCCAGTCTCTGCTCCCTGTACCTATCCTGCATACAACCCACCTGTCTCTTCTCAGCTGCCTACAAACCCACAGCAAACCACTTCTACCATCAGACACCTACCTGTTCAAAAGTCTGTTCTCCCATCACCCATGGCAACCCCAGTCGCAGCTCAGTATACACTGCTTCCCACCAGATACCAATATCCAGTCTCTGCTCCCTGTACCTATCCTGCATTCAACCCACCTTTCTCTTCTCAGCTGCCTACAAACCCACAAAAACTTCCTCCAGCTACTGTTCCCTCTTCTCTGCCATATCCAAATCCTCCTTTCCAGTCTGCTGCACCCCTTACCTACAGAGCTTCTGTGGCTAAGCCCAAGAAAAAATGAAATTTTTACCCAACCAAAACGATCCTGCCAGTAACCCAGCCTGTCTCCACACCAACCAACCTGCTCCAGTCTGCTTGCATGCCAGCTGAACCTGATAACCAGCCTGATTCTGCCAAACCTCTACCTGCTATCCGGGCAGTGCCTTCGCCTGATGTTCCTGTATGCCAGCCTGATGTTCCTGTATGCCAGCCTGATGTTCCTGTATGCCAGCCTGACTTTCCTGTGCCAGTTTGCCAGCCTGACTTTCCTGTGCCAGTTTGCCAGTCTGTTGTTCCTGTGCCAGTTTGCCAGCCTGAAGTTCCTGTGCCAGTTTGCCAGCCTGAAGTTCCTGTGCCAGTTTGCCAGTCTGATGTCTCAGCACCTGCCTCCCAGCCTGATGTCTCGGTGCCTACCTTCCAGCCTGATGTCCTGGCGCCTGCCTTCCAGCCTGATGTCTTGGCCCCTGCCTTCCGGCCTGATGTCTTGGCACCTGCCTTCCAGCCTGATGTCTTGGCGCCTGCCTTCCAGCCTGATGTCTTGGCGCCTGCCTTCCAGCCTGAGGTGCCAGAGCCAGTTTGCCAGCCTGAGGTGCCAGAGCCAGTTTGCCAGCCTGAGGTGCCAGAGCCAGTTTGCCAGCCTGAGGTGCCAGAGCCAGTTTGCCAGCCTGAGGTGCCAGAGCCAGTTTGCCAGCCTGAGGTGCCAGACACAGTTTGCCAGCCTGAGGTGCCAGAGCCTGTTTGCCAGCCTGTTCCTGTGCCAGCTGCCCAGCCTGTTCCTGTGCCAGCTGCCCAGCCTGTTCCAGTGCCAGCTGCCCAGCCTGTTGTTCCAGTGCCAGCTGCCCAGCCTGTTGTTCCAGTGCCAGCTGCCCAGCCTGTTGTTCCTGTGCCAGCTGCCCAGCCTGTTGTTCCTGTGCCTGCTGCCCAGCCTGTTGAGCTTCTGTCTGCTGCCCAGCCTGTTGAGCTTCTGTCTGCTGCCCAGCCTAATGAGCTTCTGTTTGCTGCCCAGCCTGAGGTGTTCCTGTCTGCTGCCCAGCCTGAGGTGTTCCTGTCCGCTGCCCAGCCTGAGGTGTTCCTGTCCGCTGCCCAGCCTGAGGTGTTCCTGTCCGCTGCCCAGCCTGAGGTGTCCCTGTCCGCTGCCCAGCCCGACGACCCGGAGCCTCTGCCCGCTGCCCAGCTCGATGACCCGGGGGCCTGCTGCCCAGCTTGACGACCCGGAGCCTGCTGCCCAGCTCGATGACCCGGAGCTTCTGTCTGCTGCCCAGCTTGACGACCCGGAGTCTGCTGCCCAGCTTGATTTGCCCCTGTCTGCTGCCCAGCTTGATGTGCCTGCTACTCCGCTTGAGATTCCTGTGTCTGCTACCCAGCTTGATGTACTTTTTGCCCAGCCTGAGATGTCTGTACCCGCTGCCCAGCTCGAGCTGCACTTTGCCCGGTTTAAAGTCATGGACCTTCCTCCGGCCCAACCTGATGTGACTTTATCCGCTGCCCGGGGAGCTCTCCCCTGGTGGTATTATGTGATCCATGGGCTGCAGTACTGGCGTCCACCAGCGGGGGGTTCTTGGCACCTGAGCCTGATTGCAGGAGATGTGTATAAATACCTGGCAGTGACAATTAGACCTTGCCTTGATATCTTTCTTGCTCCCTAACCTGAAACCTGTACCTGAACCTGGAAATCCTATACCCTATGCTCTGTACCTACACCTGTTCCCCCTGTGATCCATCCATCCCCTCCTTGTCCTGTTTGTGCTCCCTTTCCCCAGCTGCTGACCTCCCATTGACGATCCTGGCCTGGCCCTGTTGTGATTCCGGTTTGTCCCTATTACTTGTAAATATTGGTCTATTACTGTTATTATTTGTGGTTTCTGTTGGTGTTGGTTGGAGTGTTTTTGGAGGTTGTTATTTTAATATATTATTTCACTGTCCTTAATAAATAATATTTTCACTTAAAAAACGTCTGGGTTCCCTCTGTTGCAGTCCACACAGTTCTGATCACATCTGATTCATGACACTACCTGTGCCCAGACCCGCGTTGCTGGAACCAACCCGCTTGCTGCTGAGACCCGGGTAAGACTACCTTCCCTGACATGTACTGTAGATCCAGAACAATATCACAGTCTAAAATGGGAATGTGACAAGTTGGCCAGTGAGAAATCGGAGATGCAATGACACTACGTCATGTATTATGAGATGTCCTGTGGCTTGAACATTGAAATGCACAAACAGGCTGAAATTGTCAAAAGGTTAAATGGGATTTGCCTTATCTCTCCCAAGAGCATCAGCAACAGGTTTTGGGAGCCATTGAGAGAGCAAAGCAAGTGACTGTTCCAGAACTGAATTCCATTATTCACCTTCACCATCAGCTACCGACCTGGTAAGCCAAATGGCAATGCTGATGGGATATCCCGGCAAACAGACGTCATCCTGGCCTCCTAGTTCCGGACATCCCCAAGTTGATCCAAAAAAGATCAAGCCGGGTCTGCCGGAGTGTTCCACAAGGAGGGAGCCATGTAACAGCAGTCACTTTTGGGCACAGATTGAGCCAGGAAATAAAGGGACATATGTTGGATTGTTTTAACATGGACAGTAATCCATCATACATTTGAAACTTGTAACAGAGCAAGTCTCGTTATTCTGGGAAATGGGATGTCTGATGTCTGTTGGATGGTTGGAGTGTCAGATAAGCTGTTGTGGTTGATGGAAGGTCATAAACGGTGGTGACCGTTACACTACCCATCCCATTACCTGCATATTACCTGAGTATAGTACAGAAGAGAGTTTCATCTTTTGTCTGGGGTTCTTCCAAACCGAGAATAAAAACACAAACGTTATACCTCCCCAAAGTAAAAGGTGGACTTGGGTATCCCAACTTTGCGCATTACTACAGAGCTGCACAAATAGCAACACTCGCTAAATATCATGCACAACAGGAAATACCACTCTGGGTATCAATAGAAGCAATTGAATGCGATCCCATTCCACTATCCAATGTTCTGTGGGTCTCCCCCAAAGTGCGCAGAAATATACGAAACCCCATTATTAAACATTTACTTTGCCTTTGTGATAGATTTAAAATAAAAAACCAACTACAATCTCCTCACAATCCATTGATATCATTCTATAAAAATCCGGCATTTTATCCTGCATGGGTCTCTCCCAAATCTTTTGAGGAATGGACTTCTAGGTATATCCTGTGCATGTACAAATTTGTAGACTCCACATCTTTCATCCCATTCCTGACATTATGTGAATTATATGGTATACCGCAAACGGAATTATTCAGATACCTCCAAATAAAAAACTTTTTACGCCTCTAATAACTTCTTCACCTTTGTTAACCCGCTTGTCTATTTTTGAAAATATTTGTACAAAAGATCCGCATGCTAGGGGTACAATATCTGCTTTATATTCTCAGTCACTAATACAATTCAACATGGATAAACTATCCTATGTCCGAAAATGGGAGGAGGATCTAGAATCTGAACTAAATGCCGCTGATTGGAATCAAATATGGTATAACACAAAAACAGCCTCCCCAAATGGAGGCAAATTATAAAAAGTATTAACAAGATGGTACTTAGTACCGGCTAGGGTAGCAAAATATGTGAAAAATTATTCTGCGCAGTGTTTTAGGTGATGTTCTGATACAGGTACGTATCATCATATTTGGTGGTCGTGTCCGAAGGTGCTGAGATTTTGGACAGAGATTTTCAAAATTGCAAGTATATTGACTAAAAAGAAAATTCCTTTAGACCTCAAAACAGCATTGCTCAATTTGAAACCTGGTAATATAACACATATGCAATTTAAACTGCTATTACAGCTCTTCACAGCAGCAAAGCAGACATTAGCAAAGGCCTGGAAATCTCCTAATCTGATAGTAAATGAAGTTAAAGAAAGGATGAATAACTCTATGACCTATGCTAAAATGACGGCCATAGATACGGACATGATCACCGAGTTTGAGAGAATATGGAAACCTTGGATTACATTAGCAATGCCAATATCTTTTAATAACAAAGTACTTATTCCATGGTAGCCTAAGCATTGTAAATACCTATTATACTTTTTAGTTTGTGGCAGTGGATCTCGGCCTAGTCCTACAGACTCCTTTATTTTACCCCCATCTCTTTTTCTCAGTTTTTCTTTTTACTTCTTTTTGTTTTTGATTCACTACTATGTTTTCGAAACTTTCATTATTAGCTTGATATTTATTTGTATTAACCAAAATTCTAACTTAGGAATTTATTAAATACAAGAAGATATTGTACTGAGAATCGATCTATAGCTTCCTGCCTATATGTTATCGATAGTAACTACATTTTTTTATCAAATATTGTATTAGCTAAATCTTCATTGGATTAATATACTATTGTATATGCGCAACAGAGTTTCTCCCCTATGTAATGTATTTGTTATGTGTTACTTGTACAATTTTTTCTGAATCACATAATAAAGATATTTTGACAAGGAAAAGGTTTAAAGAAATTCTGACTCCAAAACTATGCAAATACATGAACGCCTTTTGTACAAGATATGAGATGAGTAAGGAAGCTCTATTAGCATCAATCACCATTATTGCAAAAGAAGGCAAACATGACACCAAATGCTCTAATTATAGACCGATATCACTCTTGAATGCAGATACAAAATTATTTACAAAAATCTTAGCAACTAGAACGAAAGAGTTTATGATGGAGCTGGTCCATCCGGATCAAGTTGGGTTCATCCCAAGCAGAGAGGGGCGGGATAATGGAGTGAGAACACTCCTACTCCTTCAAAAAAAACAGAGAGGGAAAGCCCCCTGTCCCCGAGCTTGTTCGTTTTGCCGCTTGAACCACTTCTAGCAATGGTACGGGGGGGGGGTGTGGATATAGGGGGCTTTAGGGTGGGAGAAGAAGAGCATAAGCTAGCTGCATTAGCAGATGATGTATTATTTTATATATCTAATCCCCGCATTATGATACCCAATCTTTTGAGAGCACTAAAAGAATATGGAAGAACTTTCCAATTTTAAGATCAATCCGAATAAATCGGAGATACTAAATATTAATAAAAACACAAAAGAGGCAAAAAACTTTACAACAAGAATTCCCATTTCCATGGAGAGAGACAGAAATAAAATATTTGGGGATTAAATTAACGGCTTCACCTAAGAAACTATATCAAGCAAATTATATCCCACTATTGGAGGAAATTAAAGAGAAATAAAGAGAATAGAAGTATGTCCTCTCTCATGGACAGGTAGGATTAATGCTTTAAAAATGATAATACTTCCAAAGATCATGTACAAGTTTAAAATGCTCCCCATATATATACCCCCAACATATTTTATGTTGTCACAAAATTAATATGGCACAATAGAAAACCTAGAATAGCACCGACGACACTGCAGAAAGAAAAAAAAAATCAAGGGGGATTGAGTGTACCCGACTTTTAAAAATACTACGAGGCAGTATTGTTAACACGGGTGGTGAATGGGCGAAAACAATTACCGTATTTATCGGCGTATAACACACACTTTTTTCCCCATAAAATCAGGGGGAAATCATGGGTGCGTGTTATACGCCGATAGCATACCTCGGAGGGGGAGGAGGGGGACGAGCGCCCGCCGGAAATCACAGAGCCGTCATCTCCTCTCGGCTCTTACTCGGCTGTCACATCACACACGCACAGTCCCGGAGGCGGGACTGTGCGTGTGTGACGTGAGAGCCGAGTGGGGAGGAGATGACGGCACTGTCCATCCATGCCTGTCTCCTCCGACGGCAGCCAGCGTCACAGACGTGTGACGTCACCCGCCATAGAGGAACGGAGACGGCGTGCGTGTGTGTTTGTTCCCATCCTAGCCACGCTACAGTCTCGGCCAGCGTTGCCCGCGTTTAAGGGTTTCCTCACCCTCCCCTTCACCACAGACTGCTGAACATTTGGGAATAGAAGCCCCAAGCCGTGCTACAGTCCCGGTCAGCGCTGCCTGCATCTGAGAGTTCCAGCTCCCTCCCTTCCACCATCGAGTGCTGACAGCTAGAAGCCCTAAGGTACTGTGTATCTCCTTGAACATAGGAGCTGCTCTCTGAGTCCTGAGACCTTAACCCATTGTGCTCCCTGGATCTCGGACACTACCATTGCTTGCTGTACATTGCTGCTTATCTTATTTTTACATTTTAACTGCATTTACTATTTGGACTAAAAAAAATAGTTTTTCTAGAAAATTCCCTCTTAAAATTGGGGTGCGTGTTATACGCCGGCGTGTGTTATACGCCGATAAATACGGTAATGAAAAAAGATGGGTTAGTATAGAACACGCAATGGCCGAAACACAATTAAGAAGGGACATATGGACACCTCCACAATATAGGTCATTGGGCGTCAATATACATACACTCAGACAGATAGGCCCGATTCAAAAAGCACTTATGCCGACGTATCTCGAGATACGCAGCGTAAGTGCAAATATGCACCGTTGTATCTATGCGCCGGACTCAGAAACTAAGATACGCCTAAGTAGACATGTTTGGTCGTGAGTACGGGGCCTCACTCAGCATATACACTTGGGCCCCATCTCCTGACTCCATACCGGAATCCCCAAACCAGAGGAGAGAGAAGATACAATGCTGCACACATTCGCACCCGTGCAGTGGTGGAGCACACATTTGGCATCCTGAAGTCTCGTTTCCGATGCCTGGATAATTCCGGGGGGGCCCTGTTGTATTCCCCAAACTTTGTGTGCCAGATCATTGGCGCATGTTGTGTGCTGCACAACTATGCCATGATAAAGGGCCTGGAGATTGACATTTGTGATGACCTGACCCCAGAACCAGACAGTCCCCCCCTGTCCGAGGCTACCCCGTCTGCTGAAGGAACAGCAGTCAGGAGTTGCCTCGTGGAATGCATCTTTGCACGTTAAACACACACATTCATCATGGCACACGGACAATGCACGCATGCACACCACGGTGGTCCCTAGTTCACACACACCACATTCTCCTCACATTGGTTTAGCCCAAGTCCACTGCGCGTGACTTGGGAGCAGCTACGCCACGCCAAGGCCCAATGATGTTGCTGTCCATTCATACCACATTCACACGGTCGTGGGGATAACCTCTCCCTGACGATCCAAGGTGACACGCCTTGCTGGCAGGAATGTCACCCACACATTCACACACCAGTCACACTGTAGCCTGCACTACTGACCGTGTGCAGTGACTACAAAAAAAAAAGGGACCATGCCATTGGCCGACATGGCATGCCCTTATAGGAGGATGGCACATCCATCTGTGCACGTCTCTCCAAAAAAAAAAAAAAGCTCATAGTCTGAGCGGCATAAATCCTGAGGAGAGTCATTTGCCCTCTCGTGGGCCAGGCCTTGTGCCCAGGGTTTGGCTCCTCAAAAGTCGTGGCGACGACTGGGGTGGGGGGGTGGGTCATCAGGAGGAGGTGCATCCCCTGGCCTGTCATTGCCTGCATGCTCTCTAACGCTATGGCAATGCGGGTTAGCACACTGTTGAACTCAGCCGGCATCCGCAGCTGCCTGGCGTTGGTCTGGCGCTGGAGGCGCCTGTTCTGCCATCCCTCCGCCTTGATGGCAGCAGTGTTGGCCTGTACCGCCACTCCCAGGCTCTTCACCTCCGCCACAAGGCCTACTGCTGTGGTCTGCAGCTCCCCAATCCCCATGGTATGACGCTCCAGGCTGGCCTGCACATCCGAGCCCTGGTCACCAGATGGTGAGGGACCCCCTGCCACCATGTGGTAATGCATGGCCTCCAGGGTCTCGGCTTGGTCACCCAGACATGTGACAATGGCAGCGCAGTTTGCGCTCAGCTCCTGCAGGCAGTCCGAGAAAGAGCTGGTATACTCAGCCTGCTGGGTGCGGCACTGCTGCATAGTGGCTGCGGTGCCCTGCACAGCCACTGTGCATTCAGCCTGGGTCTTTGCTGAGGAGGCCAGGCTGTCAGCCACACGGCGCAGGTCACAGGCTAGATCACCCATGTGGCGTGTCTGCCTTGCCTGCTCCCTCTCCAGCCCTTCTTGGAGGGATCCAGGTACACCCCTGGTCTTCCTCAATGCCTTCCTGGGGGATGGAGAGGCTAGTGTCCATCTGGACGGGGTAGCCCGGAAGGGGGTTCCCTTGGATGGGGTAGCCCGGGAGGGGGTTCCCCTGGATGGGGTAGCCCGGGAGGGGGTTCCCCTGGATGAGGTAGCCCGGGAGGGGGTTCTCCTGATGGGCGGGGAGGTCTCTGAGGGTCCGGGGAAGGTGGAAGCCTCCTCAAAATAGAGGCATTCCTCCTGGTGGAGATCCACCGGCTCCTCCTCAACTACCTCTAGAGGAGAGTGTGGGCACTCCCCTCCACCGATCTTACGGGGCTTCCCAGGGGGTCAGGCTGAGGCAGATGTTCCGGGGATGGCGTGGGTCTGACACCGGCAACAGATGGCCCAGCTCCTTCCAGCACATCTGTGGATGACACAAAGCATTCACATGTGGGTGGACCCACACACTTGTCACATGTCCCCTTCCACCCCCTCACATGCTACACACCGAATGGGGGATAAAACATTACCTCTTACCTCTCCTCAAGTCCTGCTCACTGGAGTCAAAGCCCTTCATGCCCTCCACCTGCTCCAGACAGCTGGCGATGACCTCCTCCTCATCAGTCAACTTCAGAGATGAAGCTGGTCCGCCTCCCATGCCCCTGAGGTGCCTCCTTATCTTGGCCAGCTTCTCCCTGACCCGCAGTCTCATATTATAAATTTTTTTTTGTATGTCGTCAGAGGTCCTGGTCTCATGCCGAAGAGCATTGACATCCAGGGTGATCTTTTCGTAGATCTCCTTCTTCTGTGCCTTGCTGGTCCTGGCACTCTGTGCGCCATGGAGGTACACATCATACTGGCCTATTGCTGGGGACAGGATCGCCCCCTCTCTTCTAATGAGAAATTTCTCTCCCTCCTCTCCCTGTCCACCTTAGCAACTGACATGGCTCCACAAAAGTTCTGTGCTCCAGGGGTAAGAAACGCAAACTGGTGTACTTTTGCGCCGGACTGGCGTATGGCTGGGCGTATTTATGTGCTCGGCGTAAGCCAGTGGGCCGGCGTATCTTAGGAAGTTGTGCCGGCGTAGTTCTGAGCATGTGCATAGGGGTGCTGGGCATACGTCAGCGTCACGACGCATGCGCTGTTCATGATACGCCAGGCGTAAAACATTGCACCATGCTCGGACCATCATTTGCATGGGGTCACACCCACTTCCACCTACGCCGGCCTGCGCCTTAGAAATCGATGAAACGCTGACGCAGTTTTCTGAATTTCATGCTTGCCTTTCTGCGCTGCGTTGGCATAGCGTAAAGGAGATACACTACGGCGGCATAAATATGCACCGATGTATGTGAATCCGGGCTATAGTATTTAAAATTTGGGATAATGTGCACAAACAAAATTAATGGAAATTTTAAATTCACCACTGATAGCATTAAAGGAAAATAACTATTTTGCACCAGGGAAAAATTCAACGGGAAGGAATTGGATAAAAAAAGAAAATGCACAATTACGGGATATAATGCAAGGGGGGAAAATATGCACTATATAAGAATTAAAAAAAAATGATTTTATGGATATAAACGAGTGGCGGTACTTCCAGCTTAACCAGTTCCCGACCCCCGCATGTACATATACGTCCACAATATGGCACGTACAGGCACATGGGCGTACACGTACGTCCTCGCCTATTAGCGGGTGGGGGGTCCGATCGGGACCCCCCCCGCTACATGCGGAGGTCGGGTCCGCTCGGGGAGCGATCCGGGACCACGGCGCGGCTATTTGTTTATAGCCGCTCCGTCGCGATCGCTCCCCGGAGCTGAAGAACGGGGAGAGCCGTGTGTAAACACGGCTTCCCCGTCCTTCACTATGGCGGCGCATCGATCGCGTCATTCCCTTTATAGGGAAGACACGATCGATGACGTCATTCCTACAGCCACACCCCCAAACAGTTGTAAACACATACTAGGTGCACCCTAACTCCTACAGCGCCACCTGTGGTTAACTCCCAAACTGCAACTGTCATTTTCACAATAAAGAATGCAATTTAAATGCATTTTTTGCTGTGAAAATGACAATGGTCCCAAAAATGTGTCAAAATTGTCCGAAGTGTCCGCCATAATGTCGCAGTCACGAAAAAAATTGCTGATCGCCGCCATTAGTAGTAAAAAAAAAAAAAATAATAAAAATGCAATAAAACTATCCCCTATTTTGTAAACACTATAAATTTTGCGCAAACCAATCGATAAACGCTTATTGCGATTTTTTTTACTAAAAATAGGTAGAAGAATACGTATCGGCCTAAACTGTGGAAAAAAAATGTTTTTATATATGTTTTTGGGGGATATTTATTACAGCAAAAAGTAAAAAATATTGAATTTTTTTCAAAATTGTCGCTCTATTTTTGTTTATAGCGCAAAAACTAAAAACCGCAGATGTGATCAAATACCACCAAAAGAAAGCTCTATTTGTGGGGAAAAAAGGACGCCAATTTTGTTTGGGAGCCACGTCGCACGACCGCGCAATTGTCTGTTAAAGCGACGCAGTCCCGAACTGTAAAAACACCTTGGGTCTTTAGGCTGCATATTGGTCCGGGGCTTAAGTGGTTAAGCACTGATCGTGTGCATGGATCAACAGTAAACAACAAAATGATGGAAATTAATTATGAATGTATATCTAGGTGGTATAAGTACCAAATAGGACAAACAATGGAGTGTTGGCGGAGGTGTGGACAGGTGGGAACTATGGCCCACATATGGTGGGGATGCCCCAAGATAGCAATCTATTGGACGGAAATACTAAGCTATATTAACCGCTTGCCGACCAGCCACTGCAGTTTTACGGCGGCAGGTCTGCTTTGCTGGGCGAGATCACGTAATATTACGTCATCTCGCTGAGCAGCCAATAGGGGCGCGCGCACCGCCCCCTGACAGCTCCCGGTCCTGTCAGGGGGAGAAATGCCTGACCGTCTGTTCATACAATGTATGAACAGCGATCAGTCATTTCCCCAAGTCAGTCCACCCCCCCTTCAGTTAGAACACACCCAGGGAACATACTTAACCCCTTCCCTGCCAGTGGCATTTTTATAGTAATCAATGCATTTTTTTTTTTGGCAAAATTGTATTTTTATTGAGTTATAGAAACCAAAAAAAAAAAACAAGTAAGACCTTACAATATTATAAGATACAAAGTATTGAAAAGATCAACACAATGACAATATCGAGATTGTACAAAGAAAGAACATGGAAGTATATAACATATACATAGTGTCCAAGGACGCAGAACACAGGAGTGGTCTGCATGACTTAACAAGATCATATAAAACAAACAACTCTTAGGCAAATATTGGAAGAGCAAACATAATACATATACTAGGGCGAGGGCAACGACACCGGGGTCCCATATCTCGAGAGATCCCAGGGTTTCCAGATTTTATCAAATTGTGGTATGGAATCGTTAACAGAGGCTGTCAAGTACTCCATCCTCCGGATTTCAGCAACCAGGTGGAGAAATCTAGGCCATGGAGGCGGGGCACCAGACAACCAACACAATGGTATGAGCCTCCTGGCGGCCAATAAAATATAGGCGGCCAAGCGGTTAGCACCTTTGGTCAGACCTGGGAATGGGAGGCCCAAAAGAAAGTATAATGGATCAAACGGAAGGGACACTTCTATCACCTCCTGAGCCAGCTGTCTCACCTCTCGCCAAAAGGGTTGAACTCGGGAACAGTTCCAAAAAATATGAAACAAAGTGCCAATATCATTACCACAACGCCAACAATGCGGCAGAACTGAGGGAACATAAGTGTGTATGATATCAGGGGTTTTATACCAAAACATGAGACTTTTAATAGACGTTTCCCGATGGATCACACATTTAGAGGATTTAAAGGTAGAGGACCAAATCTTATCCCAGGATTGGACCGTGATAGGCTTACCCAATATGTGTGACCACTTTCTCATATAGAGATATGTGGTTTCAGAAAGAGGAATTGACTCATGGAGGATACGGTGGATAGAGGATATTAGGTGCAATTGGTGAGGGCCCTGGGCACATAAATATTCAAAAGCCGTTGGTTTATCAAGGGTCAGGGTAGAAGATTTGGATTGAAAAAAATGCCTAACCTGCAGGTAAAAATAAAAGAGGTGATTGGGTATGTTGAATTTTTTGCGTAAAACATCAAAGCTATACAATCTCCGTGTGACAGGATGGACCAGCCTTTGAAGTTGAAATAGTGGTGCACTGAGCCACGGAGATATCCTACCTAATGAGATGCTATCAGGTATATCTGGATTAAACAAAACATTCGCCAATGGAGGACAGGGTGAGGCAAGGGAGTGGCTTTTGAGACACTTATGCCAAATGGCTAAAGTAAAAGCCATTGGAGCCGTGCATTGTCGTTTAAAAATAGGGTCTAGGAGTAGAGGGGCGCCCCAAATCAACGAGCAAGGGTGGATCGGATACAGCACCCCCTTTTCAATATCGGCCCATTGATTCGGAGCGTGTAGCGAGGACCAGGAAACAACCGCTCTCAAGTGCGAGGCATGATAATATTTTACAATATCCGGAGCTCCCAAACCACCCCTACACGTGGGAGCAAATACCACCGAGCTCGCTATGCGGTGAGCCCCGCCGCCCCATATGAACCTTAGGAAACTACGCCAAAGCACTTTCAGCTGGGGAGAGGGTATAGCGACCGGTAGCGTTTCAAAGTGGTAAAGCAATCTGGGTAAGACGGACATCTTTAGAACGTTAATCCTGCCAAGAAGGGAGAGAGGGTATTTCGTCCAGGTCATCAAAGATTTATTAATGTCTAAAACTAAGGAGGGGTAATTGACAGAATAAAGAGATGAATAGGAGGGAGTCAGGAGAATTCCCAGGTATTTAAGGGACTCAGTACACCACCTGTAGGGATATGATCCCTTAAGTTGAGACAGTAATGTGGGCGGGATATGTATGGGGAGCGCTTCAGTTTTGGAAGTGTTAACCTTATAACCGGAAATGGCACCAAAGGAAGATAGTAATTTATGTAGAGAAGGGAGAGAGATCAGTGGGTTGGTAATAGTGAGCAGGATGTCGTCCGCAAAAAGTGACAATTTATATTCCCCCTGTCGCATCACCACCCCACGAATGTCTGGATGGGATCTAATGGACTCAGCAAGGGGCTCCAAACATAAAATGAAAAGCAATGGAGATAGGGGGCACCCCTGCCGAGTCCCATTTGTCATGGGAAAACGAGGCGACAGGAAGGACGACATCCGCACTTGGGCCGTGACTGTTGAATACAAGGCCTCTAAAGCCTTCAGAAAAGGGCCCTTAAAACCGTACAATTTAAGAGTGGCAAACATATACGGCCAGCTCAACCTATCAAAGGCCTTTTGAGCATCTAAACTTAAAACTAGTGCCGTGCGGGAGGTTCTGTCCAGAAGATCAATCAGATCCACGGTACGACGGGTGTTGTCCCCCGCATGTCTACCGGGGACAAATCCCACCTGATCCCTATGTATTAGCTTGGAAATGAGCCTAGACAATCTGGAAGCGAGAATCTTGGTAAAAATCTTATAATCTGAATTTAAAAGAGCTATGGGTCTATAGTTATCTGGAATGGAGGGGTCCTTACCAGGCTTCGGGATAACTGAAATGTAAGAGTGGGAAAAGTGAGAATGCGGGGGAGTGCCTGTAAACAAAGAGCTGTAGAGGGTCTGCATATGGGGGGATAAGATATCTATAAAGGTTTTATAGTAGAAATAAGATAAACCATCAGGGCCAGGGGATTTATGTCGGGGAAGATCCTTAATTATAGCCAAAAGTTCCTCAGCTGATATCGCCGCATTCAATCCGGCTAGGTCTGCTGAAGATAACTTTGGAAGTTTAATGTCAGAGAAAAAGGACTCAAACTTATCTTGGGTAAAAGTAAATTGATTCTCTGGGGTCAGACAGTTGTACAATTTACTGTAGAATTTGCCAAAAGTGTCTGACATCTCGCGGGGGCAGTGCGTCCTAGATCCATCTAGCCTGAGGAGAAAGTCAGGAAAGGAATGGAATGGGCGTGGATGTAGTTTGTTGACTAACATTCTGTGTGGTTTGTTGGAGAACTCGTAAAATTTCTGTTTTGACCAAAGTAAGGACCTAGCCGCCCTACCCATTTTCAATGACTTGATTTGCTCCCTGAGGGAGGTGACTCTACGTAATTTCGCCATCGTGGGTGCGCACAACAGCCTCCGCTCTGCGAGAACCAGAGCAGATGTCAAGGACTGAAGATGTCCATTGCGATCTTTTTTAAGTCGAGAGCTTTCAGCTATGCATATGCCACGAAATACGGCCTTGTGCGCCTCCCACAGTGTAGAAAAATCAGAAACTGACCCCACATTGAGTTGGAAAAATTCCCCCAAGCCCTTGGCTAAAATTGAACGAGAAACCTCAGATTGCAATAAATGATCATTAAGACGCCAGTGACAAGTCTTAGGGTGGGCCTGGGAAAGCATGAGATCCAACACAATGGGGGCGTGATCAGACCATGTGATGGGTGAAATATCCGACTCGACCACATAGGGGATAGTCGGGGCCGATATAAGAAAGTGGTCTAAACGAGAATACATTTTATGGGCTGGAGAGTAAAAGGTAAACTGTTTAGAAAGTGGGTGTTTGATCCTCCATGAGTCAAAAAGTTGGTGAGATCTAACACACCTGCAAAAAGCGTTGGTCTGGGACGTGAGTCTTTTGGACGGAGAGACATTGAGAAGAGTTTGTCTATCTCTAGTGGGGGACATAACCAAATTGAAGTCCCCACCTACAATCATAAATGGCTGTGCACGATATTGGGGGGAATCAAAAAGTTTGTTAAGGAAGGCTATCTGGCCAGTGTTGGGGGCATAGAGATTGACCAGGGTGAACGATGTAGTCATAAACTCACAATCCAAAATGAGGAATCTTCCGTGAGGATCTGCATACGAGCTTTTCACCTTAATAGGGCATGATCTTTTCACCAGGACAGCCACACCCGCCCTCCCCGTTGAGTCTGAGGCAAGGAAAGAGGTGGGGAAAAATCTGGAAGCAAATTTAAACGAACCTCCCTTACGGAAGTGGGTCTCCTGGATCATTATAACATCTGCGCCAGAGGCCCTGAAGTCTTTCAGGGCCATCCAGCGCTTGTGGACAGAACCTAAACCTTTCACATTATATGACAAAATCCTTAAAGACATGAATGTAGGCTAAATAAACAGGCTGGCGTAAATATATTGAAAACAGATATAAGCACAAAATAAAGGGCATGAGCATAATAAAGGCGTAGCGATACACATAAACATTTCTAAAAAAAACGTCACCTCGGGACCTGCAAAGTAATAAGTGTTTCCTGTTTAGGAAATTCAGTGAGACTATAAAACAAAGACCATGTAACTTCAACCTACAGAGTTGATCTACATATGTGGACACAGAAAATACAAATAATAAAAATAAAAAAAATAATATTAAAGAAAAAACGACCAAAAAAAAGAGAAAAAATTCTAAACTTTGAAAACCTGAGTTGTAAACAACACTCAGGAGGCCCTGGGCAAAGCCCGGGGTCAAGCAGGGACGTGAACGGACTTCCATCAGGAGACTCCGGGTGAGGAGACAGGGAAGGGTCATCTGCACATCTTATGAACTTGGTAGCTACCAAAAAGCGTGGAGTAGTCCGAGATCCATAACTAATGAAGGGGTAGAAAAAAAAGTCAGCGCATGTACATGGATGACTGACATCATGAGTATATAAAAAAGAAACAAAAGTTAGAGCTTAAAACTTATCCCATGGGCTGGGAAAAAGATCCACCCTGAACCAGGAACAGGGTGGATACAATATCTTGAAAAAAATATAAAATTGGCCAGAAAAAGAGATTATCATAAGACGAAGAAGCCAAAATGTAGGGTACATGGAGCACCAGGGTATTGATCCACAAGGGAAAAAAACAGAAAGGGGGGGGGCAAGGAGAGTTCAAGGGGGTTGATTGGAGAAACGTGGACGTTGTGGAGTAGAGAGATGTTTCCTAGATCTTCCCCTTACGGGGGTCCAGATGCGGTTAGGAGTGTTGGGTAGAGGACGTACTGAAGCGAAGGGAGGATTCAAGTCGTCTTCCGGAAGAGGAGGCAGACCTAGACTTTTCAGAAACGCTTCTCCTTCCTGCAGCTCACCCAGGGTATGTTGAACTCCATCTTTGGATACAACAAGGCAAAAGGGGAATCCCCAATAGTAAGGAACCTTGTGGTGTTGAAGGTGGGATGTGATTGGGCGCAGTGATCTACGCTTAGCAAGGGTAATAGGGGATAAGTCGCTGAAGATTTGCAGTTTAGCCCCCTTATATGTAAGTTGGGACTTGTTGCGCGTTGCCAGGGTCAACGCCTATTTGCTTTCAAAAAAATGAAACTTCACTATGACATCTCTAGGTCTGGCTCCAGCCGGAGGTTTAGGGCCCAGAGAACGGTGAGCCCTATCTAGGCGCCAGTCTATGTCCACCACAGTGGGGGCTGTAACATTGAAAAGACCTAGGAGGTAAGCACGTAATTCAGAGTCACTCACCGTTTCCGGGATACCCCTGAAGCGCAGGTTCTGCCGTCTTTCCCTGTTCTCCAGGTCTTCCTGTTGCAGTTGTAGCTGGGAGACAGAAAGGCGGAGGTTGAGGTTTTCCTCCTCTATGGCTTTTACATAGTTGATCATCTCATCAAATTTGTTTTCAAGGGTGTCTGTACGTTCTCCAATTTGATTAATCTCTCCTCTAAGTTCTGAAGCTAGCTTGCTCACCTCAGCCGAAACATTATTTGTAATCTGTCGGAGCAATAATTGCAATTTAGCATCAAGCTTAGCATCTAGGATGTCTGGGGTGAGGACTTTGTGTGGAAGCAGGGGACCAGGGTCCGAGCCCTGGGAGGGGGATGGCTGGGAATTGTTAGCAGGCTCCGATTCCAGGGATGGATCCATTGTGGCAAAGGGATCTGCGGTATGACTGGAGGCCGCAAGTTGTGGCCTAGTGACAAAACGTTCCATGTTTGATCCCTTAGAGTATCCAAACAGAGGTTTATAATATCGCTGCTGCTGGCCAACTTTGCCCATGGGACCTCAATGAAATGGCAAGAAGGGAGAAGGCTTACCCCCGAAGCTATAGGTGGTTAAGAACGCATCACGAGGGTCTCGGTGTACAGATGTATCCCTGTGGTCTCTTTAATGGCAGACTACATAGCCAGAGGGGTAGGAGTCAGTTCGCTGCACATGCATCAAATGTTAGCATATAAATGGATCTGGCCAGGCTATGAGAGTAATGTGTGAAAAGGTGCCAGGTAATGAGAATCAATTGTTTGTAGCAATAGGAGGGGTTGGGTGTACCTGGAGTAGCAAGATGGCTGCCAGCTTCCAGCAGTAGGCCGAAGCCGCGGACTTTCCTGAAGTATGGATCCGGCCAATAGAGCTCCAAGTCCGAGCAGTATCAGGGCTTCCCCCCTGTGCAATGATCGGAACCTCAGAGCTGGCTGGTGGGCCGGGGGTCCGGTACTCACTGTGGCCCAGGAGATGGAAGTGGTCCGGTCCGTAGGCCGCAAGCAGACGCCGCGGAGCTCCGCGATCCACGGGAGGACCCTCCGGAATTTCACCCACAACAGGGTGGAGATGTCACGTCCTCCGGGGGTACAGCGGTGAGGCAGATAGCGGGGATCCGGTGTCCAGATCACCGGAGGCAGGAACGTAGCGCTCCGGAGGTACAGGCCGCAAGATGGCGGCGGCGGCGTGGAGCAGAGCGGGTCTCACCCCCGGCCTCAGAGAGGGACAATCCGTCCAGAAATCGGCCGAGATGGAGGCAAGAGTGGGCCCAAGGTAGGTGTCAGAAAAAGGGATCCAAAAGTCCAGGATAGGGGCTGGGATGGCAGTGGATGCAGTCTGCCTGTGTGGAGCTCAGCATCCACACGTCCTCCTTGCTGTACGTCCGGACACGCCCCCAATCAATGCATTTTTACAGCACTGATCGCTATAAAAATGCCAATGGTCCCAAAAATGTGTCAAAAGTGTCCGAAGTGTCCACCATAATGTCGCAGTACCAATAAAAATCGCTGATCGCCGCCATTACTAGTAAAAAAAAGAAAATATTAATAAAAATGCCATAAAACTATCCCCTATTTTGTAAACGCTATAACTTTTGCGCAAACCAATCAAAAAGCGCTTATTGCGATTTTTTTATGACAAATATGTACAAGAATACATATCGGCCTAAACTGAGGAAAAAATAAGTTTTTTTATATATATATTTTTGGGGGATATTTATTACAGCAAAAAGTAAAAAATATTATTTTCTTTCAAAATTGTCGCTCTATTTTTGTTTATAGTGCAAAAAATTAAAACCGCAGAGGTGATCAAATACCACCAAAAGAAAGCTCTATTTGTGGGAAAAAAAGGATGCCAATTTTGTTTGGGAGCCACGTCGCACGACCGCGCAATTGTCAGTTAAATCGACGCAGTGCCGAATCGCAAAAAGTGGCCTGGTCTTTGACCAGCAATATGGTCCGGGGCTGAAGTGGTTAAAGATATCACCAAGACAGACCTGCCTGAGGAACCTTGGACATGTCTATTTCATGGAGTAGATATTCCGATAAAGGAATATAAAAATGATGATCAACACCGCAAAGAGTCAGAAAAGCCCGGAGCAATAGAATGCAATGGCATATGCGCAGGGCGGACATGACAGGGTTAACAGGGGAAGTAAAAGTTAGAGGAGTTTCTGTAATTAATTCTGGTGGGAGGGGTTAAGAGGCATATAAAAGCTGGCCCCTCCCTATCCTAGCCAAGCACTTCCCGGGGGAAAGTTTGAGGTAGGACATCATGTCTGCTATGGAGGACCTTTTTGCCCAGCTCAGGGATCAGGCCCAGGTTCGGGGGGAGGATTGGTTACAGGGGGTTCTGGGGCCTGCACTCCGGCAACCCGAAGGGGAGATCCAGGCTACGGTTCCCACTCCTAGCAGGGCCCGGAGGTCCAGGCCTCCAGAGTGCTTTTTACCAGAGCGCTCTAGGGCCTGCAATAGGGGGGGGAAGCGGATCGGTCGCTCAATCGAGTCCCCCGGCCAAACAATCGGCAGTGGGAGCGGCGGGGAGTCCCGTGCGGATCTCACTTGCCACGGCAGGGGACGGAAGAGGGAGAGCGAGGACGGATGGCGCAGGGAGCGGAGGCAGGGCTGAGGCCTCACACACTGGCCCTGGCAAGGCTGTCCAGAAGTTGGCGGGTGGGTATGCTGCGCGGAGGAGTGCTCGGATGTCCGGGGATCGTGTGGCAGCTGTGCCGGGTGGGCCTTTATCGGAGGGGGAGCTGTCGGATGGTCCACTGTCGGTCGGCGAACTGGTAAAGTTTGAGGAGGAGGTCGAACCCCTACCCAGGAGGGTGGCGTCGGTGGAGAGCAGACGGTCGGCTGGCGCGTCAGCACCTGCGCAGTCCGGTGAGTCCAGTTTACCTATTCATATGAGTGATGTGGCTGGTAATGCAGGGCAGGGGAGCCAAGCGGGGGTGATGTCTCCAGTGGTGGGGGGGGGGGCTGCTGGGGATAATGTGGGGATGCTGGCCTTTTTGGAGGGTATTAAAGTGTTGGTGCAGAAGTATGAGATGGTCGAGAAGTCGCGGATGGGTCCGGCGGCTGCCTGGGTCCCGCCAGTGGGAGGGGTCCCGGGTCCTACTGTTGGGGCAGCGGCTGTTGTGGTGCCGGTAGGGGATTCCCCTACGCCGGTTGCTCAGCAGGGGCCTGCCAAGGTGACGCCGGGGGAGTCATCTAGTAGGCAGGACATTATCAGATTGGCTAAAGCGGCAAAATGCGAGATTTATTTGTGCTACGAGGGGCCTTTAGGGTCGCATTTAAAGCCGGAGGTGCAGGAAAAGTTGTGGAAGGGGGAGTACGTGGACATCTTCTTACTGCTGCCCCTGGAACAGTTTATTTTGGATAGGGTGAAGCCCGACAATTCCAAAAAGGAGGATGAGGAGAAGCGGAGGTACAGGCTGATTCCTAGGACGTTTGCTAATTGGCTGCAGGCGTTTGGGATCATGGCCAGTGTGCGCGGGGAGAAGCATCCGGAGTGGTGCTCTGCGCTTTTTGCTATCAGGGTTCGATTGCAGAAGCATACAGGGTGTATGGGGGCACGGGCTTGCTCCGGTATAATGAACAGTTCCGGCAGCGTAGGGCCGTACGGCCTGACCTGTGTTGGGACCACAAGGACATTACAGGGTGGATGCGGCTTATGACAGCTCTGCGGGGTCCGAATAAGTCTTTTGCACGGGGGGGCCGGGGGACCTGCTGCCCAGGGTCAATCAGCCTGGAACAAAAAAGGGGTGTGTTGGCAGTACAACTCGGGTACCTGCAAGTTTGGCAGTTCTTGCAGATACAAGCATGAGTGCTCCGGGTGCGGGGGTGCCCACCCTGGCTCCCGGTGTTTTAAGCAAGGCAAGGGTAAGACCGGCGATTCTGGAAACAAAAAGGGAAGACCCCGGTGAGGGTGGAAAGGATGCTGCCGTTCCTAGGTAGGTATCCTGATAGGGCGGCTGCCCGGGTTTTGGAAGAGGGTTTCACAGTGGGTTTCAAGATTCCGTGCAATTTGGAGGTTGTTCCTCCAGTGGGTCGTAACCTCCGATCGGCCATGCAACATCCTGAGGTGGTTTCTGAGAAACTAAGGAAGGAGGTTGCTTTGGGGCGCATGGGTGGTCCTTTTCTTGCTGCGCCGCTTTCTGGCTTGGTCGTGTCCCCGTTGGGGGTCATGCCCAAGAAGGAACCCAATAAGTTTTGCCTCATTCACCACCTTTCCTTTCCCAAGGGCGGGTTCGATTCGATTGATCAATCGATGTGTTCGGTGACATATACGTCTTTTGATGCCGCTGTAGGATGGGTTTGGCGTTATGGTAAGGGTGCCTTGATGGCAAAGGTGGATGTGGAATCGGCTTTTTGGCTGCTCCCGGTACACCCGGATAGCTTCCGGTGGCTGGGATGTTGCTGGGAGGGTGAGTTTTACTTTGACAAATGTTTGCCAATGGGTTGCTCGGTGTCCTGTGCCTTATTTGAGCTTTTTAGTTCATTTGTGGAATGGGTGGTGCGGGATGTTTCCGGGGTGAATTCTGCGATTCACTACCTGGATGATTTCCTTTGCATCGGTCCGGCTTCTTCCAGAGTCTGTGGGGTGCTCCTGGCTACTCTGGAGCATGTCACGGAGATGTTTGGTATTCCGTTGGCTCCTGAAAAAACTGAGGGACCTTGTGCGGTTATCAAGTTTTTGGGCATTGTTCTGGACTCCAAGGCTATGGAGTGCAGGCTACCGGAAGACAAGCTTCTGGATTTGAAGAGAGGGGTGGCGGAGCTTATGGGTCTGCGCAAGGTTCAGCTGCGAGTATTGCAGTCTTGGCTGGGCAAGCTGAATTTTGCGTGTCGCATTTTGCCAATGGGGCGGATTTTCAGTCGCAGGCTTGCGGCTAGCACGGCTGGCATTAAGTCCCCGAGACATTTTGTTAGTTTGTCCAAAGAGCACAGGGAGGATTTGAAGGTGTGGCACACCTTTCTAGGATCCTTCAATGGTCGGGCGCAATGGTCGGGCGCTGTGGATGGCTGGCCCAGTGAGCAATTTTGATCTCGAGTTGTTTACGGATGCTGCGGGATCTTTCGGTTTTGGGGCATTTTTACAGGGCCGTTGGAGCGCGGGCCCGTGGCCGAGTTCATGGGTGGAGGCTGGTTTCACGAAGAACCTGGTGCTGCTGGAACTTTTTCCGGTGGTACTGGCAGTGGAATTGTGGGGTGCGTCTTTCAGGGATCTAAAAGTTTGTTACCACGGTGACAACATGGTTGTAGTGCAGGTCATCAACAAGTTTTCAGCGTCCTCCCCTCCGGTTATAAAGCTTTTGCAGCATTTGGTTTTGCGTTGTTTGCAACTTAATACATTTCTGTAAGCGGTGCACATTCCGGGGGTTGATAATGTGGTGGCTGACGCTTTGTCTTGCTTCCAGTGGGACAGGTTTCGGGAGCTGGCACCGACGGCGTAGCAACAGGGAGTACCGTGCCCCGAATGGTTGTGGGAGGTGGCGTTCACCTCTTAGAGGGATGGATACAGAGGTCTTTGAGCTCGGGCACGTGGTCATCTTATACGAAGGTATGGCAAGCATGGCTGGATTTTGTACGAGAGTCGGGGGAGGAGCCAGTGGGCAGTCAGGTGCGTTGGCTCTTGTTATGTTATATTGCTAAGTTACTCGAGTGTGGGGTGTCGGTGGCGAAGGTCAATAACACTTTGGCTGGTTTGGCATTTTGGTTTAAGTTGCAGGGACAGACTGATTTCACTAAAGATTTTTGGTTTGCTCTTCAGCCTATGAGGTCGCCTTGTTTAAGGTGGCCTTTTTGTTGGCATTTTTTGGGGCCTTTCGCATTGGGGAGTTGGTTAGCCCTTCCAAGAAGGTTCAGGGGGGTTCAGGGGGGCATTGGTTTCCAGGAGGTGGTTTGTGGTGATGATGATTTGCGGTTGTTTTGGAGCAGGTCTAAGACGGATCAAGCTGGACGGGGAGGTCCGTGCAGGTTTTTTCGGTCCCGGGTTCTGATTTGTGCCCGGTTGGGGCAGTCAGGGTCTACTTACGGTTACGGCCAAAATCAGTGGGTTCATTTTTGATGCATTCGGACGGTTCCCCTCTGTCTTGTTTCCAATTTGTAGCGGCTTTCAGGAAATGTTTGGGGGGTTTGGGTTTGATTGGTACGGAATTTTCCTTGCACTCTTTCCGTATAGGGGCGGCAACGGAGGCCACCAGGGCGGGTATGGATGGAGAGGTGGTTAAATGTATTGGGCGGTGGGAATCCAGGAGATTTTTGTTATACGTCCGTCCTCACTTAGTAGTGGGTTTATGAGTGGTGGGGGAATGTACTTTGGTAGGGGGTGCATTTCGCGTTTGCATTGGGTGATCTGTTGTCTCGGTGCCCGTTTTTTTCCTTTTATCTTCTTTTGTTTTTCAGGTGATGTGCCGGGACTGGTCTGGATCTTGGGCCACTCATATGTGTGCTGGGGGGCTCGGAGAGGTGATGCCAGACCTGGGGGTAGGCGGTTGGGTTTGTCCAGACAGGAGGCCTGTGTGAGATGGTTGGGTGTCCCGGGTATGTTGTGGGGAAGGATGTTTCCTGAGGTGCAGCGTTTTGCACAGCGGGATAGACCGCCTGACGTTTTGGTGTTACACGTTGGCGGCAACGACTTGGGTATCAGGTCAATGATGGACATCATGCGTGACATCAAAGTCGATGTTGAACGACTGATGTTGGAGTTTCCAGGTATGGTCATAGTCTGGTCAGACATCGTGGCGAGGACGACTTGGAGAATGGCTAGGTCTGTGGAGGGAATTAACAGGGCTAGAAAAAAGGTTAACGATGTGATAAGTAAATTCATGGTGGAAAAGGGGGGTCTGGCTATTAGACACCGGGAATTGGAACAGGACACTTGGAGATATCTGAGGGGTGATGGGGTCCACCTAAATGATGTTGGAATTGATCTTTGGGTGTTGGGGTTTGAAGATGGAGTGCAGAGAGCCCTTCGAGTTTGGAGGGGCGCCCAAGGGTAAGGTGGTTCCCCTTGGGTGCTGTGGTGGGTGTTGGTCTTGGCAGGAAAGGGAAGATATGGCAGAAGGAGGAGTTTTGGGGACCCATCATTGCTATGGGTCCCGATAATGGTTTCCAGCTAACGGAGGTTAGCTGGGAAGTGATAATGGGGCACTGCGGTCAGTGTCTGTCTCCGGGCCAGTTTGTCGGCAGGAGGCCTATCATACACTGTTAAGTACCGCAGTGCATTATGGTTTTTCCCCTCTAGGGGTATTGAGTCCCTGCTGAGACCAACACTAGGTAGATTATGGTTTATCTTGAGTTTATGTTATTTACGGTATTTATGTTATTTATGTTATGTTATTTATACAGAGTTATTTATATATAATTGTTAAACCTTCTGAGCGGTGTTCCCGAGTCAGACTCGGGGTGAGATTTTTTGGCTACTATCGGTAACCCCGAGTCAGACTCGGGCTCGCCTCGCTGCAGCCACAGACAAAGTTACTTACCTTGTCCCTGGATCCAGCGATGCCACCGCGCTGTGTGAGCGAGCGGGACCTAGCTCGATTCACACAGTGCCTCTGTGTGCCGCCGATCTCCGTTCCCTGCGACGTTACGACACACGGGAGCGGAGAACGATGCCAAATTCAAAAAGGTAAACAAACACAATACATACAGTATACTGTAATCTTATAGATTGCAGTACTGTATGTAAAAAATACACACTCCCCTTGTCCCTAGTGGTCTGCCCAGTGCCCTACATGTTCTTTTATATAATAAAAACGGTTCTTTCTGCCTGCAAACTGTAGATTGTCCATAGCAACCAAAAGTGTCCCTTTATGTCAAAAACGGTTTTAGAGCCGCTAGAAAACAGCGATAAAAAATTATAATCACTTGCAGAATTGAGCGATAGCGATTTGTGGGAAAATTTGTCATAAAAAAATAAAAGTAATGACAGCGACAATTCTGCAACTGAGCAAATTTCAGTGATTTTTAGTTGATTACATAATTGAATAATTTTTATTTTAATTATATTATTATTTGTTATAATTATTTATAATTATTTATTATATTATAATTTATAATTTTGTTTTTAAAAAAAATCATACCCGGGATGCCTACTAGTCTCTTGTTTGGTCAGATTTAAGTGAGTTATTCCTAAGAATTACAGGCCTACAGTATAAAACGCCAAATTTCCTTGCAAATAATGGTACCGATTTCAGCACCTTTTTTCTGAAATAATCATACCGCCAGGGAGGTTAATAAATCGGTCTGCTACGACCTTTTATAACTCCAACACTGGTGTGGTCTCGGTTACTATAGTTAAGAGTAGGGGTGGGGGTATAAGGGGTTAATGGGGTATTAATTCCATCTGTTATACATCAGTCAAGAAAAGCCAGGAGCAATAGAATGCAATGGCATATGCGCAGGGCGGACATGACAGGGTTAACAGGGGAAGTAAAAGTTAAAGGAG
Organism: Rana temporaria; assembly: GCF_905171775.1. Taxonomy (NCBI): domain Eukaryota; kingdom Metazoa; phylum Chordata; class Amphibia; order Anura; family Ranidae; genus Rana; species Rana temporaria. The sequence goes on from NC_053498.1 coordinate 49,321,798, forward strand.
TTTCTGTAATGAATTCTGGTGGGAGGGGTTGAGAGGCATATAAAAGCTGGCCCCTCCCTATCCTAGCTAAGCACATCCCGGGGAAAGTTTCCCGCCCACCCTCCCTTAAAGCGGATGTGCCATGGGGAAAAAATATTAAAAGCCAGCAGCTACAAATACTGCAGCTGCTGACTTTTAATATTAGGACACTTACCTGTCCTGGAGTCCAGCGCTGATCGCAGCAGAGCACGAGCGATCGCTCGTCTCTCTGCTGCTCCCCCTGCCATCCACGCTGAGTAAACCAGGAAGTGAAGCGCTGCGGCTTCACTGCCCGGTTCCCTACGGCGCATGCGCGAGTCGCGCTGCGCCCGCCGATTGGCTCACACGCTGTGTGCTGGGAGCCGAGTGTTCCCAGCACACAACGGGCGACAGACGGGAAGTCAGAAAAACCCGTCTTTCGCCCGTAGCGTGTGGCCGGAAGTGGGTGCAAATACCTGTCTTTAGACAGGTATCTGCACCCCCCTCCCCCCTGAAAGGTGTCAAATGTGACACCGGAGGGGGGGCGGGTTCCGATCAGCGGGACTCCACTTTAGGGTGGAGAACCGCTTTAATTTCTGGGGTATGTTTTCTTGTTTCTTTTGCTCTGTGTGTTTTTTCTGCTTTGTTTCACAGGTTATTGGATCCATTTAATGTCGTGGCAGTGGCGGGTGTTGGTCTTGGCAGGAAAGGGAAGATATGGCAGAAGGAGGAGTTTTGGGGACCCATCGTTGCTATGGGTCCCGATAATGGTTTCCAGCTAACGGAGGTTAGCTGGGAAGTGATAATGGGGCACTGCGGTCAGTGGCTGTCTTCGGGCCAGTTTGTCGGCAGGAGGCCTATCATACACTGTTAAGTACCGCAGTGCATTATGTTTTTTCCCCTCTGGGGGCATTGAGTCCCTGCTGAGAGCAACACTAGGTAGATTATGGTTTATCTTGAGTTTATGTTATTTACAGTATTTATGTTATTTATGTTATTATGTTATTTATACAGAGTTATTTAAATATAATTGTTTAATAAATCGGTCTGCTACGACCTTTTATAACTCCAACACTGGTGTGGTCTCGGTTACTATAGTTAAGAGTAGGGGTGGGGGTATAAGGGGTTAATGGGGTATTAATTCCATCTGTTATACATCAGTCATGATACCGAAAAATTGGAAAGAAGTAGAAAGCCCAAAGATAGGCGAATGGTTTGATAAAATAGAAGAGATACGCAATATGGAATATCTAAGGCCCCGTACACACGACAGAGGAACTCGACGTGCTTGGCACGTCGAGTTCCTCGTCGAGTTTTGGGATGAAGCCGCCGAGGAGCTCGGCGGGCCGCCTTCTCCCATAGAACAACGCGGACAACGAGAAAATAGAGAACATGTTCTCTATTTTCTCGTCGAGTTCCTCGCCGGCTCCATCGAGCCAAAACTGTACAGACGACAGAGTTTCTCGGCAGAATCCGGGTTTTGACTGAGTTTCTCGGTGAATTCTGCCGAGAAACTCTGTCGTGTGTACGAGGCCTAAGACATTGCTATGAAGACACAAGAGAGGGGTTCTCAAAAAGATGGGAAGAGTGGAAAAAGTTTAAAGAGTCACTAAAGGAAAACATTTTTTTGCTGAAATGACTGTTTACAGGGTATAGAGACATAAAAGTTAACTGATTCCTTTTAAAAATGATTAAAAATAGATTAAATTCAATCATATAATGTACCTGCAGTTTCACTTTCGTTTTTAAACTGGTTTCATTTTTCTGTGAAGTAAAGAGACCCACAGAACAAAAACAAAACAAATCCAGGGCAGTGTTTTGTTTTTAAAATGAATCTGATTGGTTCTGAGGAGTTTTAGACACACAGCTTGTGCGACGTGCCAGAACCGCAGGGGAGACATGTGAGGTGCACGGTGGGCCGATGAGAGACAGCAATAATACAGTTCATCGGTTTACTCACGGTTAGCAGAAAGCCTCCCTGGGCTGGTCGCACAGTGAAGGGGAAGACAGCACAACATCCTCCGGGGCACGCTCTGTGATAGGGAAACGCCAGCCAAGATGGTGGTTGAGGTGCCCGTGATGACAGGGGTGTTTAGAGTGCTTGTGGCGGCTGGGTCCCTTGATGGTATTTGTCGTGACGCCAGTACTGTTAAGGGTGGTACAACCAGTTGTAGTAGCAATGTTGAAGAATGAGGTAGACAGTGGTAGGATACAGCTTTTACGGTGATTGGTTTAGGTTGCAGTACAAACATCCAGTTAGAATACAGTCTTGGGTTAAATAGAGGAATTCTGCTGATCCACTGCTAATAGGCTTTAGTAGGCCTGGACTCAGGCTGTGTTTCAGTATAATGCTTACTTGTTCCTGGTCTCTTTTGAATCCAGTGACATTGGTGAGGTTGCCGGTGGCTAAGAAATCCTTCACCTTTATACTCAAAGGTCTTTGCTGCCGATTAGTGGCTCTCATCCTTTGATTTTAGCAGTTCAAATTTGTCCCTTCTCTGGACTGACCTTCTCTCACCTTCACATTCTGCTTTCACTCTGCACACTCACTTCCTTGAACTGAACAACTGACCACAGAAAAACCTGAGCTGAGATAGATATCCCAGAGTGGTGCTATCCCCATCTTGTGGTGGGAAGTATGAAGCACACTTGACCAGCCTATGAACAGGGATACCACAGGTATAGCAATGCAAAATGACATGCAATATAGCAATGACAAAGAAGTAATACTTTTGCAGTTCCCACATGTCCTGAGTGGGACGCTGCACTTGGACCACAGTGAAAAGCTGCTATGAGATTTTTCATAAGGAGCCAGACAAGCAGGAAGTGTGGAGATCACAGCAGAATTACAGCAACTTCAAAGCAAAAATGAACAATGAGGACATGAAACCAGGACTAAGGTAAAGGAAGCTGTTTGGCTGAATTTTTTTTTCCTTTAGTGATCCTTTAAGTTAACAGGGAAATATGGTTAAATTAAGAGTATGTAGTGAGGTTTTTAGGCTGATCTAACGGGGTGGGGAAAATAGAGAGAGAGGGGGTATAGATTATAGGGGGGTTGGGGGAGGTGGAGTAGAAATAGCTAGGGGTAATTACGGTAAAGTATATTTTTACATGGGTGAGAAATGTGCTGTTTCTTTTTCTATGTTGTTTATCATGTATGTGCAATATAACATTCAATAAAACAAAAAAAACAAAAAAACTCACCCAGTGCCTATTAGGAGCACAGGTTGACCAAGCAAATAGGACAGTAATATTTATTCACAATATCTCCCAGGAAATATACAAAGACTGTAACGGTCACCACCGTTTACGATATTCCCATTCCATCGCCCCACGACAGCTTATCTGATACTCCACAATCTAGCAGACACGATCCATAAGAATTCCCTCAGAGAGACGAGACATACGCTCTGTGTTCTGAGTCAAAATGTATTAATGAACTTTAATGGTTAGCTCTCAGCTTTTTATGCAGTACAGGCATGTTACAGTAATCACAGGGACAAAGAACTCTCCACCCACACAATGGGGCTTCAATGATATTCAGAGATGTAACGGACACATGCATGCTGCCGAGACAGTTATAATCTTCGTGCAGGGGGACTACAAGGAACTGCATGGCTTGTCACAAGTGGATGTACCGCATTGTATTCTGAGCTCAAAGGGTTAATTGGACAAGTTTCTTTTCATTGTTGAATGCTAATGTTCCCTTCGCATAGATAATGAACTCTCTTTTGTGTGCAGGTAAACAGCCCCCCTGTGAGGTGTATGCTGATGGGGATTATGTGTGAGTGATAATTGTTTTAAAGGTTAATTGAATTCTATGTGCCTGGCCAGGAAATGTTAAGTGGGGTGAGGTGCCGAAGCGGCTAGAAACTGGCCAAGTGATTAATTCAAGGAGATGTCATTGTTCTTGTAACAGTTGTAACCAGATATAAGCAGGTGAAATATGCCAAATAAAGTCAGTCTGCTTGACCCTTCAAACGTAGCACGTCTCGTTTCTTGGAAGGGCGTTCGATGGGATATACCGGCGGTACCTGCATATCATAACTTGTCAGCAAAAAGGACGTCTCCAACGGCCGATACCCCTCACTACCAGTGGGTAGCCGTTTCATTGGTTGGCAGCAGTGGGATGGTCCTTTTATCCAAAGAGCAAGTTCTGAATGGAGTCGCAGTTCGCCAGGCTGAAAAGATCCACACTGAAAGATCTATTGGAGAGTCGTGGTAGGAGCGCCAGTAACAGACCACGGAGAGAGCTGATAGCTGACCTGCTGGAGCTGGACGAAATGGATGGATCCATGGAAGGAACGGAGCCCCTTGCACCGGTCAGCGAGGAAGATGTAATTACTGGGATTGTACAGCGGAGATTATCCTTGTATCCAGAAACGTCCGTGGAACTAATCAACCAGCTGTTTCCCGGGAAGCAAGGGAAGAGATACAAACGAAGAGGGGACAAGAACTGGAACTGGTAAGAGCGAGACAGCCCATTACACCTGCAGTTCCTACCCCCCCACCTGCTGCTACAGGAAAGAAAATACCGTTCACTGCATTTAAAGCTTTTGTAGAAAGTGAGGAGGAAATCGATGGATATTTGGCGGACTTTGAGAGGCAGTGCTCACTACACCAGGTACCACCAGACCAATGGGTCACTATTTTGTCGGGGAAATTGTCGGGCAAAGCCAATGAAGCCTTTCGGGCTCTCGCCCCAGAGGATATTTTACAATACCAGCAAGTTAAAAAGGCGCTGCTAACCCGATATGCTGTAACGCCAGAAGCCTACCGCCGGCGCTTCCGGGAGTCCAAGAAGATGGCTGTGGACTCCCACATGGAATGGGCCAACCAGTTACAAAGGGTGGCATCCCTTTGGGTCCAAGGGTGCAAGGCCAACACCGGGGAGGAAGTATTACAGCTGTTCCTAATGGAACATTTCTTCCAAGACCTGGCCGCAGACATACAAGACTGGGTACGAGATCGCCGTCCCGCTAACTTAAACGAGGCGGCTCTGCTAGCAGATGAGTACGCGGAGACAAGGAAAGTAAGCCAGGGTACTATGCGGCTGGCTCAGAAGGTGGTACCGCGTACTCCAACCGTCACCCCACGCCCAGAGTTTAGGGCTCCAGTCCCACCAGGACCACCACGTCCTAAGGGGCCTAACAACTACCCCCGGGATTCGTCTAGGGTGACGTGCCATCACTGCAGCAACACGGGACATATTGCTCGTTATTGCCCTCTAAGAGCTACAAATAACAATTGGAGACGTACAACACCCAACACAGAAGTCACTCCATCACGTCCCTCTGCGGCCCACTGCCTGGAGACCGAGGGGGGCCCGGAGGAATGTCTGGGAATTTTGTATGAGGCAGACCCAATACAAGCTTCCTCCCCAGATAACCGTCAGCATCACCGTCAGGAGGTACGGGTGAATGGACAAGTAGCACAAGGCTTAAGAGATACCGGGGCCACTATCACTCTGGTTCAAAAACATCTGGTAAAGCCAGAGAACGTCTCCACTCGTACAATTGCAGTCCGGGTCGCAGGGGGCGCTGTATTCCGCTTACCCACCGCCCGGGTGCACTTAGACTGGGGAGTCGGGTCAGGAAAGACCACCGTTGGTATCATGGACAACCTACCGGCCGAGGTTGTGCTGGGCAACGACATTGGCCCTCTGACTTCGGCGTATCTACCTACACCTGATGCAGCTTGCCCCATGACCACCCGCTCACAGACCCGTATCACAGATGATCCTACAACAGGCCAGGAGACCCAGGTAAGCCAAGAACCGACATGTAACCCCACTACGGTAGAGAGACCCATAGCTTGGGACACCCCAGAGGAATTTGGGAGGGAAACTAGGGAGGACTCCACCCTTCAAAAGTATCGAGAATTAGCAGACAGTAGAGGGGATGAGCGGGAACGTTTTATATGGGAGGGTGACAGGTTATACAGATTGACTGAAGGCAGAAAGAGAGGCGGTGTCCCTTCGCAAAAGCGCCAACTAGTGGTACCCAGAAAGTACCGGTTGGAACTTCTCCGAATCGGCCACAACATTCCGTTGGCAGGGCACCTAGGGGGTAACCGCACCACCTACAGGATCACCCAGACTTTCTTTTGGCCAGGGATCTCGAAGGATGTGCGACGTTACTGCAGCACCTGTGACGTATGCCAACGGGTAGGAAAAAGAGGGGACCACCCTAAGGCTCGACTGTCACCTATGCCCGTGATCGAGGAACCGTTTAGCAGGGTAGCAGTCGACCTAGTGGGACCTCTACCTAACCCCAGTCCCTCAGGTAAGAAATACATTCTTACCGTAGTAGACTATGCTACCCGCTACCCGGAGGCCGTCGCTCTGACGAATATTCAGGCGGACACTGTTGCCAGTGCGCTCGTCGGGATATTCACCCGAGTGGGGTTCCCTCAGGAAATCCTGTCCGACCGAGGGACCCAGTTTACTGCAGATCTAACCCAACAGTTATGGAAGGTCTGCGGTATTAAGACCCTGCTTAGTTCACCGTACCACCCTCAGACCAACGGTCTCTGTGAACGCTTTAATGGTACCCTCAAGCAATTGCTGCGGACCTTTACGGCGGAATACAGAGACTGGGAGCGATTTTTGCCGCACCTCTTGTTTGCCTATCGAGAGGTACCGCAGGAATCCACAGGGTTCTCTCCCTTCGAGCTGCTCTATGGACGGAGAGTGCGAGGCCCCCTCGACCTCATCCGGGAGCACTGGGAGGGCGAGACAGAACATGAAGGTGTCCCCATTGTGCCATATGTGCTGGAAATGCGGGACCGCATGGAACATTTAGCTCGGATGGCACGGGACCATCTCCAAGCGGCCCAGGGACGACAGAAACACTGGTACGACCGGGGCGCCCGTCAGAGAACGTTTCAAGTGGGCCAGAAGGTGCTGGTGCTTAGGCCTGTCAAAGGGAATAAGCTCCAGACCTCATGGCAGGGCCCTTACAAAGTGGTAGCGCAAGTCTGCGATACTACATATGTAATCGCCAGCAGCCAAGATGAAAGGGTCCAGAAATCCTTTCATGTAAACTTATTAAAAGAGTATCAGGAAAGACTAGAGGATGTAGCAGCCATATGTATCCCAGCCACTGAAGACCCCGACAGCTTACCCATCCCAGATCTATTAGCAGATTCGGAACCTAAGACTCTGCTCAATACGATACAGCTAGGGGAGCGGTTACCTCCCGCAGAAAAGGGACAGATGCGACAATTGATAACTGAGAAAGGACTGACATTTTCCCAGGAGCCCGGGTACACTCTCTTAGCGACTCACTACGTAGAGACCCCAGGACAAAACCCGCTCAGACAGACTCCCTACAGAATCCCTGAGGCAGTAAAAGAGGAGATGAGGAAGGAAATACAAGAAATGTTAAGACTGGGGATCATAGAACCATCTGACAGCCCCTGGGCCTCGCCCGTTGTCCTAGTACCCAAAAAGGACGGAACAACCCGATTATGTGTCGATTACCGACGCCTCAATGACAAAACCGTGACAGATGCCTACCCCATGCCCCGAGTAGACGAGCTATTAGATCGTATTGCCAGGGGACGTTATCTGACCACAATCGATCTGTGCAAAGGGTATTGGCAGATTCCCCTGTCCAAGGAGGCTATCCCTAAGTCGGCATTTGTCACCCCATTTGGCTTATTCCAGTTCAAGGTCATGCCATTTGGGATGAAGAACGCCCCAGCCACATTTCAGCGCTTAGTGGACCGCCTCCTTGATGGCTTCCAGGATTTTGCTTGCGCATACCTGGATGACATTGCGATCTATAGTGAGACTTGGGGGGAACACTTGAGGCATGTTGAGGCTGTACTGGATCAGATTAGGGCCGCCGGCCTAACCCTGAAGCCAGAAAAATGTAATTTCGGGATGGCAGAAGTCCAGTACTTGGGACACAGAGTGGGGTGTGGGAAACAACGACCAGAACCCGCTAAGGTTGAGGCTGTAGCCAATTGGCCAACTCCCCACACTAAGACCCAGGTACTGGCATTTCTAGGGACAGCGGGGTATTACAGAAAATTTGTCCCTGACTATAGTACCATTGCCAAACCCCTGACGGATTTGACCAAGAAGAATTTGCCTAGAGTAGTCCTGTGGTCTCCCGCCTGTGAAACAGCATTCCAAACCTTGAAACAAGCATTGATCAACGCACCTGTCCTATCTGCCCCCGTCCCTAACAAAAGATTTGTCGTTCATACAGATGCGTCCATGTATGGACTGGGGGCAGTTCTAAGCCAGATCGGGGAGGATGGAGGAGAACACCCTGTCGCGTACCTGAGTAGAAAACTATTACCCAGGGAAGTGAGCTACGCGGCCGTGGAAAAGGAATGTTTAGCCCTGGTTTGGGCCTTAAAGAAGCTCACACCCTACCTGTATGGTCAGGAATTCACCCTGATCACGGACCATAACCCACTAGTATGGCTGAACCGAGTAGCCGGAGATAATGGGCGCTTGCTAAGATGGAGCTTGGCCCTACAACCCTACAATTTTTCTATCCAATACCGCCCTGGCAGATTTAATGGGAATGCCGACGGCCTGTCCAGGCAAACTGAACTTTTACCCTAACAGCAGACCGGACATCCCCAAGTTGATCCGAAAAAGATCAATCCGGGTCTGCCGGAGTGTTCCACAAAGGGGGAGTAGTGTAACGGACACATGCATGCTGCCGAGACAGTTATAATCTTCGTGCAGGGGGACTACAAGGAACTGCATGGCTTGTCACAAGTGGATGTACCGCATTGTATTCTGAGCTCAAAGGGTTAATTGGACAAGTTTCTTTTCATTGTTGAATGCTAATGTTCCCTTCGCATAGATAATGAACTCTCTTTTGTGTGCAGGTAAACAGCCCCCCTGTGAGGTGTATGCTGATGGGGATTATGTGTGAGTGATAATTGTTTTAAAGGTTAATTGAATTCTATGTGCCTGGCCAGGAAATGTTAAGTGGGGTGAGGTGCCGAAGCGGCTAGAAACTGGCCAAGTGATTAATTCAAGGAGATGTCATTGTTCTTGTAACAGTTGTAACCAGATATAAGCAGGTGAAATATGCCAAATAAAGTCAGTCTGCTTGACCCTTCAAACGTAGCACGTCTCGTTTCTTGGAAGGGCGTTCGATGGGATATACCGGCGGTACCTGCATATCATAACTTGTCAGCAAAAAGGACGTCTCCAACGGCCGATACCCCTCACTACCAGTGGGTAGCCGTTTCATTAATTATTCCCCAGACGTCCGAACTCCGATACTAAGTGATTCACCTGCATAATACACATTTCTATGTCAGACGTTTTGGCACTGATTTAACATGACCTAATTACTACAGCTGAGAAGTCAGACGTTATGACTCTCAACCTGCTATTCCTATCACATCGTATCATCAATAGACTTTTCACACAAACACATTCCTATACTAAACATAATTGACATGCTAATTCCCTACCCCTGAAAGGAGACATCTGACCTTTAGACTGCTAACTCACAACACATATCTATCATCAATAGCATCTTCACACAAACAGTGTTATTAGCATACATAATGAAAGGTCTTGGAGCAGACCCAATTAACACCTCAAAAGCATGTGTCCCCACATTGAATGGAAACACTCCACTGACCTGGTGGGGTCAGAATAACCAACTTGTAACATCTCAAGATATCATGCAATATATGAATTAACAGTAATGTCCCATCTCATGTAATTTATAATTAATATTTCCCAGTCACCCTATGCCCAAAAGGGGCACAGGGTGACCCTAGACCCAAGAGTCATTAGTGACGCTGGCACAGGAGTACCCCCCATCCTTCAAAAGTCTCTGGTTCTCACGGGTCATTCCGTTACAAAGACTATTCCTGGTTTATTTGATTCTGAACTATACTTGATAATTGAAAGAGCTGATAACATTGGCCTCTGTACAATGGGGGAGATGGATAGTATGCTACTGGTAGGGATGAGCTTCATGTTCGAATCAAACCCATGTTCGACTCGAACATCGTATGTTTGATCGTTCGTCGAAAGACGAACGTTACGGGCCATTTGTGCCAAATTCGAGTGGCGCGTCACGACCCATAGTGCATGCTTGGCCATTCATCATCATGCCACAATGAATTATGACACACATGCTTGGCCAATCACAGCGCGCAAAAAATGGAGAGCCATAATTGGCCAAAGCCAGTGTGGCTTTGGCCAATTATGGCTCAGGGCTTTAGTACACGCCCCACACTATAAAAGGCCGCCTGCAGGGCGGTCGTGGAGAGAGAGAGAGAGAGAGAGAATTTTTTTTCTAGGTAGATAGAGCAGGCATTCTAGTCAGTTAACGTTACAGAGTATATATATACATCCCAGTTGTTGTACATATATTTATACACTGTGGTCCGGATTCACATACAGCGGCACATAGTTATACCGGCGTAGCGTATCGAATATACGCTACGCTGACGTAGCACAGAGCGGCGAGCACAGTATTCACAAAGCACTTGCTCCCAAATCTATGCTGGGTTCCCTCGGCGTAACTCGTCGTAAGTGGCAGTGGGCGTGAGCCATGCTAATGAGGCGTGACCCCATGTAAATGAAGGGCCGAGCGCCATCAAGATACGAATAAGGAACGGTGCATGCGCCGGCTCATGGACGTATCCCAGTGCGCATGCTCAGAATCACGTCGGAACGAACGCCTAAGATATGTCAAATCACTGCCTATGACGTGAACGTAACCTACGCCCAGCCCTATTCACGTACTACGTAAACGACGTAAAAACAACGGCTGTGTTCCCTGGTGCAGCCATTTGCATTGATGCTGCTGACTTACACCTGCTTTAGGAGGCTTAACTTTACGCCAGACGTACGACTTACGTAAACCGCGTATATCAATGCGCCGGGCGCAAGTACATTAGTGAATTGGTGTATCTCACTCATTTGCATATTCGAATCGTAAATCAATGGGAGCGCCCCTTGCGGCCAGCGTAAATATGCGCCCACGATACGGCGGCGTAGGAAACTTACGGCGGTCGGATGAAGTCTAGTTTCAGGCGTATCTTGCTTTCAGAGTCAGACGCATAGATACAACGGCGCATATGTGCACTTACGTGGCGTATCTCGAGATACGTTGGCGTAAGTGCTACGTGAATCCGGGCCTGTATAGTTTAGCTAGATCAGTTCTTCCTAATTTACTGTCAGGCAGTTGATGGTGCTAGCTGCAGTATTCTCACATGGTGTATTGCCCATGTGCTCCGTAGTTTGCACCTAAAGCTACTTGGTGTGTACTGCACTTGTGCTCTGTAGTTTGCACCTAAAGTTACTTGGTGTGTACTGCACGTGTGATCTGTAGTTTGCACATAAAGCTACTTAGGCCCAGATTCTCAAAAAAGATACGATGGCGCATCTCCAGATACGCCATCGTATCTCTGCCTAGCGCCGTCGTATCTATGCGACTGATTCTTAGAATCAGTTACGCATAGATATCCCTAAAACCTCGTACAGACGACCGAACATGTCTGCTGAAACTGGTCCGCTGACCAGTTTCAGCAGACATGTTCGGTCGTGTGAACGGCCGACCGGATAGGTTTCCAGCGGACATTTGTCCACCCGACCGTTTTTGAGCGGACAAATGTTTCTTAGCATGTCCGCTGGAATCCTGTCCGCCGGACATGTTCGGTCGTCTGTACAGACTCACCGTACATGTCCGAGCGGCCGCCATTCCTCGCATGCGTCGAATCACTTCGACGCATGTGTGGAAGCATTGAACTTCCAGGGCCGCGATTCGTCCTCCATTGAGGGGTCACGTGAGTCATAAGCGACCGGGCGCTATCTTGCCATGATGTTCTACACTGCACAGATCTATGTTATGAGCTCCCCCTCACTGGATAACTGTTTTGCTGCCAGTTGGCACCTTTGTCCCTCACTGCATAGATGTTGGGGAGTGCCCCCCCCCCGCGTATGCCGTTCTGCCCCCCCACCCCCTGTTCGTGGCTGCACTTGCGGTGAGGCTCCCGGGTATGTTGCAGTCGTTAGACGGGGGCCCTAACTTTGATCCCACATTTGTGCGCCTGCCTATGGAACTGCCGTCACTCCGATACCGGAGGCCCCCGCTCGGCGGCGGCCATTGTTGGTGACCCCCTTTCCTGCCGTATCCTGTCTTGGTCGCAGACTTAGCTACGTTTTCACTCTGGCCCCCTGGTTCAGGCCATCTACCAGGATGGGGCGATATGTGGGGGACACTGGGAGGGGGTGGCGGGGGGATGTGGGGTACCTTTTATGAGACCCTTACTGCCTTGACAGCAACCCTATTCTGCCCCCCATGAGATTGAGGGTAACATGTTTACAAGCCTAGAGGGATGCTTAACTGGCAGCCCCATGCGGAAGGAGGGAGGGGGAGGTTCGGTCGAAATCTGAAGGTTTAAGATTTGACTATTTAGTTTGAATCTGTGCATTACCACTTAAATGTTTATATAGTAGTGCTGGACTGCGGTCAAAATGTTCTATGCATGCATAATAAAGTGTACCTATCTGATATATGCTGTTACAATTTTTCCTTTCTTAAAAAACAAAAAGCCGGGGTGGCTGGGGGTGGCCGGTGGACCTCTTGCTGGCTATCTCTTTCCAATCCCCCACTTAGGACGACACTCTAATACCAGCTTTTGTCCTGGTGAGTGTTTAGGCACGGTTGTGCCCTTCTTTTAGTACTTCACACCTACCCACTTTGTAGGTTCTTTGGCTGTCCTAGCTTCCCTCTGAGAGAGGTGACTGGGTTCTTAGCCACCTCCTCGTTTTCTCTCCCTACCCTCCTGCCCCAACTTCCTTACCTCTCCATCCCTCTACTCTCCCATTTTTTTCACCCTCCCCCCCCCCCGCCTCGCAGACAGGGCGATAGACTCCATACGAGTACTGTCTCTGAATGCCAGAGGCTTGAACACGCCTGAAAAGAGGCGAATGCTTCTAAATGATTTCAAAGGGTCCCGCACAGATGTCGCCTTTATCCAGGAGACTCACTTCAAGCATGACAAATTACCCATTTTAAAAAGTAGGCTATTCCCACTGACTTATCACTCCACCAACACCACGGCCAAATCCAAGGGTGTGACTATTTTAATCTCCAACAAAGTGCCATGGAAATGCCAGGCGGAGTTAATAGATCCCGGGGGACGATTTGTCTTCCTGAAAGGCCTGGTGGGAACCACATTACTCACTCTAGCGACGATATATGCCCCGAACTACCAACAGGCCAAATTCATCTCTCACACCTTGGATAGGCTGTCGGACTTCGTGGAGGGCCAGCTGATCCTCGGCGGAGACTTTAACGCCCTCTGATTCCACCCTCTGACACCTCATCTGGGAGTTCGGCAATACCCCCGACGCAAAGAAAAAGAATAGCCACTGCCCTACACAAAGCACGTCTGATAGATGTTTGGCGCCTGCATCACCCCGCAGAACGGGATTACACGTTCTACTCCGCACCCCACAAATTATACTCCAGGATCGACTTTTTTCTGATTCCACACAATCAGCTGCACGCGGTATCCGACTCGTCGATTGGTCACATCACCTGGTCGGACCACGCACCCATTTACCTGACGTACACCTTAGATGGAGGCGCCTCGACTAGACCCAGGTTTTGGCGTCTTAATGAGAGCCTTCTCCAGACCCCGGAGGTCCTGGCGGATGTCTTGAGAGCTCCCCCTGTACTTCCAAGAAAACGACACCCAAGACTGTGACCCTGGGTCCCTTTGGGAGGCCCATAAGGCTGTCATGAGGGGTGTTCTCATCAGACATGGAGCGCGTATCAAGAGAGAACGTAACGCTCAACTTGATACACTGCTGTCTAAACTCCACGTAGCGGAATCCCGACACAAACATAGGCCCACACCTGACCTGGGGACAGAATTGGGAATCTTACGCAAACAAATCACGGACCTACTCCACTATAGAGCGAAAGCGGCGGTACAGATATGTCGGAAAATAGGCTATAAGTCGGGCAACAAGTGCGGTAGGGCATTGGCCAGAGCGGTTAGGGAACAAAAATCAGCAGCGTATATCCCTCACATTATCGGTCGGGAGGGGGGTAAGGTTACAATGCCGCAACATATTTCACAGGAGTTCAAGGACTTCAAGGACTTCTACCATTCACTCTATAACTTGCTGAGTAGAGACCCGCCGCAGGCGGACATCGACGAATACGTATCGACCTCACAAGTGCCCTCCCTCCCCCCGGAAGCCTTAGAAGATCTAGAGGCCCCAATCACGGTGGAGGAACTCCAGCTTGCTCTGGGATCCATGAAGCCGAATAAAGCCCCGGGCCCGGACCTAGGCCCGCGTATGGTTTCCTTCTTTAATGCAATAGGTGCGGGTTCGCAGTTTCCTAGAGACACTTTAAAAGCTCATATCACACTGATCCATAAGGAGGGTAAGGACGCGGGATCTTGCGGGAGCTATAGGCCAATTTCCCTTTTAAATACCGATTTAAAATTATTCACCAAAATACTGTCCACCCGGTTGGCGCAGCACCTCCAATCTCTGTCCCACCTAGATCAGGTAGGTTTCATCCCCACAAGGGTTGGCCAGGGACAACACCATCAAGGTACTCAACCTAGTCCACCTGGCGAACACGAGCCGTACCCCTTGCGTCTTTGTTAGTACCGACGCCGAAAAGGCATTCGACAGAGTCAACTGGAACTTTATGTTCTCTGTCCTTCGCCACATCGGAGTAGGGGGGAGGATGTTGTCATGGATAGGGGGGATTTATTCCAACCCAACAGCCCAAGTAAAGGTAAACGGACTTCTGTCGGACCCATTTCCTATCACAAACGGTACGAGACAGGGCTGCCCGTTGTCCCCGCTCCTCTTTGCCCTTTCCTTAGAACCCTTTCTATGTAGAATCAGACTGAACCCCGACATACGGGGACTCACGGCGGGGACCCTACAATGTAAGGTCTCTGCGTATGCAGATGATCTCCTTTTCTCCCTGACGAACCCAACGATTTCTTTGCCGAACCTACTGAAAGAATTCCATACATATGGAGCCATCTCGAACCTTAAAATAAACTATTCCAAGTCAGAGGCAATGGGGGTGGCTATCTCCCCACAGTGTATTTCAGCCATCCAAGCGAATTTCCCCTTCCAATGGACGAACACGGCCCTTAAATACTTGGGGACACTGATTCCGGCGGACTTATCCAGGGTGTTAACTTCCCTCCGTTATTAGTGACGGCCCGAACCCTACTCGACAGATGGCATAGAGGACTGCACTCCTGGTTCGGCAGATGCAATCTTATAAAGATGTGCATACTCCCCAAATTCCTATACCTGTTCCAGGCTCTCCCCATCCAGATTCCTGTCCCCTTCCTTAAACAAGTACAGGGCCTCTTTACACGCTTCATATGGGCGCAGAAAAAGCCCAGATTGAACACAATTCAAATGTCCCTGCCCAAGCAGAGTGGAGGCCTGGCCGTACCCGACATCAGACGTTATCACCAAGCCGCCCATTTATGTAGAATTATAGATTGGAGACGCAACGTAGCACATAAATTGTGGACTCAAATTGAGCAGTCTCAAACAGCGATCCCTTTAAAAAGTGCACTGTGGTGCTTTGACGCTATTCCCCCGAGGCTGAAGTCTCACCCACTGATAGGGACCACGCTGAGACTGGGTTCCCGGGTGGCTGTGGGGACTCACCTGACGACCACGTCCTCACTGCTTTATCCGATCATTGGACACCCGGACTTCTCGCCGGGACTTCATCCGGCGGAATTTTCAGGCCTGAGGGAGAGGGGTCGGGAGCTGGCGTCCGGGTTCGTGACATTGGGACACTGGGCTTCATTGACTGAATTGACAGACTCCGCGGGTGACTACAGCCTTCCCTTTTGGAAGGCGGTGCAATTGCACCACTTCCTTCACTCTATCCCTGACCCACAGAAGTTCTCACGCCCACTGACGACCTTTGAGGAGTACTGCTCGGAGGCCGGGCCGGCGTCACAGACTCTTTCACAAATGTATTCTCTTTTAAACTCACCCCCCACACAGCCTAGCTTACGCTGCTTAGAGAGATGGGAGTCTGACCTTAAAGCGGAGTTCCACCCTATTTTTCAACTTATCAGCATTAGTTTTAACACTGCCCCTTTAAATACATTTGGGATGTTTTTTTTTTTTCTTTTAAAAACTCACGTTTTTATCCCTGAGTGTCTCTTTCCCCCGCCGCGGTGGAATGGCCTCCCCGCCGCATCTAGCGCTGCTATGCCTCCTGGGAGATGTGTGTCATCAATCCCAGGAGGCTGGGCTGAACATCGCAGCCGTGGTTGAACATCTCGGGGGGCGGGAGGGAGGGAGGGCAGTGCCGCCCATAGAGGTGGTGTCCTTCCCCTTCTCCAACTCCTCCCCCGTCCTAGCACCGCCCCCATCCTCCCCCCTTCACCACCCGCCCGCCTGCCATCTGTCTCCGGTGCACGGAGATACA
The DNA here is from genome assembly GCF_905171775.1 of Rana temporaria. Classification (NCBI taxonomy): domain Eukaryota; kingdom Metazoa; phylum Chordata; class Amphibia; order Anura; family Ranidae; genus Rana; species Rana temporaria. The sequence continues at coordinate 49,338,246 of NC_053498.1, forward strand.
GATCATCAGACAGAGCGGATCTCACTCTGTCTGATAGATCTGTATGTGTGAACACCGAGCGTAGTACAGCCCCGCCTCCCTGTACATTGCAACATCGCTCTGCACTGTGTGTTACAATTCTAGTGCAGGAAGGCGGGGCTGTACTTCAGTGTACTCACATACAGATCTACACAGACCGAGATGTGCTCTGTATGCCTGATCATCTGTACCTCCCCCCACTCTGCACTGGGCACTAATAATGTTGTCACCGCACCAATGTCACCGCACTAATGTTGTCACCGCACTGATGTTGTCACTGCACTGGGCACTAATAATGTTGTCACCGCACTGATGGGCACTAATGTTGTCACCGCACTGATGGACACTAATAATGTCACTGCACTGATGGGCACTAATAATGTCACCGCACTGATGGGCACTAATAATGTCACCGCACTGATGGGCACTAATGTTGTCACCACACTGATGGGCACTAATAATGTTGTCACCGCACTGATGGACACTAATGTTGTCACCGCACTGATGGGCACTAATGTTGTCACCGCACTGAGGGGCACTAATGTTGTCACCGCACTGATGGGCACTAATAATGTTTTCACCGCACTGATGGGCACTAATGTTGTCACCGCACTGATGGGCACTAATGTCACCGCACTGATGGGCACTAATAATGTTGTCACCGCACTGATGGGCACTAATAATGTTGTCACCGCACTGATGGGCACTAATGTCACCGCACTGATGGGCACTAATAATGTTGTCACCGCACTGATGGGCACTAATAATGTTGTCACCGCACTGATGGGCACTAATGTCACCGCACTGATGGGCACTAATAATGTTGTCACCGCACTGATGGGCACTAATGTTGTCACCGCACTGATGGGCACTAATGTTGTCACCGCACTGATGGGCACTAATGTCACCGAACTGATGGGCACTAATAATGTTGTCACTGCACTGATGGGCACTAATAATGTTGTCACCTCACTGATGGGCACTAATAATGTTGTCACCACACTGATGGGCACTAATAATGTGTCACCGCACTGATGGGCACTAATAATGTTGTCACCGCACTGATGGGCACTAATAATGTTGTCACTGCACTGATGGGCACTAATAATGTTGTCACCGCACTGATGGGCACTAATGTTGTCCCTGCACTGATGGGCACTAATAATGTTGTCACCGCACTGATGGGCACTAATAATGTTGTCACCGCACTGATGGGCACTAATAATGTTGTCACCGCACTGATGGGCACTAATGTTGTCACCGCACTGATGGGCACTAATGTTGTCACCGCACTGATGGGCACTAATAATGTTGTCACCGCACTGATATAAGGCACTGGTGCCACTGCACAGATAATGAACTGGTGTCACCGCACTAATGGGCACTGATAATGCACTGGTGGGCACTGACATTTGGGTCTGGTTGTGGTTCTGGGGCCGATGCGGGGAGCTGTGCCGGGGCCGATGCGGGGTGCTGTGCCGGGGCCGATGCGGGGTGCTGTGTCGGGGATGATGCGGTGGGCTGGGGCCGATGCGGGGTGCCGGGGCCGATGCGGGGTGCTGTGCCGGGGATGATGCAGTGGGCTGGGGCCGATGCGGGGTGCTGTGCCGGGGATGATGCAGTGGGCTGGGGCCGATGCGGGGTGCTGTGTCGGGGATGATGCAGTGGGCTGGGGCCGATGCGGGGTGCTGTGCCGGGGATGATGCGGTGGGCAATGTTATGGTGGCAATGTGCTGTGCTGGGGGAAGAAGGAAGCAGGAGGAACTCAGCACAGGGATGGTAGGAACCCCTCATAATGGGCACAGCGGGTGTACAGACCCGGGAACTCAGCACAGGGATGGTGGGAACCCCTCATAATGGGCACAGCGGGGGGGTACACACCCGGGAACTCAGCACAGGGATGGTGGGAACCCCTCATAATTGGCACAGTGGGTGTACAGACCTGGGAACTCAGCACAGGGATGGTGGGAACCCCTCATAATGGGCACAGCGGGTGTACAGACCAGGGAACTCAGCACAGGGATGGTGGGAACCCCTCATATTGGGCACAGCGGGTGTACAGACCTGGGAACTCAGCACAGGGATGGTGGGAACCCCTCATAATGGGGCACAGCGGGGGGTACAGACCTGGGAACTCAGCACAGGGATGGTGGGAACTCCTCATAATGGGGCACAGCGGGGGTACAGACCTGGGAACTCAGCACAGGGATGGTGGGAACCCCTCATAATGGGGCACAGCGGGGGGTACAGACCTGGGAACTCAGCACAGGGATGGTGGGAACCCCTCATAATGGGGCACAGCGGGTGTACAGACCTGGGAACTCAGCACAGGGATGGTGGGAACTCCTCATAATGGGCACAGCGGGTGTACAGACCCGGGAACTTAGCACAGGGATGGTGGGAACCCCTCATAATGGGCACAGCGGGTGTACAGACCCGGGAACTCAGCACAGGGATGGTGGAAACCCCTCATGAAGGGTTCCCACCATCCCTGTTCTGTGCTGACTTCCTGTGGTTGTACTCCTGCTGTGCCCATTATGAGCGTACGAATCCGAATTGAGTTTCGGGCACAAAATACGAAATAACGGCTAATGCGAAACGGAACTAAACAAAATGAATTTATTGACAGTGCACATCATGTCTGGTATATGTATACACACCACATATATAACAAGAGATATATATCATCTTGTTATGTAGATATATCTGCACAGGAACAAATTATTTCGTATATTTACTGGTTCCTGGAAGGAGGGGGGAGGAGAGGTTTGCATAGATAAGGGGCGGTAACTTCCTCTGAAACTCCCGTTGCTATTGAAACCTGATCTGAAACCATTACACTGCTTGTACAGCACTGAGCATGTGCGAGGCTGAAATCCAGGAAGTCATACAGTCTGGCTTCATGATGCCCACACTTAAGATGGCCCCAGTCAATTTCTGTTTTATAAAGTGTCTAAATGCTGTAACAACCTAACAAAACGGACCTTAGTTTACAGACTAACTGTAGTAGAATACATTAAGCTTGTGTATTACAGGGGTTTTCATATTTAAAAAGTTTTTATTTTTAAAATTGTGGCCGGAACTCCGCTTTAACCGGACTTTCTCAGTAGTACAGAAACAACGTATCATCACCTCAGCAATAAAGTCCTCATCCTGCACCAGACTACAGGAAACCAATTTTAAACTCTTCTCCAGGTGGTACCTCACGCCCACCAGGTTGCACAAATGTTTCCCTTCTACCTCGGACCGATGTTGGCGGTGTGGGGTGGACGCTGGCTCCTTACTACACATTTTCTGGTCCTGCTCAGGACTGACGAGTTTCTGGGCGGAGGTTCGCCGCATCACACAAACGTTTACGGAATATGAGATCCCGGACGACGCGTCGTTTTTTCTGCTACACCTGTCAACGATGTCGGTTAAGTCCTACAAAAAATCAGTGGTATGCCACCTAGTGAATGCCGCTAAGGCATGCATCCCCCTCCGCTGGAAGCAGCAGAGCCCACCGACGGTTGGGTGCTGGCTGCGGAAGGTGGAGGAAACAAAACAAATGGAGGATTTGATTCTCACCGCGCAGCATAAACACGAAGCCTTCACGGAGGTCTGGGGTATCTGGAATGTTTTTATTTTTTCAGATGAGGGTGCTTCCCTACTTGGATATTGATGTCGCTCTGGTCGGGTTTGGAGTTGTCCGCTCCCCGCCCTCGCCCTGTCTGTGCTCCCCCCTATTCTCCCCCTTCTTCTTCCCCCCCCTCTCCCCCCCTTCTTCTTCCCCCCCCCCTCTCCCTCCTCTTCGTTCTCTCTCTGCTTCACCTGATTTCACTTTAACTTCTATTTAAGATAAAATCTAAGCACGGGGAGGTTCCTGCTCACTGATGCTATCCATATCTGAATAGAATGCAATGTACATGTCGTTGTGTCCCCTTTTCACGTGAGATCCTGTACAGTGACATATTACGGTAATGGCTGAAATGTATAACGACTCCTCTGTACTTGTTTTTTTTTAGTTCATGTACGTTTCTGTTGTAATGTTGGAATTTCTCCACATGTGCTTTCTCAATAAAACATATATTTGAAAAAAAAAAGAAGGAGATATAGGTTTGATTTTGACAACAAGGTAAAAGGGGATGTATAATAATAAGATGGACTTTGACTGTTGTTTTGTAATAATGTTCTGTTATGTATTATTTTTTTTATATTTATGTGTTGTACTGATTTGTTTTAAAATAAAAAAATAATTATAATCGGGGAAAAAAAATAAAAAAAATAAAGCTACTTGGTGTGTACTGCACTTGTGCTCTGTAGTTTTCATATAACGCTACTTGGTGTGTACGGCACATGTGCTCTGTAGCTTGCACATAAAGCTACTTGGTGTGTACTGCACTTGTGCTCTGTAGTTTGCACCTAAAGTTACTTGGTGTGTACTGCACTTGTGCTCTGTAGTTTGCACATAAAGCTACTTGGTGTGTACTGCACGTGTGCTCTGTAGTTTGCACATAAAGCTACTTGGTGTGTACTGCAATTGTGCTCTGTAGTTTGCACCTAAATCTACTTGGTGTGTACTGCACGTGGTCTCTGTAGTTTGCACCTAAAGCTACGAGGTGTGTGTACTGCCTTTGTCCTCTGCAGGCCATTAATATGTCTGGAAGGACAACAAGGAGAGGCAGAGAGTCACGAGGACAAGCAGGCTCTGTGTCTAGAGGCAACAGTGCTGGTCGTGGACACGGTGCATCCTCATCAGCACGTGGCCGTTGGACATGCTTTTCCTTGTTTTCGGCAGCTGGCCATGTTGAGCCGCAACATGAATGAAGACTTGGTAGAGTAGATGACCAAGCCATCCTCATCCTCCTCATCCTCTCTCACCCAGGCTCATGTTACTTTGTCTGGCAAAGTAGCTGCCAAGGCGTCCTCTTCCCTCTGCTCAATGGCATCACTCACTCCTTCCCTAGCCCCACCATGTCCTCCTGAGGAGTCCCCCGAACTGTTTGAACACAGTGTTGGGTACATGCTGCATGAGGATGTGCAGCGTTTTGAAGGCTCCGATGATGGTACACAGATAGAGGAAGGCAGTAACGTGAGCCCAGAGAGAGAGGGTGCTCAAGAAGGACAACAATCTGGCAGTCATGTTCCCCCAGCTGCAGCATACTGCCAGGTTTTCGACAGTGATGAGGAGGGAGGGGATGATGAGGTAACTGACTCTACGTGTGTGCCTGATAGAGGAGGAGGAGGCGGCACAGGCACATCTCCAACGAGGCAGGATGCCCTCCAGGGGCCAGCTTAAGGGCAGCACACCGACTGCATCACAACACAGAGCTACGCCTGTGCTGGGCACTGCTGTGTCTCAGCGTTATTCCAAAAGTTCTTTGGTGTGGGCCTTATTTGAGAGGAGTGCATCAGATCGCACCGCTGCTATTTGCAACATATGTCTCAAGCGTATCTCACGTGGCCAAAACATCATCCGCTTGGGCACCACATGCTTGACCACATATATGAAGACCTGCCATGCAGTTCGTTGGCAAGCATTCCTCAAAGACCCACCCCAAAGAAAAAAGCAGACCTCCCCTTGCCCCTCATCAGCTGGGATCTCCAACCCCACTATACCCTCAGTCCTCTGTGTAGCCTGCACTGATAGGACTGAAGGTGTAGAATTAGGTGTGTCACAGCCTAGTACATGCGGGCAATCTACTATTGGTACACCAATGGCAGATTGTACCAGGCAAATTTCCCTGCCCCAGCTGCTGCAGTGCCAAAAAAAGTACTCTCCCAGCCATCCACATGCCCAGCGGTTAGATTTTGCCCCCTTCCGTGAGTTTGTGGAATGTGCGGTACCTCAGTGGCAAGTTCCCAAACGCCACTTCTCACAGAAGGCGATTACGGCTCTCTACCGGCATGTGGAAGGCAATGTCCATGCCTCGCTGGACAGGGCGGTCAGTGGTAAGGTGCATATTACCGCTGACTTATGGTCCAGCAGGCATGGACAGGGACGTTACCTATCTTTCACGGTGCATTGGGTGACTCTGCTGGCAGCTGGGAAGGACGCAGGACAAGGTACAGTAGTGTTGGAGGTTGTTCCGCCACCACGCCTCCAAAATGCTACTACTGGTTGTGACACACCTCTCCTCCACCCCCTCCTCTTCTTCCTCTGTGGCCTCTTCCTGTGCTGATGTGTTCTCGGAACCAGCGGTGCTCCATAGGCGTTCAAGGGGCTACGCAGGTACGCATGCAAAAAGATGCCATGCGGTGCTTGAGCTGGTGTGCTTGGGGGACAGGAGCCACACTGGGGCAGAGGTTCTGTCAGCTCTGTAGGGGCAGGCTCAGAGGTGGTTGACGCCACACCAGCTTAAGCCAGGAATGGTGGTTTGCGACAATGGCACCAACCTCCTCTCCGCCCTGCGACAGGGACAACTGACCCATGTGTCCTGTTTTGCTCATGTCCTTAATTTGGTGGTGCAGCGGTTCTTGGGCAGGTACCCGGGCTTACAGGATATCCTGAAGCAGGCCAGGAAAGTCTGTGTGCATTTCCGATGGTCATATAATGCCAGTGCTCGGCTGGCAGACCTCCAAAGGGAATACAACCTGCCCAAGAACCGCCTAATCTGTGACATGCCCACCAGGTGGAACTCTACGTTGGCCATGCTGCAGCGGCTGCACACACAGCAGAGGGCCATCAATGAGTATCTGTGCCAATATGGCAGCAGAACTGGGTCAGGGGAGCTTGGTTTTTTTTCCCCCACGCCAGTGGGCCTTGATCAGGGATGCATGCACTGTCCTGTCACCATTTGAGGAAGCCACGAGGATGGTGAGCAGTGACAGTGCATGCATCAGTGAGACTGTCCCTCTTATTCACATGTTGGAGCACACGCTGCGTGGAATAATGGACAGGGCCCATGAGGTAGAACATAGAGGGAGAAAGAGAAGGACTTCCTTACCTCTCAAGGCCCCCTTTATCTAGACAGTGGTCCTGCTTGCCTGCCTATCACACAGGAAGAGGATGAGGAGGAGGATTGTGTCAGCATGGAGGTGCAGCCTAGCACTCAGCATCAGCAGTCTTCAAGGGATCAATTACAGTCCCAAGGAACCCATGGACTTGTACGTGGCTGGGATGAGGTGGCTGCGGATCATGTCGTCCTCAGTGACCCAGAGGACTCCACACCGAATGCCTCAGCAAACCTACGCTGCATGGCCTCCCTGATCCTGCAAAGCCTGCGTAAGAATACTCATATTAGTGCCATCAAGGAGAGGGATCATTACTGGCTGGCAACTCTCCTTGATCCACTGTACAAAAATAAGGTTGCAGACCTTATCTTGCTGGCACAGAGGGAACAGAAGATGAAACATCTTCGGGAGGCCTTGCAGAAAGGTCTGTGCAACGCGTTCCCAGAGACTGGGGAGTTACAAAATCCAGGTCCTGGACAACGTGTTGCTGAGGCTTCGGTGAGTCACAGAAGGAGCGGTGGAGAAGGTGGCTGTCTGACCGATGCGTTCAGACAATATTTTAGTCCGCAGCACCAAGGTATGACCGGTTCCAGCACCTATCGCCAGCGTCTGGTTTACATGGTGCGGGAATACCTAGGGGCAAGATCAGACTTGGACACCTTCCCCACCGAAAATCCTCTGGCTTACTGGGTCTTGAGGATGGATCACTGGCCAGAGCTTGCACAGTACGCAATTGAGCTACTGGCTAGTCCTGCATCCAGCGTTCTTTCAGAACGCACATTCAGTGCTGCTGGAGGCTTTGTAACCGATCACAGGGTGTGCCTCTCCACCGACTCGGTCGATCGACTGACCTTCATAAAAATGGATCAGGCTTGGATCACCACCAGCTACCATGCACCTGATGCTGATGTAATTGAGTAATTTTTTTTGAAATGTCAGATGATCCCTTCAAGACTGCCTATGCTGATGCTGAGTGACTATCCTGTTATGCTGAGTGAATATCCTTTAACTCCTCAATGATCTTGCTGATAGCTTGTAAGAACATTGTTGGTTCTGGGCACTGCCACCAGTGGCTAAGGCCCACTTTTTCTGCCCCTGTTTAACAGGGGCGTGTAATTATAATTTTTGATGCAATGTTTTGCAGCGGGCTCATTGCTGTGCTACAACTACAGTATCTGTTTGGGGTTGCAGTGTTGTGGCACCAGCACCAGTGCCTAAGGCCCAATTTTTCTGCCCCTGTTCAACAGGGGCGTGTAATTACAATTTTTGATGCAATGTTTTGCAGAGGGCTCATTGCTGTGCTCCAACTACAGTATCTGTGAGGGGTTGCAGTGTTGTTGCACCAGCACCAGTGCCTAAGGCCCAATTTTCTGCCCCTGTACAAAAGGGGCGTGTAATTACAATTCTTGATATAATATTTCACAGCAGGGCATTCCAGCGCCCACCAAGACTAACAGTGAGGGCTTACAGTGTTGTGGCAACACCAACACCTAGGGCCCAAATTTCTGCAGAGTATATACAGCAGGCCCCTACTTACAAACGACTCCTACTTGCTAACGGAAGGAGACAACAGAAAGTGAGAGGAAATCTACCCCTAGGAAGGGAAATTCTGTAAAAGGTGTCTCCTGTCCACTGATACTTTATCACAATCCTTGTTTCACAAAAAAAAAATCTTTTGTCATTGGGACAGAAAGTGAGATGCAATCTTCTGAACAGATACACACAGACAGCAAAACAAATGTTACAGGGGTGATAACCCTTCTCTATGTTTTCAGAAAAGCTTAAAAAAAAGATTTTATGGCTGAAGCTACACTTTAAAGAAGTACCAGTTGAAAATTACAAACAGATTCTACTTAACAACAAACCTACAGTCCCTGTCTTGTTTGTATACTGCTGTTCAAAGTATATAGGGTCAAAGGGGCTTGTAATGACCTGGGGGAGGGGGGGGAAACCCATGCTATTTTTCTCAGTGATTTTCATCCATATTGCCGCAATTAGTCTTAAATTACTTTTTTCTTATAGTAATCTCATTTTGTGCAGGGACAGTTCTAAACACGTGCCACTACTGTCATGGATTTGCAATAGCTTGGCAGCTTACCTGTGTTTCCATCTGCTCATTAGAGGCCTGACCCTGTTCTGGTTCCCTTTTTATCACTTCCTCTTCCTGTATGGCCCCACACAGGCCATCCCAGGAAGTCAATATTAACTGTTGCTCTACAGATCTGCAGTGCTGTTCAACAGTGTAGTTTGCTAAGTTCCTGTTTGCAGTGTGCTATGATCATCTTTCCGTGTACCGTTTTTAGCTTGTTCCTGACTTCTGCTGTTTGCCTGTGCCCCTGACCATTTGCCTGTCCCACGGTTATCCTTGTCTGCCTGTTGCCCTGACCTCAGCTTACCCATCACCACTGTTTGTCCTGCTGGCTGCTTCCCCTCTCTCCCTGCGGAGTGTGACCTTGGGAATCTCAGGGGTCGCGACCTGGATCCAGTTGCGGCCAAGTCCATCCTCACCATCAGAGGCTCTGGTGAATACAAAACTGGGTCTTAGACTCCGCGCCCTGGGTGATCTTGGGTTACGCTTCCTCTCTGCTAGCAGTAGTCGGCTATAGGGTTCACTTCCCTGTGGTGCATCCCTGACTCCAACTGGGTGCACTTGTCACCTGGCCACAGGTGACCTGACAACTACTATAGACACCCAGCAGGTACGATATTAAAAGGAATTTTTCATTTTTGTTTTTTCACTTTAAGCATCATTAAAATCGCTGCTCCAGAAAAAACGACTGTTTTTAAAACTTTTTTTCCATTGATACATGTTCCCTGGGGCAAGACCAGGGTTCTCAAAGATGTTTTCCGACAATAACTTGCATATTGGGCTTTAAAATGAGCACTTTTGAATTCAAACGTTCGAGTCCCATTGATGTCAATGGGGTTCTAAATGTTTGCGCAAACTTTCGGTCCGTTCGAAGGGTCTGGTGCGAACCGAACGGGGGGGTGTTTGGCTCATCCCTAGTATTGATGCATCTGCCCAGGGATCTCTGGACCTGGCCACGAACTTCGACACTTTGCGGTTGAGGCGAGAGGCCACGAGATCCACGTCTGGTGTGCCCCACATCCTGCAAAGGAGTTGAAATGCCTCCGGATGCAATGACCATTCCCCCTGGTCCAGCATCTGGCGACTCAGGTAGTCAGCCTGCCAATTTTCTATGGAATGTAGATGGCTGATAGAGCCGGCACGCTTCTTTCCGCCCCCAATGGAGGATGTGAGCGACCTCGGACGCTGCAGCCGTGTTCCCCGCCGTGGCGTTGTCCGACTAGATCCTGATTGGGCAATCTTGCAACCTCCTCGACCACGAGGAGAGGCATAGCCTGATGGCCCGAAGTTCCAGGACATTTATAGGCCGACGGGATTCTTGTAAAGTCCAGCGACCCAGGGCCAACTTGACCCCCCAGACGCCCCCCCCCCAAACCTGTGAGACTGGCGTCCGTCGTAATCACAGTCCACTGGAAGGGACCATTTGCGGGATGCCAACAGCTTCACCGCAGACTGAAGAGTCTGCAATTTTTCTAGGGGAAGAAAGACTCTCACCTCCGGAGTCCAGAATCAACCCCAAGTATTCCAAATGCTGAGTCAGTACCAGGACCGACTTCTGGATGTTTAACACCCACCCAAATTCTCGGAGGGTCTGGCTAGCAATAGTCACATCCACCTCTAATTCTGAGCCAGAAGCTGCTCTTAGAAGAAGATCATCCAACTAGCCCACGACGGCAATGCCTCGCTGTCTCAGCAAAGCTAGAATCGGTGCGAGCACCTTGGTGAAAACTCTTGGTGCTGACGCAAGGCCAAAGGGAAGAGCCACAAACTGATACCGCTTCTGCGTGGGAAAAGAAGGACCCGGCTTACAGTGCGGCTCCTTCCCCTTGGTGGACTGAGGGAGGAGAGTGCTTTTACCTCCAGTAACATCCTTAACCACTTAAGGACCGCCTAACGCCGATATAGGTTGGGAGAATGGCACAGCTGGGCACAGGCACGTACAGGTACGTTGCCCTTTAGGTGCCCAGCCGTGGGTTGCACGTGCTGCCGGTGGCGCTCTTGCAACCTGGTCCGAAGCTCTGTGACCGCGCCCGCGGGATCCGCGGACTCGATTGCCGCCGGTGTCCCGCGATCGGGTCACAGGAGCTGAAGAACGGGGAGAGGTGAGTGTAAACACCTTCCCCGTTCTTCACTGTGGCTTGTCACTGATCGTCTGTTCCCTGTTATAGGGAATGACGATCAGTGACGTCACACATCCAGCCACGCCCCCCTACAGTAAGAATCACTCCCTTAGGGCACGCTTAACCCCTTAGTGCAGGGCTCAAAATTTCAAGTCTTGAGCCACTAGCCAGGCCTCAAGGGTTACTCGCCAGCAGTTTCCCCGGCCCAACCCCTACCATGCCTTGCCCCTAATTCTGCCGCTAATCACACCCTCATAAATTATCTCCTGAAATGACACTTAAAATGTTTTATGCAGAATTAAGTCACAACAATAATTATTAACAACTTTATCAGTTCCCCTCAGTACAGCCTCAACTGTGCCCATCAATGCAGGCTCACCTGTGCCTATCATTGCAGCCTCACCGTGCCCACCAGTGCAGCCACACCGTGCCCACCATCGCAGCCTCACCATGCCCACCATCGCAGCCTCACCATGCCCACCATTGCAGCCTCATCGTGCCCACCATTGCAGCCTCATCGTGCCCACCATTGCAGCCTCATCGTGCCCACCATTGCAGCCTCACCGTGCCCCACATTGCAGCCTCACTGTGCCCCACATTGCAGCCTCACTGTGCCCCACATTGCAGCCTCACTGTGCCCCCCATTGCAGCCTCATTGTGCCCCCCATTGCAGTCTAATTGTGCCCCCACTGCGGACTCACTGTGCCCCAATTGGTGGCCAGATCATAACAGGAGAAAGAGGAGAGCTGTGGGATCACCGAGCTGTATAACCCACTGTCAATTAACACCTACACATTTCCCTTTAAGGGTAATTAGCCACCCTTTACCTGACAACCTTAAATATTAAATGCGCCTCACCGCTTCATTGCATGATGTGGAATGGGGGGGCAAGCACCGCCGGCGGCCCTTGTTGATCGGGAGCTGTTCTCCCAGCGATCGCCTGTGACAGAGAGCATTGAGGTAGAGGAGGACCGTGGTATCGCAGAGTGGTATAGCCCGCTGTAATAGCATAACCAGGGCTGGATCAAGACATGGTGCTGCCTGGGCCCAAGAATTAAATGCTGCCCCCCCAAAAAAAAATTACGCCCACCAAAAGGCCCCTACATACATTATTTTATATCATGACAACTAAAACGAAAATTTCATGTATTAGGGTGTTAGAGTTATATGCAACAGTGGTGGTGGTTGGGGGGTTTCATCCAATGCAGTTGTGGTGATGGTGGGGGGTTCAGTCAGAGGCAGTGGTGATAGTGGTGGGGGGGTTCAGACAGAGGCATGGAGGGTCAGGAGGGCACACACCAGGGAGAGGTCAGAAGGGTATACAGTAGGGAGGGGTCAGAAGGGTATACACTAGGGAGGGGTCAGAAGGGTATACACCAGGGAGGGGTCAGGGGGGTATACACCAGGGGGGGGTCAGGGGGGTATACACCAGGGCGGGTCAGGAGGGTATACACCAGGGAGGGGTCAGAAGGGTATACACCAGGGAGGGGTCAGAAGAGTATACACCAGGGAGGGGTCAGAAGGGTACACACTAGGGAGGGGTCAGAAGGGTATACACTAGGGAGGGGTCAGAAGGGTATACATTAGGGAGGGGTCAGAAGGGTATACACTAGGGAGGGTATACACCAGGGAGGGGTCAGAAGGGTTTACACCAGGAAGGGTCAGGAGGGTATACACCAGGGAGGGGTCAGAAGGGTATACAACACGGAGGGGTCAGAAGGGTATACACCAGGGAGGGTCAGGAGGGTATACACCAGGGAGGGGTCAGGGGGTATACACCAGGGAGGGTCAGGAGGGTATACACCAGGGAGGGGTCAGAAGGGTATACAGCACGGAGGGGTCAGGGGGGTATACACCAGGGAGGGTCAGGAGGGTATACACCAGGGAGGGTCAGGAGGGTATACACCAGGGAGGGTCAGGGGGGTATACAGCACGGAGAGGTCAGGGGGGTATACAGCACGGAGAGGTCAGGGGGGGTATACACCAGGGAGGGTCAGAAGGGTATACAGCAGGGGGCAGTGAAAACCTGGAGACAGTGACAATCATTTAGCCCAATTGTCAGCTAACAGGCAGCAGTTCCATGCTAAATTGCAGTAATCCAGCAGATTTAGCATAGAGGTGCCTGCAAGCTACATGAGGTACTGCAAGATGATTTTTACCTCCACAGTCCACACACTGGCTTGTCTCCCTCTGCTCACTGTCACACCAAACGGGCACGTTCTCGTAGGTCAGATGCACCCCCATCCCGCCCACTCAAACAGCAGAGACCAGGAGGCCCCACCTCTGGGATGTCACTGGAGGAGAGGTAGGGGGAGGTACAGGGGTCGGAGATGTGAAGACTACAGCGATTGAACAGCAGACAGGCTGGCTTGCGGGCGGCAGTTCTGCCACTGTATAACATTGAACTTTTCTCTGCTCGTTCTCACACATAGCCCACGCCTCCTCCTAACCCCGTGTCTGTAATATAGAGAATGCAAGTTCATTGCTGGGATGCGTTCTGTGATACAGGTGCAGGGTTAGGAGGAGGCGGGGCTGTGTGTCAGAACGAGCAGAGAAAAGTTAAATGTTGCCATAACACTCGGCGATACCGCGGTCCTCTTCTACCTCAATGCTCTCTGCCATAGGCAATCACTGGGAGAACAGCTCCCGATCAACAACGGCCGCTGGCGTTGCTCACCCCCCCTCTCCCAGGCAGCCCAGCTCCTCGCCAGACCTCATTTTCCACTCAAAATGCGAGTGAAAATTTGAGGTCTGTGTTACTGTACTCACTACCCCCGTGCCCCTTGTTGCTCCTGTTTTGAAAAGGGCACCGGACGCTTTGGTGTTGCCGGGACGTGGAGACCCGCGGATCCTGCCTAATTTGGCCCGCTTGCAACGTGTGGTGGTCCAGAAGGTTGCCACTTAATACGGGTACGAATACCCATATGTACCGCCCCCTCTCCTTTACCAGGTTCATCAGGAGCGGGAGGCTTGGTGCCAGGAGGCTGTCTGGTTGCATTTGAAGGCACCTCATATCCTCGTGGGTGCCAATTCAAGGCTGCCCCATCTGAAGGCCAGATTTGAGAGATGCCATCGAGATTGGAGCTGGGGCCGACACATTTACCGGGATCGGGTTGTGTTGAAGTACCCCGGACAAAAAGACCAGACCTTCACAGTGCAATCCACTACCCCAAGAGGAGACACCGTTTGGTTGCCTGACCCTTGTTATTATATATGTAAGTGAGAAACATGCAAACTTTGCATGGTCTACTAACTGCAGAAGTTTTGGGCGAGGACTTTGCCCCCACTCCGTTTTGAACTCTTTTCCCGGGTTTCCCCTTTCCCCCTTACTCCTCCAGATCCACATAGACTTTCATGTGAAGAACTCTTGGGAGGGGTTTGGGTTCAGTCAGTTAGAGTGGGAACTTGAAAACTTCTTTATAGCAGCTCTGGAAAATTCAGCGAGGAAAAATAACAATTTTTCCATATTTTTTACTTCCCTTTGCTGCTACTTCTTCACCTTTGAGTTTTGAACTGCCGCAGTGCCAGCGCGCTGACCGCTAGGGGCAGTGTTCTGCACCGTTACTTTGAAGAAAAAAAAATGTAAAGTATTTTTGTTTTGAATTTCTTGCATAGAAAAGAGTATTTCTCTCACAGCACTTACACCTTAGGACTCCTCGGGAGGGAAGGAGGTTTTGTGCTCGGGCTCGAGTGCACAGCCTCAATCCTGACCCTGGAGGTTGTAAATACATAAGAAATTATTTCGATATCAGAATGCATATTGTGTATTTGTATGCTACTTTATTTTTCCTATACAGGTTTTTTTTGGACCCACCTACTATCAACACTGCGGAGAATGGGCAGCTAGATAGATAGGGTTGTGTATGTTGTATGTCTTATGCTACTTAGATATTGTAATACAATGTGTGAATCCTGTCCTTCCTTCTTTTCCTCCTTTTTTTCTGTCTGTTAGCAGGTATCAGGCCAGCATTCGGGCTCAAATGCTTTAGGACAGTGGTCATCAACCCTGCCCTACAGGGCCCACTAACAGGCCAGGTTTGCAAGATAACTGAAATACATCACAGGTGATATAATTTGCTGCTTAGTGATTGCAATATTCTAGACTGCATCTCCCCATGGTAATACATAAAACCTGGCCTGTTAGTGGGCCCTGTAGGGCAGGGTTGATGACCACTGCTTTAGGACACTGGGGACAGTTTCATCTCAAGTGGGGGGGGAGTATGTAGTGCCCCCTTACTTTCAGTATGGGCACTACGCTAAAGTTAGTGGGGAATGGGAGAGTTATTTTGCTCCCATTCACAATTTGCTAAATTGGTGTCATGGTCTTACCTCTCTCCTGTCTCCTTCGTTTGACATGTGCTGGCGGCCATCTTGGTTTCTAGGTCTCTTGTAGCCTCCCACCCTGCGGCTCCTCCTTCCCACTGGGAGGAGCTGGATACCTGGCTCACATATTAGGAGGTCTGTGACTTCAGTTCCTTGCTTGGTCCTCCTGTGTGCACATGCTTCTAAGACTGCTGCTGCTTCTGGTTCCGATCCTGGCTTCGTCTGACTTCTCTGCTGGTTCCTGATCCTGGCTTCGTCTGACTTCCCTGCTGGTTCCTGATCCTGGCTTCGTCTGACTACTCTTCTGGTTCCTGACCTCTGGTTTCACCATCCGTTGGACTTTTGCTTTACAGCTTGATTTTCAATAAAGCCTTCTTATTTTCACTTATCTCTTGTTGTACGTCTGGTTCATGGTTCCGTAACATTAGGACCAAGCCATGAATTTTGACGGTACAGAGCCATCCTCGCTACCCACGCTGGTTGCCAGACTTGATCAGCTGGAGTCCCTGTTGGGTCAGTTCGCCGTGGCGTTGCAAACCCTGCTTGAACGCACGGTTCATGTCGCTCCCGTTGCCGATGGGTCGGTTGTCGCTCCTGGGCCCGCTCCTACTGCCGCTCCGGTTGTTGCGCCAGAGTCTACCCCGACACCTGATGTTGCGCCTGCGGTGTTTCGGGGTATGTCCGGTTCTGCCCCCCTTCCACAGCGATTTGGGGGAGAGCCAACTCAGTGCCGAGGTTTCCTTAACCAAGTGGGCATTTATTTCGAGTTGCTGCCACATGCCTTTCCCACTGAGAGATCGAAGGTGGGGTTCTTGATCTCGCTGCTCTCTGACAAGGCCTTGTCCTGGGCCAGTCCTTTATGGGAGAACAACAATCCGGTGGTTGCCGAGTTTTCCGGTTTTGTTGCTTCTCTTCGGAAGGTATTCGATGTGCCGGCTCGCGCCGCCTCTGCTGCGAAGCTCCTTATGTCCGTCAGACAGGGTTCACGATCCGTAGCCGAATACGCCATTGAGTTTCGTACCCTGGCAGCAGAGGTAGGTTGGAATAATGAGGCCCTGGTCGCTGCTTTCTCTCATGGTCTCTCGGATGCCTTGAAGGATGAGGTTGCAGCTAAGGACCTACCAGTGGAGCTCGAGGCTCTTATTTCTTTCCTGATTTTGATTGACACCAGACTCAGGGAGAGACCTTCCTTTAAGGAGTGCCTGCGGAGGCCTCCTAACAGTTTGGCGCCTAAGTTTGCTGTCCCACCCGTGCCTCCCTCTCCTCCCACGCCTCCTGGGGTTGACTTGTCTGGGGGTGAACCCTCGCAGCTGGGGTTTGCTCGCTTGTCCGAGGGGGAGAGGGTACTCCGGAGACGCGAGGGCCGATGCATGTACTGTGGTCTCGATGGGCATTTTCGGTTGGCATGTCCGAACCGTCCGGGAAACGCTCGCACCTGAGATCCTGTCGGGGGCAGATCTTGGGTGGAGTCTCCTCGTCCCCGGTTTCCCGTGTTGATAAACCACTGATCACTGTTGTCCTCTCCTGGGTCGGGGGCTCGGTGACGACCCAGGCGTTGGTGGACTCTGGTGCTGGTGGTTTTTTCATTGATAGTGAGTTCGCTGCCGCCAATTCCATTCCTCTACAGGCTCGAGGTTCCCCGCTGGCTCTAGAGGCGATAGACGGCAGACCCCTCCAACCGTCACACGTGACTCATGAGACCCTTCCAGTGGGGGTAGCCATTGGTGCCGCTCACAGAGAGTCGGTCTGCTTCCAAGTTATTTCGTCTCCACACTACTCGGTGGTCTTGGGGTACCCCTGGCTCCAGAAGCATAATCCGACTTTTGACTGGAGATCGGCCGAGATCCTCTCATGGTCACCACAGTGTGGGGCTAAGTGCATCCATGGGCCTGTCAAGTTGCTGTGTACTTCCTCGGACTCTCTGTTGCCTCCTGAATACGAGCAGTACCGGGATGTATTCGATAAGGTACGCGCAGTTGCCCTACCTCCGCACCGCCCATATGATTGTGCCATTGAGTTACAACCTGGTGCCGTTCCTCCTCGCGGCAAGGTCTATCCACTGTCGGTTGCGGAGAATGAGGCCATGGAGGAGTACGTGATGGAGGCGCTGTCCCGTGGTCACATTCGCAAATCCTCGTCCCCGGCAGGGGCTGGATTTTTCTTTGTGAAAAAGAAGGGCGGTGAGTTGAGGCCTTGCATCGATTACAGGGGTCTCAATCGCATCACGATCAAGAACGCTTACCCGATACCCTTGATTTCCGAGCTGTTCGATCGCCTTAAAGGGGCCACGGTCTTTACCAAACTCGACCTGAGGGCGGCATATAACCTGGTAAGGATCAAGGCGGGCGATGAGTGGAAGACCGCCTTTAACACCAGGACCGGTCATTATGAATCCTTGGTTATGCCCTTTGGGTTGTGCAATGCGCCCGCAGTCTTTCAGGAATTCATCAACGATGTTTTCCGTGACCTGTTGCAGCAGTGTGTGGTGGTCTATTTGGATGACATCTTGGTATATTCTGAATCCAGGGAGGCCCACATTCTGGATGTCAAACGAGTGTTGCAACGGTTACGAGAGAACAAGCTGTTCGGTAAGCTTGAGAAATGCGAATTTCACCGATCCCAGGTAACCTTCCTAGGTTACATCATTTCCGCTGAGGGGTTCTCCATGGATCCTGAGAAGGTTTCGGCTGTCTTACAGTGGCCTCAGCCCAGTGGTCTTCGTTCCTTGCAGCGTTTTTTGGGCTTCGCCAATTATTATCGGAAGTTCATCAGGGACTTCTCCATGCTGGCCAAGCCTCTCACGGATCTGACCAGGAAGGGCAGTAATTCCCAGGTCTGGCCGCTCGAGGCCATCCGGGCTTTTGAGGCCCTAAAATCCGCCTTTGTGTCAGCTCCGATTCTGTCTCATCCCAACCCTGGGTTGCCCTTTGTCCTCGAGGTGGACGCGTCCGAGACGGGAGTAGGCGCCCTTCTGTCTCAGCGTAGGACACCAGAGGGTCCGCTGCTTCCTTGTGGGTTTTACTCCCGGAAACTGTCATCCGCGGAGTGCAACTATCAGATTGGTGACAGGGAGTTATTGGCCATAGTGCAGGCTCTCAAAGAGTGGAGGCACTTGCTCGAGGGCTCGGTGGTTCCGGTTCTCATCCTGACGGACCACAAGAATCTGACCTACCTTTCTGAGGCCAAGAGATTGACACCACGTCAGGCCAGATGGGCTCTGTTCTTGTCACGTTTTAATTACGTGGTCTCCTACCTACCTGGTTCCAAGAACATCAGGGCGGATGCCTTATCACGGCAGTACTCCGAGCTGTCCAGGGAGGAATCTATACCGACTTCGGTCATACCTCCGAATCAGATCCTGGCCGCCATTCGCACCAGCCTGACCTCTCCCCTTGGTGAGCAGATTTTGGCGGCTCAGTCTGGTGCTCCCTCTGGGACACCCAAGGGCAGATGTTTTGTGCCTGAGGAGTTGCGCACTCGGTTGTTGCGAACCTACCATAACTCCAAGACCGCGGGGCATCCTGGTAAGAATCAGCTGTCCTGGGCTGTTTCACGTCTGTTCTGGTGGCCTTCCCTACGTTCCGACATCGCCGCATATGTAGCGGCATGCTCTGTTTGTGCCCAAAGTAAGTCCCCTCGGCACCTTCCGTTGGGCCTGCTGCAACCCATAGCCACCGGGGAGCGCCCATGGTCACACCTGGGGATGGATTTCATTGTGGACCTCCCTGCATCCCGAGGCCATACGGTCATTCTCATGATTGTGGATCGGTTTTCCAAAATGTGCCACTGTGTTCCTCTCAAGAAGTTACCCTCTGCACAAGAGTTGGCCACGATTTTTGCCCGGGAGGTCTTCCGGTTGCACGGTTTGCCCAAAGAGATAGTGTCGGATCGGGGGAGTCAGTTTGTGTCCAGGTTCTGGCGCGCCTTTTGCTCCCAGTTGGGGATTCATCTCTCCTTCTCCTCGGCCTACCACCCTCAGTCCAATGGGGCCGCAGAACGATCCAATCAGGCCTTGGAGCAATTCCTTCGTTGCTATGTCTCCGATCACCAGGACAATTGGGTTGACCTCCTGCCTTGGGCTGAGTTTGCCAGGAACACGGCTGTGAACTCTTCCTCTGGGACGTCTCCCTTCATGGCCAATTATGGGTTCCAACCTGCCGTGTTACCGGAGGCATTCTCTCCCCAGGATATTCCGGCTGTGGAGGATCACCTTTCTGCTCTACGTGCTTCTTGGGTACAGATCCAGAGGTCCCTGGAGGTCTCTGCGCAGCGCCAGAAACTCCAGGCTGATCGCAGACGAGCGCCAGCTCCTTCCTACCAGGTCGGAGACCGTGTATGGTTGTCCACCCGCAACCTCAACCTTCGAGTGCCCACTCCCAAGCTGGCTCCTCGCTTTGTTGGTCCCTTCCGAGTGCTTCGCAGGGTAAACCCGGTAGCCTATGCCCTTGCGCTTCCACCTGGCATGCGGATCTCCAACGTGTTTCATGTCTCCCTGTTGAAGCCACTGGTGTGCAATCGCTTCACTTCCTCGGTTCCTCGGCCTCGTCCGGTCCAAGTGGGCAATCACGAGGAGTATGAGGTGAGCAATATCCTGGACTCACGCCTGGTTCGCGGTCGGGTGCAGTTTTTGGTCCACTGGCGTGGTTATGGTCCTGAGGAGCGTTCCTGGGTTCCCTCCGCAGATGTCCATGCTCCTGCCTTGCTCCGAGCCTTCCACGCACGCTTCCCTCAGAAACCGTTTTTTGCACCGCGGAGGAGGGGCCCTTGAGGGGGAGGTACTGTCATGGTCTTACCTCTCTCCTGTCTCCTTCGTTTGACATGTGCTGGCGGCCATCTTGGTTTCTAGGTCTCTTGTAGCCTCCCACCCTGCGGCTCCTCCTTCCCACTGGGAGGAGCTGGATACCTGGCTCACATATTAGGAGGTCTGTGACTTCAGTTCCTTGCTTGGTCCTCCTGTGTGCACATGCTTCTAAGACTGCTGCTGCTTCTGGTTCCGATCCTGGCTTCGTCTGACTTCTCTGCTGGTTCCTGATCCTGGCTTCGTCTGACTTCCCTGCTGGTTCCTGATCCTGGCTTCGTCTGACTACTCTTCTGGTTCCTGACCTCTGGTTTCACCATCCGTTGGACTTTTGCTTTACAGCTTGATTTTCAATAAAGCCTTCTTATTTTCACTTATCTCTTGTTGTACGTCTGGTTCATGGTTCCGTAACAATTGGTACTTCTGTCACTCCAGAAACGTCCACTGGGTCAGTCTGTGCTCCAGGGATGCAATACCATCCCTGGTCAGCAGTTGGCACCAGAGGTGTTCTGGCAGAGCAACTTTCCCCAGCAGCCAATTAGAGAAGTTTCTCCCTCGCAAGGCATGCTGGGGAGGGGTATATCTGTGACAGGTGTCATGTGCTAGGCAAGTTTCGCGGGGTCCCGGTTCCAGGTGCGGCATCCACCTTCAGGGTGCGCGCATCCATGGACGCCGCCAGCGCGGCCCACCAGGCCAGAATTGCAGGCTACACAAACCCTCATCCGGAGGTAAAAGGGAACTCCAGTGACTTACTGGGTCCCCAGTTCTATTGAGAGGATCCCAGGCTGGGTGCCGTTCGATTGGGGGGTCAGCTTGAGGGGAACCCGGAGGCAGGTTGTCCAACAGGGCTTGAACAAACCAATCGGGGATCTGGTGACCAGAATGTTGACAGGTACGTTTTGCTGTCATCTGGTGACCTATGCTAAAACCTACTGGGAGGATTCGCTCCATTTATCCATCTAGCTCACCTAAAGTAATTGGCCTGTGGCAGAGGTCCTAGAGCCAGGTCTGTGAGAGAGATCTGTTCCTCCCAGCAAATCCTAAGTGACACTTCAGCTGCCAGGCTTGAGGGGTCTGTCCGGGGGCACTTTACCCACTCCAGCTAGAGTGGCGACGAATAATAATTTGGTACTCTATTGAGCAAGGACTGCTCAATTAATATCCACGCCTGATACTGCAAGGTTCTCCCTTTTCTTCATCAACCTGCTCTTCCCATTTGATGTTGATGTTGGCCGTGTTTGGCCTGGAAATAAAGCATTGGAAAACCTTTATTCACTGTCTGGACCTTTGCTCACTGCTTTGTTCTCCAACTGCACCCATACGCCACATTAAGGTAACTCAATATGCCGATCCCAATAACAAATCAGCGGCTCCTGCGGGGGTAGAGCTACATGGGGGAGGGGATCCAGTGCTTTTCTAACTCCCCCAGCTGTCCCCCACCCTGAACACAGGATGATACTGTATGTCCCACTAACAGCCATGTACTTACTGTATAATATGCCTGATTCCAAGCAAAGATAGAGATGCTGTCCTGAGGTGTAAGCACAGAGCTCTGTACATCATGCGCAGACTGGTGATAAAGGCTGGGGAAACATTATTTGCCATAGACGTTGTTTGGAATCATAGCCCCCCCCATGTGTGTCAGCGCCCCCCTGTGTGTGTGAGCACCCCCCTTTGTGTGCCCAACCTCCTTATGCGACGAGCCAGAACCGCAGGGGAACACGTGAGGTGCACGGTGGGCCGATGAGAGACAGCAATAATACAGTTCATCGGTTTACTCACGGTTAGCAGAAAGCCTCCCTGGGCCAGTCGCACAGTGAAAGGGAAGACAGCACGAAATCCTCCGGGGCATGCTCTGCGATAGGGAAACGCCAGCCAAGATGGTGGTTGAGGTGCCCGCGATGACAGGGGTGTTTATAGTGCTTGTGGCGGCTGGGTCCCTTGATGATATTTGTCGTGACGCCAGTACCGTTAATGGTGGTACGACCAGTTGTCGTAGCAATGTTGAAGAATGAGGTAGACAGTGGTAGAATACAACTCACAACTTTTACTGTGTCTGGTTTTGGTTGCAGTACAAACATCCAGTTAGAATACAGTCTCTGGGTAAATAGAGGAGTTCTGCTGATCCACTGCTAATAGGCTTTAGTAGGCCTGGACTCAGGCTGTGGTTCAGTATAATGCTTACTTGTGTCTGGTCTCTTTTGAATCCAGTGACATGGGTGAGGTTGCCGGTGGCTAAGAAATCCTTCACCTTTATACTCAAAGGTCTTTGCTGCCGTATAGTGGCTGTTATCCTTTGATTTTAGCAGTTCTAATTTGTCCCTTCTCTGGACTGACCTTCTCTCACCTTCACATTCTGCTTTCCCTCTGCACACTGCTTCCTGTACTGAACAACTGACCACAGATAAACCTGAGCTGGGAAATATATCCCAGAGTGGTGCTATCCCCATCTTGTGGTGGGAAGTATGAAGCACACTTGACCAGCCTAAGAACAGGGATACCACAGGTATAGCAATGCAAAATGACATGCAATATAGCAATGACAAAGAAGTAATACTTTTTCAGTTCCCACATGTCCTGAATGGGACGCTGCACTTATTCTCTTTCCCATGTTGACTTCAGACAGTAGAGTAGAAAGTAGAGGAGTCCAGTGTGCTGAAGTGTGGGGAATGCTTGATCCTTTTTTTCCATAGGCTAGTGAGTTTGGCTTCAACTTGTTAGTGTATCTAAATCTGCTAGTACATATAACACTGCCCCCCATTCCCAGACTGACCATGCTGCTATCTTATGTACCTACTGTTCTCCTTTATCCAGATTAGAGGCACTCTAATGCAAGATGTGTGCCACTGGCCAGATCACCAGGTGAAAACAGAGGGGAAAAGCCTAAAACAAAACATACAGCCACCTCATCTAATGAATGTTAAGCTGCAATATATAACGTCTTGGGATTTATACCAGTCATTCATGCACACTAAAATATTGTAGATATTATGAACAAGCACTAAAAGAAGAGGACCCTCCCTACGAAGATAAAAAAAGAAGCTGCCGACAAACATTGATATACTACTGAATGAGCCAGAAAACCGCCAGGAGAGTGTGAGTGTGTGCACCTCTCACCAACCCCCTCTGATCTCTCTCTCTCTCCCTCTCTCCCTCTCTCTCTCGTCAGCGCAGTGAAAACCACACCCAATTTTTTTCCCCCACACACACTTTGTCCTCTAGAATCAGGGCCCACCTTATGATCCTGCACAAAATCACACTGCTATTATTAAATACCCCTGTTGCTGATTCTTGTACTCTGTACATTATTTCTGCTTGTGATCTTTGTAAGTTGGTATAATGATCAAGTGTGGTTATCAGACCAGACAGAAGATGATTGGTCATGCACAACCTGGGGGGGGTGCAATTTGGTATGTTCGCCCTGGGTGCTGGATGACCTGAGCTGTAGACTATATGTGCATTAAACCCCTTTAGTAACTTCAGACCAGGTGGGAACAAGCTTTACTTAGAAAAGTGCAACATATTTCAAAGTCCACATACAAGAACAGTATTTATTCCTACATCCCTAATCATAACTCTGGCTATGTGCTGCCCAGCATACCTACAAAGGTAGAGTCCATGTGTAATCAGGTGATCCAAAAGTGGCATTTCCCAGTGCTGGAGTCTTCAGGGTAGAACTCAAGGTCCTAATGACCTTTTACATGACAACAGTAGCAGTAGGCAACAATTTTTCACTCCTCAGGGGTGCGGCTCTTCGATTTCTCTCCCCTACGGGCTCTCAGCTCTGGAACATTGTCCCTCTCTTATTTGGTTGGATCCAAAAAAAAAAACAGCCAATACCAAAGAACTGGAAAAGACATTAAACCTTCCACTTCCGTCCAAGGCTACACCAAACTGCTGAAAGGTGTACAGACCTGTTGTCTATATACTGACCATTCCGTTTTTCCCCTAGAAGGTAGAATCAAATTAATCTCTAATAATAATAATAATAAACAGCAAGCATTGTGCTTCCTTAAAGCTGGCCATAGATGGTTTGAATCTCGGCTGATTCAGCAGGGACCGGCAGTGGCGGCTGGTGCTCAAAATTTTTGGGGGGGCGCAAATGAAAAAAAAAATTGCAGCCTCACTGTGCCCATCACATGCAGCCACTGTACCATCAAATGCAGCCACTGTGCCATCAATTGTCACCACTGTGCCAT
Source organism: Rana temporaria (assembly GCF_905171775.1). Taxonomy (NCBI): domain Eukaryota; kingdom Metazoa; phylum Chordata; class Amphibia; order Anura; family Ranidae; genus Rana; species Rana temporaria. The sequence continues at coordinate 49,362,726 of NC_053498.1, forward strand.
GCCATCAAACACAGCAACTGTGCCATCAATTGTCACCACTGTGCCATGCAACACAGCAACTGTGCCATCAATTGTCACCACTGTGCCATGCCATCAAATGCAGTCACTGTGCCATCAATTGTCACCACTGTGCCATGCCATCAAACGCAGCCACTGTGCCATCAATTGTCACCACTGTGCAGGGGCGGACTGACCATTGAGTCACTCGGGCACTGCCCGAGGGCCCCATGCCACTAGGGGGCCCCATCCGGGTTGCCAGGCTCAGTAAAACCAGGGACAGTATGTAAAAATCTGTGTTTTTTTTAGATCTGTCCCTGATATGTCCGAAAATGACATGCTTTTAATGTGAATATCCCAAGATTTTAGCTGCCCGCCTCTGCACTACCTCCTGGCGTGGTGGTCATCTGTAAGTCAGAGGGGCCCCATAATCTTCTATTGCCCAGGGGCCCCATGAGTTGTCAGTTCGCCCCTGCCACTGTGCCATGCCATCAAACGCAGCCACTGTGCCATCAATTGTCACCACTGTGCCATGCAACACAGCAACTGTGCCATCAATTGTCACCACTGTGCCATGCCACCAAATGCAGCCACTGTGCCATCAATTGTCACCACTGTGCCATGCCATGCAACACAGCAACTGTGCCATGAATTGTCACCACTGTGCCATGCCATCAAACGCAGCCACTGTGCCATCAATTGTCACCACTGTGCCATGCAACACAGCAACTGTGCCATCAATTGTCACCACTGTGCCATGCCATCAAATGCAGTCACTGTGCCATCAATTGTCACCACTGTGCCATGCCATCAAACAGCAACTGTGCCATCAATTGTCACCACTGTGCCATGCAACACAGCAACTGTGCCATCAATTGTCACCACAAACGCAGCTACTGTGCCATCAAACGCAGCCACTGTGCCATCAATTGTCACCACTGTGCCATGCCATCAAACGCAGTCACTGTGCCATGCCATCAAACGCAGCCACTGTTCCATAAATTGTCACCACTGTGTCATGTCATCAAACGCAGCCACTGTGCCCCTCAATTGTTGCCACTGTGCCAATTGTCACCACTGTGCCCTTTAATTGTCACCACTGTGCCCCATTATGCCACTATGCCCATTGTCACCACTGTGCCCCATGATGCCACTGTGCCCATTGTCACCACTGTGCCCCATGATGCCACTGTGCCCATTGTCACCTCTGTGCCCTTTGTCACCACTGTGCCCCATGATGCCCCTGTGCCCATTGTCACTCACCACTGTGCCCCATGATGCCACTGTGCCAATTGTCACCTCTGTGCCCTTTGTCACCACTGTGCCCCATGATGCCACTGTGCCCATTGTCACTCACCACTGTGCCCCATGATGCCACTGTGCCAATTGTCACCTCTGTGCCCTTTGTCACCACTGTGCCCCATGATGCCACTGTGCCAATTGTCACCTCTGTGCCCTTTGTCACCACTGTGCCCCTTTCCCTGTAAAAATCCGGGAATCTGATTGGTTGAAACGGCCGTTTGTCTTATGCAAGGAGCGCAGATTACCTGCGCTCCGAGTATAGACATCCGAGAGCCGGAGAAAAGCCTATCAGAGCCGCTGGCTTTGATAGGCAGTTCCCCTCAGCCAACCAGCTGCCGCTATTCGGGTAATCGGCGTCCTGCGTCCGGTTATATGAATAGACAAGGCAGCTGGCAACCAACCAATAACATACATTCGTGCATTTATGCACGAATGTGTGTTATTTGCGAGAGGGAGTGGCGGTTAAAATGCGGTTAAAATGTCAAAATGACATTTTAGCCGAATAAAAGTTCTTAAAGGGCCCGTTTTTTTTTTTTTTTTTTTGACTGTGGGAGGGGGGGCGGCGCCCATGCGTCCCTATGGACGGGCCGCCACTGGGGACCGGGTGAGATTCAAATCATCTTTGGGCAGGGTGAATGTACCCAAGTCAATCGATTGACTTGGGTACAACCAAGGCCAATACCAATTGCTCCCCATGCCCCCTCCCCCAGGAAAACACAATAGGAGAGATTCTCCCATCAGCACTGTGTTGATGGGGGAATCAAGCAATCTGTGGTTTCAGGAAAGAAAAGGGCACCATTTATGGCCTGCCATAGATACAGCATCTAAGGCTGCACTTCCACTGTCTTTTAATTTGATATTCATTGTAAATACTTCAAACTCGCAAAGCCAGACTGTGGCACATCTCCTCTAAACAAAAAAATCACCAGGGTTTAAAGTTTTATTGGCCGAAGAGACATGCACATTCTCTTTTACCCCAAAAAACTTCCCCTACTCCTGATTATCTCTTTATGTACACTTCACAATGCACGGGCCATATACTGTACAACCCAGCTCATTGTACATCCATGTGTAACGGTCACCACCGTTTACGACCTTCCATCAACCCACGACAGCTTATCCGACACACAGACAAACCAGCAGGCACAATCCATATCAATTCCCCAGAAAATGAGACTGACCGCTCTATTCTCTGCTTCAAAATGTATGAACACTTTTAATGGTTAGCTCTCAAGTTTATATACAGTTTTCAAGGCATGTTTCAGTGATCACGGGAACAATCAAACTCTCCACCCACACACTGGGGGGGCTTCAATACACCTTCAGATGGCTAATTGCTAAACATTCCAGACATTTCGGCGCCGCTCTATAATTATCATGACCTAATCACTGCACCTGAGAAGTCACATTCCTTCATTAACAGAATTCAAACAAAACACCATCACACAATGAATTCCCCTCAATCCACATCTTTAGACAGACGGTCTGTCTCCGACAGAAAGGTATTCACACCTGAGCATTAATAGGCTTTAAACAGTGTTATCACACAATGAAAGGCCTTTCAAGAGTCAGCCTCATTTAACATGTCGACAGTCTACACAGAGAGATGAGTCATAGAATAAACCAACACTTTGCAATATGAGCTATCAGTAATGTCCCCTGTCCTGTAATTTAGGATATAATTTCTCAGTCACCTTATGGCCCTATCGGACATAAGGTGACCCTAGACATAAGACTCCTTGGTGACGCCGGTACAGGAGTACCCCTCATCCTTCCAAAGTCTCTGTTTGTCACGGGTCATTCTGTTACATCATGCATCCACAGAAGTTACACCATCAGTGGCTGTCCTTAGTTTGAAGAGGATTGCCGCAGGAACTGGAAAATACATCAGTGGAAATTGCAGCGATTGGGGACAAAGCACGTTGAGAGGTAAGGTGTGCCTTACTATACTGTATATAAGAATATATTATCCATGCTTGCAGATTTTGGTGATAGCGCTCCCACACCAACAAGTTTGATACCACTTTAAGTAGAGCATAACCATAAAAATTATGTAAAATAGAAACACAAAGATACTTACAGGCATGAAGTTGGCATTGATATAATCAGTAGTGGCTGATTCATTGATAATGGTCAGTTTGATTCGAGAATGATCATCTTTAAAATAAGAGACAAATATTATTCAAAGTAAATACAGAGAGTATTATTTAGATCACTTTAAAAAAACGAATTGCAAGTGAAAGACAACTGCTAGTCTTAGCTTAGGCCAGGGGTCTCCAAACTGCGGCCCAAGGGCCCGAATGCGGCCCTTTGCTCACTTTTATACGGCCATTGGGACACTTCTCCTCCTACTGATTCAAGACACCATTCTGCCATCGAACACCAACAATAGAGCACTATTTTTCCCACTGACACTAATAGGACACTATGGTCCAGATTCACAGAGAGCGGGCGCACATTACGCCGCAGTAGCGCAAATAAGATACGCTACGCCGACGCAGCACAGAGAGGCAAGCACTGAATTCACAAAGCCAGTGCTCCCAAAACTGTGCTGGGTTTCTCAGGCGTAAGCCGGCATAGGTGGAAGTGGGCGTGAGCCATGCAAATGAGGCATGACCCCATGCAAATGATGGGCTGAGTGTCAGACAGATACATATAACGAACGGAGCATTCCCCGTCCCGTGGACGCATCCCCGTGCGCATGCTCAGAATCACGACGGAACAACTGCCTAAGATACGTCGGATCACTGCCTACGGCGTGAACGTAACACCTACGCCCAGCCATATTCACGTCCAACTTAAACTACGTAAAATACGCCGGCGTGTGTTGCCTGGTGCAGCCCTTTGCATGGATGCTGCCGAGTTACACCTTTATGGGGCATAACTTTACGCCGGACATATGACTTTACGCGCACTGCGTCGGACGCACTTACGTTTGTGAATCGCCGTATCTCCCTCATTTGCATATTTAAATAGAAAATCAATGGGAGCACCACATGCGTCCAGCGTAAATATGCGCCCACTCTACGCCGGCAAGTTACGTCGGTGGGATAAAGCCTATTTTTAGGCGTATCTTAGTTTGTTAGTCCGGCGCATAGATACGACGGCGCATATTTGCACTTACGCGGCGTATCTGGAGATACGTCGGCGCAAGTGCTTTGTGAATCCGGGCCTATTCCTCCTTATGGATACCAATGATGGGGCACTTTCCCTCTAACATAAAATACCAAAGTGGGGAGGTTTACCCCTACTGATGCCAGAAAAAAATGGCCATGATCTGGCCCTCCTGAAGTCTGAAGGACAGTAAACTGGCCCTTTGTTTAGAAAGTTTGGAGACCCCTGGCTTAGGCTATTTAACAAACATGAGAAAGTATCAACAGCCTTTTGATGTTGAGTTCAAACAACATGAGTTTGGATTACTGCTTGTTAGCCTTGTCAGCTAGGTTTAAAAAAAAAAATTCTTATGTTGATAAACAGTGCCTTGAAAAAGTATTCATACCCCTTAAAATTTTCCACATCTTGTCATGTTACAACCAAAAACATAAATGTAATTTCTTGGGATTTTATGTGACAGACTAACAAAGTGTAAAATAACTGTGAAGTGGAAGGAAAATGATAAATGTTTTTTTTTTCTATTGTTTACTAATAAATATCTGAAAAGTGTGGCGTGCATTTGTATTCAGCCCCCTTTACTCCGACACCCCTAACTAAAATCTGGTGGAATCAATTGCCTTCAGAAGTCACCTAATTAGTATGTAGAGTATACCTGTGTGTAATTTAATCTCAGTATAAATACAGCTGTTCTGTGAAGCCCTCAGAAGTTTGTTAGAGAACCTTAGCTAATAAACAGCATCACAGAAGGCCAAGGAACACACCAGACAGGTCAGGGATAACGTTGTGGAGAAGTTTAAAGCAGGGTTAGGTTATTAAAAAAATATCCCAAGCTTTGAACATCTCACTGAGCATGTGTTCAATCCATCATCTGAAAATGTAAAGAGTATGGCATAACTGCAAACCTACCAAGACATGGCCGTCCACCTAAACTAACAGAAGAGCATTAATCAGAGAAGCAGCCAAGAGGCCCATGGTAACCTTGGAGGAGCTGCAGAGAACCACAGCTCAGGTGGGAGAATCTGTCCATAGGACAACTATTAGTCGTGCACTCCACAAATCTGGCCTTAATGGAAGAGTGGCAAGAAGAAAGCCATTGTTGAAAGAAAGCCATAAGTCCTGTTTGCAGTTTACGAGAAGCCATGTGGAAGAAGGTGCTCTGGTCAGATGAAACCCAAATTTAACTTTTTGGCCTAAAGCAAAACGCTATGTGTGGCGGAAAAATAACACTGCTTTATGTCTTGTGAAAAACGACAAAAAAAAATTTGAAGCATGCTTCAATTTTTTGTGTCGTTTTTCAAAACGTTGTTTTTTGTGTCACAAAAAATCACTGTGTGTAGGCTAAAACGACGTTTAAAACAACATTTTTAAACCTCAAGAAGCAAGTTATGAAGCAAGCTTCAATGGAAAAGAGTGCTGAACGTAACCGCGCTTTGCTAGAGCATTTTGAAAAAAACGATGGTGTGTAGGCAACGTCGTTTTTGAAAATGAAGTTTCAAAAACATCGTTTTTTTACTTCACATAAAGTGATGGTGTGTACGCGGCATTAGAAGAAAACCTGTTAGAGTCTGCAAGAGACTTGAGACTGGGGTGGAAGTTCACCTTCCAGCAGGTCAACGATCTCAACATACAGCCAGAGCTACAATGGAATGGTTTAGATCAAAGCATATTCATGTGTTAGAATGGCCCAGTCAAAGTCCAGACCTAAATCCAATTGAGAATCGGTGGCAAGACTTGAAAAGTGCTGTTCACTGATGATCTCCATCCAATCTGACAGAGTTTGAGATAATTTGCAAAGAGGAATAGGCAAAAATGTAATGCAAAGCTGGTAGAGACATTCCCCAAAAGACTTAAAGCTTTAATTGCAGCGAAAGGTGGTTCTACAAAGTCAGGGGGGCTGAACACAAATGCATGCCATACTTTTCAGATATGTATTTGTAAAAAAAAAAAAAAGGAAAACCATTTATAATTTTCCTTTCACTTCACAATTACCGTATTTATCGGCGTATACCGCGCACTTTTTTCCCCTTAAAATAAGAGGAAAATCATGGGTGCGCGATATACGCCAATACCGCTTTCCGCGCTGAGTTTGAACTGCGCCACCGACATATACCAAGCGCAGTACACTCGGGTACATTCAGCCAGGCTCGGCTTCGCTCGCGGTCATGCTCTGTGATGCCTCCTAGCCTTTATGCGTAAGAAGCCGAGCGTGGCTGAGCATGCCCGAGTGTACTGCGCTCGGTATATGTCGGCGGCGCAGTTCAAACTCAGCGCGGGAAGCGGGGATTCGACTCAGACAGTGCGGGAGGACACCACCGAGGCCGCAGACGGACGCCGGGCAAGACACCGACGAGGGGCATTCAAACTGTAAGTATTTTTTTTTTCCTGAAATTTCCCTTACAGGTTGGGGGTGCGCGCAATACCCCGATAAATATGGTATGTGCCACTTTGTGTTGGTCTATCACATAAAATCCCCAAAAAATACATTAATGTTTTTAGTTGTAACATGACAAAATGTGGAAAATTTCATGGTGTATGAATACTTTTTCAAGGCACTGTAATTCGTTAGCCAGAGCTATTAGACCCTGTCCAGGATTCTGTCAGACCCTGGGGGCCAAAGGATGACAAAAAGCCTTATACACTGGACCTTAGTCAGTCTGGGGGGGTGTGACCTTGGGCCTGGGCTCGGGTGCAGACAGGAGCCTCTCAAGACACATGGAGGTGTCCTGTACAGGAGACAAGGGAGCAAGGAGAGGACAGAAGGAGAGCACTGCCAGGCAAATCTCCAGGGAGGAACAGGTCGCAGCCAAGAGGGCAGGTGAGTGACAGTCAGGAGGACTGAGAGGTACGCCTGAGGGGACTGGGAGCGTGCAGTCTGTGATGGGTGCAGAGCCAGTGGAGTGGACTGTGGTGACATGGGCAGTGGAGAGAGGCAGCTGCAGTCTGGAGAGCCGGCAGTGCCTAAAGATGTAGTGCAGGGCTCGGTATGCAACGTGGACTGCTAGCATTGGGACTACCTATATTTTTGCTACACCGAAGGGGCCCGCGGTCCCTGCCTGCAAAGGATTTTTGCTTTGGGCCTGGCTTAGCCAGTGTCAGGCCTGCATATCAGTGCTAGCTGGTCCGAAAGGAAGAGATCAACAGTAAAGTAAAGTGCTGGAGAGTGAGATCAAGAGTCAAGTTTGCGTTAGAAGAAGTTTTATATACAGGAGGTGTATATAGTTCCTCAGTCCATTACATTTTCTGCAATCATCTGGGCATCTCATATCTACACTATCCCTATCCAAGTTTAATCCCCTCAATAAAAAAAATACAAAAACAAAGTGCATGGACTGTTTTCTGTCTGGGAGTGACTGAAGATTATGTGCCTGGCTAGGCAGGGTGACAGATGGACCAGCAGCCACTACAGGGGTACCGCTACATGCATTTTCAGGGAAGCCTAAGAATTTACTGTGCATATGGATTTGTTCTACACAGGATCGGGACAAGGAGGGGGAGAAGGAAGAGATGGAAGCCCCGGGCACAATTATTTACAGAAATGGGGGGGCACAGGTGGAGTGCACAGCCAGCCCAGTATACATATCACCACCACTGCTGTTCACTAAGGAAGCAGAGCTGGGAACACAGTGTGCAAACAGTATTCACAGCTGCAGTGGAGTGCCAATACATATATTTCTCTGTCAGGAGGAGTGATCTCTAGATGATTTCTAGTCCCGGCCTCTGAGTTTGGTGTGATGTCATTCAGAGGCTGGGAGGTAGAAAAGGAAGAAAGAGTGACAATAGCAAAATTGGCTCCGCTATGACTTCAGGTCCAAATATACAGTGGGGGTGGAGATTTGTGTTGTGGTGCCTTCGAATGACCATCCCCCTTGCCTTGTAGTGGAGGTGTGCTGTGCGGTCTAGTGGGACCGTGATGTCCAGGATGGCATAGCTGTATGACAGGGGGCTGGTGTGTGGAAGTCCTGTAGATTTGCATTGCTCCTCCAGCCCTCTGCTGATCGAAGAGATCATGACATCCCCAGCCCCGCCTCCTGTTCACTACAAAGCCACCGCTTCTCTCTGAGCTGTGCTGTCAGAGGCTCTGCCCGAGTCACCAACAAGAGCCTATGCAATGTCATCTGGGATGAGTGGACCAGATACCCCCCACGCAGCGCTACTACACCAATGCTATCATGTCACTTCCTTCTTCCACCAGCTTGTTAGTTTTGCGGGATGCTTCCCCACCTCCTTCCTCTCAGGGGCCGTGGCTGTGCCCTAGGTGGCAGTACACCCTAGGCGGCTGCCTAGTGGTAGCACCGGCCCAGCAAAAGAGCTAATTGTACACCGGGGCGATTGAAATAACGCTACCACTGGCCATTAGTGCAGAAAGTTATAAGCTATTTATGGCACCAGTCAATATTTAGATTGATTGATTTAGATTTAGATTTTCATGCCTAATTTTTTTTTTCCTTGTTGCGACTGACATGTCTGTGTTGCCACTAGTCTATGGTTATATTGTTACATAATTTCATTATGGTTACTGAATGTTATATATATATATATATATATATATATATATATATATATATATTGTGAGGATGGGACCCTGTGCTGGGTGAGAAATGGCTGTTTTACGCCAAATTATGGAGAGAAACACACGTTAATAGGTCAGCTGTGTTTTGGGCTTTTTAAGTCTGACCTGAACAGCATTCAGGGCCCCACCCTACAGACAGGAGGTCTGTTCCTGGGAGCCAGATGAGCTCCCATATCTCTGAGAGAAGAGAGAGGCTGCATGGGTTGCAGCTAGAAGCTGTGTGCTTCAAGAGGATAAATCGCTGTGTGCGAATCAAACGCTGTGTGCGGACAAGTCGCTGTGTGCGAATCAAACGCTGTGTGCGGATAAGTCGCTGTGTGCGACTGTTGATTTTTTGCAAGATACAGGAATGATGAAACCCCCCTGCGAGGGCTGCCTTTGTATCTGAACTTTTTAAATAAAAGTGGGCTACCAGGCCCTTAAAAACTCAGTATTGGACTGGCGCACTCACTGAAAAACACACCTACCATTGGAGTCTGATCCCCCAATCTTACATATGGTGGAGGTATTGCTACAGGCAGTTTGAAAGAGTTCCAGATCCACGCATACCAACAAACTGAGTAGAAAGCAACCGTGCGTTTTTGGCAGCAATGCTATGATGAACAGCCAATATGAACTGGAAGTTAAAAGTTTTCTGCTGTGAACTTCTGTTAGCTGTGTGTGGCAGTCAGGAGAACTGCATTGCACAGGAGTTCAATTAATAGACTGTGTTTGCATATACCTGTGGAAGTGAGCTCTGAGAAGACATATCCATTTGGGAAGGCCCAGTGAATGGATGGTTCGAGTGGAATCGCAGAGAGTGAAGTCTGCATGTAAAAGTGTGCTGTTTTGCAAGTCTTGGAGACCGTACATCAACATTTTTCCTGTGTTAAGAAGGAACTGTGTGATAAACCATTGCCCTGTTTGCAGCGATGGGAAGGTCAAATCGCAAACAGAAAGCAATATTTGCTGAAATGAGAGACAGGACTTTGTGGCTGGAGGGTTTGTTGCCGACAGAACAAGCCCCAGACTCGTGCAAAAAGCACTTGGATGCGCTGAACCAAGCCAAAGGTAAAGTGCATGCTGTTGCCCCTGGCAACGCTGGTGTAGGTCGGCCAGCTATCAAGGTGAAAAGTTTTGAAATCCAGGTGCGCTGTTTGCGATGCAGTGAGTGGGGGCATGAAGTTTCCAAATGCCCTTTGTCCTAGGCTTCAACAAAGCAAAGGTATGAGAAGCCTGCTCTGAATGTAAAGAGTGAGCAGATGGGTGCAGTTGCCCATAGCAACGCCTATGATGTCAGGTCAGTGGACCGCAAGACAAGGATATTGCCTACAGAGAGTACTGGCAAGTTCAAAGCAACGCCGCTTCATGGAGAGAGAAGTCTACGGGTGTCGGAGAGCCAGCAACGTGCAACTGGGAGAGCACAGTTTCCGTTGACAAACAGAGAAAATGTCAGATGCAAGTGAAATTCTGCGGGTTGGGAGAGTGTCATCTCCCTTAGCAACAGGAGAAAGTCGCCGAACGCCATGCCTAGAAAGTGGTCAGCTGGGGCACGGCCTATTTTCTTGCCCTAGATTTTGGGGTGCAGTTGAAAGTGAAGTTGCTGAGCAGAACTCTTTTTCGGTGGGCCAAGTTTCTTTTTCAGATGTGTTTGCAGTCACCCCTGGCAACAAGAAGTCTTCTGTTGTGTCTGCAGGGGGTGCTAAACAGTGGGAGATGCCTGCTGTAATTTCATCCTGTGGCCACCAGGAGGAGTTCACCAGTGAATATGCAACTCAGAGACAACGCACTCAAGTGAAGATCGATTTACCGACTTCAGAATATGGTAAGACTGTTGCAGTTCGTGATCTAAGTGAAGTAGCAGTGTGTCTGGTGAGCAGATCTGCAGAAGTTGTAAAGATGGACTTGCTGCACTGTGCTACCCAGATCAGTGGGGAGACACAGGGTAAAGCCCTGCTTGCAGCAAGGTCAAGGTCTGAAATGGACATATGGACTATGGGTGCACCTAAGGTAGTCCAGCAGAATGTTGAGAGAGATATGTTAGGGGTGACCAAAACAGTTGGTGTGTCATGTTCCCTAGCGATAGAGACAGGTGCTGCGGAGTTGCCAAGGGAAACCGCCATTGAGCCTGTATTGGTAAGGCAAGGGGTTTCCCAGGACAACTGTGAAGCCGCCCTAGTGGGCAAAATAGTTCCTTTGGAGAGGAAGGGTGATGTGCTGAGTCGCATGCATGTTGCCATGCATTCTGACAAAAGTCAATCTGATAGAAATGATAAAACTGCTATGTTTTTGAATGCTGATGTTGAAGATGTTGCTGGTGATACTAGTACTTATGGTAATATGAGGCTTAATAAGGTAGGGGTGATCGCTAAGCAGGATATGCGATTCACCTTAGCAACGGTAGATAAGGCTGCAGAGGTGTCCTTAGAAACCTCCAGGGAGCTCTGTGTGTTGGAGCCAGAGGTTGCCGGGGACAACTGCGGTGCCGCTCTGATGGATAAGAGGGTACTTGACCCTGGTGATGAGGAGAATGGTAAAAATCAAATGTTTAAAATTACTTGTAGTGATAATGGGTTACTACAGTCTGTAACTGCTGGCAGAAAAAGTTCTCATGAGTTTAATGAAGCGCCAGCTGAGCGAAGTGGTGAAGTTATGTTATTGCAGCCTGCTGTGTTTAAAAATGTGTTTGCAGTGGATAACAGTGAAGTGGAAACAATTTCTGCTGTGCTAAAGGGAGAGACTGCAGGGCCGGTAGACACGGGTGCGTTGGCTTTTGCAGAAGTTAACCCTCTCCCGTTGGAAGGATCTGAAAAGGGCACATGCATAACAGAGGTTTTGTCCACAGCCAAAAAGATTAGGAATGTTGAGCTTCAGGATGATGGGGTAATGGATAGCGATTTGGAATCGCTCAGTGTTGCTCAAAGTGAGAGGATGAGTGAGAAAGGCACGGAGAAACGCAGTTGGGGGAGGGGCCGCATGACAGGGAGGGACCGGCAGGGACGATTGGGCGTGCTGCCTGGTGGGGGGTGGCCGGCCTGTTAGGGGGGCGGGGGCGGCAGTAGGTCCTGGCGTGGAGGAAGTGACGTGGGTCACTCCTCCATTTTAGCAACCAAGGGGAAGCTTGTGCAGCTCTGGTAATGGCGGCGGTGGCTGATTTAATAGCGCAGTTGCGCGCTGCGGCGGCCGCTCAGGGTGCAGACTGGGTCCGGGAGCAGGTTTCTGCCGCTTTGGAGGCTCCGACCGCGGCACCCGCCGGGGGGGGCTGCGACACGCGCTCGGCGGTCAAAACCGCCGGAGCGGTACAGTCCAGGGCCTTCTAATGGCTCAGAACGGCTAACACGGAGACCCGCCAGGGGCCCTCCGGTGCCATCCCCGCAGCGGTCGACAGCTGGGCCCTCGGGGGGGGCCGGGAGGAATCCACGTCGCCGACGTTTTGCGCCGCAGTGGGGGGGTCAGACAGCCCGCCTGGGCCCTCGCCACCAGCTCGTCGGAGATGCCCGGACAGCGCGGTCGAGACTGCAGGGGACGGTCGTGGCAGTCGTGCGGCCCAGCCAGATGTGTCCAGCCGGCGGGCCAGGGGCCACTCACCAGTGGCGGCCAGGGGCCCGGCATCACCAGGTGGGAGTTCGGAGCGGAGTGTGGGGGCGACGAGGCGTGAGGGACGGGGAGCTGGGGCCCGGGCCGGGGGGCGCTCATGGAGTCCATCGGCAGAAGTTGCAGGCGGGTCTGGTGTTCTGGCACAGACACAGGCCACCTACACCTGCGTCACAACAGTCCGGGGTCCAGCCGAGAGACGTTTCGCCTGCGATGAGTGTGGACCGATCCGAAGGGGAGCTGTCCGGGTCTGAGAGCGATAATGGTCCGGGACAACGAGCAGCGGTGGATTTCATTCCGGCGGCGCGTGGACCTAGTCCAAGGCGGCCTGGTAAGTCACATTCTACTTCTAATTCTGGTTTACTGCAGGGTTTGTTGTTTCAAGGGGGTGTTGGGGGGGGGGGGGGCTCTGGTAAGGACGGGGCTCAGGAGACAATAATGGGGGCCAAGGGTGGGCCGGTGACAGGTGGCGAGGCTCAGGATCTATGGGCTGGTTTGCGGGACTTGGTGATGAGATTCGGACCGGGGGCTGTCAGCACGCCCTCTCCGGCGGTGGCATGGTCCCCGCTGGGGGGGGGGGTCCGGTCAGACGATAGGTGGTCAGGCGGCAGTGTCGGGGGTGCAGGAGGGCGCGATTGCAGGGTCGGCATCTGCGAGTGGTGCGGCGGTGGCTAGTGGTGCTGGATCGGTGGCGCCTGTGAGTGCACCTGATGCGGAGAGTGATAAGAGGGAGGCCGTCAGGTTGGCGGATGCCGCGCAGAGCGAAATGTACATTTGCTTTGAGGCTACTTTGGGGGCTCATCTGAAGCCGGAGGTTAGGGAAAAAATTTGGAAAGGGGAATATGTGGAGATTTTCACTTTGCTCCCCCTAGAAAAATTTAATCTAACCAGATTGAAGCCGGAATTGAACAAAAAAGAGGATGAGGAAAGACGGCGGTATCGCCTGATCCCCCGTACGTTTACCAATTGGCTGCAGGCGTTTGCGATCTTGGCCTGCGTGGTAGGGGAGAAGGCTCCTGAACACTGTTCAGGTTTATTCATTTACTTGGAGGCTATCAGGTCGGCTCACCAGACTTATGGCGGTACGGCGTGGTTGCAGTATGATGAGCAGTTCCGTCAACAGATGGCCTTCCGACCGACGCTGCGCTGGAACCAGAAGGACATTAACTTGTGGATGACTTTGATGACAGCGGCGCGGGCCCCACAACAGTCTTTTCAAGGGGGGGTCGGGGGTGCAACTGCTTTAGGACTACCGACCGAAAAACGATGGGGCTACTGTTGGCAATTTAATGAAGGGACGTGCAAGTATGGCGCGAACTGCCGGTTTAAGCACACGTGTTCAGGGTGCGGAGGCTCCCACGCGTTGGCTAAATGCTTCAAGCGAAACAAGGGCCGTCCCGGCGAGTCTGGGGTAAAAGGGGGTGACTCCGATGCGGGTGGGAAGGATGCTCCGCTTCCTCAATAGATACCCTGACAGGCGCGCGGCGAAGTTACTGGAGGAGGGCTTCGCTAGCGGTTTTCGGATACCTTGTTCTCTTTCGGTTGTTCCTCCAGAAGCAAAAAATTTGAGGTCGGCGTTTCTACATTCTTCGGTGGTTTCGGAGAAACTTACCAAGGAAGTGCATTTAGGGAGGATGGCGGTGCCTTTTGCGACGCCCCCGGTTGCGGAATTGGTCGTGTCCCCACTGGGGGTGGTCCCCAAGAGGGAGCCGGGTAAGTTCCGTTTGATACACCATTTTGTCTTTCCCGAAGGGCGGCTCAGTTAACGATGCCATTGCGCCCGAGGATTACACGGTGTCGTATACGTCTTTTGATGCGGCGGTCGCGTGGGTGCGAAGGTGCGGTCGGGGCGCCCTCATGGCTAAGGCTGATGTGGAATCTGCTTTTCGTTTATTGCCAGTTCACCCGGACAGCTTTCGGTTAGTGGGATGCAGCTGGGATGGGGCATACTATGTGGATCGTTGTTTGCCCATGGGTTGCTCCATCTCTTGCACGCTGTTCGAAACATTTAGTTCCTTTCTGGAGTGGGTGGTGCGAGATGTCTCGGGGCTCAGTTCCGTCATCCATTATCTGGATGACTTCCTGTGCGTTGGACCGCCGGGGGCGAACACGTGCGCGGTGTTGTTGGGCACGCTGCAGTACGTGGCGGACCGGTTCGGGGTTCCCCTGGCGCCGGAGAAGACGGAGGGCCCCACTACTTCCATTGTTTTCTTGGGCATTGTGCTGGACTCGTTGAGGATGGAGTGTCGCTTGCCGGAGGATAAGCTGGAGGCATTGAAGGCGGAAGTTCGGGGGACCATTGGGCTGCGCAAGATTCAACTGCGCAGTATGCAGTCGCTGTTGGGCAAGTTGAACTTTGCCTGCAGGATTATACCCATGGGAAGGGTGTTTTGCCGCCGGTTGTCGGGAGCGACGGCCGGAGTGCGGAAGCCTACGCACTTCGTGACCCTCACCAGGGAGCACAGAGCCGACTTGCGGGTCTGGCATGAGTTTCTCGGTTCCTTTAACGGTCGTGCGTTGTGGATGGCTGGTTAGCAACTTCGATTTAGAGTTGTTTACGGACGCGGCAGGCTCTACAGGGTATGGAGCGTTTTGCCGGGGTAAGTGGAGCGCCGAGGCGTGGCCAAGTCGGTGGCAGGAGGCGGGATTCTTGAAGAATCTGGTGCTCCTGGAGCTCTTCCCGATTGTGGTGGCACTGGAACTGTGGGGTGAGACTTTGCGGAACTCGAAAGTGTGTTTCAATTGGGATAACCTGGGGGTGGTACAGGTAGTGAATCGCATGTCGGCGGCATCCCCGCCGGTGGTTAGTTTGCTGCGTCATTTAGTGCTACGGTGCTTGCACTTAAATGTCTACATGTATGCTGTGCACCTTCCGGGGGTCGAAAACACTTTGGCTGACGCTTTGTCTCGTTTTCAGTGGGACAGGTTCCGGAAGTTGGCACCAGCAGCGGAGCAACACGGAGTCCCCTGCCCCAATTGGATGTGGGACATTGTTTTCACAGCGCAGCACAGTGGATCCAGCGGTCGGTGAGCGGGGCTACATGGTCAGCTTACTCCAAGGTATGGCGTGAGTGGGTGGAGCTGGCGCTGGGACTGGGGATCTCCCCGGTCGGGCAGGAGGCTGGCATCGCCGTGCTGTATTTTCTTACATTGAAGATGGAGCAGGGGGTGTCGGTGTCAGCAATCGATCGGGTATTGGCAGGTTTGACCTTTTTCTTTAAGTGGCACGGGATGACGGATTACACGAAGGAATTCTGGGTGAGGCAGACAGTATAAGGGTACAGGAAAGGCAGGAAGTCTGCAGATCACCGTCGGCCGGTGACGTTTGGGATGCTTCAGAACGGCATACGAGTGTGCTCTTTTCAAGGCCGCCTTTGCGCTGGCCTTTTTCGGGGCGCTGAGAGTGGGCGAACTAGTCAGTTCCTCGCGAGGGGTGTAAGGTGGTTTGTTGGTTCAGGACGTGGAAATGTTGGGGGACGGTTTAGGAATTTGGGTGCGTAGGTCTAAGACAGACCAAGGGGGTAAGGGTATGCGGCTCCAGCTGTTCAGTGTCCCTGGAGCGGCAATTTGTCCTGTGCGGGCGGTGGATTCTTTTCGATCCATGCGTCCTGGTTTGACAGGGTCCTTCTTAATGCATCAGGAGGGGTCGGCGCTGTCAAAATTTCAGTTTGTGGCGGTTTTCCGGAGGTGTTTGAAGGAGACAGGGTATGACCCGAGAGATTACTCGGCGCATTCGTTCCGGATCGGGGCTGCTACTGAAGCCGCCCGGGCTGGTTTGGCTGTGGACGTGGTAAAAAGAATTGGGCGGTGGGACTCGGAGAGGTTCAGGATTTACATTCGCCCTCATTTGATTTTAGAGTGAGTTGAGGGCCGGGGGGGGGGGGGGGGGAAGTTCATTAAGGGCAGTTTTGTTGCAGCATGGAAAGTTGGAAAGGGGATTTCTGTTTAGGTTTATGTATGTTTACCTACTGTTTTTCAGGTCGTGAGAATTGCCTTATATGGATACTAGGCCACTCTTATGTGCATTGGGCGGCCAGACAGGTTGATGGCCGAACGGCAGGCAACTGGGTATCCCTTTTCGTGACGCTCAGGTCAGGTGGATTGGGTTCCCGGGGTTGGTTTGGAGTAGGGTCATGCCGGAGGTGATGAAGTTTGTGCGTCTGGACAGGGCTCCGGACGTCCTGGTGCTCCATGCAGGCGGGAACGACATGGGTTCCAGGTCTATGCATCAGTTAATCTGGGACATAAAGTACGATTTTCTCTGGTTGCGCTCTCTGTTTCCGGACATGATTATCGTCTGGTCTGAGATGGTGGGTCGAACAGCGTGGAGGTGGGCCTGGTCAGTGGAGAAGGTGAATAAGGCGCGGGTCAAAGTCAACAAGGAAGTTGGGAGGTTTTTTATGCGTAATGGTGGTTTGGTGGTGCGCCATAGGGAGTTGGAAGTCGAGACATGGCGGTATCTGCGTAGGGACGGTGTCCATCTCAACGAAGTGGGCATTGCTATGTGGGTGGTAGGGCTGCAGGAGGGAATCCAGAGGGCCCTGGGGGTGTGGAGGTGCTCGCAAGGCTAAGGCTTTATCCTTGAGAGCTGTGGCGTGTTCTGGGTCTCTGTAAGACTAAAAAGTCTGGTAGTTGGGGTAGGAAAAGTTTGTACCCATACGTGGTATGGGAGGTTATGGTGTACCTTTCGGTTGGCTTGTGTTAACCAGGAAGGGGTTAAAGGGTTAAGGTCACTGAGGACGGTTATATTGCCTCCGAGTCGGTGTCTTGCGGCTGAGGCTTAGGTTTTAAGTATTGTCCCAGTGTCCAAGTTGAGAGGGGTGGTCCTTTTGACCACCAAGGGTTTGGATAAGTGTATATAGTTATGTGAATGTTATTTAAAAACGGTTATTTATGTTAATTTTATTGGTTAAATAAAGAAGGTCGGAAGGCCAATTTACTCCACAACGTGGTCCCTGGTATTTTTGGGGGTTAGTGGGGTAGTACTTAAAAGGGGGATGGTAGCGTGGGGGTTTAAGGGGTTAATAGGTCACTCAGATCGGTCCTTAACATGTCATGACACATGCGATTTGCAGTGCTCAGGGGAAGCCGCAAGTTTTGTCAGTTGCCTCTGAGGTAGAGGTCTCCTTAAATGACTCAGCCTCTCACTCTTTAGCAAATGAGCCCCTCCACATCGTTAGTAAAGGAAAAGTTCCTAGAGTTGTGTGTTTAGATGTGGCATGCCTAGAAATAACTGAAATGTTATTGCAATTGGTGAAAACCTTTCCGATGTACACCTGCATGTATCCACAGCAGAGGAGTGACGTGGTACAGACATGGTTAGGCAGTGTTGATGAAAATTGGTTGCTGTACTGTTGGTTAATTTTGTGTAAGGTTGTCTCACAGTTCTCTTCGAGAGTGCTTCCAGCGGCGGTTGTGTGCAGAAGGCGCTCAGGAGAATTGTTAGAAATGATAGACATAGTGGAAGTCTCTCCGTGTGCTGATGTGATGGGATGCATTCCTACTGGTGCGGTCCGAGGTACGGCTGAGCAGTGGTTGGTACATGGCGCGCGTACTGTCTCACCCTCTAGACCTCATGTAAAGGAAGGGCTCGGAATGGACGTGGCAGTAGTGGGAGTTCAGTCCATCTCTCGCAAAGAGGTGCAGTTTGAGGTACCCGGAGACACTTTGACAGGAAATAACAGTAGTGGTAACTGTAATAAAGTGTATAGGAAGCACTGTAGAGCACTGTCAGACAATTCTGAGCTATTGGTTGAGGTGCCAATGAACACAGAAGTGGTTAAAGAGAGTGGTATGGAAAAATGTGCGTTGGTAGGACAATTGCTATCGGAGTGTTGGACAACAGGGGGCGATGTGAAACTGCGGGACTGTCCCATAGGGATTAACTGCTTGCCTGTAGGTGGTTCCTCCATAGACACTGTCCTAGCAAACAAGGGGACAAGAGGTCCCAATGACAATGTTGAGTAACCCTTTGTGGAACAGTGCCAGTGAGGTTACACAGAAGGGTGTGGTGTTGATCTCAGATGGTTTGGTTGCCAAAGGTAACCATGTGGGGGTTAGTGAACCTGAGAAACAAATGTTGTTGGTTAATGTTGAGTCAGGTAGTGAAAGCGGTCAGTCCCTGACAGACCCCGTGGAAGTAGGTCCCCAACAGTCCCAGGAGAGTAGGTCCGTGGGGGGAAAAAGAAGGATCTTGAGGCCAGCAGATAGAAGGGGTAGAGACATTAGTGGGAGCCCACGGTTCAGGAAGAAGTGCTGGTGGAAGCACACCCGGAAGAAGATGTGGGTGGAGTCCCCCTTTAGAGAAAAGGTTGGGCAGGTTAGGACTCCTGCTGCTGATAGTTGGCACAGGGGCGCCATGGTGAAGTGTTGGTGGCAACATACCCGAAAAACATGGGCCTACGCAGCCTAAGGCTGGCCTGGAGGTGTCCCATTTGTGGTGGGGGGTCTATGTGTTCCTCCCTCCGGTTCGAAACAGGAGGGGAGGATATGTGAGGATGGGACCCTGTGCTGGGTGAGAAATGGCTGTTTTACGCCAAATTCTGGAGAGAAACACATGTTAATGGGTCAGCTGTGTTTTGGGCTTTTTAAGTCTGACCTGAACAGCATTCAGGGCCCCACCCTACAGACAGGAGGTCTGTTCCTGGGAGCCAGGTGAGCTCCCATATCTCTGAGAGAAGAGAGAGGCTGCATGGGTTGCAGCTAGAAGCTGTGTGCTTCAAGAGGATAAATCGTGTGCGAATCAAACGCTGTGTGCGAATCAAACGCTGTGTGCGGACAAGTCGCTGTGTGCGACTGTTGATTTTTTGCAAGATACAGGAATGACGAAACCCCCCTGCGAGGGCTGCTTTTGTATCTGTGAACTTTGACGTTTTTAAATAAAAGTGGCCTTAAAAAAATGAAAAACTCAGTATTGGACTGGCGTACTCACTGAAAAACGCACCTACCATTGGAGTCTGTTCCCCCAATATATATATATAATTTTTTTATTATTCATTCGTATCCATATACCAGTGACAAATTTACAGAATAAAGTATGTATTGTATGTTTTTTGATTTTTTTTTTTTTTTTTTTTTGTATATAAACCTGGAAAAAACAGGGTTAATCAGCATAATCAAGCAGTCACTCTGTTCAGCTGAGTACATTACTATTTTAGTATGACGTTTAGTGGTACATTATAGGTTATGATTAAGTGAACTTGATTCATGAAACGTGTTAATCTCTACTGTGTCTGTGCTTGTATCAGTGTCATCATGATTTGTTTTTACTTGGAATAAAGCTACATTATTATCCTGGACATTTTGTAGTGTGGCTGGTGAAATTTTAGATGGGGGGCGCCAGACCCCACCTTTTTTGTCCCTTCCCATTGCTCATAAGCCACACCCCTTATGGAATCAACCCACTCCGTCCCCTGTATTCCACTTGCTTCCACCCATATAGTGTCAGGAGTATACAGTTGAGCATCAAAGATCAGGGTATATTGATCAGCAGCATCACATAAAGGGTATATAGATCAGCTTGTAAAACAGAATAGTACAGCTCAATAAAAATAAAATTAAAATAATAGTCCATAAGATTCAATAACAGCAATGCAGGGATGTGAAAAACAGCCTCATAAGGTGCAGAAATGAACAAGAAGATACAGTAGTGCTGGTTAGCCCACCACAGATATTCAAGCCTCTCACCTCCTGAATTCGACCTGAGACAGGTCACACCTCTTAAAATCCTACTAACTCAAAAGAAAACTCAAAGGAAAATCTAAAGTGCTCATTTTAAACGTTAATATGCAAGTTATTGTCATAAAAAGTGTTTGGGGGCCTGGGTCCTGTCCCAGGGGACATGTATCAATGCAAAAAGAAGTTTTAAAAAACGTCAGTTTTTTTGGGAGCAGTGATTTTAATAATGCTTAAAATGAAACAATAAAAGTGAAATATTCCTTTAAATTTCATACCTGGGGGGTGTGTATAGCATGCCTGTCAAGTAGCGCATGGTTCCCATGTTTATAACAGCCCCTGCACAAAATGAAATTTCTGTAGCCAGCACTCCTCACCGTGTGCTTACATAAATAAAAAAAAAGGCTCATGACCTGAGCATAAAAAAATTAACTCAAATCCTGAGCATAAATAACCAAAAAAAACAAACGAAATTCCTGAGCCAAAAAAAGGCACTCATTTGGCCTGACAGGGGCTGTGCCTGGTGGCACCTCTCTGGCTCCTTAGCTGCCTGGGGTGGGGGGGGGGTGGGCCATCTGGAGGTGGCTCATCCCCGGGTGTCCCACTCCTGGCAGGTAATGGCTGCCTGCCCTCCAAGGCAACGGCAATGCGGCTCAGAAAATGGTTGGTCTGGGCCTGCATCCTCAGCTGGCGGGTGAGGTTATGCCGCTGGTTGCGCTGCCTCTGCCTCCCCTCCTCCTGGATGGCAGCCGTATTGGCCTGGACGGCCCCAGTAAGGGTCTGAACCTCTGCCACTAGGTTTGCTGTGGTGGCCTGCAGCTCCCCAACGCAGCTGACCACTGCTGCGCTATTAGCATTGCCATCCTGCACTGCGTCCACATTTTGGGCTGTGTTTTCAGCCACCCGGTGCAGGTGCCCGGCTATCTCCCCCATATGCCGGGTCTGCCGGCCCTGGTCCATGGCAATTTGTTCCTGCACACTTTGAGGAACACCCCTAATCTTCCGTGTCGCCTTCCTTGGGGCAGAAGACGCTTGGGAGCGGCTGTAGGGTGAGCCCCTTGAGAGGGTTCCCCTGCTGGTAGCTGAGACAGAGGGGCTTCCCCTGATGGGGGGGGAGGTGTGAGAGGGCCCAGGCACAACAGTGGACTCCTCTATAATGAGGCTAAGCTGGCTAAGGTCCACCGTCTCCTCCTCGAGAGGAGAGGTGTGGCCACTCCCCTCCACCGCTGGATCTAGGGGGTCTGGCTGAGGCTGTTTCCGGGGAAGATGTCGTGGGACGGCCACCAGCAGCAGATGGACCCGCTCCCTCCTGCACATCTGTGGATGACACAAAGTAGTCACATGTTGGGGGACCCACACACTTGTCACATGTTCCCTTCCACCCCCTCACATGCTACACACCGGATAGGGGATATAAAACACTTACCTGTCCTTGAGGCATCATCACGATAATCATAGCCCTCAAAGCCCTCCAACTGCTTCCTCTGCAGACACCGGGCGACCACCTCCTCCGGGGTCAAACTCACATTGCATGGTGGTCCGCCACCCGTGCCCCTCTGGTGCTTCCTAATAGCGGCCAGTTTCTCCCACACACGGAGCTTCAGATCATTGATCTTTTTATTTATGTCCTTGGCGCTCCGGGTCGCATTGCCAAGGGCACCAACCTCTGTCACAATAGTCTCCAGGATGACCTGTTTCCTGGTGCGACTAGTATCCCGACTCTGGGCACCATGGAGGAAGGTGTCATATCTCTCCATGGCAGTGATGAGGACTGCCTTCTCCTGGGGTGAAAAATTCCTCTTCCTCTTGTTCTTCTCTACTGTAGCAGCCATCGCACAGCAAAATTACCTTGCTATGGGGGGAAAAGCAGGATGTAATTTTGCGTCGGACGGGCGCATGTCTGGGCGTATTTATGCGCTCGGCGTAAGCCGGTAGGCCGGCGTATACCAGGAAGTTGGGCCAGCGTAGTTGAGAGAATGCGCACAAAGAAGCGATCATACGTCGACATCACTGCGCATGCTCCGTTGATGATACGCCGGGCGTAAGCCACTGCTCCACGCTCAGGGCATCATTTGCATAAGGTCACACCCACTTACGCCTTCAAATTTACGTTACGCTGGCGCAACGTTGAGAGCAAGTGCTTTGTGAATCGTGTAGTTACCTCTCTGACTTATGCCGGCGTAGCGCATATACGTTGCGTTACGCCGGCACAAAGATGCGCCCATCTACCTGAATCTGGCTATTAGTGCTCAGTGCTACAGGAATGTGCCACTGACTAGCTGTACCTGACAGATATTTAAACCTGTCGCACCGCAATGACGTCACTCGCGCATAGCCGTGCACATCACGCGCCTGCGCTGTGTCCGGCGTCACCCCCGCAGACCTCGCGCGAATGCGACAGACTGGACCGAACTGCGCACACGCAACCAGGCCTCGTTCGCAAACGAGACCTGTGCATGGGCAGACCACCAGAAAGCGGCGAGCCTGGAACGCAAATGCGTTCCAGCGGCCATAACTTCTAGGTAAGACAGACAACATACAAAAACCAGCTGCCATGAGAAAAATGCAATTTTTGTACATTACCACCAAGGGGTCCCCACGATCCTGCCTGGAGCTAGGAGCCACCACTGCTCACACTGCACGGTCTGTGTCATTGAAGATGAGGCCACCTGCTAATAGCCAGGGCATATGGCCAAGAAGCCGCTTACCTGCCAGTGGCAGGCTAGTAAGCTCTTGAAGGCACCACAGATACTACTAATGTCCATCCCGCTAATGGCTGAGATTTGTTGGACTCCAGAAACCGCCTGAAGCTCTGTACGTGCAAACCACCAGGACTTGGACCGGGGGACAAACTTCTTTAAGATAAAACTACCTAGGTCCTAGGAGGAGGACGAAAAAGGAACACAGTCTATGGTGAGAAGCAAAGCTTTATGGGAGTAGGGTCCTATGAGGTATGAGAGGCGGGATTAACCCACACGTAGGCTGCCATTGAGTCTGTTAGGAAAAGTAATTTAAAACTACTCGCGGCCTTGTCGGGTCCTGGCAATACAGATAAAAGTAATTGAAAAAAACGGCATGGGTTCCCCCCAGTCCATTACAAGTCCCTTTGGGTCTGGAATGAATATTAAGGGAAACCCCAAACCAAAATTAAAAAACATGCATGGGGGTCCCCCCAAATTTCATATCAGGCCCTTCAGGTCTGGAATGGATATTAAGGGGAACCCCGTGCCAAATTAAAAAAAAAAAATGGAGTGGGGTTCTACCCAAAAATCCATACCAGACCCTTATCCGAGCATGCAACCTGGCAGGCCGCAGGAAAAGAGGGGGGGATAAGAGAGCGCCCCCCCTCCTGAACTGTACCAGGCCACATGCCCTCAACATGGGGAGGATGCCCCCCATGTGAATTGGTATGGGGTACATTGTACCCCTACCATTTCACAAAAAAAAGTGTCAACATTTTTAAAAACCACAGTACACAGCTTGGGACAAGTCCCTTATTAAAAAGAAAAAAAAATAATAATTCCAGCAATGTAATCCAGTCTCGCTCTCCAGCGAGGATACGACACTGACACCATCCTACCTCCATGGGAGGCACCCAACAAATGACTCGCTCCAGCCTGACAGACCTTAAAATCCATACCAGACCTGAAGGGTTTTAAGTTTTAAATTACTTTTTTTCCTTTAGAAATGTCATTTAGTGCAGGGACTGTTATATACACGGGAAACATGTGCTACTTTACAGGCATACTATAGACACCCCCAGGTACGAAATGTAAAGGAATATTTCACTGTTATTGTTTCACTTTAAGCATTATTAACCACTTCAGCCCCGGACCATTTGGCTAGCCAAAGACCAGGCCACATTTTGTGATTCCGCACTGCATCGCTTTAACTTACAATTGCGCGGTCAAGCGACGTGGCTCCCAAACAAAATTGAAGTACCTTTTTTTTCCCACAAATAGATCTTTATTTTGGTGGTATTTGATCACTTCTGCGGTTTTTATTTTATGCGCTATAAATAAAAATAGAACGACAATTTTGAAAAAATATATAATATTTTTTGCTATAATAAAATATCACCAAAAAATATATAAGAAAATCTTTATTTCCTCAGTTTAGGCTGGTACTTATTCTTCTACATATTTTTGGTATAAAAAAAATAAATCCCAATAAGCGTTTATTGATTGGTTTGCGCAAAAGTTATAGCGTCTACAAAATATTGGATAGTTTTATGCCATTTTTTATCGTGACTACGACATTATGGCAGACACTTTTGACACCATTTTGGGACCATTGTAATTTTTACAGCGATCAGTGCTATAAAAATGCACTTTTTACTGTAAAAATTACACTGGCAGTGAAGGGGTTAACTTGTAGGGGGCGCTGAAGGGGTTAAGTGTGACCTAGGGAGTGCATCTAACTGTCGATAGGAAGAACGGGGAGATGTTGTGTTTACACATCTCCCCGTTCTTCAGCTCTGTGACCTGATCACGGGACACCGGCGGACATCAAGTCCGCGGGTCTTGCAGGCACGGTCATAGACCTCATGACCACATGGCCGGCAAATTAAAGGGGACGTATATATATTCCCATCTGCCCAGCTGTGCCATTCTGTCGACGTAAAAAGTCATGCAGCGGTCAGTTTTTAAAACTTTTTTTTTTACATTGATACATGTCCCCTGGGGCAGGAC
Organism: Rana temporaria; assembly: GCF_905171775.1. NCBI lineage: Eukaryota > Metazoa > Chordata > Amphibia > Anura > Ranidae > Rana > Rana temporaria. The sequence continues at coordinate 49,387,647 of NC_053498.1, forward strand.
CCAAGTCCCCATAAACTTTATTAGCCAGATTCAGGTAGGGCGGCTTAACTTTATGCGGGCGTAGCGTATGTTATTTAGGTTACGCCGCCGCAAGTTAGAGAGGCAAGTGCAGTATTCACAAAGCACTTGCTCCGTAACTTGCAGCGGCGTAGCGTAAATTGGCCGGCGTAAGCCCACCTAATTCAAATGTGGAAGAGGTGGGCGTGTTTTATGTAAATTATTTGTGACCACACGTAATTGACGCTTTGAATGAACGGCGCATGCGCCGTCCGTGGTTGTATCCCAGTGCGCATGCTCCAAATCACGTCGCAAATAGTCAACCTACACCCAGCCCCATTCACAGATGACTTATGCAAACGACGTAAAACGTGAAAAATTTGACGCTGTCCCGACGTCCATACTTAACATTGGCTGCGCCATTTTTTTGGTGGTTTATCTTTACGCCTGAAAACGCCTCACGTAAACGGCATATATTTACTGCGATGGCCGTGCGTATGTTCGTGAATAGGCGTATCTTGCTGATTTACATCGGCCAGCGTAAATATGCAGCTAAGATACGACGGTGTAGGAGACTTACGCCGGTCGTATCTTAGCAACATTTAAGCGTATCTCAGGTTTGAGCATACGCTTAAATATACGACGGCGCGGATTCGGAGTTACGACGGCATATCTACTGATACGCCGTCGTAACTATACCTAAATCTGGCTAAGTGACAATAACTTGCATATTAACCTTTAACATTAGCACTTTGGATTTCTCCCATAGACTTTTAAAGGGTGTTCTGCTGCTTTTGAATTTGCCCTGAACACCCCTAAATATGGCGAACAGCCAATGTTCGAGTCGAACTCATGTTCGACCCGAACATAAAGCTTATCCCTAGTTAAAACAACTCTTTCTGGTGGGCGTGGCCTGGACAGCAACCGAGATGGACGCACACTAACGGAGCTCCGTGCTAAGACACAGCCGACAGCCTTCTAACCTGCCACTTGGTTCCTAGAAATGGGCAAGCTGACATACCAGACCCCGCACACCAGAACACGCCGCAATTCAGCCGCATCCTCGTCCAGGAGCATCCCGGACTTGTTCAAATCGGCTCAGCAGAACAACGCGGCTCCCCACAAAATGGCGCGGTCCCAACACGAGGAGGACGACTTCAGCGAGGACTCGCAATTCAACGCGGAGGAGTCAGGTAGGAGCCGACCCCGCACGGGAAAACCTCTCACCCTAGCAGACATGTCTGTCATAGCGGCTGATATCAAAGCCACGTTCTCGGCTGCAATCACGGACTTAAAATCAAACATACTTGTCTTATCAGACAAAATGGAGGCGGCCAAAACGAAGGGGAAGCAAAGAGACAGGGCCTTACACAGACTGGAAAAAGTGACTGACTCACATGCAGCACATTTTATTGAAATGAGTCGTCATTTAGAAGACTTAGACAACCGCGGACGCAGGTGTAACGTGAGGGTGAGGGGGATACCGGAATCGGTTGAAAACGAACAGATAATCCCCGCCTTACAGAGGGTGTTTAACAGTCTATTGGAAAGGCAGGAGGACACTGCGATAGAATTCGTTAGGGCCCACAGAGCTCTCAGACCCAGAGGCCCAGATGATGCACCACCAAGAGATGTGGTCTGCTGTCTGCAGAATTTTCAACTAAAAGAGGATATAATGAGGAAGGCACGCAGAAACGACCACATAGTGTTTAACGGAGCAAACATCATGCTTTATCAAGACTTGTCACAGATCACACTAAAAAACCACAGAGCCCTGCGCCCCTTGCTAGATCAACTGAGAGGGAGGGAGATCAAATATACATGGCGATTTCCCTTTGCCCTTGTAGTCACAGTGGCAGGCAAACAGCACACCCTGCGAGCGCCAGCAGACCTGCCTTACTTTTGTGAAGCCCTGAACCTAGAACCCATGGATTTACCCGAATGGTATCAGGAATACACTATGCCTCCCCTCACCAGAAGTCCCCCTGACTCGCCTTTTTCTACCCCTGACAAGCAGAAAAACAAGAAACAGAAACAAGGACGTGGGGGAAACTCCCAAGCTGGAACCCCGGCTCCCCGCCACACCCCAGCTAGGGGACATGCATATGACTAACTGCCATAGATCTACTTGGACGTCTCGTGGGAGAAAATATGGGACAGTTATTTTGGTGGTATGATCGAAGGCTCACTCTGCAAACTAGAACCCTGAGTTGCATGAACTAAGATCACCATTCTGACAGACTGCGCTCGCCATTGAAGGTGGGAGAACAGGATGCTAGCACGTGAACAGACACTTGCTTTAACTCACAAACTCTGTCGCTGACAAGGGGTGACCACCTACACTAGAACTGGACACTGAATTATAACAACCCCCATGATGGCCCATGAGGATTTATTCTCAGCGATACATGTTACAAAAGACATGATAAGCAATGGGGGCTTTACCTAGGCTCTTACTGACCTTACCCCAGAGCTGAGCTAGATGCCTCTAATCTGACTGCTCACCGTTTTTGCTATATGTTATTTTTTTTTTATTTTTTTTGTGCCCCTTTCCCACGAGAGGTCCCGTCCTATACACTCAGGACCAAGTTTACTTTTTTGCCTATTAGGATGGCTGTGTCTTTTCACCCTTATGTTCCACTGTTGGTATATAGATACTGATTTTTACACCAGTTAATTCCTTTTTCTTTTTTATGTTTGCTGTCTTCCGCATAGGAATACAGGTTGCTGCCGTTTCGCGCTCCCAAGGAGTGGACCGGGAAGGAGTTTTCTCTATCCCGGCACACTAATTTTTCTTACTTTGGAGACTGTTACTAATGCTCTGAAGTGTGATTAAGTTAACTCTCTTGCCGCTGGTTCTATTTCCGGCTCCCTGTCTACCCCTCTACCATTCTATTTCCTCTCCCCGCTGCTGCTACTTCCTGAACTCTACCCCTCCCTCCCCACCCCCCCCCCTTTTCGCGCTGACTGCGGTTGTTATCACATTGCTTAGTGGTCCGAAATTCCTAACAACACCTTAAAAGTTTATTATAGAGTCACGGCTGGTGACATCTCAGTCGGGGACAGATGGCATACTCGTCCCTAGGGAAGAACCCGGTGGTGATATCCCACAACACAAAGGGCCTGAACATACCCGAGAAACGGGCATCACTGCTCCGAGAACTTAAAAAAGGTAAGCCCCATTTTGTTTACCTGCAGGAGACCCACTTTAAAACAGGTCATGTACAAAAACTGACTAATAGCTACTTTACTGAGGCACACCACGCAACTAATGACGAGGCTAAGACCAAGGGGGTATCCATCCTGATTAGCAAGGACGCACCCTTCACCCTCTCGGACCGCCTAGTAGACCCCCGAGGACGATATGTCTTCTTGAAAGGCACGTACATGGGCAAACCCATCACCCTAGCAAATGCCTACTTCCCCAACACGTCGCACACCAGCTTCTGCCGGACGCTGACACAGGAACTAATGGGGTTCATGTCGGGCCTCCTCATTTTGGGAGGGGACTTCAACGTACCCCTGGCCCCTGAACTAGATTCCTCCTCAGGCAAATCTTGCATTACATACCGCGTACTTAAGAGACTCAAAAAAATGATACATTCCTTACAGCTGATAGACACCTGGAGATTTCTCCAGCCTGACACCAGAGACTATACGTTCCACTCAATCCCACATAACCGTTACTCACGGATAGACTACAGTAGGTGAACCCGATTTTGTGTCAATCTCGCTCTCTTTCTCAGCGAGATTGAGCACCTACGAGCCCCATCGCGGGAGCCAGCGCCGAGCTGGCTTGCCGCGATGGATACAGAGCCGTCATAGAAGCGACGGGAGATCCGACTTGGATTCCCGCCAATTCTACACGTGTGCGGCGTTTGTTATGAATCCTGAAGGGGAAGTCCCCGCCGGATTTTAAATAAAAATCCGGCATGGGTCCCCCCTCAGGAGCATACCGGGCCCTTAGGTCTGTTATGGGTTGTAAGGAGAGCCCCCCTACGCCGGAAAAAACGGCGTAGGGGGTCCCCCTACAATCCATACCAGACCCGTATCCAAAGCACGCTACCCGGCCAGCCAGGAAGGGAGTGGGGACGAGCGAGCGCCCCCCCCCCCCTCCTGAGCCGTACCAGGCTGCATGCCCTCAACATGGGGGGGTTGGGTGCTCTGGGGCAGGGGGGCGCACTGCGGCCCCCCCCACCTCAGAGCACCCTGTCCCCATGTTGATGAGGACAGGGCCCCTTCCCGACAACCCTGGCCGTTGGTTGTCGGGGTATGCGGGCGGGAGGCTTATCGGAATCTGGGAGCCCCCTTTAATAAGGGGGCCCCCAGATACCGGCCCCCCACCCTAAGTGAATGAGTATGGGGTACATCGTACCCCTACCCATTCACCTGCAAGAAAAGTGGTAAAAACACAAATAAACCACACAGTGTATTAAAATATTTTATTTTTCTGCTCCGGAGGCCGCCCCCTGTCTTCTTTATTAGCTCTTTTACCAGGGGGGGCTTCTTCTTTGACGTCTTCGGGTGGGTGGGGGCCGCCGTCTGGTTCTCTTCCACCGCCGGGGGGGGTGGCTTTTAAAAAGCCCCCACCCCCCCGGCGGGTTTCCTCCGGCGTCTTCGGCGGGGCTCTTCTTCTTCCGCTATCCCGACGGGTCTTCTCAACTCTCCGGGGTTCTCCTTCTGTCTTCGCCGCTCTCCGTTGTTGACTCGTCGCACCCCGGTTCTTCGTCTCGCTGTCCGGTGTCTTCTTCCGTGATGTACGTCTTCTTCTCCTTCCGTGCTGTGATGAGTTCTTCTTCCGTGCTGTGACGTCATGTTCTTCACTTCTCTCCTTCTCCCGATGTTGCCACGCCGGTCCTCCTCGCTGAAATGACGGATGCGCGCCTTGCATCGGACCTATATAGGCCTCACAGTCCCATCATGCTCTGTACCTACCCATGTGATACCTACCACGTGGGTAGGTATCACATGGGTAGGTACAGAGCATGATGGGACTGTGAGGCCTATATAGGTCCGATGCAAGGCGCGCATCCGTCATTTCAGCGAGGAGGACCGGCGTGGCAACATCGGGAGAAGGAGAGAAGTGAAGAACATGACGTCACAGCACGGAAGAAGAACTCATCACAGCACGGAAGGAGAAGAAGACGTACATCACGGAAGAAGACACCGGACAGCGAGACGAAGAACCGGGGTGCGACGAGTCAACAACGGAGAGCGGCGAAGACAGAAGGAGAACCCCGGAGAGTTGAGAAGACCCGTCGGGATAGCGGAAGAAGAAGAGCCCCGCCGAAGACGCCGGAGGAAACCCGCCGGGGGGGTGGGGGCTTTTTTAAAAGCCACCCCCCCCCGGCGGTGGAAGAGAACCAGACGGCGGCCCCCACCCACCCGAAGACGTCAAAGAAGAAGCCCCCCCTGGTAAAAGAGCTAATAAAGAAGACAGGGGGCGGCCTCCGGAGCAGAAAAATAAAATATTTTAATACACTGTGTGGTTTATTTGTGTTTTTACCACTTTTCTTGCAGGTGAATGGGTAGGGGTACGATGTACCCCATACTCATTCACTTAGGGTGGGGGGCCGGTATCTGGGGGCCCCCTTATTAAAGGGGGCTCCCAGATTCCGATAAGCCTCCCGCCCGCATACCCCGACAACCAACGGCCAGGGTTGTCGGGAAGGGGCCCTGTCCTCATCAACATGGGGACAGGGTGCTCTGAGGTGGGGGGGGCCGCAGTGCGCCCCCCTGCCCCAGAGCACCCAACCCCCCCATGTTGAGGGCATGCAGCCTGGTACGGCTCAGGAGGGGGGGGGGGGCGCTCGCTCGTCCCCACTCCCTTCCTGGCTGGCCGGGTAGCGTGCTTTGGATACGGGTCTGGTATGGATTGTAGGGGGACCCCCTACGCCGTTTTTTCCGGCGTAGGGGGGCTCTCCTTACAACCCATAACAGACCTAAGGGCCCGGTATGCTCCTGAGGGGGGACCCATGCCGGATTTTTATTTAAAATCCGGCGGGGACTTCCCCTTCAGGATTCATAACAAACGCTGCACACGTGTAGAATTGGCGGGAATCCAAGTCGGATCTCCCGTCGCTTCTATGACGCGCTTGCTGGAATGTGCTGTCACTATTCCAGTGAGTGTGAGATGTCGGCGAGATCTCGGCACCCTGTCGCCGAGTATCAGCGCGACGCTGTCGTGCTAAAAGCACAATATCACAAACACCTACTGTATCTGTTTATATCCCAACGAGACCTTCACTTGGTGCAAGAAGCACACATCGGTATTCAATCACTATCAGACCACGCACCAATTTCCTTAACATTGGACCTCAGGCGTTCAGCGCCTAGACCGAATACGTGGAGACTGAACGCCTCGCTTTTGACTGACCCAGAGCTACTACCAGGGATCACCTCCTCTCTCTCAGAATACTTTCATCTGAATGCTACACCCGAATCTGACCCCTTGATGGTCTGGCAAGCACATAAGTGTTACATGAGGGGGGAGTTGATCAGACTGGGATCCCAGAATAAACGGAAACAAACCCAATTAATTTCGGAACTATCCGATAAAATACATGACCTAGAGAGCCAACACAAACAATCTCTATCACAAAAATCTGCGTTAGAGCTACTTGAAGCCCGAAAAACTCTAAGGGAACTGTTTGACACTAGAACAAAGAGAATGCTATTTTTTAAAAAAAAGCTTTACTATGAGGCAGGAGACAAGACAGGGAAGTTCCTGGCGAGGGCATTACGGGAGGCAAATGCAACTAATCACATTCCCAGCATAAAATCACCCAACGGAACATTAGAAGTCACCACTGAGGATATAGCTGCACAGTTCCATCAATATTACTCAGAACTCTATAACTTGCCGAGACAACACAAACCTCGAACGATTGTTGAGGATAGAGCAGTTGCCATACAAAACTATTTAACTAGGAGCGGCCTCCCCAGACTAGCTGAAGATTTATTGGAACCACTAGAGAGTCAGATATCGGCAGAGGAAACCCAGCAGGCAATCGGGGACATGAAGCCGGGAAAAAGCCCAGGACCTGACGGGTTTACATCTATTTACTATAAAACTTTCTGCGACAAGCTGTTATCACACTTGACAAACGCTCTAAATTCATTATCATCTCCCAGATCGGTGCCAGCTGACTTTCTCTCTGCCCATATAACACTGATACCCAAGCCAGGGAAGGATCACACAGAGTGCTCGAGCTACAGGCCCATATCTTTATTGAACCTTGACCTCAAAATTCTAGCAAAGATAATGGCCAACAGAATGAAACCCCTGTTATCATCCCTGATAGGACAAGAACAAGTAGGATTCATCCCAGGCAGGGAGGCTAGGGATAATGTGATCAAGACTCTGCTTCTAACAAATGAGGCATGTAGGGGTGGCTTCGAGGGCCTTCTCCTGTCCACGGACGCGGACGCGGAGAAGGCCTTCGATAGAGTCGCATGGGACCTGTCAAAAGAGGTCGTAATTGCAAATGGGACTAGGCAGGGATGCCCCCTGTCCCCACTCCTGTTCATCCTGACGTTGGAACCCTTCATTAGGACGGTCAACAAAGATGACTCAATAACAGGATTTACAATAGCCAACACAAAATACAAAACAGCGGCCTATGCGGACGACCTCCTGTTCTTCCTGACGGGTCCCCATATCACAATACCTAATTTGATGAAACAATTCTCCACCTATGGTTATATATCGAACCTCAAAATCAATTTTTCCAAATCAGAAGCAATGAATATCTCTCTAACACCAGAATCCTTAATAAAAACTAAAACCAACTGCCCCTTTAAATGGGTGTCGGGTGCACTTAAGTACTTGGGAGTCTGGCTGACACCCACCCTGACCTCTGTCTTTGAACAGAACTTCCCCACACTATTGAAAGACATACGTAAAGACCTGCAAACCTGGAATACCAGATTCTTTTCCTGGTTTGGGAGAGCCGCAATTTTGAAGATGGTAATTCTTCCACGATTGCTTTACCTCCTCAGGGCCCTCCCAATCAGAATCCCCCAAGCGTTCTTTAGATCATTGCAATCAGCTCTAGTCCAATTCCTTTGGAAACATAAAAAACCTAGAATAAAGTTTTCTCTACTCACAAGACCGAAGGACAGGGGCGGTATGGGGCTCCCAAACTTCTACAACTACTACCTGGCATCTCACCTCACAAGGGTGATAGACTGGCATTGCCACGGCGGGTCTAAGGACTGGGTTGGGCTGGAAAACTCACTGTTTGGGACCCCCCTGACGTTCTCACCCTGGATCCCGTGGCGGTGTCAACCCGATTCCGTCAAGAGAAACCCATTGACTGGCACTACCCTACGCCTGTTCCACGAGATAGCCTCCAAAACTGACCTGACAGACGTACTAAGCCCACTCACCCCACTAAGAGACAACCCGGACTTCCCCCCGGGAGTGGGGAATGATTCCATGCTTTCACCCAAGACCAATAGCTCGCTCCTACTAACAGACTGTTTCCGTAACGGAAAGTTCAAAAACCTCACAGCACTTAAACACGACAATGGACTACGGGCACTATCCTGGTTGTCATTTTTTCAGATCAGGGACTACGCGACTTCGGGAGAGGGGAAATGTTTTTTCTCACGGGAACTAACCAACCTCGAACAGGCCTGTGTAGATGGCTCACAGTTTTTTGGGGCGACCTCCACCAGCTATGCTTGGATACAAATATCGCTTACCCCGTCGGACGACAGGTTTAGACGACTGTGGTCCAATGAACTAAACACAAACATCACTGAAAAGCAATGGGCACAGGCCTGTATCCTATCACATAAATGTTCTATAAGCACTAAATTACAGGAGATGTCTTACAAACTAATGACTCACTGGTATGCCACACCAGACAAACTACACAGATGGTTCCCACAGAACTCGGACAAGTGCTGGAGGTGTGGGACTGAAACAGGTACCCTCAAACACATTTGGTGGGACTGCCCGGGCATTTCCGAATACTGGACCAAAGTAAGAGGGGTTGTGAGACAGATCACGGAGACCAGCCTTAGACTAGATGCAGCCTGCTGCTTACTCCACATTACAAACTTCTCGATGAAACGTTACAAAAATTCGCTCACCAAGCACCTCTTGAACGCGGCTAAATCCTTAATTCCTGTTCTCTGGAAAAGCACTAAGCCACCCTCCATCCGTGATTGGCTTAAAAAAGTGGATGACACATGCCACATGGAAGACACTTCAGCCCAGAATTCCGACAAAGCGGAAAAGTATAGGGAAACATGGTCTCCGTGGTTTGTTTTCAAGACCTCCTCGGAATACAACCTAGCCTTGGCACTGTGAGATATTAGCTGGATCAGTCTGATATTCTTCTGGTGCACTACAATACATAGACAAACATGGCTCACTGAGATAACTCCTTCCAATCGGGCCTTCTGAGTAATCGTGGCGACCTGCAGTCGGTGTGAAAATCCCTTCCCTTCCTTACCTGACCTATATTTCTTTCTTACCCCTCTTCCTCCTCTCATATCACTCACTACATTAAGAATAATTTGTTTCATGCAATGCTTTATTTAATTATAGACCTATTGGTATACGGATCTGGAGCCGCCCTAGTCCAGGTGGCTGCTCAGTGCTGCCGCGGATACAGGACGGTGTACATCCACGTCTTATGTTGAGACCTTGAACAAGTTAATGCTCTTATGCCAACTAGATTGAATACTGTAATTTCATTTCATTTACATTATTACACTACTGAATAATCTGTTCAATACGAAATCTGTAATGCAATATTTGGCTTTAATAAACCTTTGATGATAAAAAAAAAAAAAACTCTTTCTTCTTTGGTTCCCAGATCCGACCTCAACGCTTGGTACATAAATGATAGTTTGACAAAACCCATATAATCGATTACAAATAGAAACAGCCATACAAGATTATCGTAAGAATAACAGTACTACTGATACAGATCCTCTAACCCTCTGGGAAGCCCTGAAACCATATATTAGAGGGGTCTGCATTAGCCAAGCCTCTCACCACCGTAAGATAAAATGTCAACTCCATAAACAGTTAGAAGAGGCCTTCTAGAAAGCTTCTGAGGATTTCCAAACACCCTCTCCATCAAACAAATTAAACTATGACAAGAATCGGCAGAAAATATCCTTTGCTAATCCAAAGATTCCTTTTATATAATGGCGAACAAGCCAGACACATTTTTAGCCTTAAGCCCTGTACACACGATCGGTTTGCCTGCTGAGAACAGACCGATGGACTGTTTTCAGCGGACAAACCGTCCGTGTGTGGGCCCGACCCATCGGTTTGTTTTCCATCGATGAAAAAAAAGAAAATTTTAAAAAAAAATGTCTATGGATAAAAAAAAATTGATAGAAAAAAAACGATCGTCTGTGTGGAAGTCCATCTTAAAAAAAAAAATCCACGCATGCTCAGAATCCAGTCGACGCATGCTCGGAAGCATTGAACTTAATTTTTCTCACAATGTCGTAGTGTTTTACGTCACCGTGTTTTGGCACGGTCTGATTTTTGATTTGTATGAATCCAAATTGAGATCCAGTCATCATCAGATAGTGAGATCTGAAGGTCATTTTCCCATTTTTCATGGATGAGGGCCATAGCGGTGGTTTGTGGCGTAAGCCAGGAATATATCACAGAAATGAGATGGCGTTGTGGGGCATTAGACTCGCATAATTTTTCAAAAGGCGTAAGATCCCTGCACCACAAAGCAGATGTTGGCAATTTCTGAAGGAAATGTCTAATTTGGAAAAGTTTAAAGCGTGGAATTTGAAAATCAGGGAATTTTTGGGCCACATCTGAATGGGTCAAGAGTATACCCTCGTCAAAAAACTGATATGCTCGCAAAGAGGGCGCTGTCCTGTACACCCGCGGATCAACAGTATTGACGCCATCTGGAAAGCCGGGGTTGTGATTAAGTGGGGTCAGGGGACCTGGATAAGGAGCCGAACTCGAATCTCCACATGTCTTCCTAAGGCAAGCAAGGGTCGGGCCAATCAAAGGGTGCGACGTACACGATTTAGGAGTGGATGGTAGATCTACCCATGGGAGATGTGAAATCTGAAAACCCACAAAAGCTTCCTCCAACTCAACCCAATCTTTATCCCTTCTGTGGACATGCCAGTCCACTATTCTAGTTAGTAGACAAGCTTTGTGATACCGAGACAAATCCGGCACCCCCAATCCACCTTTCAGCTTGGGCATGGTCATTCTTTCCCAGTTTAGCCCAGCTGGACGCCCAGCCCAAAGAAAGGATCTGCATATAGATTTAAAAGAGGTCAGGAAGGTGGCGGGGAGTTTGATGGGTATAGCCTGCAACAAATATAGGAGCCTTGGAAGGACATTAATTTTTAAAACGGCCGTCCTTCCAAACCACGAAATTGTACCCTTAGTCCAGGCTTCCAAATCGGTCTTAACTGATTGTAGAGCTGGCAAAAAGTTCCGTGCATATAGGTCAAAGTTTTGTGGGCAGTTTGATTCCTAAATATGCGATTTCACTAGGGTCCCATTTAAAAGGGAAAATTTTGTTTGCAGAGGGCCACAACATCCTGTGAGAGGGAAACGTTTAGGGCAGTCGATTTTCCGAAATTGATTTGTAAGTTAGAGAGTGCGTAAAATAATTTTAAATCCTTGAGTAGATTAGGTATAGAAACCAGAGGATTCGTCAGGAATAAAAGGACGTCGTCCGCGTAAGCGGCTACCTTATATTGTCTCCTCTTAATGTTGACTCCCTGTACATCTGGATTAAAAAAAAAAAATAGGGGTGAAAGGGGGCATCACTGCCTTGTGCCATTATGAATGAATGAATGAAAAACTTATAAAGCGCGGCGCATGCGAACTGAATCGCTTCTGGGCGCTAGTTGTTCGTGTCTCATGACATCAAAAGAGCAGAGTTTTGATCTGTCTTCTGAAAGTCAGGTGGTTTTCCTCCAACCGAATGCTGGTTGGTAAAGCGTTCCATAGTCTAGGACCCTGAAAAGCAAACCTTCTTTCTCCTTTGGACTTGTATTTGGTTTTTGGTACCCTGACCAGATTTTGGTCGGTGGATCGCAGAACGCGATTCGAATTGTGAGGTTCTATCTTGTCGCAAAGATATTGCGGAGCCTTCCCATGGATGCACTTATGTGTCAGGCAGCACATAAACGGAAAAAAACTCTGGACAGCCGCACTCCAAAATGACTTAAAATAAAGTTGGTCTTTTATTGTAAAAAGTACATGCAGGCACTGCAAACAACGAATACAGAATGGCCGACGCGTTTCACGCTGCAATTCAGCGCTTAGTCATGGCTTATGTGTCAGGCAGAGTGCTTTAAATGCAATTCTGTCTTTTACTGGCAGCCAGTGAAGGGTTCTCAACGAAGGTGAGATTGATTCCCATTTTTTTTTCCCAGTCACCAGTCTGGCGGCCGTATTCTGAACGACTTGCAGACGGGAGATTTGGTACTTTGGGAGTCCGAGGTACAGGGCGTTAGCATAGTCCAGTCTGGAATTCACGATTGTTCCCACCACGACTGCTACGTCTTCTTTGGGGATAAATGGAATAAGTCTGCGTAGTAGGCGCAACAGATGGTGCGCTCCGCTGACTACTGACCCTATTTGTGCGTCCATTGTCATGAAGGTGTCGAAGATGACCCCGAGACTTTTGACTTTGGAGCTAGGGGTGATGATTTGGCCCAGAATGGGCGGCGGTGTCCAGGTTGTTGCCAGTTGACTCTGTTTTCAGGAATTCTGTTTTTGAACTGTTGAGTTTAAGATAACTCTTAGTCATCCAGTTTTCTATCAAAGAGAGACATTTCTCTAAACTGGGATGATGATCCTTTTTGTTGCAGATGCGAAAATACAGTTGCGTATCGTCTGCATAAGAGTGATAGAGTAGTTCTTGGCTACTGATAATATCAAAGAGAGGGCGAAGATAGATGTTGAAAAGCACCGGTGACAGGGGGGATCCTTGGGGAACTCCACATGACACCGTGCGCTTTTCCGACGTGAAACAACCCAATTTAACTGTTTGTGATCGGTTTTCAAGAAAGGAAGAAAACCATGGTAAATCACCTTCTGCGACTTCTGCTACCTTGGCTAGTCGCATCAGTAACAGTTTGTGATCTACCGTGTCAAAGGCTGCGCTTAGGTCCAGCAGAACCAGGAGACAAGATTCTCCTTCGTCTGCGGCCTCGAGGGCATCGTCCCATATTTTGAGTAAGGCCGTTTCTGTCCCGTGTCCGGGATTATGTACCGAGAAGGTGTCCGATAGTCGGCCGTTAACCCTAACCCGGGCTGAAGGTACCGAATAGAGCGCCATAATCATTTGCAGAAAGCGTTGAGGTAAACCAAGCTTGCGAAGCGCTGCTTCCATGTAGTCCCAGGCCACCCTATCGAACGCCTTCTCGGCATCAAGAGACAGCAAGAATCCCCTGGTCTTGGACGTGGATAACCAGTGATGAACATTTATTGCCTTCGTGGTGTTATCCCTGGCCTCCCTTCCAGGGACAAATCTAACTTGGTCGGTAGAGATAAAAGTCGGGAGGAGGGAAAGCAATCTGTTGGCTAATATTTTTGCGAATAATTTTAGATCCACATTTAATAACGATATGGGACGGTAATTAGGGACTAGTGTGTGGTCTTTCCCGGGCTTCGGGATTAAAGTAATGTGCGTTTCCAGTAAGTCAGATCCAGTAGAAGGGGAGAAAGGAATGTCATTAAACGCTTTGACAAAATGAGGAATCAGTAGTGATGCATACGTCTTATAGTACCCCGAGGTCAGTCCGTCTGGGCCCGGGCTCTTTCCTGGCTTCAATTGTTTCAGGGCACTCAGTTCTTCATCCACTGACACTGGCTCCTCCAAATGCGACAAGTCAGGGATCTGGGAAGCCGGTAAACCGTAGTCAGATAAAAAAATCATCAATGAGTTTTTTTTCGAGGCGTAAGCATCCCCGACCCAGGCGGAGTAGGTAAATTATATAAGGAGGATAGGAAAGATGTAAATTGTTTGGCAATTAAATCAGATCTATGGAGAACCTCACATGAGGGTGTGGTGATGGAATGAATCGTATTGGCCTCTTTTTTTTCTGCAGTGCATGCACCAACAATCTACCCAACTTGTTTCCAAATTCGTAATAAAGCTTATGGGTTAGGGTAAATTTGTGTGTCGGTCTCTTGTGTAGTTCAGTTTGTAGGTTCTTTCTGGCCTCCAATAAAGCCTTGAGAGAACCCACAGCTACAGAACGTTTGTGGGCGAGTTCCAGTGTCTTAATTCTAGCCGAAAGTTCATCAAGTCGGTCAGATCTAAGTTTGCGACGTCTAGACATAATAGAAATAATTTTCCCTCTAAGAACACATTTGTGCGCTGCCCAAACCGAAGCCGGTGCAACCTCACACGAGGAGTTATCAGAAAAATATTGGGCAATACTCTCTGAAATTTCAGCTGCGTAACCTGGGTCAAGCAGAATAGAATCATCCATCCGCCACACAGGTCTTCCAGGAGTTTGTCCCCTCCAGGACAGCGTCATTGTGATCGGGTGGTGATCTGACAACACCATGGGCTCAATTGATGAATTAGTAAGTCGGATTAGGTCTTCCTGAGTGATGAAAAAAAAATCAATTCGAGAATATTTGATATGTAGAGGAGAGTAATAAGTATAGTCTTTTGTCGTAGGGTGTAGTGTACGCCATGTGTCGTGTAAAGTTAATAAGTCCAATTGAGTTTTGATGGCCCGGAGAGTGCGATAAGTCAGGCAAGAGGATCCACTCGAGGTGTCAAGAAGGGGAGTCAGGGGAACATTAAAATCCCCTCATAAGACCAACATCCCAGACTGGAAGACAGTAAGTCGTTGGACAACGTCTCTAAAAAAACTAACATGTTGTGAATTGGGTGCGTAAATATTAGCAACGGTCACCGGAGAGTTGTGCAACTTACCCCACGGGTCTCGCTCAACAGCCTCAACCTGGAAGGGGCAGTGTTTAGATAATAAAATGGATACCCCCTTTGACTTTGAAACATCATTCGTGGCATGAAATAAGGTTGTGTTAGTCATGTCAGCCATCGCCTCAGGAGGGAATGGGGAATAGGACAAAAAAGGTGAGGAGAGGAAAGAAAAAGGGAAACTGAAAGGAGGAGAGTAGCTTAGCTAAGCAGGCAAAACGTCAGGACTAACAGAGGAGAGTTCTGCGCAACAATTCGAAATATGGAAGTTATCCAAATGGATAAACGCCTAACGGCAGGAGGTGCGGTGCACCCTAAATAGGTATACCACAACCAGCGGGTATAAGAGCTACCAGGCCCAACCGTGTGGGGGTTGGCCAGTCCGAGCCTGGAAACGGAAATTGATAAAGTGAAACGATCAACTGTCACTATAAACAATTAAGTTTTAACAACGTAAGTGTCCCATGCCACCCCAGGACAACCCCTCAAAATTAATGGGCTTGCTACCAGCCAAGTAAAAGGACGGGCATAGACCATTTCCCTGGGAATATTATAAATGCCAAAGTACAGGAATGCTATCCACTCACGGGTAGATCCCTTATTGTACAATCAAAATCAACATTCCCCTTCAGTGCAGTGGCATAATCCCCCTACCCCCGGCCCAAGAGTAAACCCCCCCCCCCAGGCAAGTCGGGCACCTATATGTCCCCCCCCTGCCGGAAATCGGGGAACCACCGCACTCCGCACCCAAGGGTTAGTCAGTTTCCCCTCAAAACCTAAAAATCGATTAGTATTTTAAACATATATAACCAAACTATTAGCATGCCATACAGTTCAGATAATACTCTACTATCATAATCCTCCCGGTTTCGTAGAACTAGAAGGATATATCATAACCAGTGTAAGAAGTATCCTGATAATTATAGTCTCAGGGGTGAAGAGAAAGGATCCAGATTTGTGAGCCTGCAGCTGAAAGTCTCACATCCGTCTAGTCCTGGAAGGATGTGGCTCCGTAAATGCAAAAAGGAGAGGCGTCTATATGGATGACGAGTAAGGATGCCATCTTGTAAGAAGCAAGATCCATGTCCATAAAGCCCCCCCTCAGCATAGCGTCCGTGTAAGCCAAGGAGCTTTTCTGATCCAGGACAACACTAGCTCTACCCCAGAAGATTGAGAAAACAAAGTAAAGTATCTTGAAATCGCTCATCCCTGAATGCCATGCTTAATCCGTGCATTAAGTTAAAAAGTTCAGGATACCTACACAGAAGAAGCAGTTTCAGAGAGGCATTGGTAGCCTTAAGATGTACAATAGCACTATGAATGCCAGAGTATCAACATCTCTCCATATTAGACCGGTACCTGAAGATCCGAGCCCAGATGTCGTTGTAAGGGGTCATCTCCCAATTTTGTAGCCGTAGGATAACGCTAGAGGAAGTTTGAAGCAGTTCCAGGCTAGGCGTATCAGAGGCCTCCTTTCCGTGACACAGCCCTTCATAACCATAAAAGCAACGGCGAGCAGCAGCGTCTTATGGTGGAGCCTGAAAGATAGGGCAAGAATCTCGAGGGAGGCGAATAGAATTCTGATGTGTCTGACCACGCCTCCAAATCGCAAAGCGGTCTGGGTAGTGTAGTTCTACATAAGCAACGACGATCAGTTGCTTAGTATGGCTGAGCCGAAAGGGAAAGGCATGAGTCTCGAGGGAGGCGGTTGAAAATCTGACGTGCTCAGCTACGCCTCTAAATTGCAATATCTTTAATATCTTTTGCCACACTCCTGAGATCCTCAATAGTCAGAGAACGTTGTGGTGCGATACCCTGTGTCCCTGAAACCTCCGGTCCCAAAGGAGCAGAAGAAGGGTTAGGTGCCGGGCTGAGAACAATTTCAGTATTATCCATTTGCTGCGTCTGAGAAAGTCCTGAGGTAATCCTCTGGCGGGAAGACGCCATGTTCCCTCTGTTAGCGCGGAACATGTCCGGGATCGTCTGCGTCACAGTACCGCTATTTTCCCTGGGCGAACGGGATCTAGAGGCAGATGATGACCTAGAGGCAGTACCCATACCGATAAGAGTCCGTAAATTCGGGCTGGGTGATTCGTTTCAGGTTAAAGTTATCCCGGGGTGACAGGAGCTCTGAAGCTAAGCGTCCATTCTCCCTCACGGTCCGGCCACGCCCCCCCTTTTATAAATATACAAAAAAATGTTGAGAGAGAGATGGATGAGAGAGAGAGATGGATGGGAGAGAGAGATGGATGAGGGAGAGAGATGGATGAGGGAGAAAGGGAGGGATGAGAGAGAGGATGAGCATGTATGGGAATGACATCAACGCAGCCCAGCCAATGCAAGTGACCGAAGGCACAGAGTCCAGAAGGAAGATGGAAGCGCCCGGGACCCACCGGACAGATCACAGATCGAAGCACTGGAGGGCTCAGTCTGACAATTTAAGTGTACCCTAATGTGCTAATATGCTGTTTATATTTGTACACAATGGCATAACCTACCTCAGGGCCTCTAAAAACTAGTAATGTTAGCAAAGTTTACTACCGCTTTATTATGACAGGATCCCAGGAGCCTCTCATGGGGCTCCTTACTGACCCGGTGGCCCTTGGGCAGTGCCTAAGTGCATAGTTGCCAACATTTCAAAAATATTTTTAAGGGACACTTTTTTTTACAAGTGCTATATTTAGAGTAGCTGAGATCCCCTATGTTCCTCTATACATCACAGTAGAAATCACAAAATTAAATAAGTACTAATAATGGGCAGAACAAATGAGGGTGGAGAAGATTTCCTTTAGTTGAAATAACAAAAAAGTGTGCTGTTCTAAAGCTAGTAATATTAAGGATATTCAGTATAATTTTAAAGAACTGTTTTTGTGGGTAAGAAGCGTAGGAGAGGAGTAGGGATGGTATAAAACTGGGAAGTATGTGCAGGTGATGGAGAGGAGTATGGAGGGTATGACAGTGGGCAGTATGTACAGGAGGAGTGTGGAGGGTATGACAGTGGGCAGTATGTATAGAAGAGGAGTGTGGAGGGTATGACAGTTGGTAGTATGCACAGCAGAGGAGTGTATGACAGAGGGTAGAATGTACCAGAGAGGAGTGTAGAGGGTATGAAAGTGGGCAGTATGTACAGGAGAGGAGTGTGGAGAGTATGACAGTGGGCAGTATGTACAGGAAAGGAGTGAGGAGGGTATGATGGGAGGTGGTATGTACAGGAGAGGAAAGGCCTAGTTAGACTTACCGGTGATGGTATTTCTAAGAGCCTTTCAGGACAACCTTGGAGAGAGCGCAGCTCCGCCCACTTTTTAGGAAACACACATGATCCTTTAAGATCCCTCCTCTTCCACCATGGCCTCAGTTATTGTGGTCTCCGACAACTGGAAAACAAAGCACAGAAGAACCACAACAAACCATGATAGACATTTAAACCATACTTTTATTCAAATACCTAGGGAGGGAAAATAGCGGTTGTCCTGAAAGGCTCTTAGAAATACCGTCACCGGTAAGTCTAACTAGGCCTTTCTCAAATCGCCTTTCAGGACAACCTTGGAGAGGATAACCGAGTAACTTACCCTAGGGTGGGACCACTGCTTGCAGTACCTTCCTGCCGAAGGCTTGCTCCGCAGCGGACAGTAAGTCTAGCCTGTAGTGCCACAGAAAGGTCGAATAGCTGGACCATGTAGCTGCCTTGCAGATTTGGTCAGGCGTGGCACCGCCTCTTTCGGCCCAGGAAACTGCCGTAGATCTTGTTGAATGGGCCATAATTCCTGAAGGAGGCACCTCTCCTTTGGCTAGATAACTCTCTGCGATGGCTTGTTTAAGCCATCTACCTAACGTGCTTTTGGAAGCCTTCTCTCCTTTACGTGATCCCGAGAATATTATGAACAAGGCGTTCGACTTCCTGAATTCCTTGGTGACCGAGAGGTATTGAAGTACACATCTTCTTACGTCGAGAGTATGAAAGGTTTCTTCCCCTGCATTAGAGGGAGCTGAAGAAAAAGTAGGAAGGATTATTTCCTGAGACCTGTGAAAGGTTGATGAGACCTTAGGAAGAAAGGCTGGATCTGTTTGAAGAATTATCCTGTTCGGAAAAATTCTTAAATAAGGCTCTGTAACTGCCAAAGCTTGGATTTCGCTGACCCTTCTTGCGGTCGTGATGGCCACCAAAAAAATTGTTTTTAGTACTAAATCTTTCAAAGAAATATACCCTATGGGTTCAAACGGAGCCCCCGTGAGACCCTGTAACACAATTGATAAATCCCAACTGGGAAAGGCTTTAACCAGTTCCCGACCCCCGCATGTACATATACGTCCACAATATGGCACGTACAGGCACATGGGCGTACATGTACGTCCCCGCCTTACCCGAGTTCGGGGGTCCGATCGGGACCCCCTCCGGTACATGCGAGGGCCGGGAACGGTGTACGGGAGGTCCGGGAGGAGGGGGCGGCTATTGGTTTCCAGCCGTCCCCTCTCGATCTCCCTCGGCGAATCAGCTTCCACCTGAGCCCTCCCTGCCTGTGTAACTGTAAACACAGGCAGGGAGGAAGTGACGTTTTCTCCCCTCTGGCGGTCTTTTCGTCCGGTTCCAGAGGAGAGAAGACGTCAGTACTGTGAGTTGCACCAACAGCACACTGACACAGCACACATAGGTACATAACCCCCCCCGATCACCCCCCCAGCACCCCCAGATCACCCCCTGTCACAGTGTCACTGATTGCAGTGATCATTTATTTTCTGATCACTGCTTTTAGTGTCAGCGTGACAGAAAAAAGTGTCAGGGCAGTTAGGTTTAGGCCCCTTTAGGTCCAGGGTAGCCCCCTACCCCCCCCAATAAAGGTTTAACCCCTGATTGCCCCTAGAGTTAACTCTTTCACCCCTATTGCCAGTGTCACTAAGCGATCGGTTTCTGATCGCTGTATTAGTGTCACTGTTGCCGCTAGGCAGTTAGTTTTTTTTTAGGTTCGCCGCCAGGTTTATATAGCGTTAGGTACCCCCATAAATAAAGGTTTTAACCCCTGATTGCCCCTAGAGTTAACCCTTTCACCCCTATTGCCAGTGTCACTAAGCGATCGGTTTCTGATCGCTGTATTAGTGTCACTGTTGCCGCTAGGCAGTTAGTTTTTTTTTGAGGTTCGCCGCCAGGTTTATATAGCGTTAGGTACCCCCATAAATAAAGGTTTTAACCCCTGATTGCCCCTAGAGTTAACCTTTTCACCCCTATTGCCAGTGTCACTAAGCGATCGGTTTCTGATCGCTGTATTAGTGTCACTGTTGCCGCTAGGCAGTTAGTTTTTTTTTAGGTTCGCCGCCAGGTTTATATAGCGTTAGGTACCCCCATAAATAAAGGTTTTAACCCCTGATTGCCCCTAGAGTTAACCCTTTCACCACTGATCACTGTATAAGTGTCACTGGTGACGTGGTTAGCCAGTTAGTTATTTAGTTATTTTAGGTTCGCCACCAGGTTTTTAGAAAGCGTCAGGTACCCCCATATATTACCGAATAAAGGTTTTTGCCCCCTAGTTAACCCTTTCACCAGTGATCACCGTATAAGTGTTACGGTTGACGCTGGTTGGTTAGTTTGCTGTTTATAGCATCAGAGCACCCTCCGTATATAACCCAATAGGTTTAACCCCCTGATCACCCGGCGGGTGATATAAATTTAATTTTAGCGCCAGTCAGGGTCTGCGTCGCCCCAGGCAGCGTTAGGTTAGAGCCAGTACCGCTTACACCCACTCGCTAAGCATACACCCCCCTTGGTGGTATAGGATCTGAACGGATCGATACCTGATCTGATCAGATCTATACTAGCGTACCCAGCAGTTTAGGGTACCCAAAAACGCATTGTTAGCGGAATCAGCCCAGATACCCGATAAGCACCTGCGTTTTCCCCCTCTGCCCAGCCCAACCCACCCAAGTGCAGTATCGATCGATCACTGTCACTTACAAAACACAAGACACATAACTGCAGCGTTCGCAGAGACAGGCCTGATCCCTGCGATCGCTTACAGTTTTTTTTTAAGCGTTTTCTACGTTTGCTTTTCTACAGATCAGGTGCTTTTTTTACCTGTGAATCCTTACCATTGTACCACTAAATTTAGAGTCCAAAATGGCAAACCGAAGGTACAATGATAAGCAGGCCTTGGAGTTCATGTGCATGTCAGATAGTGAAGAGGAGGAGGTCACGCATCTGACAGATTCTGGCTCAGAATACGAACCCGTTTACGACAGCGGCTCCATGTCAGATAGCTCGCACGACGAAGTTGAGGTCCCTGCTAAGGCCAGGCGTACCCGATCCCATTCTGATGTTGTTGAGCAGCAAGAACCGCAGGACCCTCGTATGGAGCAGAGATCCAGTACTAGCGCCGCTATTCCTTCTGGTGGATTGGCAAGCACCAGCGGCCTAGTACACCCTGGTCGTTTATCCAGCACTGCAGTAACACTTGGTGACGTGGCGAGTCCCATAAGTGCAGTTCAAGCTGGCGATGTGGCAAGCACAAGTAGTGTCCCGCTGCCACCAAGAAGAAGACAGAGACAGGCCCGTCGTGCCCATAGTGCCCTTCCTGTAGAATTTGCCTATCCTGATTGGGTCCCCACCACTTCTACAGCACCTGTACTTCCCCCATTCACTGGCCAACCCGGTATTCAGGTGGATACAGCGAACTTTACGTCACTTGATTTTTATTCGCTGTATTTCACGGAAGATCTCTATAGATCTATTGTGGACCAGACTAATTTATATGCTGGTACCTACATCGCCGCTAACCCCCAGTCTCGCCTTGCCAAAGAATGGAAACCTCTCGAGGTTTCCGAATTTAAGACCTTTCTGGGCCTTACCCTCAACATGGGCATACACAAATTTCCGTCATTGCGGATGTATTGGTCCACACATCCCATCGACCATATGCCAGTTTTCTCTGCTCACATGGCCAGGAAACAATACGAGGCGATCCTGCGGTTCCTGCATTTCAGTGACAATGCACTTTGTCGTCCACGTGGAGACCCTGAATTTGACCGGCTCTACAAAATTCGGCCCCTCGTAAACCATTTCAACGAACGTTTTGCAGCCTTGTTTAATCCCCAGCAGGTTGTATGCGTTGATGAGTCCCTGATTAAATTTGCTGGCCGCTTGTCTTTCAAACAGTACCTTCCCAGCAAGCGTGCCAGATACGGGGTCAAGCTCTATAAGCTCTGTGACAGGGCCACAGGCTACACATGGAGCTTTAGGGTTTACGAGGGAAAAGATAGTCAGGTAGAGCCGGAAGGATGCCCAGATTACATGGGGAGCGCTGGCAAGATTGTTTGGGACTTGGTGTCACCCTTATTCGGAAAGGGGTACCATTTGTATGTGGACAATTTTTACAGCAGCGTGCCACTTTTTAGCCACTTATTTGATCAACAGATTGGAGCATGTGGCACCGTGCGACCTAATCGCCGGGGCTTCCCCCAGCGGCTTGTAGATGCCCGTATTAGGCCGGGGGCGAGAGCCTGCTGCAGATGTAAAAATTTGCTCGCTGTGAAGTGGCGGGACAATAGGAATGTTTTCGTTCTTACCACCCTTCACGCAGACACGACAGTCCAAATTCATACGGCGACTGGTGTTGTGGAGAAACCCCTCTGTGTCCACGAATATAACCTTAATATGGGAGGGGTGGACCTCAACGACCAGTTAATGGCGCCGTATCATATTGCCCGTAAGACGAGACGCTGGTACAAAAAAGTGTCTCTAAATTTATTTCAATTGGCTCTACTGAATGCTCATGTCGTATACAGAGCTTCAGGACGGAATGAATCCTTCCTTCAATTCCAAGTAAAAAATAAAAACACACAAAAAAATATAAAATAAAAAAAAAAAAAATAGTTGTCGTTTTATTGTTCTCTCCCTCTCTATTCTCTCTCTATTGTTCTGCTCTTTTTTACTGTATTCTATTCTGCAAAGTTTTATTGTTGTTATGTTTTTTCATGCTTGCTTTTCAGGTATGTAATTTATTTTACTGTTTTCAGGTACGCCATTCAGCTGTTGCGCGGACTTATTTATCTTGACAGCAACAGCGTTTGCTCCCACGATATATAAAGCCGCGACTCCAGTGCTGTAGGAGGTGATTTCACCACCACAGTTAAAAAAAAGAGCATATATGCCGAAGCATGGGGGCAGCAGGGGCGGAGGAGCGATTTTGCTCCTAATGCCGCGTACATACGGTTGACATTCCTACGGAGGCTTTCCCGTGGAAAAGTCTGACCATGTGTACACGGCATAGAAAAGTCCGACCGTGTGTACGCGGCATAGAAAAGTCCGACCGTACGCGGCATAACTTTTTTGCGGGAGGATGCCCCTATGCTTCGGCATATATATATTTTAGGCACAGGTTGCGTTAAAAAATGTTTTATTTTTTACTATGTTTTTTTATAGGTATTTGCTTTGCAGGTATGGTATGATCTTACTGTTATACTGGAATGTTACTTTGTTTTAATGTTAACCACCATTTGCTTAGCAGGTACGCCATTCAGTTGCAGTGCGGATTTATTTAGCATGACAGCAACAGCGTTTGCTCCCACGATATATAAAGCCGCGACTCCAATGCTGTAGGAGGTGATTTCACCACTACAGTTCAAAAAAGAGCATATATGCCGGAGCATGGGGGCATTAGGGGCGGAGGAGCGATTTTGCTCCTAATGCCGCGTACATACGGTTGACATTCCTACGGAGGCTTTCCTGTGGAAAAGTCTGACCATGTGTACACGGCATAGAAAAGTCCGACCGTGTGTACGCGGCATAGAAAAGTCCGACCGTACGTGGCATAGCTTTTTTGCGGGAGGATGCCCCCATGCTTCGGCATATATAAATGGTGCATGTATGCCCATCATTAGAAGTGGGTGGATGAAGGGAGGTATTCTAATGGTGGGCATACCCACCGATCAATCTTTTTTTTGTTCAGCCAACAGGCTGCATGAAAAAAAAAAGATTACAATACATGTCCAACAAGAACCATCAACGTACTGGTATGTTGCTGGACTTTGAATGGTTATACCAGAATGATGCCTGCGGGTTTAGGCATCATCTTGGTATCATTCTTTTCAGCCAGCGGTCGGCTTTCATGTAAAAGCAGTCCTAGCGGCTAATTAGCCTCTAGACTGCTTTTACATTCAGTGGGAGGGAATGTCCCTCCCCCCCAGATATAAACGGCGCCATTGAGAATATGGGAAAGCATTTTATCACACCGATCTTGGTGTGGTCAGATGCTTTGAGGGCAGAGGAAAGATCTAGGGTCTAATAGACCCCATTTAAAAAAAAAAAAGAGTACCTGTCACTAACTATTGCTATCATAAGGGATATTTACATTCCCTGAGATAACAATAAAAATGGTAAAAAAATAAATAAATGGAAGGAACAGTTAACAAATAAAATAAAAAAAGCGAAATAAATATATAAAAAAATAAAAAAATAAAAAAAAGCATCCCTGTCCCCCCCTGCTCTTGCGCAAAGGCGAACGCAAGCGTCGGTCTGGAGTCATATGTAAACAGCAATTGCACCATGCATGTGAGGTATCACCGCGAAGGGCAGATCAAGGGCAGTCATTTTAGCAGTAGACCTACTCTGTAAATCTAATGTGGTAACCTGTAAAGGCTTTTAAAGGCTTTTAAAAATGTATGTAGTTTGTCGCCACTGCGCGTTTGTGCGCAATTTTAAAGTATGTCGTGTTTGGTATCCATGTACTCGGCCTAAGATCATAATTTTTATTTCATCAATAATTTGGGCAATATAGTGTGTTTTAGTGCTTTAAAATAAAAAAAAGTGTATTTTTTCCCCCAAAAATGCGTTTGAAAAAACGCTGCGCAAATACTGTGT
The DNA here is from genome assembly GCF_905171775.1 of Rana temporaria. Lineage (NCBI taxonomy): Eukaryota > Metazoa > Chordata > Amphibia > Anura > Ranidae > Rana > Rana temporaria. The sequence continues at coordinate 49,412,415 of NC_053498.1, forward strand.
GGAAAAAAAATTTGCAACACCCACCATTTTAATCTGTAGGGCCTTTGCTTTAAAAAAATATATAATGTTTGGGGGTTCAACTTAACTTTCTTGCAAAAAAATAATATGTTTTTATGTAAACAAACAGTGTCAGAAAGGGCTTTTTCTTCAAGTGGTTAGAAGAGTGGGTGATGTGTGACATAAGCTTCTAATTGTTGTGCATAAAATGCCAGGACAATTGAAAACCCCCCCAAATGACCCCATTTTGGAAAGTAGACACCCCAAGCTATTTGCTGAGAGGCATCTTAAGTCCATGGAATATTTTAGATTTTGACCCAAGTTGCGGGAAATATAAATATATATATATATATATATATATATATATATATATTTTTTTGCGCAAAGTTGTCACTAAATGATATATTGCTCAAACATGCCATGGGCATATGTGGAATTACACCCCAAAATGCATTCTGCTGCTTCTCCTGAGTACGGGGATACCACATGTTTGGGACTTTTTGGGAGCCTAGCCGCGTACGGGACCCCGAAAACCAATCACCGCCTTCAGGCTTTCTAAGGGTGTAAATTTTTGATTTCACTCCTCACTACCTATCACAGTTTCGAAGGCCATAAAATGCCAAAATAGCACAAAAACCCCCCAAATTACCCCATTTTGGAAAGTAGACACCCAAGCTATTTGCTGAGAGGCATGTTGAGTCCATGGAATATTTATTTTTTTTGCCCCAAGTGATTGAATCATGACCAAAAAAAATTAAAATAAAAAAATGTACAAAACATTGTCACTAAATGATATATTTCTCACACATGCCATGGTTATATGTGGAATTGCACCCCAAAATACATTCTGCTGCTTCTCCTGAGTACTGGGATACCACATGTGTGGGACTTTTTGGGAGCCTAGCCGCGTATGAGACCCCGAAAACCAAGCACCGCCTTCAAGATTTCTAAGGACATAAATTTTTGATTTCACTCACACAAATCTTGAAGGCAGTGCTTGGTTTTCGGGGCCCCGTACGCGGCTAGGCTCCCAAAAAGTCCCACACATGTGGTATCCCCATACTCAGGAGAAGCAGCAGAATGTATTTTGGGGTGCAATTCCACATATAACCGTGGCATGTGTGAGAAATATATCATTTAGTGACAATGTTTTGTAATTTGTTTTTTTTGGTCATTATTCAGTGACTTGGGGCAAAAAAATTAAATATTCCATGGACTCAACATCCCTCTCAGCAAATAGCTTGGGGTGTCTACTTTCCAAAATGGGGTCATTTGGGGGGGTTTTGTGCTGTTTTGGCATTTTATTGCCTTCGAAACTGTGATAGGTAGTGAGGAGTGAAATCAAAAATGTATGCCCTTAGAAATCTTGAAGGCGGTGCTTTGTTTTCGGGGCCCCGTATGCGGCTAGGCTCACAAAAAGTCCCACATATGTGGTATCCCCGTACTCGGGAGAAGCAGCAGAATGTATTTTGGGGTGCAATTCCACATATAACTATGGCATGTGTGAGCAATATATCATTTAGTGACAACTTTGTGCAAAAAAAAATCAGTTTGTCATATTCCCACAACTTGTGTCAAAATATAAAATATTCCATGGACTCGACATGCCTCTCAGCAAATAGCTTAGGGTGTCTACTTTCCAAAATGGGGTCATTTGGTTTTTTTTTTTTGCTATTTTGGCATTTTATGGCCTTCGAAACCTTGATAGGTAGTGAGGAGTGAAATCAAAAATTTGTGCCCTTAGAAATGCTGAAGGCGGTGCTTGGGTTTTGGGGCCCCGTATGCGGCTAGGCTCCCAAAAAGTCCCACACATGTGGTATCCTCGTACTCAGGAGAAGCAGCAGAATGTATTTTGGGGTGCAATTCCACATATAACCATGGCATGTGTGAGAAATATATCATTTAGTGACAACTTTTTGTAAACATTTTTTTTTTTTTTTTTTTCGTCATTATTCAATCACTTGGGACAACAAAATTAAATATTCAATGGACTCAACATGCCTCTCAGCAGTTTCCTTGGGGTGTCTACTTTCCAAAATGGGGTCATTTGGGGGGGTTTTGTACTGCCCTGCCATTTTAGCACCTCAAGAAATGAGATAGGCAGTCATAAAATAAAAGCTGTGTAAATTCCAGAAAATGTACCCTAGTTTGTAGACGCTATAACTTTTGCGAAAACCAATAAATATACGCTTATTGCGATTTTTTTTACTAAAGACATGTGGCTGAATACATTTTGGCCTAAATGTTTGACTAAAATTTAGTTTATTCGATATTTTTTACTTTTTGTTATAAGAAAAATCATTTTTTTTTCAAAATTTACGGTCTTTTTGCGTTTATATCGCAAAAAATAAAAATCGCAGAGGCGATCAAATACCATCAAAATAAAGCTCTATTTGTGGGAAGAAAAGGACGCAAGTTTTGTTTCGGTACAACATTGCATGACCGCGCAATTACCAGTTAAAGCAGCGCATTGCCAAATTGTAAAAACACCTTGGGTCTTTAGACAGCGTATTGGTCCGGGGCTTGAGTGGTTAAAGGCTACCGGCCTACTTCGACCCAGTGCCTTGAAAAATCTTGAAATTAAATGTTCCTTAGATAAAGTTCTTTCTAAATAAACCGAAAGAGCTGCCACTTGCGTCCTTTTTTTTTTTTTTAAATCAGAAAGATGTTTATTGTTTAATAGACAAGTACAGAAAAATAGAAACATTACCATTGCACAGACAACAAAGTGATGATTCTTTCAAGGTGTACATCATATAAGAGCAGACCCAAAATACAGGACCCCTACTTCACCCTCAGTCGCCATTCTTCCCCCTCCATCAAAAATACATACCATCCCACCTTACTACCAGTACTACACCATATACACCCTCATAACATCTGATTAGCACCCATTTAGAGACATCTTAGAATCCTGGTCATGACGAGTTCTCTGGGACTCAAACCCGGCGTGTCCAGCCATAACTCCCATATTCTTTCAAACCTGTCAGGGCACCCCCTATGCTGATAAATGTGTTTTTCCATCACCAGCGCTAGTCCCACGTGATTGACCCAGGAGGAGTGAGATGGTGGAGAGGTGGACTTCCACCCCATTAGGATTAATTTCCTAGCCTGGAACAATGTTCTGGAGATAGCCACCCTAGTCGTCTCCTCGGGGACCACCTCCTCCAGCACCCCCAATAAGCAGCACATAGGATCAACCGGAACTTTGGTCTGGAAAACAGAATTAATTGTCCCCACCACCCCAGTCCAATATCTGTGCAGCTTCGGGCATCACCACAAGAGATGTATAAGGTCCCCCTCGTGTTGCTGGCAGCGGCAGCACAACGGGTCCGCCCGCCTACCCATCCTGTACAGTCTCACCGGAGTATAATGTACCCTCAGCAGTATGTATAGTTGCGAAACCTTTTGCGCCACATTTAGGGAACACGTAGTCAAGGATTGCAAGGCCTCCTCCCACTGGTCGTCCGTAACCTGGCCGAGGTCCCGCTGCCAGGCAGAAAGAGCCCCGCACGGGTACTCGTCCAGGTGCTTGGATAATAGCATTTGATAACATTGGGAAATAATTCCCTTGGTTTCAGAGGCAGACCGCAGCAGGTGGAATACTGGAGTGGGTGACAGTGTCCACTCCCACGCACCCCCCTGTGCCGCCACGGCATGCCGAAGCTGAAGGTAAGATAGCCACATAGAGGCCGGCAAGCCAAATCGAGCTTGCAGTTCAGAAAACGAGAGCAGCCTGCCATTATGAAATATCTGGGACAGCATACTTATCCCATGTGCCTTCCATCGGGGCCCCTGCTGCAGTTTAGCTAACTCGGTGTATGAGCAATTGTTCCATATTGGGCTATACTCAGTGAACCCCCTCACCCCCTGAAGCTGTCGTCCCTTGTTCCAGATTTTCTGAGTTAGTGACATTGTCGGGGTCTGTTTATTGGACTTATGGAACATTTGCGCCTCCAGGCCCAGGGGGATGGTCTCCGCCCCAGAAGCAACCAACATTAGCCGTGCCGCCGATCCCACCGGGTCCCGAGCCATGGAGCCTATCAAATGCTGTAACTGGGCAGCGATGTAGTACAGCCAAGGGTTGGGGACCGCCAACCCTCCGTTGTCTTTAGAGCGCTGGAGCTGCTCCAGCCTTATCCTGGGGGTCCTCCCATTCCACAGCAACTTTCTGAAGAGGGTATTCACCACTCTGAAGACCTTTTAAGTGGATAACCACCGGGGAATTATGTAGAAAATACAGCAACTGGGGCATCAAAATCATTTTGATTAGATTGGCTCTGCCTGCTAGGGACATCTTAAGGTTGTTCCACGTGTTAATCTTATCTCTAAAGCGGGATAGCAAGGGATAAACGTTAAGCTTGCAATAATCTGAGATTTTGGGTAAGATTTGTACACCTAGGTACTTAAAGCTATCTACTATAGGGATGGGGCAAGAGGTCGGGAGGGTCACCTCCCTGTCCTCGTCTAACATCAGGAGTGCAGATTTGGACCAATTAATGGTCAGGCCAGAAAAGTAACCAAACTTCTGTATGACAGACATGACCCCCGGAAGTGACAGGGTAGGGTCCTCCAGAAAGAGTAGCATGTCATCCGCGTATAACATAACCTTCTCATGAAGGCCTCCATACCGGAATCCAGCAATCAAGTCGCTCGTCCGTATCAATGCCGCCAGAGGCTCTATAGCAATCGCGAAGAGCAGGGGGGATAGCGGACATCCCTGCCTAGTCCCCCCTGCCCAAAGCAAAACTTGCGTCCTTAGGGTGCTAATTGCTAACCCCTTCTCCATTCCTGCATGAAGAAATTCCACAACTGAAATGACGCTATTAACCTGGAAATTCTTGGACGTACACCAATTCTTGGACGTACCTTGAGGTAAATTGCTCTGGTTACACTTTTCCTGCTGTCTAGTAGAGTTCTTATCACTTTATCAGAGAGTCCCTTTGATCTTAAAAGGTCTTCTTCAGAAACCAGGCCGTCAACTGTAAACGTTCCACTTCCGGATGGTTCACAGGACCCTGAGACAGCAGGTCTTTCCTGAGTGGTAGTTTCCACGGTGGTTTTGTGGCTAAATTCTGAAGTGATGCAAACCACTGTCTTTTTGGCCAGTAGGGAGTGATTAAGATCAGACTGGCTTTTTCTTCCCTGAACTTTCTTAGGACTAGTGGTATTAGTGTGAAAGGGGGGAAGGCGTAGCACAGCTGGTAGTGCCACCACTGGGCCAGAGCGTCTATGGCCACTGCCTGGTCCTCTCTGTGAAGGGAGAAGAATCTCCGCACTTTCGCATTCTGCTGGCGAACAGGTCTATCTGTGGCTGACCCCATTCCTGAGTGATTTTCGTGAAAACGTCCGTGTTTAAGCTCCATTCTGCCTCCACTATGCACCTCCTGCTTAGTAGGTCCGCTAACAGGTTTTGAGACCCTTTTAGGTGTACCGCTGACAGGGATGCTACATTTAGCTCTGCCCAAGACAGAAGATGGTTGGCCAATTGCATAAGACCTCTGCTTCTGGTTCCCCCCTGCTTGAGGACGTAAGCCACTGCTGTGGTGTTGTCCGACAGGACCTGCACGGGGTGACCCTTCACTATTTGATGAAAGGCCTGAAGCCCCAGGAATATAGCCTTTAATTCCCTCCAGTTTTAAGACCTTCTGGCTTCTGGTTTGGACCAGGTGCCCTGAGCAGTCTGTCCCTTTAGATGGGCTCCCCAACCCCAGGAACTCGCGTCTGTTAGGCGCTTCTCTACCGGAAAGACCCAGGGAAGACCCTTGGTCAAATTGACGGGATTTCTCCACCACCAGAGTGCTCTTTTTACGTTTGATGTCAATCTGAAACATTTCTCTAGTGACTCCTGGTGTGACCAGGATTGAAGAATGCTCACCTGAAGAGGACAAGAATGTAACCTCGCCCATGGAACTGCCGGGATTGAGGCTGTAAGTAGTCCCAAGACTGCCATTGCTGTCCTGACTGACACCCCTAGGTTTGTCTGTACCTGAGCCACAGCGAGCAAAACCTTCTCTATCTTCTCCTGAGGCAAAAAAAAATTCTGAAGGATTGAATTTATGGTATACCCCAGAAACCTTGTCTCTTGAGATGGTACCAGATTTGATTTCTCGCGGTTTAGTAGCCAGCCAAGAGCTCCGAGATGGACCTGCGACACCTGAAGGTTCGGCGCAAGCTGATCCCGGGAGTCCGAAGAATAGTAGGTTGTCCAAGTATGGGACGACCGCAACCCCTTTCAGCTTCAGTGGTTCCAAGGCCTCCGCCATGATCTTCGTGAAGATCCTGGGGGAGGAGGAAAGGCCGAAGGGAAGGGCCCTGAATTGAAGATGCCATACCCTGGACCCCAAATTCACTGCCAGTCTGAGGAACTGCTGGGATGCTTGGGCAATCGGGACATGCAAGTAAGCATCCCTGAGGTCCAGGGATGCCATGAAGCAGCCGGGGGTCAGTAACTTTGTTATTGAGTAAATCGTATCCATACGGAAATGTTTGTACTTGATTAACTTGTTTAAAACCTTTAAGTTCAGAATCAGGCGAAATTTGCCTGAGGGCTTTTTGACCAAAAAAATGTGGGAATAGAAACCCTGGCCTTCCTGATGTTCTGGGACTTGGTAATTTTTCAACCCAGCACTCTAGATTGCGGGCGACTACTGTGGCGGCCATAGCTGGTTTCAGACTGGCAGAAGTGGAATCCCAGGCCTTCTTTAGAAGGGAATCAGCTCTTTTGTCCATCGGGTCTTTTAGGACCCCCATATCCTCGAGACACTTGCGAGAAAGCGGCGTCTACTTTAGGCCTTTTGTTCCATACCTCTGTGTCACTGTCTTCAAATGGAAACCTTCTTTTAAGGGTTTTAGAAAAAAAAGGAGCCCGTTCAGGGTCTTTCCATTCTTTTTTGATTGTGTCCGAAAGGACCTTGTGGACCGGGAAAACCCGGCTTTTGGATTCATCCAAACCCTGATACATTTTATCATGTAAGGATAACTGAATTTTCTCTTCCTGGATATCCAGGGTAGTGTAAATTGCCTTAAGTAACTCATCCACATCTTCTAAGGACAATTTAAACTTAGAAATTTTGCTACTATCTTCTTCCTCCTGCTCCTCCTCGTCTGAATCCCTGAGGGAGGGGAGAGTACTAGTCCCTTTGTCTGCCGAATCTCCATCTGTTTGTCTAGAAACCAGGATTTTCGGACTAGGTGGTGGCTGCTGAGGCTCCCCTTGATTTGCGGAGCCTTGTGCAATCATGTCCTTAACTGGGCCTAAAGAGCTTGCCAGTTCTTGAACTGAGGAACAAAGGTATTTATACTGTTGTGAAGTTTCCTCTTCCACCAGATTTTTAATGCAGGACCTGCACATTGGTTTTTGCCAAGAATCCCTTAAAGGATTCTTGCAAGATGGGCATTTCCTGGGTGCATCCAAGTGCCTAGTTTTGCCTGCAGATTTTTCCTGCAAAGAGATGAGAAAAAAATTACCATCTCTTTTTATATATTTATTTATTTTTTTAAACACCCAGTGCTGCCACCACAAGAAACAAAAAAAGGGCCTGGAACTAAGTGCCACCACCTCTTACAGACCAAGAGCGTTAACCTGGACTGGAAACCACAGGCTCCCTCGGGGAGGAACATCAATAGACAAACTTAGACCCAATAGAATAAGAATAAAGGCACCGCTGTACCCCTCTTACCTGGGCCTGACCGGTGCTTGCAGCGCCTGTTTCCGCTGGTGCTGTCTGTCTCTCCTCCATTGTAGAGCGCAGCCACGATAATAGCCGGAGAACTCTGTTTTTTTTTAATTTTCCCGGCCTCCCGCGTCATCATCGGGGGCCGGAAATAGAAGCACCGGTCACCTGACCTGCCCCGCAGACGTTGCGTTCCAGGCGTCGGGAACCACTGCGCCACGCCCCCCCAGGAAACGGCGTCACCGTGCACGACGCACTCGCCGTCCGGGACCCGGAACTGTAATGCGGAACACCGCCGACCTGCGGCGGTTACCGCTCGGCTACCAGGCCCTAACGCAGTTCCTGGGCACAAGGACACCCTCTCCCGGGAAACTGAATGCTCCACTGAGCCGGAGCGTCTGGGGACTCCTGAACGCCCCCTCCCCATAGAGGGGGGCCGGGATGGTCACTGCACAAAACAAACCAAAGGTACGCCAAAACCCCTCCGCCTTGGAGAGAGCGCAGCTCCCTGGTTCCCTATGATGCTTCCACCATGGCGGAGGAAACACAATAACTGAGGCCATGGTGGAAAAGGAGGGATCTTAAAGGATCATGTGTGTTTCCTAAAAAGTGGGCGGAGCTGCTCTCTCTCCAAGGTTGTCCTGAAAGGCGATTTGAGAAAGATAGTTGGCAGTATGTAGAGTGTAAAGGGTAAGGTTGGGTTACAGTATGTACAGGAGGAGTGTGGAGGGTAAGGTTGGGTTACAGTATGTACAGGAGAGGAGTGTGGAGGGTATCACAGTGGGCGGTATGTACAGGAGAGGAGTGTGGATGGTATGATAGTGGGCAGTATGTACAGGAGAGGAGTGTGGAGGGTATGATAGTGGGCCCTATGTATAGAAGAGAAGTGTAGAGGGTATGACAGTGGGCACTATGTATAGGAGAGAAGTTTGGAGGGTATGACAGTGAACAGTATATATAGGAGAGGAGTGTGGGGGGTATGACAGTGAACAGTATGCACAATAGAGGAGTGTGGAGGGTATGACAGTGTACTTTGTATAGGAGAGGAGTGTGGAGGGTATGACAGTGAGCACTATGTATAGGTGAGGAGTGTGGAGGGTATGACAGTGAGCAGTATGTACAGGAGAAGAATGTGGAGAGTGCGATAGGGGGCACTATGTATAGGAAAGGAGTGTGGAGAGTGGGATAGTGGGCACTATGTATAGGAGAGGAGTGTGGAGGGTATGACCGTAAGCAGTATGTACAGGAGAGGAATGTGGAGAGTGCGATAGTGGGCACTATGTACAGGAGAGAAGTGTATGACAGCGGGCTTTATGTACAGGAGAGGAGTGTGTAGGGTATGACAGTGAGCAGTATGTACATGAGAGAAGTGTGGCGAGTATGTACAGCTGAGGAGGATGAAGGAATCTGGGAAGGAAAAATGTAAATGTTTGTGGAAGGATGTTTAGGAAATGCGTAGTGGTTAACCACTTAAGACCCGGACCAAAATGCAGCTAAAGGACCTTGCCCCTTTTTGCGATTCGGCACTACGTCGCTTTAACTGACAATTGCGCGGTCGTGCAACGTGGCTCCCAAACAATATTGGCGTCCTTTTTTTCCCCACAAATAGAGCTTTCTTTTGGTGGTATTTGATCACCTCTGCAGTTTTTATTTTTTGCGCTATAAACAAAAATAGAGCGTCAATTTTGAAAAAAATGCAATATGTATATTATCTACACTTTTTTATAAATGCCCCAACCATGTTGTACATTTTATTGTAATTTAATGTTGAAACCAAGTAAAGATTTTAACTTCAATATTATTCAACTACTCTTATTTACCTAGAACATCATGCCGCAAAAAAAAAACCCCACTGGGGGACCTTCCCATTTTTGATACGTATTCTTCTACCTATTTTTGAAAAAAAAAACGCAATAAGCGTTTATCGGTTGGTTTGCGCAAAATTTATAGCGTTTACAAAATAGAGGATAGTTTTATTGCATTTTTATTAATTAGTTTTTTTTTACTACTAATGGCGGCGATCAGCGATTTTTTTTTCGTGACTGCGACATTATGGCGGATACTTCGGACAATTTTGACACATTTTTGGGACCATTTAAAATGCATTGTTTACTGTGGAAATGACAGTTGCAGTTTGGGAGTTAACCACAAGGGGGCGCTGATGGCCTGAAGTGTGTTTACAACTGTAGGGGGGTGTGGCTGTAGGTGTGACGTCATCGATTGTGTCCCCCTTTAAAAGGGATCACACGATCGATGACGCCGACACAGTGAAGAACGGGGAAGTTGTGTTTACACACAGCTGTCCCCGTTCTTCAGCTCCAGGGACCAATTGCGGGACTCCAGCGGCGATCGGGTCCCGGAGTTTCGGACTGGGTCGTGGGTGCGCGCCGTGGGTGTGCACCCACGGCTGGGCAATAGCACAGCACGTACCTGTACGTGCATGAGCCCAGCCGTGCCATTCTGCCGACGTATATGTGCAGGAGGCTGTCCTTAAGTGGTTAAGCGGTGCATACAGGGCCGGACTGGCCTACCGGGATAGCGGGAAAATTCCCGGTAGGCCGCTTGCTTTTCTGCCTGTCAATCAAATACAATCAGCGGCGGCCATAGCTGCGGCCGCTACCGCGGCCGCCACTCTTCAATTGTGCACGGGTGTCGGCTGCACTAAGTTCCCTGGGGCTGCTTTTGCCTAGCTCCAGACTGTCACTGCCGTAGATAAAAGCAGCCGCGGGCCGGCGGGGTGCGGCCGCCATGCTCCTCGCCGCACTTCCCTTCTTACCTAGCCAATCAGTGAGCAGCATCACTGATCATGTGTCTAAGGGGAGGAGCCGAGCAGGAGAAACAAACGTTGGGACGTCACATGTTCCATCTTCCCGCGCGGCGCCAGGACAGCCCACAATGTGTCTGCAGGGTCACGAGTGAGGGGAGAGAGCCGCAGAGAAGTGTCGCCACCCTGCCTTGGAGGCTGGAGCACAAGGTATTTCTCTAATATTAGAGGGGACGGACAGGATAGGACAATTGCGCGGCGGGGCGGGGCGGGGGGGGGGAACGGGGGTTATACAATGTACAGGGAGGGGTGATTCTGTATGAAAAGTTCTCCATCACCTGGTCCCTGTACTCCCCTCCCCCATCCCAGTGTCCCCCTGTACTCCCCTCCCCCATCCCAGTGTCCCCCCCCCTGTACTCCCCTCCCTCATCCCAGTGTCCCCCTTGTGATCTCCTCCCCGATCCCAGTGTCCCCCCTGTGCTCCCCTCCCCCATCCCAGTGTCTCCCCTGTGATATCCTCCCCCATCCCAGTGTGTGTCCCCCCCCCTGCTCCCCTCCGCCATCCCAGTGCCCCCCCCCCCCCGTACTCCCCTCCCTCATCCCAGTGTCCCCTCCCCTGTACTCCCCTCCCTCATCCCAGTGTCCCCTCCCCTGTACTCCCCTCCCTCATCCCAGTGTTCCCCCAGTACTCCCCTCCCTCATCCCAGTGTCCCCCCTGTGATCTCCTCCCCGATCCCAGTGTCCCCCCTGTGCTCCCCTCCCCCATCCCAGTGTCTCCCCTGTGATATCCTCCCCCATCCCAGTGTGTGTCCCCCCCCCTGCTCCCCTCCGCCATCCCAGTGCCCCCCCCGTACTCCCCTCCCCCATCCCAGTGTCCTCCTGTGCTCCCATCCCAGTGTCCCATATCTGCACCCCCCCTTCTCTCTCTGTCACCTACCTTTGCTGCCCTTGCAGTAAAATTGAAATCTGTATAATAATCTCAGAGAGGACGGGGGGAGGGGCATGTGACTTAGGCTACTTTCACACTGGGGCGTTGTGCCGTCGGCAGTAAAGTGTCGCTATTTTAGCAGCGCTTTACTGTCGTTTTTGCGGCGCTATTCGGCCGCTAGCAGGGCGCCTCAAGACTTTGAGTGTCCTGCCAGCACAATGCTAGCGGTCCAAAAGGAAAAAAAAACGCCCGCAAAGCGCCGCTGCAGCAGCGCTTTGCTGGCGGTTCAGCACCGCTGCCCATTTCAATGGGCAGGGGCGCTTTAGAAGCAGTGTATACACCGTTTCTACAGGGCCTCAAAGATGCGGCTAGCTGGACTTTTTTGCGCATCCTGCCAGCGCACCGCTCCAGTGTGAAAGCTTTCGCATTGGAGTGAGAAGAGAGGCTCTTTCAGGGCATTTTGAAGGCGCTATTTTGTAGCGCCTGCGAAGTACCTCAGTGTGAAAGTAGTCTAAGACCCCTTTCACACTGAGGCGTTTTGCAGGCGCTATAACGCAAAAAATAGTGTCTGCAGAGTGCCCTGAAAGAGTGGTTCCATTCACTCCAGTGTGAAAGCCCAAGTGCTTTCACACTGGAGTGGTGCGCTGGCAGGACATTAAAAAATTTCCTGCAAGCAGCATCTTTGAGGCGCAGTAGGAGCGGCTCCTAAAGCGCCCCTGCCCATTGAAATCAAAGCGGCGCTTTGCGGCCATTAAAAGCACCCCGCTAGCGGCTGAATAGTGCCGCTAAAAATAGCGGCGCTTTACTGCCGATGCCCCAGTGTGACAGAGGCCTTAAAGTCATCATCATGTGCGATTGTGCGTGTGTGCTAAGCAGACAGAGCGCTGGTGATCCTACTTCCTCTCTCCCCCTGTACAGTGTCAGAGGCACTGGCGCACCATTGGCAGAGGACTGTATCCATTACAAGGAAACACCCCCTGCACTGCTGCGTGTCCCTGACCATCACAGTGCCACTGCCAGTGAGTGTGACTTGTATGTGTACCACTGTCTGATGTTCCATTCTGCCTTTCTGCCCAGTGCTGTGCCCATGATACACCGTGTGCCCATTATACACCGCACGATTCCTCTGCATTTATGGGTGCTGATATTGCCACATTTATGGGTGCTGATATTGCCGCATTTATGAGTGCTGGTAAGGCCATATTTATGGGTGCTGGTAAGGCCATATTTATGGGTGCTGGTAAGGCCATATTTATGGGTGCTGGTAAGGCCATATTTATGGGTGATAAGGCCGCAATTATGGGTGCTGATATTACTGCAATCTTGGGTGTTTTTTTTGTTATGGTTATCTGAAAGATGGGTTTCCAATGTTTTGACAGGGGCACAGTTTCAGTAGAAACGCCTCTGCTCTCGCCGTTGCACCCTCTCTCTCTCTTTTGCTGTTGCACTCTCTCTCTCTCGCCGTTGCACCCTCTCTCATCGTTGCACCCCACTCTCTCACCATTGAAGCCCGGCCCCTCTCTGGCTCTCTCATGGATTTCTCTCTTTTTTTTGGGCTGGTATATTAATGCTGTGGGGCTGGTATGAAATTATTTCCAGGGCTGGTTTTCATTCCCAGTCCGGCCCTGGGTACATACATCACTGATCATTGTATTCACAGCCAGAACACAATAGCACTGCAGGAGTGATTCCCCCCTTCACAGGTCAGCAGGTGAGAGGGTGTGTGGGGACAGGCTGGGGAGAGATACTAGTCAGTCCCTGGGAAGGCCCTGGCTAGTACCAGAGCCAGATACACACAGGTTACATACACCACGATCGTTAGAGAAAGGGCAATAATTCTAGCACTAGACCTCCCCTGTAACTCTAAACATGTAACCTGTAAAAAAAGTTAAAGCATCGCTTAGGACAGTGATCATCAACCCTGTCCTCAGGGCCCACTAAGGCTCCATTCACACTAATGCTTTTTTTGATGCATTTTGCAGAAATACAGGGAAATTTTTTAACATGGTTTCCTATGGAACATGTTCACATCAATGCTTTTTTGTGCCTCTGCGTTTTTGGAAAGGGTCAGGGACTTTTTTTTCCTGCAAAAAGCAGCATTTTGCATGCAATAGAATTCAAGTGACCTGTATCCAAAATGCATTTTGCCGCGATTTGCGTTTTTTTTTTTTTCTTTTTTAACATGTTTATAGCTAGTTGTTAAAGGAAATGTAAAAAAATTAAAATTACTGGCTAAAAAAATAAATAAATAACACAAATCGCTGTAAAATCGCACGTCGAACACAGCAAGCACCGCAAAAAGCATTCCAAAATGCATAGGTGTGAATCGAGCCTTACAGGCAGGTTTGCAAGATAAGAAAACTGAAATACATGACAGGTGATATAATTTGCTGCTCAGTGATTGCAGTATTCTACCTGGCCTGTTAGTGGGCCCTGAGGACAGGGTTGATGACCGCTGGCTTAGTATACAAAAAAAAAAAATTGTGCCAACTTTAGTTTTTTTTTTTATATACTGTATATATAATGTTTGGGGGTTCGGAGTAATTTTCTAGCAAAAAACAAATGATGATTTTTACATGTAGGAGAGAAGTGTCAGAATCGGCCTGGGTGGCAAGGGGTTAATTACCATAAGTAATATACAAATAATTATTATAAGCACTTTGATCTCATCCACTCTGCTGCTGCTGCAGAGTGTGTCAGCTTGTATTTAAACTGGTCGCTCTGTATGTAGCCTCTGACAGGCTGTGCAAGCAGCCCCGTATCTCCAGAACCATAAATGATAGTCCCATATTTTGACCAGTGGTGGGTGGGGTCTTCAGCTACATACTCCCCAAATGTGTAGTCTCTGACCCGCCGAGCTACAATCCTCGGAGTCAATTTTTTTTTTTTTTGTGATTTGTTTTTTTTTGTTTTCTTTTTGGGCAAATGGGCCTATCTTGAGGAAGTGGCCTGGAGCTGCAGCTCCAATAGCTACTATGTTAATCCGGCCCTGCTCTAAAGTATATATTATAATTTTAAACGCTAAGCTCTGGTCGTATGTTGTAATGCGTCCATGCTTAGTAGCTCAACGCCCTTTATGTGAGAGAGAGATGATGTAGAGGAGAAGCGCATTGAAATCCTTGCTAACCGCAGTTGTGGTTCACTCCCGTTCGCCAGAGCCGTTACATTCTCTATTAATCTTCCTTCTCTCTCTCCCTATCACATCAGGAAAATGTAGCGCCCCTTACTTTTTAGTACGGGCGCTACGCTACAGTTAGTGGGGAATGGGAGGATTAGTTTACTCCCATTCATAGTTTATGGAAATTTAGGCTGTTGCCAATTTCAGAATTTGTCCTGTAGGTCAGTCTGCGCTCCGGGGGTGCATTATCACCCCTGGGCAGTAGCTGGTGCTAGAGGGGTTCTGACAGACCCACCTTCTCCCAGCAGCCAATCAGAGGAGTTCTTCCCTCGTTGGGCATGCTGGGAGGGGATATATCTGGGAAACCGCCTTTGGGCTGTTCTGTTCTGTGCGGGGCCCGAGTTCCAGGTGCAGCATCCACCTTCAGGGTGCGCGCATCCATGGGCCCCGCCACCGTGGCCTGCTCTACTGAGGTCATGCACCATGCGGAGCCTCATCCCAACCTAGCGAGGGGCCCCAGCGACTGGCTGGGTTCCAAACCTTCTGCTGAGAGGATCCTAAGCCAGGAGCTGTGCGATGGGGGATTGGCTCGGGAGAACCTAGAATCAGAGGTTGTCCAGGAGGCCTAGACGAACCATCGGGGATCCAGTCACCACACTGCATGACAGGTATGCTCAAGCTGTCAGTGGGTGACACTATCTGAACTGACTGGGAGGATTCGCTCAATCTAATTTCACAAATGTCAAATTGTCAAGCCTGTGGCAGAGGCCTGTTCCTCCCAGTGAATTCTTAAGTGGCGCTCCGGCTGCCAGGCCTGTGATAGACGCCTGTCCGGGGGCACTTTACCCACCCTGATTGTGATGGCGACGAATTGGGTTACTATCAGAATAGTGTACTTACCAAGGCCGAGAGCGGTTTGCTGTTGCGACTAAGCGCAGTCCGCCCCCTGGAGGTGGTTACAGAGGGTGGATGGCACCAAGAGGCACAAGCTACCAGCAGGCAGGGTAGAGCTTGTGTGGAAGTCCTGAAGAACTGGAGCAAGGACTGATGGGTATCAGGGTCCAGCAGAAGAAGACTGGTAGAAAGTCCAGAGCAGGCTGAGGCTCAAACACAGGTAAGCAGACAATCCAGGTCACAGACTGGGGATCAAGGCACTGGAGACAAGAGGCAAAACTGGGTCCCAAGCAGAAAGTCAAAGCACAGGAGACTGAAGGTGAATCCGGGTCACAGGCCGAGGGTCAAACACAGGAGGCATGAACAGAGTAGGTCAGGTTCAATCCGGGTCACAGCAGGTAATCAATCAGGAACTTGGGTACAGGAAGCTAAAGACAAACCAGCAATTTCCTTTGAGCATCTGCTCAGCTTTATAGGCAACCAGGAAGTCATGTGGTGCGTGTCATGTGACAGCCAGTCTGTAGCTGAAGGGTTCTTTGACAGCTCCCACTGACAACTTTGCTGCCATCTAGTGTTCAGAATCCAATATGTTTCTCTGACAGTGCCCCCCCCCTGAGGGGCGGCCTCTAGATGCCCAAACTGGACATTAACCCTGGGTGTTCCAAATGAAAAGCTTGGATCAAGCGAGGGGCGTGTATGTTCCTTGAGGGTTCCCAAGAGTTATTTTTAGGTGGGTACCCCTTCCACTTGATTAGGTATTGGAGTTGTCTACTCCTCTTCCTGCAGTTCAGTATGGTTTCAACCTCAAATTCGTTTTCTCCATCCACCTGAACTGGTGGAGGAGGCGGTTCTTCTCTTCCCGGGAAGGGGCTAGGAATTGCAGGTTTCAATAAGGATGCATGAAAAACAGGATGAATTCTGTAAGAGCTGGGTAAGACCAATTCAAAGGCCACAGGGTTGACCATCTTCTTGATTTTGAACGGCCCTATGAACTTTGGGCCCAATTTCCGTGAGGGACAAGGTAATCTGAGGTTAGCTGAAGATAACCAAACTTCCTCACCAACCTTGAAAACCGGGTTCTCCTTCCTTCCCCTGTTGTAGTACTTCTTATAGTCATCTTGGGCCTTCTGCATTGTTTCCTGAATCTTTTGAAAGTTCCGTTGGATAGAGGCTATTCGGTCTTGAACAGCAGGAACAGATAATGCAGGGGGAGAGTTTGGGAGGAAAGAAGGATGAAACCCAAAGTTAGACCAGAAGGGTGTTTGGTTGGTGGATGTATGAACCGAATTATTATACGCAAATTCTGCGTAGGGTAGCAAAGAGGACCAGTAATCTTGGGAGCCTGAAGAGAAACAGCGGAGATACTGCTCCAGAGTTTGGTTCGTTCTCTCCGTCTGGCCGTTGCTTTGAGGGTGGTATGCAGAGGAGAGACAGACCCTTATTTCCAGTGCTTTACAGAGTTCTTTCCAAAATTTGGAGGTGAATTGGACCCCTCTATCAGAGACGACACTGTTGGGTACTCCATGTAGCCTTATTATTTCTTTGATAAAAAATTTAACTGTATCCAAGGCAGAGGGGGTGCCCACCATGGGCAAGAAGTGTGCCATTTTGAAAAAAGGCGGTCGACAACAACCAGGATGGAGGTAAAACCTTCCGAGGGAGGAAGATCGACAATGAAGTCCATAGAAACTTCAGCCCATGGGCGTTCTGGGATGGGTAAAGGTCTAAGTAGTCCCCAAGATTTGGTGTTAGCCCCTTTACTGCGCTGGCATGAAACACATGAGAGAATATACTCTTTACAGTCCTGTCTCCAACCAGGCCACTAAAAAGAACGGGCAACCAATTCTGACATTTTCAGAGTCCCAAAGTGACCAGCTAGCTTATGATCATGAAGCATCTTTAAAGTCAGGGGTCTAGCCTCCAGTGGGACAACATTTTTTCCTTGGGACCAGAGCAAGTAATCTTGTTTTTCCAAGAAGGATACCTCTGGGACGCCAACTTGATGGTGGTCATAAGATCAGTGTGTGCAAGCAGAAGGAAGTTTTGTGGAGATAAGATGGTGTTGGGTTCTGTTGACTGGGGAGATTTAGGGAACATCCGGGAGAGTGCGTCTGCTTTTCCATTCTTGGAGCCGGGTCTGTACGAAATATGGAAGTTAAACCTAGAAAAGAATAGGGCCCAACGGGCTTGCCTGGGTCTTAAGCGTTTGGGTGTCCTGAAGTATTCTAGGTTTTTATGATCGGTGAAGATCATAATGGAATGGGATGCACCCTCCAACAGATATCTCCACTCCTCCAGGGCGAACTTGATGGCCAACAGCTCCCTGTCTCCCACATCATAATTCCTTTCCCAGGGAACTTAGTTTCCGGGATGCGAAAGCTACAGGATGGAGGAGGGCCTTGGGGCCCTGTCTCTGGGAGAGTATGGCTCCAGTGGCAGTTTTCGAGGCATCTACCTCCAACACAAATGGCAGGGCTGGATCCGGATGTTGCAGGATTGGTGCAGAGGGTTTTGAGTTTGGTAAAAGCTTCCTGGGCCTCTTGGGACCACTGAAAACGACTGTTTTGGCGGGTTAGTTGGGTGATGGGTGCAACAATGGATGAGAAACCAATGATAAACCTTCGGTAAAAATTAGCGAATCCAATAAACCGCTGTACTCCCTTTTTGCCTACGGGAGTCGGCCACTCCTGAATTGCCTTGACCTTCTGGGGATCCATTGCGACCCCATTGGTAGAAATGATGAAGCCTAGAAATTGCACAACAGATTTTTCGAATTCACATTTCTCTGCTTTAAGGTACAACTTGTGTCTCCTGAGAATTGCAAGGACTGTCTTTACGTGAGCCAGATGAAGCTCAATGGTGGCAGAGAAAATAAGAATATTGTCCAGGTAAACAACTAGGAAATTGTCTAGGTATTCTCGAAAAATGTCGTTTACCAGGTGCTGAAACGTGGCCGGAGCGTTACACCGCCCAAAAGGCATTACCAAATATTCATAATGTCCAAACCTGGACCTGAAGGCAGTCTTCCACTCGTCTCCAGGCCTGATTCGGATGAGGTTATAGGCACCTCGTAGATCTAACTTAGAGAAGATTCGGGCAGACCAGAAACGCTGAAACAACTCTGGGATGAGTGGGAGTGGATAGCGATTTTTAATCGTTATTTTGTTCAGTTCTCTATAATCTATGCACGGTATTAGGGAACCATCTTTTTTCTCCAACATGTATTATATTGCTGTTGATTTTTGCCAGAGGTTGGCCTGTCGCCGTCGTTTCTTCTCTTCAGGGGTGAGAGGAGCACGGACCAATCCAAGCTGCATGGGCTCAGCATCTGGAGCAGGGGTGGCAGGAGTCACCGGAAAGGATAAATGGACGGAAGAAGGTTTAGGGAGCATCCAGCTAGGTCGGGGAGCCTTGAAGCGCTCAGTGCGCCGCTCGCGCATGCGCCTGTCTAACTTAGTAGCGGATTGGATTAGATCCTCCAAAGTGGAAGGAGTTTCAATCCTGGCTAACTCATCTTTCAAGGCTTCTGACAGCCCCTGCCGGTACAGGTATTTAAGAGCGGGTTCATTCCATGCTGTATCAGCTGACCATTTTCGAAATTCAGCGGTGTAGTCCTCCACCGGCCTCCTCCCTTGAGACAGGGTGTGTAGTATGGCTTCAGCAGTAGCGGTGTGTTGAGGGTCATCGTAGAGTTGAGACATACTCTCAAAGAAAGTTTCCAAAGAATTCAGAAGAGGGCTTCTTTGTTCCATCAGACTGTGGGCCCAAGCCTGTGGCTCTTCGGACAACAGGGAGATGACAAATCCCACTTTAACTACTTCAGACGAAAAAGTCCTGGGCTGAAGGGCTTGGTACAAGGAACAGGCATTTTTGAAGGCTCTGAACTTTTTGCGGTCGCCTGAAAATCGCTCCGGCGTGGGCACCCTGGGTTCAGGGGAAGCCATAATCACTGTGGAGCTTGATGCAGGTTGAGAAGAGGCGGCCCTGCTGGTGGGTGCAGGAGTTGCGGCTGTTGGTGCAGGTGACCCTGAATGTTGCTGGAGACGACCGTCAATCTGGGCATAGCCTTCCTGCAGTTTCTGGACCGCATCAGTGAGGGCTGTGACCTGCTGGCACAGGATCTCAAGAGAACGCGCTCTGTCGGCCTCTGACATGGCTGGTTTGTACTATCAGAATAGTGTACTTACCAAGGCCGAGATACCGAGAGCGGTTCGCTGTTGCGACTAAGCGCAGTCCGCCCCCTGGAGGTGGTTACAGAGGGTGGATGGCACCAAGAGGCACAAGCTACCAGCAGGCAGGGTAGAGCTTGAGTGGAAGTCCTGAAGAACTGGAGCAAGGACTGATGGGTATCAGGGTCCAGCAGAAGAAGACTGGTAGAAAGCCCAGAGCAGGCTGGGGCTCAAACACAGGTAAGCAGACAATCCAGGTCACAGACTGGGGATCAAGGCACTGGAGACAAGAGGCCAAACTGGGTCACAAGCAGAAAGTCAAAGCATAGGAGACTGAAGGTGAATCCGGGTCACAGGCTGACGGTCAAACACAGGAGGCAGAAGTCCATAAAACAAGCCAAGGTTGGGTCCAGGAGAAGATCAGAGTCGGTCAGGTTCAATCCGGGTCACAGCAGGTAATCAATCAATCAGGAACTCAGGTACAGGAAGCTGAAGACAAACCAGCAATTTACTTTGAGCATCTGCTCAGCTTTATAGGCAACCAGGAAGTCATGTGGAAGTGTGACAGCCAGTCTGTAGCTGAAGGGTTCTTTGACAGCTCCCACTGACAACTTTGCTGCCATCTAGTGTTCAGAATCCAATATGTTTCTCTGACAGTTACATTATTGCTGAGAGCAGGCTTGCTCTTTCATATCCAAGGCCTGATACTAAAGTTTCTCTACGCTCATCAACTTTCCTCTATTGTGTGTCATGTTGATGTTGGCCATGTTGGGTATTGGAATAAAGCATTGAAAACTCAATTGACGTCTGGACACTTGCTCTTTATTCACACTCACAGCTATCACCCCTAGACCAAGTCAGAAGGTAACGTAAATAGGCCGATCCCAAACTAAACAGCGGCTCCTTCGGGGGTGAGCGCTACACGTGGGGTCTCATCTGGGATTCGGCCGTTGCCATTGACAACCAGAGAAAATAGTGAGTGTAATTTACTAAAGAGCGAAGAGTGTTCGGTGTTGTGTGAAAACTGTCTGGCAAAGAGGGAGTTAACCTTGCACCGCTAATCTTGGGCATGCATGCAGCTCAGCACGCGCCTGCAATGTGCCTGGACAAGTTTTCCCAAGTGGGAGGAGCAACCCTCCCCTGCGCGCCATGTGTGGAGTGATTTTGCGCCATCCATTGGCGCGCCAAATCGTCAGAGCCACTTTTCTTCTTGACCAGAGCGGTTCCATGATGGAGATGTCTGAGACCCCAAGGATCCGGACTGCTCTGAGGTGCCCCATCACTGCGCCGGGGTTGCCTGCCGAGTCTGCGGGACTCAGCGTGCCTGTCACAGACACAGGAATCCGACTGTCCACAGCAGGACAGTTCGTTTTGTTGTCATCCGGGGGGACCGAGATGTTGGGCCTCCTGTGTCCTAGGTGTGAGGGGTTAGCCGTCCATCCTTTGCCTTTCGCCCGATGCCAGGAATGTCGGGAACCTTTATTTACCACTATGCCAGTGGTTGGACCCCCACGAGACTATCGCATGGTTGGGTCCTCCGAAACTGTCACCGCGGAGGTGGAGGCCTCGTGGTCAGACGTTTCCCTGGCCGAGGAGAACGCGGCCTTAGAGGTTTCGGATGACGGGGATGATGTCGATCCAACCAGGAAGGTCTCCCTGCAGGCTACCTGGGCCACCCACCCCCAGGAGGTGAGCCCATTGAATGAGACGGGGAGGTTGAGTGACCTTGTGGCCCGTGCGGCCTGCATACGGGTTGCGCCTGTCCAGGAAGCCATTCCAGTCAGCGGGGCATCTACTTAGTGTGCGCCCACCGGAGAGAGAGCCCATCAGCCCATCAATTGGGGAGAGGTACGGAGGCTCATCAGGGCCAACCCGGCCACCACTTTGCTGAATTACCTCTCTGCCGGAGCGGAGGAGACCGACACCTCTGATTGGGAGTTCTGGTCAGGGGACTCCGCTATTGAGGGAGATGATCTGCCCGATCAGGTATTTGAGCCTCGATTCCCGGAGCAACAGGGCTTCGGGGGATGTTGGGGCCCCAGACCGAGACGGAGGAAGAAGCGCCTGGCCCAGAGCGTATCCTGCGGGCCTACTGTCCCATGTTTGCCTTGAGGAGCTGGTAAGCTTTGTGTTTATTTTATTATTATTGACTCACTGCTCCTCCAACATGCCCGGGATGTGCTGTTATGCAAAGCGCCCCAGTGCTCCCGTTAGGCCCGGTTTAGAATTGGGTGGGGTGCCCAGTTGGGGCATTCACCCAAGGCAAAGGGAGGTTGCGGACAAGTATGCCCACTCTTTTGACTTTTTTTTGTCCCAGTTCCCATATTCCCCCTGCTTCTCCAGAACCACATGGACTTCCTTGTGCAGAACTTTTTGGGGGGGTGCGTTCAGTCAGTTAGAGTGGAACTTTGTCAACTTTGGAGGTACAGCATTGGGAGATTTAACAGGAAAATAACTATTTTTCCCTTTTTTTTCCCCCTCATCCTTTTTGCTGCTACTACAGTGTCCTGCACCGTTACTACAAAGGACAATACTGTTACTAATGTGTTTGATATCTTTTGCATAGAGTATCTCTTTTCAGCACTTATCGATTTTTGACCTATTGGAGAGGATTTCGCGCTCAGGCCTGAGCGTGCAGTCCTCATCCTGACCTGAGGGGTTGCAAATGTTATAAATGATTACATTGATATGTCAGGATGCATGTTTTTTTTTTCTCTTTTTACATGCTCCTTTTGTATATACAGTTTTTTTTTATTCCTGGACCCACCTGCCATCAATACTGCGGATAATGGGCAGTCAGATAGCAGGGTTGTGTATGTCTGTATGTATATTTATAGATTGTAATGCCATGTTTGCAAATGTTTTTTTTTTCAGACTTTCCTGTCTGGTTCAGTATCAGGTCAGCATTCGGGCTTGAATGCTTTGGGACACTGGGGACAGTGTCCATTCAAGTGGGAGGAGTATGTAGCGCCCCCTTACTTTTCAGTACGGGCGCTACGCTACAGTTAGTGGGGAATGGGAGGATTAGTTTACTCCCATTCATAGTTTATGGAAAGTTAGGCTGTTGCCAATTTCAGAATTTGTCCTGTAGGTCAGTCTGCGCTCCGGGGGTGCGTTATCACCCCCGGGCAGTAGCTGGTGCTAGAGGGGTTCTGACAGACCCACCTTCTCCCAGCAGCCAATCAGAGGAGTTCTTCCCTCGTTGGGCATGCTGGGAGGGGATATATCTGGGCAACCGCCTTTGGGCCGTTCTGTTCTATCTGGGGCCCGAGATCCAGGTGCGGCATCCACCTTCAGGGTGCGCGCATCCATGGGCCCCGCCACCGTGGCCTGCTCTACTGAGGTCATGCACCCTCGGAGCCTCATCCCAACCTAGCGACTGGCTGGGTCCCAAACCTTCTGCTGAGAGAATCCTAAGCCGGGAGCTGTGCAATGGGGGATTGGCTCGGGAGAACCTAGAATCAGAGGTTGTCCAGGAGGCCTAAACGAACCATCGGGGATCCAGTCACCACACTGCATGACAGGTATGCTCAAACTGTCAGTGGGTGACACTATCTGAACTGACTGGAGGATTCGCTCAATCTAATTTCACAAATCTCAAATTGTCAAGCCTGTGGCAGAGGCCTGTTCCTCCCAGAAAATCCTTAAGTGGCGCTCCGGCTGCCAGGCCTGTGATAGACGCCTGTCCGGGGGGCACTTTACCCACCCTGATTGTGGTGGCGACGAATTGGGTTACATTATTGCTGAGAGCAGGCTTGCTCTCTTTCATATCCAAGGCCTGATACTAAAGTTTCTCTACGCTCATCAACTTTCCTCTATTGTGTGTCATGTTGATGTTGGCCATGTTGGGCCTTGGAATAAAGCATTGAAAACTCAATTGACGTCTGGACATTTGCTCTTTATTCACACTCACAGCTATCACCCCTAGACCAAGTCAGAAGGTAACGTAAATAGGCCGATCGGGGGTGAGCGCTACAAAAATATAGACAAACCTATCACATTAATGCCCCGTACACACAATCTGAATTTCTGACAACAAATGTTCGATGGGAGCTTGTTGTTGGAAATTCCGACCGTGTGTCCATTGGACATTTGCTGTCAGAATTTCCGACAACAAAAATTTAAGAGCTGGTTCTCGAATTTTCCAACAACAAAATCCGTAAATTCCGATTGTGTGTAGACAATTCTGACGCTCAAAATTTTACGCATGCTCTGAATCAAGTAAGAGACGGAAGCGCTCGGTCTGGTAAAACTAGTGTTCATAAAACTAGCACATTTGTCATGCTGTAACGGACTGAAAAGCACAAGGCTGGAAAGTGTGAATCACCAAACTTCTACTAACATGACTGGTATTGAACTTCCCTTGTGCCATCACCGTGTTCTTGGCGTTTGGAATTTGCGTCAATATTTGTGCGACTGTGTGTATGCAAGACAAGTTTGAGCCAACATCCGTCGG
Organism: Rana temporaria; assembly: GCF_905171775.1. NCBI lineage: Eukaryota > Metazoa > Chordata > Amphibia > Anura > Ranidae > Rana > Rana temporaria. The sequence goes on from NC_053498.1 coordinate 49,436,417, forward strand.
GGAAAAAAATCCACGGTTTTGTTGTCGGAATTTCCGATCGTCTGTACGCGGGATAACAGAAATTCAGACCGCAATAAAAACATTAAAACCCCGTAAAGGCCGTGGTGTAGATGGCTTTTCATCTGCCTATTATAAACAGTTTTCCACAATTTTATTACCACTTATGGTTGAGGTATTCAACTATAATAAGGCTTACCTGTAGGTAAAAAGAATATCTCCTAAACCTGTATGGTTTAGGAGATATTCCCCTTGCAATGAGCCGCTTGACTTCAGCGGCGCATGCGCTCCTGAGATTCTCGGCTGAAAGTCAGGCAGATGCCGGACCTTGCCGGAAAGAAATCCGACAAGAAGTGATGACAGTGGCCAGAGCCGCGATACCAGGAAGACACGCCGAGGGAAAATGTCCGCTCCCTCTGTCTGGTTCGGGATCACCTACTATTACTCCTTGTTCTAAGGTAAGCATTTCATAATGAGCTTGTATGCGTGCATGCTAGCTCATTATGCTTTTTGCCTTACAGGTCGAAAAAAAAATTGGCGGGTATACAACCGCTTTAATGGACAATCCTTTCGTCCTCATCTCCATGATACTTAAACCAAACCAAATACTGATGATACCTCAGTTCCACAAGGACCAAAACTGGCTTTATCCCTTTCAGACAAACTGTGACAATATTTGCAGAGCTACACTTCTGGCATGTACAGCCCGCTCTCATGGTATCCCTACCCGTTTCCTCTCGTTAGATATACAAAAAGCTTTTGACTCGCTATCTTGGCCTTATCTTCATACAATTGAGTAGGGGATTCGGAGCAAATTTCTTGCATTAGATTGATACCTTATATAAAAACCCAAAAGCTTATATTTCTTATTCAGGATACTCTTCCGACCCATTTAATATCGAGAGAGGTACCAGGCAGGGATGCCCATTATCCCCCCTCTTTGCCCTAGCCATTGAACCGCTAGCACAACTCATTCGATATAACCCAAACATCAAAGGATTGGAACTTGGGGGTCATCACCACAAATGATGCCTGTTTGCAGATGATGTCCTGATATTTCTTACATCACCCCTGTTATCAGCACCACCTCTCATGGACATTCTTTCCAAATTCTGAAAATTATCAGGCCTAATAATAAACTTCCACAAATCCACAGCCCTAAACATTTATCACCTACTCTCCAAACTCAAATTCATGATTCTCTCCCGTTTGTCTGGTCGACCTTGCATATTTCTTATCTAGGCATACATTTTACAGCAAATCCATCTGACCTTTACACAGTCAACTACCCACCTATGCTTACACAACTTACTAAACTCCTAGCTAATTGGTCTTCTCTACCGTTGGCATGGATGGGTAGAATAACAGTGATCAAAATGTCTATCCTCCCTAAACTTCTATACCTCTTTAGAGTACTACCCATAATGATCCCTTCACATTTTCTACGTATTTTACAATCAAAAACCAACCAATTTATTTGGGGCTCACCTTGTTTACCCAAATTAATCTTATATTCCCCCCCGTATTAGAGGTGGTCTTAGGCCTGTACACACGATCAGTCCAAACTGATGAAAACGGACTGAAGTTCAGTTTCACCGGTTAACCGATGAAGCTGACTGATGGTCTGATGTGCCTACACACCATCAGTTCAAAAACCGATCGAGTCCAACGCGGTGACGTAAAACACAACGACATGTAGAGAAAAATTAAGTTCAATGGGCCAAATCCACAAAGCAGATGCGCCGACTTAATTCGAGATTTCTAAATTTACACCGCGCGTATCTTTGCGCCCGATCCTCAAAACGAGATACGCCTTAAAACCAGGTTTTTCCGTCCTACCTAAAAAAATTACACCGGCGCTTCCACGGACGCAAATTACGCTAGTCACGCCGCTGTTTTTGATAGGCAAAGATGCAAATGAGGGAGATAGGGCGATCCACAAAATTAAGTGTGTGCGCCGTAGATTATGCCCTGTGCGCACCTGTTAGTTTCCCGGCGGGAAGTTACACTTTATAAAAGCAGCCCTAATTTTACACCTGCCGTGTAAATGTCTGCTGAAGCAACAGCATTGAGGAAGAGCTGAGCACACATATTTGCTGGACTACAATCTGTCTGCCAACATGCCAGGGCCATCCATGATCCTAATTGCACTCTTTACTTTAGAGGCGCAAAGAAGGAGGAGGGCACAGAGGAGGAGGGCACAGGAGAGGGTATACCGCCCACGCCGAGATCTCTTTGGCATGACTGCTTCTGAGGTCTATGGCAACTTCCGTTTCAACCGTGAAGCCATCCTGGAATTAACCAGAATCCTGCAGGATGATCTCACCACCCCAACACAACGATCCCATGCCCTGCCGCCTCTGATCAAAGTAATGGCAACACTCCATTTCCTTGCCACTGGCTCTTTCCAACGCACATGTGGAGGTCTGGCTGGGATGGCACAATCCTCCATGAGCAGGTGTGTACACCAAGTAGTCCCTGCAATACTGAGACGCATGGCCAATCAATTCCAAAAACCCACCCAGGAGGTCCAGCGATTGAAAACCATGACGGACTTTTACCACAGGGCCGATTCCCACGGACCATCAGGGCCATTGATTGTACCCATGTGGCACTACAGCCCCCCATGAGACAGAGCACATGTTCCGTAATAGGAAGCACTGGCATTCCATAAATGTCCAGGTCATAGTGGATGCACAATCCCTCATATGGCACGTTTGTGCGAAATTCCCTGGATCCTGCCATGACAGCTACATCTTCCGGCAGACCAACATCTCCAGAGATTTGGAACTGAACATGTATGGGGACAGCTGGCTGATTGGTGAGTGACATGGGTGTCAGGTATGACTGTCCCCCCCCCATGATGCAGACATCACGAGGGGCACATGCATGACTAACATCCTCCTGTCTTTTCCCTTCCAGGTGACTCTGGATATGCACTGGAACCCTATATGATGACCCCATACCGGAACCCCCTAACCCCAGGAGAGCAAAAATATAATGAGGCTCACAGTTGTGGAATGCACATTTGGGCTCCTGAAGTCCCGCTTCAGATGCCTGGATAAGTCTGGGGGTACACTGTTATATTCCCCAGACTTTGTGTGCCAGATAATCGGTGCATGTTGTATTCTGCACAACTTTGCAGTGAGAAGGGGCCTGGAGATTGACATACGTGCTGACCTGACCCCCGACCCAGACATTCCCCCCCTAACCAACTCTACCCGGTCTGCTGAGGGCACAGCAGCCAGGAGACGCCTCGCAGAAGGCATTTTTTCACAGTAAACGTACATTAATTATGTCACAATGAGAATGCATGAATGCACACCACTGTGGTCCCTAGCACAGACATATCACATGCACATCGAATTGGATTAGATCCAAGTACCCCCCCCCCCATTTGGTACTTGGGAGCAGTAACGCCACGCCACGGCTCCAATTATGTCACTGTGCATTCATACACCATTCAGGAACCTGGGATCACTTCTCCCTGGTCCTGGGGATCCCTTCTCCACCAAAACTGAGGGTGACACCCTTATTTTATCAGGAATGCCACCCCCCCCACATTCACACATCATTCACACACATAAAACAAATCATAAGTACAGTATACCAAAATAAATCATAAAAATAAAAAAAAATCATAAAAATAAAAAAACAAAAGTATCCCTGCTAATTTAGTTGCGGCGGCGAGTGCTACGCCTGGGCTGGCCACGGGCATGGCCAACCGGAGGATCTTCATTGGGGGGGGGGTGTGAGCAGGGGAGGAAGTATCTTCATGGGGGGGAAGTGTGAGCAGGGGAAGGAGGATCCTCCTGGGGGGGGTGAGCAGGGGAAGGAGGAGCCTCCCCTGGTGACTGTCCTCCTACTGGCCTGCTCTCCAAGGCCACTGCTATCCTTGTAAGACAGAGAGTGAGGGCAGCCGCATTGGCCTGGCCAGACCTGGTATTGTCCTGCACAGCCTGGGTCAGGGCACTCACCTCCTGGGCCACGCCTGTTGTGGCGGTATGCAGGTCATTCAAGCATGTGATGACCGCCACTGAGTTGGTGGCCACATCACCGAGTGCCTCCTTCATTACACCCAGGCTGTGCTCCATCTGGGTCACTTTTTGTTTCATTTGAGCCAGAGTGCGGGTCTGCCGGGCATTGTCCCTCAGCAGACTGACCGGCAGATGCTCGGCCACCCCCCTGGTCTCCTGGGTCGCCATCCTGCCTGCCCCTGAGGTTTGTGGCCTGGGAGGAGGGGAGAGAGTGACCCTTGTGGGTTGCGGCCTGTTGGGGGAAGAGTGGGAGGGGCTACCCCTGATGGTGGCCTGACTGCTGCCAGCCTCTGGGGTAGCCTCAGGGGAAGCCTCAAAGGTCATTCTATCAGAGGCCAACAGGATTTCCCTGCCAAGCTGCAGATCTTCTTCCTCCACCCCCTCACCCTCCTCCCCCTCAACCTCCTCATGAGGGGAGGTTTGGCCACTCCCCTCCCCTGGGGAATCCTGCCCTTCTTGGGACTCATCATCAGCATGTCTTGGGGGTGGTGCAGCAGCCTGGCCTGATGGGCCTGCAACCTCCTGGCCTGATGGGCCTGCAACCTCCTGGCCATCTGTGGAGGACACAAAACAATCACAGGTTTGAGGATCTACACACTTGGCACATCTTCCCTTCCCCCACCCACACATGCTAATCACCAGAAAGAAAAACCAAAAACTTACCTGTCCTCACAGGAACATCAGATTGATAGCAAGGCAGGCCCACCACCTGCTGTGGGTGGAAACACTGGGCCACTGCCCATTCCTCCTCAGTCAGCCTGACGGGGCAGGGTCCCCCTCCTCCAGTGCCCCTGGTATGGGCATCGATCATTGCCATCTTGGTCCGGACCACGCTCCTAAGATCATTTATATTCTTTTGTATGCCAGCGGGGGTCCTGGTCCCCCCCCCCCCGCGCCGCATTAATCTGATCCGTGATCTTTTTAATTATCTCCTTCCTCCTGGCCGGGGGGGGTGTTCCGGCTCTCAGGGCCATGCAGATAACGCCCATATCGGACGATGCCCCGAGCAAGAGTTTGCTTCTCTCCCAGGGTAAAATTCAGCTTCCTGAGCTTGGGGGCCATCACAGACACCACCCAGCAACAAGAAACTCACCCAAAAAACAATCAACAATACACACACAACAAACAATCAACAATACACACACAACAAACAAACAAAAATACTCACTGAAAAAACAAACAAAAATCTAAACACACAAGCAGACTATAAATTCAAAAACAAACACGCAAAAAAAAAAAAAATACAATCACAAAAAAACAATCAGAAAATACAATCACAAAAAAAATATATATATACACTTATCAAAAACAAACACCAACTATACTCTCCAACTCCTCAAAAACTTTTCTCACAAACACAACTTACCAACAAACACCAACAAACGTTCAGAGCAGAAGCAACTTGCTCTAGGAAGGGAAACACTGGGATATACTTTTGCAAGGGAATTGTGTTTGACTGGGGCTTTTTATACACAGGGCGATCCTCAAACTAAGTACGCTTGGCCTTTTACCTATCTCACTGATTGCGCCGAGCCAAGTTCTGCACATGCCCAGTGAGGTCCAGATTCGTGCGCGCATGCGCAGTACGGCCGGTGCCTCATTTGCATGGGGTCACGGCTCATTACAATGAAGCACGCCCACTTCCTTCTCACTTGCAATAAGCCCGCCTTACGCCTCGGAATTTAAGTTACGCTGGCGCAAATTTGGGCGCAAATGCGCTGTGGATACGGCACTTACGATACCAAATTAGGACGCCGTAACTTAAATGACGTTTTGAAGAACTAAATTTGCGCCGCTTTTTGTGGATCTGGCCCAATGCTTCCAAGCATGCGTCGACTTGATTCTGAGCATGCCCGGGTTTGGAACCGATGCTTTTGCGTACTAACCATCAGTTTTGACCTATCGGTCAGGCGTCCATCGGTCCAATTTTAAAGCAAGTTCTCTGTTTTTGGACCGAAGGACAACTGACCGATGGGGCCCACACACGGTTGGTTTGGACCGATGAAACTGAACTTCAGCCGGTTTTCATCAGTTTGGACTGATTGTGTGTACAGGGCCTCAGTGTGCCAGATTTCACCAAATATTATTACGCAGCACAACTAGCACATTTACCCAAATATCACGCTGCAAAGGAAATTCCATTATGGGTATCACTTGAGTCAATCGACTGTGACCCTCTTTCTATTGCAAATTTACTATGGTTAACTCCTACACAGCGGAAGAAAATCACAAATCCTATTACCAAATCGAACTCTCTCTGCAGAGTCAGTCAAACAGAGTCACACAATCTATGATACATGCTAAAACTGAAGCTATACTGCTAGATAAAGTTTCTAATTTTGAATCCTTATGGAGACCTTGGATCAAACACGATTTACCCCCTGGTTTGGACTGTTCACTAATTTCTCTCTGAGAGATTATAATATCCACCCGCTACTATGATTAACTTTACCTGATTCTCTAACCATAGGTCCCCCTGTACATTTCTTTCTCTCTCCCTTCTACGCCCCATCCCCTCTACAAGGTTTATTCTTGTTAATTATCTGATATACCAACTGTAATAGAAGATGCTTTGAATGGTTGGGATTTTTGACCTTCACACCATATAAAGCCAAGCCATAAGAAGAAACTTGGCCCTGGTTTTAGCCTAATTTATTCCCCAGCTATTCTACAACACATTGGCCCAGATTCAGGTAGAATCGCGCAATATTTGCGTGGGCAAAGAGCAAATATTTTTCTCTGCGCCCACGCAAATATTGCGCTTTGCCCGCGATTCACGGAGCAGTTGCTCCGTAAATTGCGCGGGCAATATGCTAAACAGCCGGGCGCAAGGCTGCCTAATGTAAATGATCCCGCCGGGGGCGGGAATCATTTAAATTAGGCGCGCTCCCGCGCCGAGCGAAGAGCGCATGCTCCGTCTGGAAACTTTCCCGACGTGCATTGCGGCAAATGACGTCGCAATGACGTCATTTGCTTCTAAGTGAACGTGAATGGCGTCCAGCGCCATTCACGGTTCACTTACGTAAACAACGTAAAATTTGAACGTCGCGAGCGGGAAGCGCAGCTATACTTTAGCATTGGCTGCGCCTGCTATTAGCAGGAGCAGCCTTATGCTAAAGGCGCCGTACGGAAACTCCGTACCTTGCGTACGCAGGGCCCGCGCAACTTTTGTGAATCGGTGGTAGTAGATGCAATTTGCATACTATACGCCGATCACAAAGGCCGCGCCCCCTAGCGGCCAACGCAAGAATGCAGCCTGGGATGTGAAGGCATAAGGAGGCTTATGTCTGTCACATCCTAGGCTGCAGTCGGTGTAACGAGGTTCCTGAATCAGGAGCACTCGTTACACCGGAGCAAGTAAGCACTTGCGCCGCGCAACTATGGTTGCGCGGGCGCAAGTGCTTCTTGAATCTGGGCCACAAACTTTATATTTATATTTAGGTTCTTTCAATTCTATTCTCTTCATATATGACATAATCAGGGCTCAAAATTTCAAGTCCTGAGCTACTAGCCAAGCCTTAAGAGTTACTCACCACCTGTTGCCCCACCCAAACCCTACCTTGCCTGGTCCCTTAAACGCCCCCTTGTAAATGATCTCATGAAATAACACTGTTAAATGTTTTATTCAGTATTAAGTTACAAAAATAAATAACAACAACTTTAACAATATTACCATAGAACAATGTAAACATTTGTAGCGCTTATGTACCTTACAGTGCGGGTGCTAGTGAAATTTAAGGGCAGATCAGAGTGTAGTTAAACTCTGATCCAGATTGTTAGTAGCAAAATGCGGTCTCTGTCTCAGCTTGGCTGTGCTGTTAGTCCATTCTGCTGTGCTGGGGTATTCTTCCATCCCCAGTGCTGCAGGTGGCAGCAGTGGAGTCGAGGTTTGGGTGCTCTTCCCAGCAGCCAATCACAAGGGTTTGTCCTCGCTGTGCATGCTGGGGAGGGGTATTTATGGGGCAGACGGCATTGGTTCTGGTTCTTCTTCGTCCAGTGTGGCGCCCACCTTTAGGGTGGCCACATCACGGCGCCCGGCTTTATGGCCTACCTGGCCGGGACATGCGTGCCACACGGTGTTCCTGCTTCCAGGGCCATGCTGACCCAGAGCATCTGAACAGTGGCGGGGACCCAGTGAGTGACTGGGTTCCCAATCTGAAGATCCCAAGCTGTACTGCTGTTGGTTGGGAGTCAGTCTGAGGAGCGCCATTGAGAGGCTGGCGGTCCAAAAGGGCCTGGACAAAGCACCAGGGATCGAGGTAGCTGGACACTGAGGAATTGATCACCTATCGGTCGGTACCTGGGCGACAAGTCGAAGGAGATCCAGACGTAACTCAAGTAAGGAGGCATACCTCCAATAATCCAACCCAGAGGGGACCTGTGGCAGAGGTATCTTCTGACGCTCACTGAGAGGGGTCCTGTGGCAGAGACTTTCTCCCAAATTCAAGTTCACCAAGGAGGGTCTGTGGCAGAGACCTAATTCTATAATTGCCCAAGTGATACTCCTGGCTGCCAGGTCAGTGAGAGAGGCCTGTCCAGGTACGCTAAACCCACTCCGGCGGGGTAGTGGTGAGAAAAGTGTTACGTTTGGGAGCAGGACAGTTTTCCTATCATTACGCCTGAATCTGCTATTCTCCATCTTCTTCAGCATTACTTTCCTCTCCACAGTTTACTGTTTTTAACCCAGCTGGGTAATTAAAGAGCACCTGTCTGGACATTCCTTTACTTCTACTACATGCAATACGCATCATTCACCCCTAGGGAAATTTCGGAAGAGCCACGAGGTAACACGCCGCCCAAAAATCCAGCAGCTCCAATGGGGGTTAATGCTACACGTTAAAGGAAAATAAGTGCTTTCCCTGAGTGAAAGTGGTGGTGTTAAAGGCAAATAAAAGCTATATTTGTGGGAAAAAATGACGTCAATTGTGTTTGGGGAGCCACGTCGCACGGACCGCTAGCAATTGTCTGTTAAATCGACGCAGTGCCGAATCGCAAAACCCGGCCTGGGCATTTTAGCTGCCTAAAGTGTCCGGGGCTTAAGTGGTTAATCTCCTCTTCTCAAGAGTGAATACATTTAGTTCTTCTTAGTCTTTCCTCATAGCTGTTGCTCCTCCATTCCTCTTATCAGTTTGGTTGCCCTTCTCTGCACTTTCTCCAGTTCCCTGATATCCTTTTTGTGAACTGGTGCCCAAAAACTGAACTGCATATTCCAGATGAGGTCTTACTAATGATTTGTTACAGGGGCAAAATGATATCTCACTCTGAGTCCATACCTCTCTTAATACAAGAAAGGACTTTGCTTGCTTTGGAATCCGCAGCTTGGCATTGCATGCATTATTGAGCTTATGATCAACTAGAACCCCCAGATCCTTCTCCACTACAGATCCCCCCCCCCAGTAACTCCCCCTAGAATGTATATTCTTAGCCCCCAAGTGCATAACTTTACATTTATCAACATTAAACCTCATCTGCCACATAGTCGCCCAATTAGACAGAGCATTGAGGTCGGCTTTTAATTGGAGACATCCTGTAAGGACGTTATTCCACTGCATAGCTTGGTGTCATCTGCAAAGACAGAAATGTTACTTTTGATTAGAGTTGAGGGGACACCTGGATGTTCGGGTTCGGACTCGAACCCGGACTTTGAAAAAAAAGAACCCAGACTTTGACCCGAACCCCATTGAAGTCAATGGGGACCCGGACTTTTGACTACAAAAATGTCTCTAAAAAAATAAGGGAAAGGGCTGGAGGGCTGCAAATGGCAGCAAAATGTCGGTGAAGAGCATGGCAAGTACTCTGGAAATAAATGTGGATATGGGAATAACTTAAAATAACATAAAAAAAATAAATAAAAAATATAATGATTTTGACCTTGGAGGACGAGGTCCATACAGTTTTTGTTCAAAACTATTCAACCCCCCAATGCTGTAAAGGGTTTTAGGGAATTTAGTGTACATTTGTAATTGTATTCAGAATGAAATCCCACAAGGACTTCATAAAGAACCATATGCAACTAATATGATATCAATTGGTTTTGTAATACAGTAGTAAATTGCAAAATTCAAGGCAATGGGCACTGTTGAAACGCTACCTGGTCGTGGCAGAAAGAAGATGCTGACTTTTGACTGCTGTGCGCTACTGATAGCGTAGAGTGGAGAAAAGTCCCCGTGTGACTGCTGATGAACTGAGAAAATATTTGTCAGATATGGGTACTGAAGTTTCTGCTCAGACAATACGGTGCACACTGCGTAATGAAGGCCTCCATGCCAGAACTCCCAGGCGCACCTATTGCTGTCTCCAAAGAATAAGAGTCGACTGCAGTATGCCGAAAGTCATGTGGGCAAACCACACACGTTTTGGGATTGTGTTCTGTGGACTGATGAAACAAAATTACAACTGTTTTGGGCCCATGGATCAACGCTATGTTTGGAGGAGGAAGAACAAGGCCTATGATGAAAAGAACACCTTGCCTACTGTGAAGCATGGGCGGGGGGGTCAATCATGCTTTGGGCTGTTTTGCTTCTGCAGGTACAGGGAAGCTTCAGCGTGTGCAAGGTACCATGAATTCTCTTCAGTACCAGAGATATTGGATGACAATGTGATGCAGTCCGTCACAAACCTGAGGCTTGGAGACGGTTGGAGCCTTTCAACAGGACAATGATCCCAAGCATACCTCCAACTCCACTAGAGCATGGTTGCAGATTAAAGGCTGGAACATTTTGGAGTGGCATCGCAGTCACCAGACTTTAATCCGATTGAGAACCTCTGGTGGACTTAAAGAAAGCAGTTGCAGTGCACAAGCCTAAGAATGTGACTGAAGGTGGAAGCGGCGGTGGAGGAGGAGGAGGAGGAGGTACCCAACACAGCAAGGTTTTGGTTTTTAACCAGTTAACCCACCAGCCGCCGTCATATAACAGCGGCAAGGTGGTTGCTTAACTGGGGGTTGCCGTTATTTAACGGTGCCCAGCAAGAAAAAGCAATGCGCGCCGCCTCGGGCGCGCACCACGAGAAAATTCTGGTGCGCGCCGGGGTCTATGAGACACAGATCAAGGTAATTGACCAGTAACAGTGGTCATTTTCCATGTGATCGCGCCGTCCAATGACGGCCCGATCACAATGTAAACACAGGGAGTCAGGGAAAGTTTATCTCCTCTCCTCTCCTCACACAGTATCAGCGGGTAGTGAACAGGAGATAAACTGTGAGTGTTGCTGACCTTACCAGTGCCCCATAGTGCCAAATCTGTGCCCATAGTGCCACATCAGTGCCACATATGTGCCTAAAGTGCCAACATCAGTGCCACATCTGTGCCTAAAGTGCCACATCTGTGTCCATAGTGCCACATCTGTGCCCAACAGTGCCACATATGTGCCCAGTAGTGCCACATCTGTGCCACCTGTGCTACACAGTGTCACCAGAGCCGCACCAGTGTCACCAGAGCCGCACCAGTGTCACCAGAGCCGCACCAGTGCCACAACAGTCCTATACCAGTGCCAAAACAGTGCCGTACCAGTTGTCGCCTGTGCCCACCAAGTGTCGCCTGTGCCCCACCAGTGCCGTCTGCGCCCACCAGTGCCGCCTGCGGCCCACCAGTGCCCGGCCTGCGCCCACCAGTGCCACCAGTGCCGCCTGTGCCACCAGGGCCACCTGTGCCCACCCGTGCCGCCTGTGCCCACCAGTGCTGCCTGTTGGCCCACCAGTGCTGCCTGTGCCCACAAGTGCTGCCTGTGCCCACCAGTGCTGCCTGTGCCACCAGTGCTGCCTGTGCCCCACAAGTGCTGCCTGTGCCCACCAGTGCTGCCTGTTCTGCTAATCAGTGCACACCAGAGCCCCACCAGTGCCGCCTGTGCCCACCAGTGCCGCCTGTGCCCACCAGTGCCGCCTGTGCCCACCAGTGCTGCCTGTGCCCACCAGAGCCACACCCGTGCCACTACAGTGCACATAAGTGCCGCCTGTGCGCACCTGTGTCCATCAGTGCCACCACAGTGCTCTGCAGTACAGCCTCACCAGCCACCAGTATGGCAAAAAAAATCTTAACCGTGGTGAGCAGGCCCTTACAGCGTGGAGGTCTCTGTCCGATTCGGATTCGCCTATGAACCCGTTATAGACAGTGGGGTCTGATTCAGAATCTGAAGAGGGAAACGTGTGCCCCGGAAAAGAAGGGGTGCTGGCGTGGAGAAGAGCCTACTCCCAGACGCCGCAGGGCCGTCCACCTCAAGCGCTGTGGCCGTCCACCTCAAGCGCTGTGCCATCCGACCTCAAGCGCTGTGCCCGTCTGCCTCAAGCACTGTGCCGTCCGCCTCAAGCGCTGTGCCGTCGCCCTCAAGCGCTTGTGCAACTGCAACAAAGCCCAGCACCAGTAGGGTGTCAATCTCAGCCCCAAAGGGATAGGGGCCATGCCAGCCTTCCCTATGGCCTTCAAAACCCCCTGTGCTTCCCCCTAATTCCGGAGCAAGCAAATATCCCCCCTTTTCACTGCCCAGCCAGGTGTCCAGGGTGAACACCGAAAACTTTTCCATGCTTAATTTTTTTAATTTACTTTTCACCGAAGATTTGCTATCCTTCATTGTGGCCCAGTGCAATCTCTACGCACAACAGTAACATAAGAAGCAACCCTGGTTCCAGATATGCCCGCCCCTTTGAGTGGAGAGAACTAACCGTTGAGGAATTCAACATTTTCTTAGGCCTAACGTTTACTATGGCACTTTAAAAAAAAAAACAATTGTACTCCTACTGGTCCACCAAACCCATTCACCACATGCCACTCTTCTCCTCCCTTATGCCAAGATCCCGATATTTAATAATTATGCGGGTTCCTCCACTTTGACGACAACCGCCCAGTGCCCTCCCCGAAATGACCCTGCTTTTGACAAGCTATATAAAATTCGGCCACTTCTAAATTTTTTCGCTCAACAATTTCCCCAATTATATACCCCTGAACAGAACATATCTGTGGGACGAGTCCCTTGTCAAATTCTCAGGCAGGGCTGAGCATCAAGCAGTTCGATCTCCAGGAAAAGGGTCCGATATGGGGTCAAAATGTACAAACTTTGCGACAGAGCCACAGGTACCTCTACTCATTCATGGTGTACGAAGGGAAGGACTCCCAACTGCATCCCCCTGAATGCCCAGAGTATATGGGAGTCAGCGGAAAAGTGGTCTGGGATCTGATCTATCCACTCTTTGGAAAGGGATACCACCTTTATGTAGATAATTTCTACACCAGCTTGCCCCTGTTTCGCTGTCTTTACCTTAGAAATACCCCAGCATGTGGCACAATAAGACCCAATAGAAAAGGCTTCCCGCAAAAACTGGTGGATCAAAAGCTCAGACGAGGGGAGTCTGCAGCATTGAGGAACCAGGAGATATTGGCTGTCAGGTGGAGGGACAAACGGAACGTCCACATGCTCACATCAATCCACAATGACACCTGCGTGGAAGTCCCCAAAAGAACCGGCCCAATCCAAAAACCAAAATGCATCTATGACTATAATTTGTTCATGGGGGGAGTGGACTTCAATGACCAGATGATAGAACCCTACCTGCCCACAAGAAAATCCCGCCACTGGTACAAGAAAGTGTCCATTTATTTTTTTAGTTTGGCCTTTTATAACTCCTATGTAATCTACAAAATATCATCAGAGAACCCCGTATCATATCTGGACTATCAAGAAGAAGTCATCACCGCCCTTTTGTACCCTGAAAACCCACCGGAAAATATTCACTCTGATTCTGTGAGCAGACTCCACGAGTGTCACTTTCCTGAGAAAACCCCCCTCCCGTGAAACAGGCCACAGAAATCAAAGAGGTGCCGGTGTGTGCTCCAGAAGAGGAATTTGAAAAGACACTGTGTATTACTGTCCCGATTGTCCTTCCCAACCAGGCCTCTGTTGGAACATGTTTCCGCCGTTACCATACGTTTCTACATTATTAGGGGACGTATGGTAAACGCAATTCTAATTTCCTGTAATTTCCCCCCACACCCCTTATGCCACTGCACTCAACTGTACATACCTCTGCCTTCTCCGGAAACCGACCATGGCCCTGTTATACGACCACTCTTTTGCCTAACCCTAAACATACTTCTGCCTTCTCCGGAATCGACCATGGCCTGTTATACGACCACTCTTTTGCCTAACCCTAAACATACCTCTGCCTTCTCTGGAACTGACCCTGGCTTGTTATACGACCACTCTTTTGCCTATCCCTAAACTGTACCTACCTCTGCCTGCTCTGGAACTGACCCTGGACTGTTTGACCACGTTTTTTGTCCTGCCCCTTGGATTGATCTTTTACCCTGGCTATACTAGTGGGAACACAGGGGGTCTCACATATGTAGGGGGCTCCAGAATTGTTTTTCTGGATGAAAAAAATAATTTTTTAGTTTTCTCATTCCCGGATTAGGGTCTGGTTGCCCGGAGGGCTTCAAAGAGATTTGGGTGGGGAGAAGCCTCTACCCCGTCCCCATTATTTCCTAGCCCGCTACTTGACATGTTCCTACCAGACGAATATTTTGCCACTGCTGGCACTGTACTGACTATGGACAATATTCTGCCTGCTGCCTGGACAATTCCATTCACTGTCGCTGACCAGTGATCACGTCTCTGCCTGCTTGCCTGGATCAGGGTTCTCCTTCTGTGGACAATTGCACTACTAAAAACCACAGGTAATCTTCTTTTTTTTTACCCATTACTCAGCAGAATGTATTTTAGGGTGTAATTCTTGGTATGTACATGCTGTGTTAGAAATATGAAGGCCCTTCAAAAATGTGATAGATTGTAAGGAAAATTGGATGTGTAATTTATGTCCCTAGAACACCTGATGGTGCTTCTTGGATGTTGGGCCTCTGTATGTGGCCAGGCTGTGTAAAAGTCTCACACATGTGGTATCGCCATACTCAGGAGGAGCAGCAGAATATATTTTGGGGTGTAATTTTTTCTATGTACATGCTATGTGTTGGAAATATCCTATAAATAGACAACTTTCTGTATAAAAAAAAAGCGTTTTTATTTTTTTCCACATTTTCCAAAAACATCTGGAAAAAAATGAACCGTTCAAAAGACTCATTATGCCTCATAGATTATACGTTGGGGTGTTAGCTTTCCAAAATGGGGTCACTTTGTGGGCGTTTCCATTGTCCTGGTGTTCCAGGGCCTTCAAAAGTGTAATAGGTGGTTGAGAGATTAGATGTGTAATTTATGCTTCTAGAATGCTAGAAGTTGCTACTTCGGTGTTGGGCCTCTGTATGTGGCCAGGTTGTGTAAAAGTCTCACACATGTGGTATCGCCATACTCAGGAGGAGCAGCAGAACATATTTTGGGGTGTCATTTGTGGAATATACATGCCATGTGAGAGAAATAACCTGTTATAATGACAATATGGTGTGAAAAAAAATAAAATAAAAAAAAAATCTTAATTTTGCAAAGAATTGTGGGAACAAATGACAACTTCAAAAAACTAACTATGCCTCTTACTAACTACCTTGGAATGTCTACTTTCCAAAAAGGGGTCATTTGGGGGGTATTTGTACTTTACTGGCTTGTTAGGGTCTCAAGAAATGAGATAGGCTGTCAGTACATCAGGTATGATCAAATTTGATCAATTTTCAGTAATTGGTACCATAGCTTGTAGACCCTATAACTCCCACCCAGACTAAATAATATCCCAATTTTTTTTTTTATTATTACCAAAGATATGTAGCAGTATACATTTTAGGCCAAATTTATGAAGAAAAATTACTTTTTTGCTAAATTTTATAATAGAAATGAAGAAAAATTAATTTTTTTACAAAATTTTTGTTCTTTTTTCATTTTATAGCGAAAAAAATAAAAACCGCAGAGGTGATCAAATACCACCAAAAGAAAGCTCTATTTGTGGGAAAAAAATGTCAAAAAATTCATTTGGTTACAGTGTTGTATGACTGAGTTATTATCATTCAAAATGTGAGAGCACCGAAAGCTGAAAATTGGTCTAGTTATTAAGTAGGTTTAAGTGCCCAGTTGTCAAGTGGTTAATTGATTTATTTTTTAAATTAGGGTAAACCCCAAAATAGTGAGACAGATCTAGGGTTGCTACCTCATCCCTTTAAACCTGAACACAGAGTTACACAGGTTCTGGGGCTAATTTAATGTCGATAGACTCGATAAGGCACCAAGTGAGTTTAATTAACAGCACCTTAATCAGCCAGAGAACCTGTGTAATTAATATGTTTTTGTTTTGAAAGGGATGAGATGGCAACCCTATAGAAAGCTCAGAAAAAACAATGGCTGGGTAAGGCCGGCCCGGTGTCTATTCTGCACAAGGTACGGACAACTCCTCTGGGATCCATGCCTGGTTCATTTTAATGAACGTGAGCTTGTCCACATTGGATCTGGGACAGCGCTGCGCTTGTCTGTGATAACGCCCCCTGCCGTGCTAAATACACGTTCAGTGACAATACATTGGCTGCAGGGCAGGCCAGCACTCCAAGGTGTAAAGGGGCAAGCTAAGGCCATGTGCCCAATTTGGAGACCCAGAAGTTTTAAGGGGGCATAGCCGTCATTCAGTACGTGTAGGGGGTGTACTCACATACTGCTCCACCATGTTGCTGAAATGCTGCCCTCCTGCTAAAATGTTCCATATCAGCTGGTGGTGCTGTTTGTTGTGGAGTGCTGGACAAAGCTTTTCCACATTTCGGTCGCCATGCTAACCCTGCCTTCTGAGGTGCTGGCAGTGCCCCTGCTGCGTTGGCGACCTCTTCCTCCTCCTCTGTCCTTCGCCTTCTGCTTCCACTGTGGCCCGCTGCCAGGTGGGAATTGCACCAGCAGCGCGTCTAACAGCGTGCGCTTGTACCTCGCGCATCTTGCGTTCACGCTCCAGTGAGGGATTAAGGACGGTACATTGTCCTTGTAACAGGGATCCAGCAGCGTGGCCACCCAGTAATCCAGCACCTGTCTTAATGTGCGAAACACGGCCGGTCGTTGCGGAGACCCTGCAGCATGTAATGCTCATGTGTGCCAGGCTGCCCTAGAGGCAACGAAAAGCCTGTCCTCTGTGGGAGGTGTATCATCTGTGTCCTCTGTATCCCCCCAGCCACGCACCAGTAATGGCCATGAGCTGGTCTGGATGCCATCCTGCTGTGAACATGGCTCCTCCTCCTCCTCCATGTCTTCCTCCTCCTCATCCTCCACCGCGTCATCCTCCAGAACTGTGCCCTTGCTGGACAATTGTGTACCTGGCCTTTGTTGGTGCACGAACCCACCCTCGGAGCCACTTGTGAATGACTGCCCTGAAAGCCTTGCAAATGATCCCGATTCCTCCTCCTCCTCTTGTGCCACATCCTCTTCCATCATCGCCCGTAGCGTTTTTTCAAGGACGCATAGAAGTGGCATAGTCACGCTGAGAGCAGCGTCATTGGCACTGGCCATGTTGGTGGAGTACTCAAAACAGCGCAACAAGGCACACAGGTCTTGCATGGAGGCCCAGTTATTGGTGGTAAAGTGGTTCTGTTCCGCAGAGCGACTCACGTGTGCGTGCTGCAGCTGGAACTCCACTATCGCCTGCTGCTGCTCGCACAGTCTGGCCAGCATGTGCAAGGTGGAGTTCCACCTTGTGGGCACATCACATATGAGGCGGTGAGCGGGAAGGCCGAAGTTACGCTGCAGCGCTGCCAGGCGAGCAGCAGCAGGATGAGAACGCCGAAAGTGCGCACAGACGGCCCGCACTTTCTGCAGCAGCTGTGGCATATTGGGGTAAGTTCTCAGGAAACTCTGCATCACCAAATTCAGCACATGCGCCAGGCAAGAAATGTGCGTCAAACCGGCTAGGCCCAGAGCTGCTACGAGATTTTGCCCGTTATCGCACACCACCAGGCCCGGCTTGAGGCTCACTGACGCCAACCACTCATCGGTCTGTTGTTCCATGTCCCTCCACAACTCCTGCGTTGTGTGTGGTTTTTCCCCCAAACAGGAAAGTTTTAAAACTGCCTGCTGGCGTTTACCCATGGCTGTGCTGAAGTTGGTGGTGAGTTTGTTACGCTGACTGGATGAGGAGGCGGTAGAGGATGAGGAAGCGGAGTAGAAGGAGTTAGGAACAGGAGGCAAACTGAAGCGCCCTGCAATCCTCGGTGGTGAAGGACATGCGCCAAACTGCTATCCCGCCTCAGGGCCCAGCCGCCACTGCATTTACCCAGTGCGCTGTTAGGAAGATATAACGTCCCTGACCGTGCTACTGGTCCACGTATCCGTAGTTAGGTGGACCTTGGCACAGATGGCGTTGCGCAGTGCACACCTGGTTTTATGCTGCCATCGCCCTTTACTCGACTCTCTTCACGGCCACACATACAGGTGGATTATCTCTATCCCCATATGTCATAATTTTACCCCTAGCAGCAGGACCAGGACGATATGCACGTATTGGATATGCTGGCCATACCCTTTAGTGGGCGCCCAGGGATGACCACCAGGTGCATACAGCCCTGAACCATGGCGGAGGCTGTGATGCTGTGGTCACCCGCTCTGTGTTCTTCGCAGCGAGACACAACAACTTGCGCAGGGATTCCCTGTGCTCACAGCCCCACCCACGGGGCGTGCCTCACATCCCCGTTACATCACTCTGCTGGGCTATCTACGCTGCGCTCATTGGAGGTGCGGCACACACCCCCTTTGACACACACATCCCGCCCACTACTGTGCTCTGACGTGTGCTACGTCAGAGCACACTGGGATTATATAAGGCTCTACTCAGCACACACACACCGCTCAAGCCACTAAGCAGCCCAAACGCTCCCTAATCGCAAGACAGGTAATTAATTTCTGTTCCTTAACTATCTGGTCTCTATTATCATTTTGTTGCTGGCACCAAAATTCGATTCCTTTTCGTTTCTTTCTGTTTGTTAGACTTCTGATTAGCGTCGGCTACTTTCATCGCAAAGGCTGATCTGTCTTACCCTTCTCAATGAATGCTCTATAAGTGAACATTTAAAGGTATTTTTTCTTCTTGCAATCTTTTTACATGCATTGCAGACATTGCCGTTTTACCCTTGCTTTATGCTCATATATTTATGTGATTATTTCACACAGCATCAGCCAGCAGCCGCTTTGCACAATTAGTATATTGTCTGCCAGGACTTTTTTTGGCTTCCTATCGAACATGCATACCTCTAATTGAAGCAACATATGTGAGTTCAATTAAGTATGCAAATATTTATTTTTCTTCCCATAAAAAACCCTCCATCTCTCTTCTCTCATTTCCTTTTATTCATTATACTTTACACTTTCCACATAGCCTTCTATGTATACTAACATAATCTTACTATAAATATAATGTTGAATACATCCTTTATATTTATCATTTCCCTCTAATTTATTCATTGACTACAGTATTTAACCATTTGATGATACCCATGGTTATTAACTATGTACATCCAAATATGTGACATATATCATATATTATTAACGGTACTTATCATAGTTATCAAGGTGGCGTATGCCCCTGATTGATTAATCTGGATGCCATACAGATGCATTCATGGGTAGTAACATAGACTCACTAATTGATTATCCAAATCCTCATTAGACTTTTGCATTAGCACAGATACTCTATAATTGTTTTTTTTCTTATGCTATATTTTATATTTTTCTTCAACTTTTCCTATTTCATTTTTCATTTTCCAATTTCTGTTTTATTAATGACACTTTTGATAACTAACCCAATATCCTTATACTAACAAATAGGATTGATTAGCACCACGTGCTTTCTGTCCTTGACCCGGCTGCTTACCCTCTGGGGCTTTGTAGTGTCCACCCTTTCTGTGGCCAGTGAGAGGAATCACCAAGGAGGTAATTATTTACACAAGTTTGTAATTCCCTGTATGAATAGGGGTGCCACCATGGAACAGTAAAAAAGCGGCGATTTATCGCTAATATGTTGTCTTTATTATTGCAATAAATCAGATACACATGTAAAATTTCAAATGCCTCAGTAACAATATGAATTTGTTTTGTAAATATTTATATATAATAGTCAAGATATCTTCACCATTTGTATTTCTTACTTTAGATTGAGATCCTTTATATATACATAAACATACGTCCCTGAGGAAGCCCGAATGGGCGAAACATGTTGGACATTCTACTGTATATAATATCTCAACAATCAACTATTGGTGAAACTCAATACAATATTTGATTTTATTCTATTTTTGTATGTATATAATATGTAAGATTAAAATATACCTTTTATCTGTAAACTGTTTCTGGTGTACGGTTTCTGTGGTCTCAGAACTATCCAACTGCATTCGTACAGTCCCATGCCCCATCCCTCACTGGGATAATATACATATCCTTATCTTTAGGGACGGTAATGCTTTTGGCTACCAATTATAATATTTTTTGTGCACACTCCTATGCTTTATTAAATTTTCTTCTCTACCTGATTTTGTCCCCCACTTGGTTGTGCAGGGAAGGGATGGCTCGCCTGGAAAAGTAGTGGCGGCTGGGCACGACGTACTGTGGGACAGCCAATGCCATCAGGCTTTTAAAACTCTGCGTCTCCACCAGACGGAATGACAGCATTTCAAAGGCCAGTAATTTTGAAATGCTGGCATTCAGGGCCAGGGATCGCGGGTGGGTAGAGGGGTACTTCCTCTTACGCTCCAGTGTTTGGGAGATGGAGAGCTGAATGCTTCCATGGGACATTGTGGAGATGTTTGGTGACCCAGGTGGTAGTGTTGCTTGCCGGTCCTCTAATTGAGGGGTGGCACTGTCACTACGGAGGTGGATGAAGAGGCAGAGAGGCCCGAGACTGATGCAGAAGAGGAAGCAGGAGGAGCCAGAGACCTTTCTTGTTTTTTGAGGTGTCTACTCCACTGCAGCTCGTGCTCTGCACTTAGATGCCTGGTCATGCAGGTTGTGCTCAGGTTGAGAACGTTTATGCCTCGCTTCAGGCTCTGATTGCACAACGTGCAAACCACACGTGTCTTGTCATCAGCACATTGTGTGAAGAACTGCCACGCTAGGGAACTCCTTGGACCTGGCTTTGGTGTGCTCGGTCCCTTGCTGCGTTGGGCAGTAGCAGGCGTACTGTCTAGGGGACGGACGCTCTGCTTTGGCACCCTGCTCCCTCTTCTGCTGTGCTGGTGGCTCTGTGCGACCACCGCCTCTTCCTCCGAACTACATGGGTCACCTGCATGACGTTGATTCCATGTCGGGTCGAGGACCTCATCGTCCTCCACATCATCTTCCACCCAGTCTTCACCACTGCCCTCCTTGTCGGTCTGCACAATTGCAAAAGCACCAGCAGTTGGCAACTGTGTTTCATCATCATCATGCAAGACGTGCTGTGATGGTCCCCCCATGAACTCATCCTGAAATATAAGTGGTTGGGCATCAGTGCACTCAATCTCTTCCCCTTCTGGGGCTGGGCTAGGTGGATGGCCCTGGGAACACATGCTAACAGACTCATCAAAAAGAAGAAGAGACTGCTGCATGCTTTGGGGCTCAGACTGCTTGGCTGATTTGCAAGGGGGTGAGGTGAAAGACTGATGGCGGACATCGGCTGCAGGCGCCAACTCTGAGCTTTCAGCACAAGACTGGTTGGAAAACAATGTGAATGAACTGGAGGCACTGTCAGCAACCCAATCTACCACCGCCTGTTCTGCTCCTGGCCTCAACATTCGTAGAGCTGGATTAGGCCCGACCAAATACCGCTGCAGGCTCTGTCGGCTACTCGCACCTGAGAAAGGTGTTTCACTTGTGCTTGTAGCTGGCACAGATCGACCACGTCCTCTCCCTGTAACAGGAGCTCCACCAGCAGCACCACGACCGCGGCCACGTCCCTTATTTGACGTTTTCCTCATATTTCTTAAATTTAGGGTCTTGCCCTAATTTTGAGAAATGTTAAATACAAAAAAGTGTAAGCTGGTGAAATAGGCAGAGATTCACCTATATATTTCTCCACCTATAGCAAGAAGCAGGAAGCCAGCACTAAACAATGTACTGCATAGACAGTATATCACAGGGGAAAGGTGGAGTGATGGTGAAATGGGCAGAGATTCACCTATATATTTCTCAAATTTAGGGTCTTGCCCTTATTTTTACAGGTGCACAGGTGGTGTGGCAGGTGTAGTGCTGTTGAAATACTCAGTCACCTATAGAGTGCTGACTGCCACCATAGGAAAAATATTTCAGCAAACTCTCCCTGACTATGTACTTGACAGAAACACAGTATATCACAGGTGCACAGGTGGTGTGGCAGGTGTAGTGCTGTTGAAATATTCAGAGTCACCTATAGATTGCAAACAGCCCCTATAGTTGAACAAAATTCCTAAACTATATGAAGCACAGCAGATGTCACAGGAATAGAGTGCTTGTTGATATTTCTGGAGCAACATAGACCTAAAACTGTCCCTATGATTCAGCAACCTTTCCCTCACATAAGTGAAGCAGTGACAATGAGCCAGATGCCATAAGATGATGCAGATATCAAAGAAATAAAGTGTGCTTCTTGATATTTCTGGAGCAGTATAACAGCATAGACCTAACACTTTCCCTCAGCAGATTCAGCAACCTTTCCCTCACATAAGTGAAATCCAGTGAAAACTAGCCAGATACACCTAAGACTTTCCCTATGCAGCAGATTCCAGCAGCCTTTCCCTATCTAGAGTGAAGCAGAGTGACGATCTGTGCTGTGTGCCTCTATCTAATATAGAGGCACGTCACATGATGGGTCACATGCTGCACTGGCCAATCACAGCCATGCCATAAGTATGGCTGTGATCAGTTCCCAGTCACAGTAGTAACACGAATGGCGATTGGCTGCCGTGCAGCGCGCCAAAACATACCCGAACTCCGAACCCAAACCCGGACTTTTTCCAACTATTCGGGTTCGGGTCCGGGTTCGGGAAAAACCCAAAGTCCGTACCGAACCCGAACTTTACAGTTCAGGTTCGCTCAACCCTACTTTTGATCTCAGACCCAATATCATTTATTTATTTATATATATATATATATATATTAAAAAGTAAGGGTCCCAACACTGAACCGTGGGGTACACCACTGATAACCTTAGACCATTCAGAGTATAAATCATTAATCACGACTCTCTGAATTCTGTCTTTCAGCGTTTTCTATCCATTTACAAACTGATATATCCAATCCTGTAGACCTTACCTTACACATGATTGAAAATAAGGGGGGTGCAATGGCGCTTGCAAATAACTAAATACCTAAATATATTTCCTATTAATAATTTACGGAATTATGTCTAAAAGTGTTCCACTCCAAATAAGATCAGAAAGCCATCCAGCATCAATGAATTAATGTGGAGGGTGATAAGAGTGAAATAATAATAAAATAAAACTAAACAAACGTGCCAATGAAAGCACAGTGTTGATGAAGTGAGACGCAATATGATAATCCTACAGTGTCCAAATAATGCTCAGCAATATGACTTCATATAACATATAAATAAATAAAATAATTGAATGAGTGATAAATTAATAAAGTGCTCCATCCATTAAAGTGCAATAATGCAATAGTGAGTGTCAGACCCAATGAATAAATCACAGTGCAATACTGCATGCACCAAAATTCCTTAAAAAATGTTCAGCATGCATGGGTGAACACAACCCAATCCATAAAGTGTCTATAGTGAAAATAGTCCCAAAAAAATCCAATCACGAGATTATAGGAGTAAAAATATATAAATAAAAGGATTTTAAAGTTTATAATGATGAAAAATAAAATATAAAATGAATAACGTGTCTAGTGCACAACCGTGCAAATTTAGATGAAATGGCAATCCAGAATTTTCAAAGTACATAAGTGCTCCACTGATAATCGAATTTTCACAAAAATTACTGCAGTGAAAAATAATAATGTGCACACGTGCTTGCAAATCCAAACGCAAGGCAATCCGCAGTGTGGATAAAGGTGTTCTCACAAGCCCCTTACCTTAAGTAGGCTTGTATAAAGCCTGTAAAAATCCTAATAGCCAGGTATTCCACAGCCAGCCTGCTGTTACTGATCCCCCAAAAGGCAGCTCACAAGGTCCCAGCGTTGGCACTCAAACAGAGAAACATGGACGCCTCATAGTGTAAAATCGTTTTGCATTTAATAAACTAAAAAACGAGTAAACTTACAGACAATGCTGTGTACAGCGTAGACAGCATGTAGTACAGCGTGTAATGAATGTCTCCGCTCTGTAGCCGCGAGCGGATGACGTCACCAGCAACCCTCCTCTTCCTCACGCGTATCGTGACGACCACGCGTCACTTAATCATACACACGAGTTGTGTGTGCGGAACTGCATCGAACGCTTTTGCAAAATCCAAGTATACCCAAATCCAAATATTATACGTTCCAGTATCTTCCCAACTATAGAAGTTAAACTAACAGGTCTATAGTTACTTGGTAAAGACTTTGTTCCCTTTTTAAATATAGGCACCACATTGGCTCTACGCCAATCCAGTGGTACTATTCCTGTCAATAATGAGTCCCTAAAAACTAGATACAATGGCTTTGAAATTACAGAGCTCAATTCTTTTAGGATTCGTGGGTGGATGCCATCTGGTCCAGGTGCTTTATCCACCTTTATTCTGTCTAAATATTTCTGGACCATATCACTTTTGAGCCATTGTGGATTTGGGGCTGTGTCACTACCACCCTTCATTTTTCTCAGCACGTCGTAGTGTTTTATGTCACTGCGTTGGACACGATAGGATTTTTAACCGATGGTGTGTAGGCAAGACTGATGAAAGTCAGCTTCATCGGATATCCGATGAAAAAATCCATCGGTTTAGATTCTATCAGATATCCGATCGTGTGTTCGGGGCATAACAGAGAAAGAACATTGACAAAGTGCGCAGTTCATCAGGGGCCCTTTTCCTCTCCTGGTGGTGGTGGGGTGCAACAATGGTCTTATTACATTGGTATCCTCTGTCCCCCTTGCATATCACAATCCCCCTTTTACATCACCGTACACCTTTACTTCCAACGCCTCCCTAGTACACTTCTACCTCCAACCTCCAACGTCTCCCCCAGTACAAGCAAATGGCCACTGCCCTCACCTATAACTGGCCTTTGCAACAAGGAGCACATAGAAGGGCAACACATGCAAGAGAAAACCAGAGACATTCCGGATTGCTAACCAATTGAATTTTCCTGTGTAACAGTATGCGTTAAAAACAGGGGTTTAGTCTGCATATATTTGCAAATACATGCGTAAGCTACAAAGTCCCGTCAAGGCACCCCAATATTTTCTGTAGTCCTAACTCTAAATTTATAGAGCCTCCACAGTGGAAGAACATGCATTATAATGGATAGGCAGAGGGCAAGTGAGCCTGGAGGGAGCCCACCCCTCATTAAAGGCACAGAGGCGCACTGGACACCTAGCACAAATGTCAGGGAACTCCTGTAAGACGCTTTGCACATAGACGTGCGCATAGCCTTTGCCATAGAATGGCTCACAGGCGCGCCAGAGCTCGCAATTGCGGGCACGCATGCGCACAGATACGGGCACACGCACAGATACGGGCACGCGCGCACACGTACGAGCCTAATTCAGTTTGTGCCAGACAGCCTATTTAAAGGAGTCTGGGCTCTTATGCCTTGCTAACTGATCTTCAGCTGTTGTTTCCTGAATCCTTGCTCTGATCCTTGTGGGTTTTCCTAGTATTTGACCCGGCTTGCTCTTGACCTTGGCTCTGTGTTCTGTTCCTGTACTAATGTCCATCCCTGACCCGGCTCCGTTCCTGACTCTGGCTCTGTCTATGATTTTGTACCTCTCTGCCCGCTTGCTGACGAACCTGGCTATCCCTGAGACCTCACTCCTGTCTACGTTCCTGGTTGCTGTTAACCCTTGGTTACCTGCCTGGCTGTTACCTGTTCCTGCTAAGACTCATTACAGTCTGTTCCAGGCCCGCTGAACCCTGCCAAGCTGTTCCCTAGGGACCCCCGGCCTCAGGCACTCGTGTCCCTCTTGTCCTTCAGCTTCCTCTGTTTCACCTTCATGCAGGCCAGGACAGGAGATATAAGTAGAGGCCGACCTCATCAAATCAGTCTCCCATCCGATCCCTGACAACATAACACAATGCTAGCAAACGTGTCCTGTATGTCCCCTCACCAATATTTCAACATTACAAACAAATGGCCACTGCCCTCACCTATAACTGGCCTTTGCAGCAAGGAGCACATGGAAGGGCAATGCATGCAAAAAAAAAAAAGAAATTCCCAGTTCAAATTACCGACCAGCCTGCTAAGCAACCGAATTGTCCTGTCTAACAGTATATGGTAAAAACAGGGGTTTAGTCTGCACACATTTGCAAATACATGAGTAAGCTACAGAGCCCCATCAAGGTACCCCAGTATTTTCGATAGTCCTAACACTAACTTTTGAGAGCCTCCACAATTGAAACAAATTCATTATAATGAATAGGCAGAGGGCAAGTGAGCCTAGAGGAAGT
Organism: Rana temporaria; assembly: GCF_905171775.1. Lineage (NCBI taxonomy): Eukaryota > Metazoa > Chordata > Amphibia > Anura > Ranidae > Rana > Rana temporaria. Next base: position 49,462,890 of record NC_053498.1, read on the forward strand.
CCACCCCTCCTTTAATGGCACAGGGGCACACTGGACACCCAGGACATAGTACTATGGCAGCAAAGGTACACTTTCTACCTCCAACGCCTCCCCCAGTACACCTCTACCCCCAACGCTTCAACAAGTACACCTCTACCCCCAACACTTCCTCCAGTACACCTCTACCCAGGGCCAGTGCTAGACTATTTTGCACCCTAGGCGAGACCAGCTACTTGCGCCCCCCCCCAAAAAAAATAAAAACAATTATTTTAGCATCAGAACTCCTGGTGGAGGGATGGAGACAGGTGGACAGGAGAGGGGGTGCAGCCAGGTGGGGGGTATGAGCCAGGTGGATGGATGAGCCAGGTGGGGGGGGATGAGCGAGGCTGAGGATGAGCCATGTAGATGGATGAGTCAGGTGGGAGGATGAATCAGGCGTGGGGATGAGACAGGTGGATGAATGAGCCAGGTGGGGGGGATGAGCCAGGTGGATAGATGAGCCAGGTGGGGGGGATGAGCCAGGTGGGGGGATGAGTGAGGCGGAGGATGAGCCATGTAGATGGATGAGTCAGGTGGGGCCGTGGGGGGGATGAGACAGGCGTGGGGATGAGTCAGATGGATGAATGAGTCAGGTGGGGGATGAGTCAGATGGATGAGCCAGGTGGGTGGGATGAGTAAGGTGGATGGGATGAGCCAGGTGGGGGGGATGAGCCAGGTGGATAGATGAGCCAGGTGGGGGGGGTGAGCCAGGTGGGGGGGATGAGTGAGGCGGAGGATGAGCCATGTAGATGAATGAGTCAGGTGGGGCCGTGGGGGGGGATGAGACAGGCGTGGGGATGAGCCAGGTGGATGAATGAGTCAGGTGGGGGATGGAGTCAGATGGATTGAGCCAGGTGGGGGGGATGAGTAAGGTGGATGGATGAGCCAGGTGGGAGGATGAGCCAGGTGGATAGATGAGCCAGGTGGGGGGGGGTGAGCCAGGTGGGGGGGGATGAGCCAGATGGGGGGGATGAGTGAGGCGGAGGATGAGCCATGTAGATGGATGAGTCAGGTGGGGCCGTGGGGGGGATGAGCCAGGTGGATGAATGAGTCAGGTGGGGATGAGTCAGATGGATGAGCCAGGTGGGGGGGTGAGTAAGGTGGATGGATGAACCAGGTGGGAGGGGGATGAGCCAGGTGGGGGGAGGGATGAGCCAGGTGGGGGGGATGATGAGCCATGTAGATGGATGAGTCAGGTGGGGGGATGAGTCAGGCGTGGGGATGAGCAGGTGGATGAATGAGTCAGGTGGGGGATGAGTCAGATGGATGGATGAGCCAGGTGAGGGGGATGAGCCAGGTGGGGGGATGAGTGAGGCGGAGGATGAGCCATGTAGATGGATGAGTCAGTGGGGCCGTGGGGGGGATAAGTCAGGCGTGGGGATGAGCCAGGTGATGAATGAGTCAGGTGGGGGGGAGTGAGCCAGGTGGGGAATGAGTCAGATGGATGATAAGCCAGGTGGGGGGATGAGGCCAGGTGGGGGGGATGAGCCAGGTGGGGGGGGTGAGCCAGGTGAGGGGGGGGTGTGCCAGGTGGGGGGGATGAGCCAGGTGGGGGGGGTGAGCCAGGTGGGGGGGATGAGCCAGGTGGGGGGGGATGAGCCAGGTGGGGGGGGGGATGAGCCAGGTGGGGGGTGAGCCAGGTGGGGGGGGTTGAGCCAGGTGGGGGGGGGGGGGCCAGGTGGGGGGGATGAGCCAGGTGGAGAGATAGTCAGGTGGAAAGGAGAAGGGGTGCAGCCAAGTGAAAGCAGATGGTCTGACTACACCATATTTTTTACATCAGTGACACCTGCACAAACAGCGACGCCTCCTCCGTCCCTGGAAACTCCTCCACCCTGCACCTACCTCCCGACCACCACACCGATCCCCGGGGCTGCTCCTCCCGATAACCCGCGCCAGGCACACTAAACTGAAAGCCGGAGGAGAGAGGAGCGGCCACACCCCCTGTCACATGGTACACACGTAGGAAGCGTAGTCTCTACGGGTCGCAGGAGCTGTGATGGGCTCGGGGCTGATCGCAGGGGGGGTAGCGGGTGATGTGTGATCAGAGAGCGGAGGAGGGAGCAGACTGTCCCTGACGTGCTGTGATGGGGGGGAGGCTGGCGGCGGGGCTGCTTGACATGATAGACTGCTTGTGGATTGTGTGCAAGCGCTGTGGCGGACAGTGCGGCAGAACAAAAACCAGCCGCCGGGCGCCCTAGGTGGCAGTGCACCCTAAGCGGTCGCTTAGTCCGCCTAGTGGTAGCGCCGGCCCTGCCTCTACCTGCAATGGCTCCCAAGTACACCTCTACCTGCAACGCCTCCTCCAGTACACCTCTACCTGCAATGCCTCCCCCAGTACACCTCTACCAGCAACGCCTCCCCAGTACACCTCTACCAGCAACGCCTCCCCAGTACACCTCTACCAGCAATGCCTCCCACAGTACACCTTTACCAGCAATGCCTCCTCCAATGCCTCCCCTCTCCATCACACCTATGACTCCAATCACTTCTCCCCCAGAACACCTCCATACCTATAATCCCTCTTCCCAGTATGTCTCTGCCTCCAATACCCCCCAGCAAACCTGTGCTCTTAATGACACTCCCCCCCCCAGCACACCTCGTCTTCCAACCTCCCCTCACCAGCGTACCTGTGCCTCCAATTCCGTCCCCCCGCCCCCATTCTATCATACCTATGCCTCCAATTCCGTCCCCCTGCCCCCATTCTATCATACCTATGCCTCCAATTCCGTCCCCCTATTATATCATACCTATGCCTTCATTTCTGTCCCCCTCCCCCCATTCTATCGTACCTATGCCTCCAATTCTGTCACCCCTCCCCCCATTATATCATACCTATGCTTACAATTCCTCCCCCCTCCCCCCATCTATCATATGGTATGATGGGGGGGGGCAGAATTGGAGGCATAGGTATGATAGATTGGGGAAGGGGGCAGAATTGGGGGCATAAGTATGAAAGAATGGGAGGAGGGGGACGGAATTGGAGGCATAGGTATGATAGATTGGGGGAGGGGTCAGAATTTGGGGCATAGGTATGATAGAATGGGGGGAAGGGGGCAGAATTGGGGGCATAGGTATGATAGAATGGGGGGAGGGGGCAGAATTGGGGGCATAAGTATGATAGAATGGGGGGAGGGGGCAGAATTGGGGCATAAGTATGATAGAATGGGGGGAGGGGGCAGAATTGGGGGCATAGGTATAATGGATTGGGGGGGATGATTCAGACCAATGCCTCCAATTAACCCCCCCCCCAATCCAGCACATATGTTCCCTCAATCCCCCCCTTACTCCCAGCAATCTTCTTGTTCAATCCCCCAATGCCTACAGAACATCACAACAGACTCTCATTTATTATCACATACCATTGTCCTGCAGCCACGGATTCCGGTATCGGTGCACTTCTTGGATGTGTGGGAGGTGGAGAGGGGCGGTCCCAGGCGGAGAGGGGCGGTCCTGGGCGGCTGGTACAGTTCTGGGCATTGCTACTGGCCCGTGGGAGGTGGAGATGGGCGGCTGGTACAGTTCTGGGCATTGCGACTGGCCTGTGGGAGGTGGAGAGGGGCGGTCCCGGGCGGCGCTGGTGTCCATTATTTTTAGGAACTCTGCTAGCTAGCAGATAGCCTGTGTGGGAAGGAGATGTGTGGGAGGTGGAGAGGGGCGGGCCCGGGCAGCGCTGGTGTCCATTCTACAAAAAATCTAGCAGATGGCCTGTGTGGGAAGGAGATGTGTGAGAGGTGGAGAGGGGCGGTCCCAAGCGTCAATGTGGAACAGCGCTGTAGAATACAGATATTGTACTGGCCACACTGTGAGTGTGTGAGCGGCGTGAGGGGAAGCCCTGTCCATACTCGCACTGCTGATAAATTCCCTCACCAAATGCGAGCAGGCGAGTACAAATTTTGAGGGCTGACATAATTATATTATATTATTTCAATCAACTTAATTTCTCAATTGCTTGTCCTCAAATAGCTGCCATGAAGCCATGAGCTTCGAGTTGAACTCATGTTCGACTCGAACATTGCCTGTTCGGCGAACAGCGAACAATTTGGGTGTTCGCGGCAAATTTCGAAAAGCCGCAAAACACCCTGTTAAAAGTCTATGGGAGAAATCTAAAGTGCTAATTTTAAAGGCTAATGTGTAAGTTAGTGTCCTAAAAAGTGTTTGGGAACCTGGGTCCTGCCCCAGGGGACATGTATCAATGCAAAAAAAAAGTTTTAAAAACGGCTGTTTTTTTCGGGAGCAGTGAATTTAATCATGCGTAAAATGAAACAATAAAAGTGAAATATTTCTTTAAATTTCGTACCTGGGGGGGGGGTGTCTAGTATGCCTGTGAAATAGCGCATGTTTCCCATGCTAGAAACTAAGGATGAGCCGAACACCCCCCCTGTTCAGTTCGCATCAGAACTTGCGAACGCACCAAATGTTCGTGTGAACTTTAGAACCCCGTTAAAGTCTATGGGACACGAACATTTGAAATCTAAAGTGTTAATTTTTAAAGGCTAATATGCAAGTTATTGTCCTAAAAAGTGTTTGGGGACCTGTGTCCTGTCCAGGAAACATGTATCAAATGCAAAAAAAAGTTTTAAAAACTGCAGTTTTTTCAGGAGCAGTGAATTTAATAATGCTAAAAGTGAAACAATAAAAGTGTAATATTACTTTAAATTTTCGTACCTAGGGGGGTGTAAAGTCAGCATGTGAAAAAGCGCATGTTTCCCGTACATAGAACTGTCCCTGCACAAAGTGTAATTTCTTAAAGAAAAAAAGGCATTTAAAACCGGCTTTGCGGCTCTAATGAATTGTCGGCTCTGGCAATTACAGAGATGATTCATTCATAAAAAATAAAAATAAAAAAGCTGGGGTCCCCCCAAAATTTCATTAACAGGCCCTTCAGGTCTGATATGGATATTAAGGGGAACCCCGCCGTCAATTTAAAAAAAAATTACGTGGGGTTCCCCCCAAATATCCATACCAGACCCTTCAGGTCTGGTGTGGATTTTAAGGGGGAACTCCACCCCAAATTAAAAAAAAAAAATGGCGTGGAGTTCCCCAGAAATCCACACCAGACCCTTATCCGAGCACGTTAACCTGGCCGGCCGCAGAAAAGAGGGGGGACAGAGTGCGGCCCCCCCCTCTACTGAACCGCACCAAACCACATGCCCTCAACATGGGGAGGATGTCCCCATGTTGATGGGGACAAGGGCCTCATCCCCACAACCCTTGGCCGGTGGTTGTGGGGGTCTGCGGGCGGGGGGCTTATCAGAATCTGGAAGACCCCTTTAACAAAGGGGACCCCAAGATCCTGGCCCCCCCTATGTGAAGAAAGTGTAAATAGTTAAAAAAACACACAGACACCGTAGTAAAAAAAATCCTTTATTAATAATAAAAAAATCCAGCGATGTGAATCCACTCTTGGCCCGGCCCCCCCGCTCCAACGTTGTCTTCTATCCAGCGACGGATGATCTCTCCAGCGACGGGTGATCAGCGGTCCGGTCCAGCGATGAGAAGATCCATCCGTCCAGAGCACAGCAGGGCGAGCTCCTCTCTCCGCTGGACACAGCCCAGCGGAATGACGCGCTGGAGCTGTGACATTTCTTATATAGGGGAAGCGCCACCCGTCATGTGACCCCGCCCCCTCTGACGCACCCTCATACGTCACTGGGAAAGACCGGGCTTCCCAGTGACGTACGAGGGTGCGTCAGAGGGGGCGGGGTCACGTGACTGGTAGCCGCTTCCCCTATATAAGAAATGTCACAGCTCCAGCGCGTCATTGGTATGTGTCCAGCGAGAGAGGAGCTCGCCTGCTGCGCTCTGGATAGATGGATCTTCTCATCGCTGGACTGGACCGCTGATCACCCGTCGCTGGAGAGATCATCCGTCGCTGGATAGAAGACAACGTTGGAGCGGGGGGGCCGGGCCGAGAGTGAATTCACATCGCTGGATTATTTTTTTTTTTAATAATAAAGGATTTTTTTCTATGGTGTCTGTTTTTTTTTTTAACTATTTACACTTCCTTCGTGAAATGGTAGAGGTACAGTGTACCCCATTACCAATTCACATAGGGGGGGGGCCAGGATCTGGGGGTCCCCTTTGTTAAAGGGGTCTTCCAGATTCTGATAAGCCCCCCGCCCGCAGACCCCCACAACCACCGGGCAAGGGTTGTGGGGATGAGGCCCTTGTCCCCATCAACATGGGGACATCCTCCCCATGTTGAGGGCATGTGGCCTGGTGTGGTTCAGGAGAGGGGGGGCCCGCACTCTGTCCCCCCTCTTTTCTGCGGCCGGCCAGGTTAACGTGCTCGGATAAGGGTCTGGTGTGGATTTCTGGGGGAACTCCACGCCATTTTTTTTTTAATTTGGGGTGGAGTTCCCCTTAAAATCCACACCAGACCTGAAGGGTCTGGTATGGATATTTGGGGGGAACCCCACGTAATTTTTTTTTAAATTGACGGCGGGGTTCCCCTTAATATCCATATCAGACCTGAAGGGCCTGTTAATGGAATTTGGGGGGACCCCCAGCTTTTTTATTTTTATTTTTTATGAATGAACCATCTCTGAATTGCCAGAGTCGACAATTCATTAGAGCCGCAAAGCCGGTTTTTAAATGCCTTTTTTTCTTTCAGAAATTACACTTTTTGCAGGGACAGTTCTATGTACGGGAAACATGCGCTTTTTCACATGCTGACTTTACACCCCCTCTAGGTATGAAATTTAAAGTAATATTACACTTTTATTGTTTCACTTTTAGCATTATTAAATTCACTGCTCCTGGAAAAAAACGTCCGTTTTTAAAACTTTTTTTTTCATTGATACATGTTTCCTGGGACAGGCCCAGGTCCCCAAACACTTTTAGGACAATAAATTGCATATTAGCCTTTAAAATTAACACTTTAGATTTCTCCCATAGACTTTAACAGGGTGTTCTGCGGCTTTTCGAATTTGCCGCGAACACCCCTAATTGTTCGTTGTTCGCCGAACAGGCAATGTTCGAGTCGAACATGAGTTCGACTCGAAGCTCATCCCTACTTAGAACTGTCTCTGCACAAAGTGTCATTTCTGAAGGAAAAAAAGTAATTTAAAATCACTCGCGGCTATAATGAATTGTCGACTCCCGGCAATTCAGAGAAAATTCATTCATAAAAAAGAAAAAAAAAGCGCGGGGGTCCATAATGTCGCAGTCACAATAAAAATCGTAGATCGCCGCCATTACTAGTAAAAAAAAAAGTCATAATTCTATCCCCTATTTTGTAGGCGCTATAACTTTTGCACAAACCGATCACTATACGCTTATTGCATTTTTTTTTGTTTTTTTTTACCATAAATATGTAGAAGAATACATATCAACTTAACTTAAAAAAAATTGGGATATTTATTATAGCAAAAAGTAAAAAATATTGCGTTTTTTTTTTTTGTCGCTCTTTTTTTTCTTTATAGCGCAAAAAATAAAAACCACAGCGGTGATCAAATACTACTAAAAGAAAGCTCTATTTGTGGGGAAAAAAAGGACCCCAATTTTGTTTGGGAGCCACGTCGGACGACCGCGCAATTGTCAGTTAAAATGGAGTTTCCATCCCAAAAATATTTTTTCATTATTGTGCTCATTAGACCTAAAAAAGAAAAAAAATCATTTTTTTACTCATCTGGAAATGTCTGTTGCTATGCGGTCCCACGAAATCTGCCTTTGGATCCACCTAGGATTCTGACATCATCTCCCTCTAATGCTCCTGGGAAATGTGTGTCGTCATTTCCCAGGATGCAGTGCGCTACCCAATTATGACTCCCATACAAGACTTCCAGAAGTAAGTGCTTGTGAGCTTCACAATGCCCACAAGCAAAATGACAACGGTGTGGACATAGTTTTATAAACTATCTTTTTTAACCTCTTCCGGCCCGCGCTATAGCCGAATGACGGCTTCAGCGCGGACCTCAAAATCCAAGAGGACGTCATTTGACATCCTCCTGTTTGTTCGTTCCCCGCGCGCGCTCCCGAGCGCGCTGCGGGGAAATTCTGTGTTGGCCGTGTCCCCTGGACACAGCCAATTACAGATCGCCGCAAACGGCCAATCAGAGTGGCCGTTTGCGATGCGATCTGTGTGGCCAATGAGAGATGATCTCAAATGTAAACATATGAGATCATCTCAGACAGCGCGTGTGAGGAGAGAGAAGGTCTGATTACTGTGATTACTGTGAAAAGTGCCCGTTTACAGTGCCCATCCCAGTGCCCATCCCAGTGCCATCCCAGTGCCCATCCCTGTGCCATCCCAGTGCCATCCCAGTGCCATCCCAGTGCCATCCGTGTTGAACATACAGTGCCATCCCTTTGCCACCTCATCAGTGCCAATCAGTGCCCACCTGTGCCGCCAATCAGTTGCTACCTGTGCCGCCAATCAGTTGCTACCTGTGCCGCCAATCAGTTCCCACCTGTGCCGCCAATCAGTTCCCATCTGTGCCGCCACATCAGTGCCCACCTGTGGCCGCCACATCAGTGCCCACCTGTGCCGCCACATCAGTGCCCACCTGTGCCGCCACATCAGTGCCCACCTGTGCCGCCACATCAGTGCCCACCTGTGCCGCCAATCAGTTCCTACCTGTGCCGCCACATCAGTGCCCACCTGTGCCGCCACATCAGTGCCCACCTGTGCCGCCACATCAGTGCCCACCTGTGCCGCCACAACAGTGCCCACCTGTGCCGCCACATCAGTGCCCACCTGTGCCGCCAATCAGTTTCTCCCTGTGCCGCCAATCAGTTCCTACCTGTGCCGCCAATCAGTGCACATCTGTGCCGCCACATCAGTGCCCACCTGTGCCGCCACATCAGTGCCCACCTGTGCCGCCACATCAGTGCCCACCTGTGCCGCCACATCAGTGCCCACCTGTGCCGCCAAATCAGTTCCTACCTGTGCCGCCAATCAGTGCACATCTGTGCCGCCAATCAGTGCACATCTGTGCCGCCAATTAGTGCACATCTGTGCCGCCACATCAGTGCCCACCTGTGCCGCCACATCAGTGCCCACCTGTGCCGCCACATCAGTGCCCACCTGTGCCGCCACATCAGTGCCCACCTGTGCCGCCACATCAGTGCCCACCTGTGCCAATCAGTGCCCATTTGTGCAGCATTATCAGTGCACATCTGTTCAGCATTATTAGTGCACATCTGTGCAGCATTATCAGTGCCTACCTGTGCTGCCAATCAGTGCCCACCTGTTCCGCCACATCAGTGCCCACCTGTGCCGCCACATCAGTGCCCACCTGTGCCGCCACATCAGTGCCACCTCAGTGCCCACCTGTGCCAATCAGTGCCCATCTGTGTAGCATTATAAGTGCACATCTGTGCAGCATTATCAGTGCACATCTGTGCCGTCTCATCAGTGCCCATCTGCTCCGCCAATCAGTGCCCATCTGCTCCACCTCATCAGTGCCGATCTTCTCCACCTCATCAGTGCCCATCAGTGAAGGCTTAGCACACACCTGTGCAGTTGCATCAGCAACCATGTCCAAAAGGTCCAAAAGGTCCTATTCCCTTCAGGAGGCATTCCAAATCATTTCTGCCCCCGACGAGAGCAACGGGGAGCTCTCTCTTTCAGATTCCATTTCAAATTCAAATTCTGAGTTGGACGTCAATTATGAGCCCGCCCTCAGTAGCGGAACACTGAGTGACTCAGAGGAGGAAGATAGCCGGCCGGCTAAACGAAGGCGTTCTAGTGAGGAGGCAGTGCCATCCACCAGCACCGCAGTGCCATCCGCCAGCACTGCAGGGCCATCCGCCAGCACTGCAGGGCCATCCGCCAGCACTGCAGGGCCATCCGCCAGCACCGCAGTGCCTCGGCAACAAACTTCCAGGACCCATGCCAGCCTTCCCTATGCCCTTCAGAACCCCTTGTGGCTTCCTCCTAATTCAGGAGAAGCCAACATTCCCCCTTTCACGGCCCAGCCAGGAATCCAAGTGGACACAGAGAATTTTTCACCAATCAATTATTTTAACCTCATGTTTACAGAGGACATGCTATCCGAAATTGTGGCCCAGTGCAACCGATTTGCACAGCAATTTATTGAAAATAATCCCACGTCATACCATGCCCGTCCCTTCCAGTGGAGAGACCTTACGGTGGAGGAGTTTAAATTTTTTTTAGGCCTAACATTTTGTATGAGACTCAACCCAAAAAACACTTACCGTGCCTTTTGGTCCAAAAACCCAATCTACCACATGCCCATCTTCTCCAGCGTAATGCCCAGATCCCGATACTTTGCCATAATGAGATTCCTACATTTTAACGACAATACCCAGAGCCATCCCCGAAATCATCCAGAACATGACAGACTTTTCAAAATTCGGCCCTTACTGAATTATTTTTCAGAAAAATTCCCCCAATTATATACCCCGGACCAACACATCTGTGTGGATGAATCGCTTGTTAAATTTAGTGGCAGACTACAAATAAAGCAATTCATCCCCAGCAAAAGAGCCCGCTATGGCGTGAAGGTCTACAAATTGTGTGACCGAGTCACAGGATACCTGTATGCCTACAGAGTATACGAAGGCAAGGACACCCAGCTCAATCCCCCTAATTGCCCAGACTACTTGGGATCAAGTGGCAAAATTGTTTGGGAACTCATTAACCCCCTATTGGAAAAAGGCTATCATCTATACGTAGATAATTTCTACACCTCTCTTCCCCTGTTCCACAACCTGCACCGGAAGCAGACGCCAGCATGTGGCACCGTCAGAAACAATAGGAAAGGCTTTCCTCAAAGCCTGGTGAACACAACGCTAAAAAGAGGAGAATCAGCAAGTCTGCGTAACAATGCGGTTCTGGCGGTGAAGTGGAAGGACAGAAGAGACGTGTACATGCTATCTTCCATCCATAATGATACCGTCGTTGAAACCCGCAGAAGGCGTGGCACCACCATCCGAAAGCCCACTTGCATCCAGGACTATAATTTGTTTATGGGGGGGGGTCGACTTCAACGACCAGATGCTTGAACCCTATCTTGCTACAAGAAGAACGTACCATTGGTACAAAAAAGTTGCCATTTATTTTTTCAATTGGCCATATACAATTCTTATGTAATTTACAGCAACTCCACCCAAAACCCCAAAACAGTTCCTTGGCTACCAAGAGGACCTTATCACTGCCCTTATTTTCCGAGCGGCCCACCCCAAACCATCCGATCTGATGTTTTAAGTCGTCTCGCCGAACGTCATTTTCCCCGATAAAATCCCTCCCACAGAAACAGGCCGACGACGTCAAAAAAAATGCAAGGTATGCGCCAGTGATGGAGTCAGACGAGACACATCTTTCCATTGTGTGGATTGTCCTTCCCAACCAGGCCTCTGTATAATTAACTGTTTTCGCCGTTACCACACCAAACTAAAGTATTAATCCTCCGTTCCTGCCTTCACACACCTTCACACCCCTTATGCCACCGCCTGCTCTGTAACTGACCCCGGCTTGTTTTTTGACCACGATTCTGCCTAATGATTTTGTAATACCTCTGCCCGATATGGAACTGACCCCGGCTTGTTTTTTGACCACGATTCTGCCTAACGATTTTGTAATGCCTCTGCCCGATTTGGAATTGACCCTGGACTGTTTTTTCGACCATTCTTCTGCCTAACGATTCTGTACTGCCTCTGCCTGATCTGGAACTGACCTCGGACTGTTTGACCATGTTTTTTGCCTGCCTCATGGACTGATCTTGTACCCTGCTACTGAACTAGTGGGAACACAGGGGTCTCACATATGTGAGGGGCGCCAGAAAAGTTTTTCTGGATGAAGAAAACTTTTTTGTTTTCTCATCCTAGATTAGGGTCTGGTTGCCCGGAGGCTTCAAAGAGATTTGGGTGGGAGAAGCCTCTACCCCTGTCCCCATTCTGTCCTGAACGAGGCCCTACTTCTGCCTGCTGCCTGTAGGACCTATGCCATCATGCCTCTGCCTGTTGCATGAACTGACCACCTGCACTAACCCTGACGGGACAGTATACCTGCCTGGACGTTGCTGACCAAGTCCCTGCCTGCTGCCTGGACCAGTGCTATCCTGCTGTAGAACTGCGCTACTATTACCACAGGTAATCTTTTGTTTACGCTTTGCTCAGCATAATGTATTTTGAGGTGTAATTCTTGGTATGTGCATACTATGTGTCTCTGGAACACCTGACGGTGTTCCTTGCATGTTGGATCTCTGTATGTGGTCAGGCTATGTAGAAGTCTCTCACATGTGGTATTGTTGTACTCAGGAGGAGTAGCAGAATGTATTTTGGGGTGTAATTTTTGCTATCTAAATGCTATGTGTTGGAAATATCTTAGAAACATACAACTTTGTGTAAAAAAAATGCGTTTTCATTTTTCTTCCACATGTTCCAAAAACTTCTGGAAAAAAATGAACCATTCAAAAGACTCATTATGCCTCATAGATTATACGTTGGGGTGTTCGCTTTCCAAAATGGGGTCATTTTGTGGGTAATTCCATTGTCCTGGTGTTCCAGGGCCTTCAAAAGTGTAATAGGTAGTCAACTAGTTAGATGTGCAATGTATGCTCCTAAAACCCCTGATGGCGCTTCCTGCATGTTGGGCCTCCGTATGTGGCCAGGCAGTGAAAAAGTCTTACACATGGGGTATCATTTTACTCAGGAGGAGTAGCAGAATGTATTTTGGGGTGTAATTTTTGCTATGTACATGCTATGTGTTGGAAATATCTTATCAATGGACAACTTTGTGTAAAAAAAATGCGTTTTCATTTTTTTCCACATTTTCCAAAAACTGCTGGAAAAAAATAAACCGTTCAAAAGACTCATTATGCCTCATAGATTATACGTTGGGGTATTAGCTTTCCAAAATGGGGTCACTTTGTGGGTAATTCCATTGTCCTGGTGTTCCAGGGCCTTCAAAAGTGTAATAGGTAGTCAACTAGTTAGATGTGCAATTTATGCTCCTAAAACCCCTGATGGCGCTTCCTGCATGTTGGGCCTCCGTATGTGGCCAGGCAGTGAAAAAGTCTCACACATGGGGTATCGTTTTACTCAGGAGGAGTAGCAGAATGTATTTTGGGGTGTCATTTGTGGTATGTACATGCTATGTGTTGGAAATATCTTATCAATGGACAACTTTGTGTAAAAAAAATGCGTTTTCATTTTTTTTCCACATATTCCAAAAACTGCTGGAACAAAAATAAACCGTTCAAAAGACTCATTATGCCTCATAGATTATACGTTGGGGTATTAGCTTTCCAAAATGGGGTCACTTTGTGGGTAATTCCATTGTCCTGGTGTTCCAGGGCCTTCAAAAGTGTAATAGGTAGTCAACTAGTTAGATGTGCAATTTATGCTCCTAAAACCCCTGATGGCGCTTCCTGCATGTTGGGCCTCCGTATGTGGCCAGGCAGTGAAAAAGTCTCACACATGGGGTATCGTTTTACTCAGGAGGAGTAGCAGAATGTATTTTGGGGTGTCATTTGTGGTATGTACATGCTATGTGTTGGAAATATCTTATCAATGGACAACTTTGTGTAAAAAAAAATGCGTTTTCATTTTTTTTCCACATTTTCCAAAAACTGCTGGAAAAAAATAAACCGTTCAAAAGACTCATTATGCCTCATAGATTATACGTTGGGGTATTAGCTTTCCAAAATGGGGTCACTTTGTGGGTAATTCCATTGTCCTGGTGTTCCAGGGCCTTCAAAAGTGTAATAGGTAGTCAACTAGTTAGATGTGCAATTTATGCTCCTAAAACCCCTGATGGCGCTTCCTGCATGTTGGGCCTCCGTATGTGGCCAGGCAGTGAAAAAGTCTCACACATGGGGTATCGTTTTACTCAGGAGGAGTAGCAGAATGTATTTTGGGGTGTCATTTGTGGTATGTACATGCTATGTGTTGGAAATATCTTATCAATGGACAACTTTGTGTAAAAAAAATGCGTTTTCATTTTTTTTCCACATTTTCCAAAAACTGCTGGAAAAAAATAAACTGTTCAAAAGACTCATTATGCCTCATAGATTATACGTTGGGGTATTAGCTTTCCAAAATGGGGTCACTTTGTGGGTAATTCCATTGTCCTGGTGTTCCAGGGCCTTCAAAAGTGTAATAGGTAGTCAACTAGTTAGATGTGCAATTTATGCTCCTAAAACCCCTGATGGCGCTTCCTGCATGTTGGGCCTCCGTATGAGGCCAGGCAGTGAAAAAGTCTCACACATGGGGTATCGTTTTACTCAGGAGGAGTAGCAGAATGTATTTTGGGGTGTCATTTGTGGTATGTACATGCTATGTGTTGGAAATATCTTATCAATGGACAACTTTGTGTAAAAAAAATACGTTTTCATTTTTTTTCCACATTTTCCAAAAACTGCTGGAAAAAAATAAACCGTTCAAAAGACTCATTATGCCTCATAGATTATACGTTGGGGTATTAGCTTTCCAAAATGGGGTCACTTTGTGGGTAATTCCATTGTCCTGGTGTTCCAGGGCCTTCAAAAGTGTAATAGGTAGTCAACTAGTTAGATGTGCAATTTATGCTCCTAAAACCCCTGATGGCGCTTCCTGCATGTTGGGCCTCCGTATGTGGCCAGGCAGTGAAAAAGTCTCACACATGGGGTATCGTTTTACTCAGGAGGAGTAGCAGAATGTATTTTGGGGTGTCATTTGTGGTATGCACATGCCATGTGAGAGAAATAAGCTATTACAATGACAATTTTGAGAAATTTTTTAAATGAAAAATAAAAATCTTAATTTTGCAAAGAATTGTGGGAAAAAAACACAACTTCAAATAACTCACCATGCCTCTTAATAAATACCTTGGAATGTCTACTTTCCAAAAAGGGGTTATTTTGGGGGCATTTGTACTTTCCTGGCTTGTTAGGGTCCCAAGAAATGAGATAGGCCTTCAGTACATCAGGTGTGATCAGATGTGACAATTTTTTATGATTTGCACTATAGCTTGTAGACTCTAAAACTTTCACACAGACCAAATAATTTCCAAAAATTTTGGGTTATTTTTATCAAAGACATGTAGCAGTATAAATTGTGGCCAACATTTATGAAGAAATATTAATAATTTGCAAAATGTTATCACAGAAACTAAGAAAAAATCATTTTTTTTCCAAATTTTCGGTCTTTTTTCATTAATAGCGCAAAAAATAAAAAACCCAGAGGTGATCAAATACCACCAAAAGAAAGCTCTATTTGTGGGGAAAAAAGGACAAAAAAATAATTTGGGTACAGTGTTGCATGACTGAGTAATTGTCATTCAAAGTGTGACAGCGCTGAAAGCTGAAAATTGCTCTGGGCAGGAGGGGTGTTTAAGTGCCCAGTAAGCAAGTGGTTAATAACTATGCGGAGTGGCGGCGGATTGTAAAATAGTAAGTGACCGGATTTATATTATAAAAAACGCATGATGAAAGGACATACATTTAAAAAATGCTAATTGTGGTTGGAACCCTGCTTTAAAGCGATGCAGTGCCGAAAGCTGAAATTTAGCCTGGGCAGGAAGGGGGTATATGTGCCCAGTAAGCAAGTGGTTAATAAGAGTTACTTTCCTAAATGATTACGCCTTTTTTTACTATACTATTGTACATGTTCTGTTAATGGAATATCTGTTTCTAATATAATATTGTATATGATCTGTTAATGGAATTTTGTTGATAAATATAAAATTCAATAAAATATTTGAAACAGATAGCAGAGAGATCAGAGATAGGAGAAGAATAAGACTTGGTGCTTTGGATTCAGGGCCAAAGCTATAGAGGGATGTGCTTTGTGTACTTGTCTGAGGTTTGCAATCACTTAAAAATATCATGTTGCCCTGTCACCTCCTCCTTCACCCGCTTACAATTAGATATACAGTGGAACCGCGGATTGCGAGTAACGTGGTTAACGAGCATTTTGCAATACGAGCACTGTATTTTTTTAAATCCTGACTCGCATTGCGAGTGTTGTCTTGCAACACGGACAGGATTCAAGCCACAGCGGTGTGCAGTACCGCGTTTGGCCTGAGGTAGGGGGGGCGCCGGTGACGAACGGCGCCGATCAGAGTCAATCAGCCCTGTTCGGAGCTGTTCGGAAATGCTCGAAAAGACTCGGAAATACAGTGCTCAGTTCGGAAATGCTCAGCCTTTCCAAGGTTTTTCGATGTCAGCCAAGCTGTCCTTGGGCCTTTCCGTGTGTTCCCAAAGCTCTCCGGTGCTCCCCACCTCTGGCCGCATGCAGTATTGCATGCCATTGAAGTCAATGCGGAACAAATTATTTTTGTTTCCATTGACTTCAATGGGAAACACGCTTTGATATGTAAGTACTTTGGATTACGAGCATTCTCCTGGAACAGATTATGATCGTAATCAGAGGTTCCACTGTAAATTTGTTGTGACATTTATTTGTTCTGCAAAGTTGCACTTCCTCATTTGTTGCCTATGTAAGAATGATGTTTGTGTTGCCTGCCCCCCAACCCCCCCCCCCCCCCACACCCCATATGTGTGCAGATATGCCGCAGGTATTTGTATTCCAAATGAACCTTGTGGCACATCTACGCAAGCGCAGATTTTCCCAAACATCTACCTACCCGCAAAGATGACAATTATGGAAGTGCCAAACCTTCATCATATTTGCACATGCATGGGAATCTCCTGAACCTCAGAGGTGCCGAGGGGCTCTGCCAGTACCTGAAGGCTTGACAGAGCCCTTTGGTACATCTGCAGACATGCCAATGTGTCATCAGCTGATAGTCCAAACTAAGCACCAGGAAATGTGTTTGTTGTATAAATTAAGTAATATTTAGTTATTTATAAAGTAATTATATATATATATATATATATATATATATATATATATATATATACACAGCCCTCAAAATTTCCACTCGCCTACTAGCATTTGGCGAGTGGATTTAAGCTGAGGGCGAGTGATGCCAGGGCTGCATGAGCAATCTCCCTGCAATCTGTGCCTACACTTAGAGTCCTGATGAGATTGGCGGCCGAAGAGGAAAGGTGCATGCTCAGGAAAAGTAGTCTGGTGAGCCGCGCACAGGCAGAGCAGTACACAGATGCTCTCCTTACAATTCTCATTAAGCCATGGGACCTAACAGTATGACCTCGCTGAGCCTGCCCCCTACCCCCAGGCCCCGACCAATGTAGCTGGAGAGCAGAAAGTAATGAGTGAGGTGGAGGATTGCGAAAATTACCACTCTGGTGCAGCGCTCACTGAAAGTTGCCCTGACATGAGAGCGGCAGCCTTCCAGTTTGTGCAGTTTTTTTCTCCTTGTGCTCTATGTAAGTGTCCAACAGTTCAGCCTGAGCACTGTGAACAGACTGGTCTCAATGTGTGCTGTGCGCTGTCAGTGTGCGCTGTGCTATGGTGTCAATGGCTGTGCAGTTGTGTGGATCTCAGCGCTGGATTGTACTCCCTCCCGCTGTGCTGCAACTCCTCTCCGCCAGCCTGAATAAAAGGGGGAAGTGGGGACATGCAAGCGTGGAGCCGCACACACAGGCTCCTGATGATGAGATGAATGGGAGAGAGAGAGAGGATGGATGGGAGTTGCAGAGGAGACAGCAAGAGAATGGGGAAGAGACCCAGTTCTAGTGCCATGTCCCTCTGGTCTGCTCCCAGTGCCCTGTCCCTCTGGTCTGCTCCCAGTGCCCTGTCCCTCTGGTCTGCTCCCAGTGCCCTGTCCCTCTGGTCTGTCCCCAGTGCCCTGTCCCTCTGATCTGCCCCCAGTGCCCTGTCCCATTTTGTTAAAGTTGTTGTTGTTAATATTTAATTTTGTAACATGATTCTGCATAAAACATTGTCATTCCATGAGATAATCTACGAGGGCGTGTTTACAGGTGCAATTAGGCGCAGGGCAGTGTATGAATTAGGTGGGGCAACTGGTGGCGAGTAACTCTTGAGGCCTGGCTAGTAGCTCAGGACTTGAAATTTTGAGCCCTGTGTATATATATATATATATATATATATATATATATATATATATATATATATATATATATATGGGTTTGACAAATTTGCTTGGAATCTAGGAGGCAGCTAAAAAAGTTAGGAGCCAGAAAACGCGCCCCGTCCCGCCAAGCTCGCACGCAGAAGGTGAGGTATCGCCGCGATCGGTAGAGCGAGAGAAATAATTCTAGCCCTAGACCTCCTCTGTAATCGCAATCGCACGGCGGGGGGAGGTGGGGGCACACAGAGACACAGGATCCACGCGATTGCAGCGGGCCCGGGCTGGCCGGTAATTGAGGCCGCGGCTTTGCGGCCTTCTGCAAGCTTAAGCTTCCCCGGGCGCCAGGTAACTATTTCTTGTCGCAATTGCAACCGGGCGCCCGGATTTTGGCGAGCCCTTTTTATAATATATATATATATATATATATATATATATATATATATATATATATATTAGTCAATACTACAGTTATTGTTAGTTTTACTGTGCAAACTTCATAGATTGATGCTGTTTTGTCTGTAGCTACTTACATGGAAGGACATTAGTAAAACGGTTCTTTGCCCTGTTTTCTGGTAGTTCAGCTTCTCGTTTTGACTGTTCTGTTCCAATAGAGCTTAGTTCCTGTTGGCAAAGCAAAAACTCCATTAGAGAGATTTTCCCTTATTTACCTTCTACAGAACAATGGGCATTCTCCTACTTGACTTAAAAAATGCATTTGTATATCTGTCAGTGTGGCTGTTAGAGAATTGTTCCCTCTCTTCCTGTCCTTGGGAAAACTTTTTTTACAAGGGAGGACATGAAGTAATATTTCCAATGCAGTCTCCAGCTGCAGTAAAACCAAACAGAAGTTCTAATCTTCATCCAGTCTATCTAAAACTGTCAGCCTCAGAGGCGGCTCTAGGCTTCGTGAGGCCTTAGGCAAAACTTAGACATGAGGCCCCTCTCACGCCCATAATGGGAAAAAGTATAAAATTTTTAGTGCAGAATCCTGAGGAGATTGGTCCCACACATCCGCAGGCAGTGCCATCATTCTTCCCGATGCTGGGCCCTTCCCTTTCCTCCGTCAGGCAAATTAGGCGGCCGCGAGTCCCCATGTAAGCGTGAGGCCTTAGGCGACTGCCTAATTTGCCTAATTAAAGAGCCGCCTCTGCCTGTATCTGATTGGACACAGAGCTCTCCCGAAACTTTGGCAGCCAAAGGCTATATATAACTCCTGTTGTTTAATTCTTGTGTGCCCTACAGTGTGAGGAGTGTGAGATAGGATCAGACACCCACTGGCTAGGAACAGGTAGGTTCAGCATTGAGAGAGGTTTCTGTGTAGGAGGGACAGCCTAGGGTTGGTCCTGTACCCCATGGAAATTACTTGCTTTGAGAAGGGACCCTTTCACCAGCTTGCATCTGGATTGATGTATATTTTACAATTTGGCCAATTTTAGAAATTTTGAGAAGTGGTGAGCATGATTTCTAACACCTGCTGCCTTGCTCTTGGTAAAGAAGAAAAGAGAACAAAAGAGGTAGAGTTTCCCCATTACATTGGGATTTCCCAACAAATGATAAGTGATACCAGTATTGAAAGTGCTTGTTATTATTCTCTATGTTAAATGCTTGGACTTAATAAATTCCTTGTTATGGGGGGGTTTTATGCTATGTGGAGTGTCTCTTTTATCATATGTGCATGGGTCCTGCTGATCTAATTGGAGCGGTTCCCTGCAAATTGTGAATGTATATGTAGCACTGTCCCCATAGGGCTTGCTGAGTGTATTTCATATGCTTCTCCCTGGTTACCTGCAGCTGGTTGCTCATAGTTTCCACTTGGTTGTTAGGGGTTTCCATTTTTCCCACCCTTACTCCCACACGCTTGTTACTCAATGACCAGTCCAGGTTGCATGACCACCTCCGCGAAAGAGAAGGCAGCAACCGCTCCCTTCTTCCTTGACTCTGTTCCCTGGCTTAACTAACTCTGAGCACATGTACCCTGGGCTTTTATACAGTATACCAACATGCAATGCAGCACTTTTACTCTGCCAATTGTCAGGACTGTAAAAAAGCCTGTGCACTCACTTGTCAGGTACTCTCCTACTGTCCAATATGCCTCCCTATTGGACCAGTGAGGGACAATCAAACAAGCTGAGCTGCACCTGAGCGCAATGAGCAGACCTTACCAAAATATCCTGCTCCCTGGTAGGCAGAGAGCACTCTAAGTTTTACCTTTTATCTTTTCCTGGTAAGCAGAAAGATCAAAAAACTGTACTCTTTTCTAGCACGTACCTAGGAGGGTGCTACATATATGGTGACCACTGACAGCAAAATTCCTGGTGTCTCTGTGGAAGAGTGAAGGCTGGAGACAAGGGATGAGCTTTGTGTTCGACTCAAACGTATGTTCGACTCGAACATCGTCTGTTCGTACGTTCGACGAATTTCGAACAAAACGGGTCGTTCACGCCAAATTCGAGTGACGCGCGTCGGCCCATAATTCACTGCGGCATTGCGCGCTGATGATTGGTCAACCATGCACCATGACCCTGCATGCTTGGCCAATCACAGCGCGCAAAAAACGAAGAACCATAATTGGCCAAAGCCAGGGTGGCTTTGGCCAATTATGGCTCAGGGGGTTTAGTACACGCCCCACACTATATAAGGCCGCCTGCAAGGCGGCCGCGTGTAGTGTGTTCCGGCTTTGTTAAAGAAAGGAAGTCAGTCAGACAGTTAGAGAGAGAGAGATAGATAGAGACACAGGGCCAGATTCACAGAAGAGATACGACGGCGTATGTCCTGATACACCGTCGTATCTCTTGTCGTATCTATGCGGCTGATTCATAGAATCAGTTCCGCATAGATAGCCCTAAGATCCGACAGGTGTAATTGACTTACACCGTTGGATCTTAGGATGCAATACTTCGGCCGCCGCTGGGGGGAGTTTTCGCGTCGTATTCCAGCGTCGGGTATGCAAATGAGGTGTTTTTGCCCATAAACGCAGTCGATCTTACTGCAAGTTTGCTGTGTTTTTGTCCATAAACGCAGTTCCTGTTACTGCACGTTTGCTGTGTTTTTGCCCATAAACGCAGTCGATCTTACTACACGTTTTCTGTGTTTTTGACCATAAACACTGTCGATCTTACTGCACGTTTGCTGTGTTTTTGCCCATAAACACAGTCGATCTTACTGCACGTTTGGTGTGTTTTTGCCCATAAACGCAGTCGATCTTACTGCACGTTTGGTGTGTTTTTGCCCATAAACACAGTCGATCTTACTGTACGTTTGCTGTGTTTTTGCCCATAAACACAGTCGCTCTTACTGGACAGGTGCTGTTTATTTCTGATTTTGTCCTGTGCAGGCTATTAAAATGTCTGGAAGGACAACAAAGAAAGGCAGAGAGTCACTAGGGCAAGCAGGCTCTGCATCTAGAGGCATCTAGAGGCAACACTGTTGGTGGACACGGTGCATCCTCTTCAGGACGTGGACGTCTGACACGCTCGTCCTTCTTTTTCGGGAGCTGGCCGTGTTGAGCCTCAACATGCAGAGAAATTAGTAGAGTGGATGACCAAGCTGTCCTCATCCTCCTCATCCTCTCTCACCCAGGCTGAGCTTAGTTTATCTGGCTAAGCAGCTGCCAAGGCGTCCTCTTCCCTCTGCACAATGGCATCACACAATCCTTCCCTAGTCCCACCATGTCCTCCTGAGGAGTCCCCCGAACTGTTTCAACACAGTGTTGGGTACATGCTACATGAAGATGTGCAACGTTTTGAAGGCTCCGATGACGGAACACAGATAGAGGAAAGCATTGATGTGAGCCCAGAGAGAGCGGGTGCCCGAGAGGGACAGCAATCTGGCAGTCATGTTCCCCCAGCTGCAGCATACTGCCAGGTTTTTGACAGTGATGAGGAGGGAGGGGATGATGGGGTCACTGACTCTACGTGGGTGCCTGATAGGAGAGAGGAGGAGGAGGAGGAAGAGGAAGAGGCATAGGCACATCTCCAAAGAGGCAGGATGCCCTCCAGGGGACAGCTTAAGAGGCAGCACACCCACTGCATTACATCGCAGAGCTACGCCTGTGCAGGTACGCTGCTGTGTCTCTTAGGCAGCCCTAAGATCCGACAGGTGTACTTGACTTACACCGTCGGATCTTAGGATGCAATACTTTGGCCGCCGCTGGGGGGAGTTTTCGCGTCGTATTCCAGCGTCGGTATGCAAATGAGGACTTACAGCGATCCACAAAGGTTTTCGCGTTCGTTACGTCGTCGCAAGTATTTTTTTCCCGTCGCAAAGTTAAGCAATGTTTTTCATTGCTTAACTTTACACCAGCCATGTTAAAGTATGGCCGTCGTTCCCGCGTCGCTTTCAATTTTTTTTTTTCGGCGTAAGTAAGTTACGCACGTCGCGATTCACAAACACGTCGGGCCGCGGTAATTTCGCGCAAAGCACGTCGGCAAAATTGCGAACGGAGCATGCGCAGAACGTCCGGCGTGGGAGCGCACCTAATTTAAATAGTGCTTGCGCCGGACGACTTTACATTACACCGCCGCAAGTTTACAGGTAAGTGCTTTGAGGATCAGGCACTTACACTGAAAACTTGTGGCGGTGTAACGTAAACAGGTTACGTTACGGCGCCGCAATTATTCGTGAATCTGGCCCACAGTGTCTTTTATACCAGATAGATAGATAGATAGATAGATCAGGAAGGCTAGTCAGTTTAGTTAAATTTGCAGTGTGTAGAGGATATATATACATCCTAGCGTTGTACATATATTTATACACTGTACAGCTTAGCTAGATGAGCTATTCCTATTGTTAGGCAGTGGATTGTGCTAGATGCAGTGCTCTAACGTGTTGTATTGCCTGCATAGTGTTTAGTTTACACCTAAACATAGTACTCAGTGTTAGTGGACGTGTGCTATTTAATTGCACATACACGCAGTTGCTATTAGTGCACGTTTGCTGTGTTTTTGCCCATAAACGCAGTCGATCTTACTGCACGTCTGCTGTGTTTTTGCCCATAAACGCAGTCAATCTTACTGCACGTTTGCTGTGTTTTTGCCCATAAATGCAGTCGATCTTACTGCACGTTTGCTGTGTTTTTGCCCATAAACGCAGTTGCTGTTAGTGCACATTTGCTGTGTGTTAGCCCATAATCGCAGTCGATCTTACTGCACGTTTGCTGTGTTTTTACCCATAAACGCAATTGCTGTTAGTGCACGTTTGGTGTGTTTTTGCCCATAAACGCAGTCGATCTTACTGCACGTTTGCTGTGTTTTTGCCCATAAACGCAGTTGCTGTTAGTGCACGTTTGCTGTGTTTTTGCCCATAAACGCAGTCGATCGTACTGCACGTTTGCTGTGTTTTTGCCTATAAACGCAGTTGCTGTTAGTGCACGTTTGGTGTGTTTTTGCCCATAAACGCAGTCGATCTTACTGCACGTTTGCTGTGTTTTTGCCCATAAACGCAGTCGATCTTACTGCACGTTTGCTGTGTTTTTGCCCATAAACGCAGTTGCTGGTAGTGCACGTTTGCTGTGTTTTTGCCCATAAACGCAGTCGATCGTACTGCACGTTTGCTGTGTTTTTGCCCATAAACGCAGTTGCTGTTAGTGCACGTTTGCTGTGTCTTTTCCCATAAACGCAGTTCCTGTTAGTGCACGTTTGGTGTGTTTTTGCCCATAAACGCAGTCGATCTTACTGCACGTTTGGTGTGTTTTTGCCCATAAACGCAGTCGATCTTACTGCACGTTTGGTGTGTTTTTTCCCATAAACGCAGTCGATCTTACTGCACGTTTGCTGTGTTTTTGCCCATAAACGCAGTTGCTGTTAGTGCACGTTTGCTGTGTTTTTGCCCATAAACGCAGTCGATCGTACTGCACATTTGCTGTGTTTTTGCCCATAAACGCAGTTGCTGTTAGTGCACGATTGCTGTGTTTTTGCCCATAAACACAGTCGCTCTTACTGCACATTTGCTGTGTTTTTGCCCATAAACGCAGTCGATCTTACTGCAAGTTTGCTGTGTTTTTGTCCATAAACGCAGTTCCTGTTACTGCACGTTTGCTGTGTTTTTGCCCATAAACGCAGTCGATCTTACTACACGTTTGGTGTGTTTTTGCCCATAAACGCAGTCGATCTTACTGCACGTTTTCTGTGTTTTTGCCCATAAACACTGTCGATCTTACTGCACGTTTGCTGTGTTTTTGCCCATAAACACAGTCGATCTTACTGCACGTTTGGTGTGTTTTTGCCCATAAACGCAGTCGATCTTACTGCACGTTTGGTGTGTTTTTGCCCATAAACACAGTCGATCTTACTGTACATTTGCTGTGTTTTTGCCCATAAACACAGTCGCTCTTACTGGACAGGTGCTGTTTATTTCTGATTTTGTCCTGTGCAGGCTATTAAAATGTCTGGAAGGACAACAAAGAAAGGCAGAGAGTCACTAGGGCAAGCTCTGCATCTAGAGGCAACACTGTTGGTGGACACGGTGCATCCTCTTCAGGACGTGGACGTCTGACACGCTCGTCCTTCTTTTTCGGGAGCTGGCCGTGTTGAGCCTCAACATGCAGAGAAATTAGTAGAGTGGATGACCAAGCTGTCCTCATCCTCCTCATCCTCTCTCACCCAGGCTGAGCTTAGTTTATCTGGCTAAGCAGCTGCCAAGGCGTCCTCTTCCCTCTGCACAATGGCATCACACAATCCTTCCCTAGTCCCACCATGTCCTCCTGAGGAGTCCCCCGAACTGTTTCAACACAGTGTTGGGTACATGCTACATGAAGATGTGCAACGTTTTGAAGGCTCCGATGACGGAACACAGATAGAGGAAAGCATTGATATGAGCCCAGAGAGAGCGGGTGCCCGAGAGGGACAGCAATCTGGCAGTCATGTTCCCCCAGCTGCAGCATACTGCCAGGTTTTTGACAGTGATGAGGAGGGAGGGGATGATGAGGTCACTGACTCTACGTGGGTGCCTGATAGGAGAGAGGAGGAGGAGGAGGAAGAGGAGGAGGAAGAGGCATAGGCACATCTCCAAAGAGGCAGGATGCCCTCCAGGGGACAGCTTAAGAGGCAGCACACCCACTGCATTACATCGCAGAGCTACGCCTGTGCAGGGCGGTGCTGTGTCTCAACGGTACTGCAAAAGTTCTTTGGTGTGGGCCTTTTTTGAGACATGTGCATCAGATCGCACCGTTGCAACATATGTCTCAAGCGTATCTGGCGTGGCCAAAACATCACCTGCTTGGGCACCATATGCTTTACCAGACATATGTCGACCTGCCATGCAGTTCGTTGGCAAGCATACCTGAAAGACCCACACCAAAGAACAAAGCGGACCTCCCCTTGCCCCTCATCAGCTGGGAGCTCCAACCCCACTAGACCCTCAGTCCTGTCTGAAGCCTGCACTGATAGGACTGAAGGTGTAGAAATAGGTGTGTCACGCTGGACAGGGCGGTCAGTGGTAAGGTGCATCTTACCGCTGACTCATGGTCCAGAAGGCATGGACAGGGACGTTACCTCTCTTTTACGGCGCATTGGATGACTCTGCTGGCAGCTGGGAAGGACGCAGGGCAAGGTACAGTAGTGTTGGAGGTTGTTCTGCCACCACGCCTCCAAAACACTCCTTCCGGTTGTGACACACCTCTCTCCTCCACCCCCTCCTCTTCTTCTTCCTCTGTGGCCTCTTCCTGTGCTGATGTTTCCTCTGAACCAGCCGTGCTCCGTAGGCGTACAAGGGGCTACGCAGGAATGCAGGCCAAGAGATGCCATGCGGCGCTAGAGCTGGTGTGCTTGGGAGACAGGAGCCACACTGGGGCAGAGGTTCTGTCAGCTCTACAGGGGCAGGCTCAGAGGTGGTTGACGCCACGCCAGCTTAAGCCGGGAATGGTGGTTAGCGACAATGGCACCAACCTCCTCTCTGCCCTGCGACAGGGAAAACTCACCCATGTGCCCTGTTTTGCTCATGTTCTCAATTTGGTGGTTCAGCGGTTCTTGGGCAGGTACCCGGGCTTACAGGATGTCCTGAAGCAGGCCAGGAAAGTCTGTGTGCATTTCAAAAGGTCATACAATGCCACCGCTCAGCTGACAGACCTCCAAAGGGAATATAACCTGCCCAAGAACCGCCTAATCTGTGACATGCCCACCGGATGGAACTCTACATTGGCCATGCTGCACACGCAGCAGAGGGCCATCAATGAGTACCTGTGCTAATATGGCAGCAGAACTGGGTCAGGAGAGCTTGGGTTTTTTCCCCACGCCAGTGGGCCTTGATCAGGGATGCATGCACTGTCCTGATCCTGCAAAGCCTGCGTAAGGATCCTCGTGTTCGTGGTATCAAGGAGAGGGATCATTACTGGCTGGCAACTCTCCTTGATCCACGTTACAAGAGTAAGGTTGCGGAGCATATCTTGCCGTCGCAGAGGGAGCAGAAGATATAACATCTTTGGGAGGCCTTGCAGAAGGCTCTGTGCAACGCGTTCCCAGAACCTGGGGGATTACCAAATCCTGGTCCTGGACAACGTGTTGCTGAGGCTTCGGTGAGTCACAGAAGGAGCGTTGGAAAAGGTGGCCGTCTGACCGATGCGTTCAGACAATTTTTTAGTCCGCAGCCCCAAGGTATGACCAGTTCCAGCAACCATCGGCAGCGTTTGGTTTACATGGTGCGTGAATACCTAGGGGCAAGATCAGACTTGGACACCTTCCCCAGTGAAAATCCTCTGGCTTACTGGGTCTTGAGGATGGATCACTGGCCAGAGCTTGCACAGTACGCAATTGAGCTACTGGCTTGCCCTTCATCCAGCGTTCTTTCAGAATGCACATTCAGTGCTGCTGGAGGCTTTGTGACCGATCACTCCGTCGATCGACTTTCATAAAAATGAATCAGGCTTGGATCAACACCAGCTACCAAGCACCTGATGCAGATGTAACTGAATAATTTTTTTTAAATGACAGATCCCTTGGAGACTGCCTATGCTGATGCTGAGTGACTGTCCTGTTATGCTGCTGACTCAATATCCTTTTCCTCCTCACTGATCTTGCTAATAGCTACTAAGAAATTTTTTGTTTCTGGGCTCCACCACCAGTGCCTAAGGACCAATTTTTCCGCCCCTGTTTAACAGGGGCGTCTAATAACAATTTTTAATGTAATACTTGGCATGTGGGTCTTTGCTGCGCTCCAATTACATTATCTGTAATTGGAGCGCAGCAAATTTTCTGCCCCTGTTCTAGTTCTTTTCTTTGTTTTGATTATTTTCTAATTTGAGTTCATTCTAGCTTTCTCCTACATTATCATAGTGTCATGTTTATTTCCCTGTACTAAATACTCATCATTGTCGATGTAAACACCACAAATCTAGATTTGTTCTTTTAGGCAGCATTGATATAATAAGAAGCCACACATTGTTGAGTATCCAAAAATATTTATTGTATCACACTTAAAATGTGTCATTTTTATTTTTTCAAAAAATATCTTAATATAAATTCTTTAATTTTTTTTTTTGTCAAATATTTTTTTGATTTGAAATATTTGTCTACATCTATTTTTTTTAAATCCCTCCCCAGCACATCAATAAGATTCTTCATTTTTTGTTCCAGCTTTCGGTTTTTATTTATAATATTCTCTAGGGCGAGGTTTGTTTCCTCTATTTCTGCCCTGCAGGAATTGATCTCCCCAATAAGGACATGGGCACTGTAGGTGTCCAATCCGCCCCCAACAGCTCCGACACCTCCTGAAATTTGGAAAAAAAACATGTATTACAATTATGCAGGCCTACATGTATTACCTGAAGCTGTGCTGTATGACACTGACCTGATGTGGTGGCATTTTGCACTTCCTGCACATTCGTCGAGGGTGGGGCTTGGCTCTGTGTGGGGTTGGTCGGCTCCACTGCTGCAGCTTCATTGTGCCCTATGACATTGTAAAAAAAGGGATACATGAATCAAAAAGATTAGAGGCCTGAAAGAGGAATATCAATCATTCTTTTTAAAAAGTGTGGTACAATTGTCTGTTTTTACAATCCTTCTAAGCTTAACACATGATTTTATCCATTACCAAAGTTGCTGCATTTCTCTATCTTTGGCCAAGTTTCCTACATGGAAAAACAACAAGTATACACTGGATCACCTCTGTGTGACACCCTAACTAGGTTGTTCTTGTGACCAACACTCAGTGCCGATCCTGACCTCCCTGGGGCCCGAAGTAAAATGACATAGCACATTAAAAATGAGAAGCGGGGGGGCGCTGTCGACAGTGATATGTCACATTAAAGGAAGTTGAGAAGTGGGGGGAGGGGGTGTTCTGCTGTCGGAAATGACATCTTACATTAAATTGAGAAGCAAGGGGTGCTGACTTCTTGCCTCTTCTCACATGCAGCCAGCGAGTTGAGAAGCGGGGTGAGGGGGCGAAAATGACTTCTTACCAGGCGGGGCCTCTAGTTATTTGGGGGGCCCTTTACAGCTTTGCGGGGCCCTAAGCGACTTGCATAGTGAGCCTATAGGGCGGATCGGCCATGCCAACCATTGTGCTACTGAGTCCATATGTGTAATCAACTGCTGTGCTGAGCATACTCTCCTTTTACTGTATATTGACTTAAGTTGGATTATTTAAATCTAGTTAATAACACATCTACAGTAAATAAAAAGTTGGTCTCACATAAAATGATCATAAATAGAATGAACAACCGATTATTATGACCACAAACATAAACCTTGAGACATCTATTCTTGAACTGTATATATACACAACCTGAAATAAAAAGCACATGCCGCAAAATAATAAAAACAAATACTCAGAGTACACATGAAAATTACTTACGTCTTAGGAGGACTCTTCGAATCCTCTCCATCTGCTCCGGGCCTCTTCTTTTCAAGTCTGACCACCTCTTCCTCAACTGATCCCTTGACCTCTGCACCTTGAATTTCTCATGGAGAGTCATCTGAACTTTCTCCATTATCTGGGCCTTTACCTTCTTGGGTTTCTTGTAAGGCCCTTTTAGACAATCATAGTCCTCCTCTTCAACAATGGCAACCATCTCCACCATCTCATCAAAGGTCATGCTGGTGGCTTTGTTCATCCTCCTGCTCCTGGTGTGTGCCTGGCCTCTCTCCTTACTTGTGGTTGCACAAGTCTCTCCTGAGTCTCCTCCATCATGTCTTATTCAGTGAAGTGCATTGACCGACCGAAAAGGGGCGTGCCAATTACTAGAACGATCGTCATAGGCGGGGATACGTGCGGAGCTTCCCGCATGAACAGTGTATAAAGGGATATTTTGTGAGTGAGAATGTCGTTCGCAGTCGGTAGAAAACGTCGGGAAACCGATCGTGCAGTACGACGATACGAAACTTGATTTTTGGACTTTATGATCAGTGGATGAGTTTGTGGGTTAGATATGGGGAGAAAGCTTGACTGACATTAGTTTTTTTTGCTACATTTTGACTTGCAGAAATAATGGAGGCCTTCAGAGAACAGGAGTTCTTCACCGAATTTGTTCAAAGGGGGCCCTGGATGGCAACCCCCCTTTTTTCTAGAATTTTTATTTACCAAAAAAATAATTTATTGATCCAAGATCTGGCATTGTAATGGTCCCCCCCACCCCTAAAATAATCGACATATTGTTGCCACACAGCACGTGCACTTTGGGGGGGCCAAGCCTGTATGGACAGTCTCACGGGCCACCACCACTGGAACATCAGTGGCCTCATCAGGCACAAGTGTCATGTAGTTTGTTGAGGGTCTCTTTAGGAAATTGTGCAATATGCAGGAGCAAAGTATGACATGGTTCTGATTCTACTTAAGAAACCTACAGTCCTTATCTTGTTTGCAACCCCTGTATACTGCTGTTCAAAGTATATATGGCCAAAAGGTCTTCTCAGGGCCGATCCTTGCTATAGGCTCACTATGCAAGCCGCTTAGGGCCCCGCAAAGCTGCAAAGGGCCCCCCAAATTACTAGAGGCCCCGCCTGGTGAGAAGTCATTTTCGCCCCCTCACCCCGCTTCTAAACTCGCTGCCTGAGTCGATTCCGACAGCAGAACACCCCCTCACCCGCTTCTCAACTTTCTTTAATGTGACATGTCACTGTCGTCAGCGCCCCCCCTGATTCAAATTTTTAATGTGCCATGTCATTTTGCTTAGGGCCCCAGGGAGGTCAGGATCGGCACTGGGTCTTGTAATGACCTGGGGGGAGTGGTGGTGGGGAAACTCATGCTATTTTTTTCAATGATTTGTATCCATATTGCAGGGACCAACCATTACATTAAAGCCGCAAGCAGTATTAAATTACTTTTTTTCTGAGAGTAATCTCATTGTGCAGGGACATTTCTAAACACGTGCCACTACTATAGACACCCAGCAGGTACCATATTTAAAGGAAATGTTTTCACTTTAAGCATCATTAAAATCGCTGCTCAAGAAAAAACTACAGTTTTTAAAACTTTTTTTTCCATTGATACATGTTCCCTGGGGCAAGACCCGGGTTCTCAAAGACGTTTTCCAACAATAACTTGAATATTGGGCTTTAAAATTAGCACTTTTTTTAATTCGAACGTTCGAGTCCCATAGACATCAATGGGGTTCTAAATGTTCGCGCGAACGGTCGGTCTGTTCGAACGTTCTGGTGCGAACTGAACGCGGGTATGTTCGGCTCATCCCTACTGGAGACCAGAGGAAGTTCTTTAATTAGGCTATCGCCTTAGGCCGCGCCCACAGAAAAGGCCTCACGCGATTGCCTAATTTGCCTTTCAGGTTAGTGTGTGTTGAGTGGGACGGGGTGAGTGGGCGGCGTGCGCGCTGCACACAGCCGCCTGCAGAGTCCGGTCCACAGCGGCGGACAAGGGACAACACTTTACGATTGATCATGGTGGGCATGGCTCAGGCTGCCGGTGACCAATAGCAGGCTCGCATGGTGGGAGTTGTAGTTCTCCCATAGAGCACAGGCAAAGAGACTTAAACTTGGCCCTCTGGTGCCTGTGCTCTGCATAGACTACAACTCCCAGATTGGACTTCAGGGCACTCAGAAAGAGGGAGAGAGAGAACCTCACGTGTTGCTTCTCCTGCTGCCTTTAGTAGGGGACCAAGTCACAGAGGCGAGGAGCAGGTAGGTACATTTACTTCATGCCGTCTGTCTGTACTGTTGCTCTCATCATCATTGTCTGTACCCTGTCACAGTGGCAACTTTTGATGGGCATTTGATGTGGCAGTGGCACTGTGGCTGCATTTGATAGGCACAGTGGTGGCATGTGGTGGGGCACTGTGGCGGCATTTGATAGGCACAGATGCTGCGTTTGGGCACAGTGGCAGCATTTGTTGAAGCACAGTGGCAGCATTTGTTGAAGCACAGTGGCAGCATTTGATGGGGCACAGTGGCAGTATTTGATGTGGCACAGTGGCGGCATTTGATGTGGCACAGTGGCGGCATTTGATGTGGCACAGTGGCGGCATTTGATGTTGCACAGTGGCGGTATTTGATGTGGCACAGTGGCGGCATTTGATGTGGTGGCATTTGATGAAGCACAGTGGCAGCATTTGATGGGGCACAGTGGAAGCATTTGATGGGGCACAGTGGCGGCATTTGATGGGCACAGTGGCTGCGTTTGATGGGCACAGTGGCTGCGTTTGATGGGCACAGTGGCTGCAAATGATGGGCACAGTGGCTGCGTTTGATGGGCATAGTGGTTGTGTTTGATAGCACAGTGAGGCTGCAATTAATGGGTTTGTTTTTTCAGTTTGTTTGCGCCCCCCCCAAAAATGTTGAGTACCAGCCGCCACAGGATGTGATCATCATTGTGTCCTTCTCTTTACTTGTTGAATGACAGGCTGAGGGCATGTACATTTCAGTTGAATGAGGCTGGCTGTCGTTCAAACTGAAGGGCTTATTTTATTATTAATTTTAATTATTTTAATTATTTATCTTGCTGCAGTTCTGCTTTCAAAATGAACGCCAGGCAAACAGCTATTCACACACATATGTGAAATGTTTCATCTACCAAAAGATTTATAATTCTGTGTAGCAATTTCTGTGATTACCATAATAAAACCGTCTCCTGTATGATTGTCTGCACAGTCTCTGACCATCTCCTGTATGATTGTCTGCACAGTCTCTGACCATCTCCTCTATCATGGCCACACAGTCTCTGACCGTCTCCTCTATCATGGCCGCACAGTCTATGACCATCTCCTTTATCATGGCCGCACAGTCTCTGACTGTCTACTGTATCAAGGCCGCACAGTCTCTGACCGTCTCCTGTATCATGGCCGCACAGTCTCTGACCGTCTCCTGTATCATGGCCGCACAGTCTCTGACTGTCTCCTGTATCATGGCCGCACAGTCTCTAACCTTCTCCTGTATCATGGCCACACAGTCTCTGACCTTCTCCTGTATCATGGCCACACAGTCTATGACCATCTCCTGCATCTTATGGGTGTGAGTGGGGCCTCATGTCTAAGTTTCCCTAAGGCCTCGCAAAGTCTACAGCCGCCTCTGCTGGAGACAGTGCCCTTTTCCTGGGGGAACTTCACTATGCACAGGTGATCACTCTTATATGGAGGGTCGCGTTATTTGGTAAGCCGTGTGTGATTAATGACACCTGGGAGAATTTATAAGTATTTGATGGTGAGAGCCCGAGGAGCTTATACAATTTCTCATCGCGGCTTGTGGGACCCTTGAGTCTCTCCTAGTGTTTTTTCTGCTATATGTGCTTCTGGATTAATTTCTGGATTTAAGCACTTTGCTGATTTATGTTTTTGTTTATATTTTTTTTATTTTGTTTAACACATATTGCTGTTAACAATAGACATTGGGGGAAAGGCCTATGGCCACACCACACTGAATGTGCCCTATGAACTAAGCAAGGTAGGGCCTGGGAAGTACCATACTTGGATAGGAGACATTGGGGGTAAGATCCTGGTGATTTATAGGATTATTTTTCATTACTATTATTATTTTCATCATTTTGGTTTTGAGTTTGTGAGCGCTGCACCTGTTATATATCAATATCTAAAAATACAAAGGAGTGCAGCGCTAATAGTGAAATAATGTATCAAATCAATGATGATCCTAAATACAATATAAACAAACACAGTGATGATATTAAACTAATGTGAATAACCAATAATAAACGCTCTGCAAGATAAAGGAGAAAAAACACACTTAAAAAAAAAAAAAAAAATGTGAGTGTTTAAGAGGGAAAAAACTAAAGCAGTGTCCCATTAAAAAAAAATGTCCCCTGGGATCCACTACTGACTAATTTATCTAGCTGGCGGCAACCCTACTGCTGTGCCTGCAGGACTGAACTTTGCTAATAACATGCCTGGGACTCTGATCTCTGACACCATCCCTGGATCCAGTAGTTGCTGACCTGATTGGTTTTTGGGAGACCCATATGTGTTTGGTGAGACTGGTTACAGTCGCTCTTTCTGGTAAGCAGACAACCACATTCACCGGTGTTGGAAGAACAGCTTCTTGGCTCTTTTTGGGAAGATTGGTGTACACTCATTGGCCCGGATTCACATACATTGGCGCATATTTATGCCGACGTAGCATATCTAATATACGCTACGCCGACGTAGCGCAGAGAGGCAAGCACCGAATTCTCAATACACTTGCCTCCCAATCTGCGCTGGGTTCCCTCGGCGTAAGCCGTCGTAGGTGGAAGTGGGCGTGAGCCACACTAATGAGGCGTGACCCCATGCAAATGATAGGCCGAGTGCCATACAAGTAGGGATGAGCCGAACATACCCGGGTTCGGTTCGCACCAGAACATTCGAACAGACCGCGGGTTCGCGCGAACATTTAGAACCCCTAAATGTTCGAGTCTATGGGACTCGAACGTTCGAATTCAAAAACGCTAATTTTAAAGACCAATATTCAATTTAATGTTGGAAAACGTCTTTCAGAACCCGGGTCTTGCCCCAGGGAACATGTATCAATGGAAAAAAAAGTTTTAAAAACGGCCATTTTTTCCGGAGCAGCCATTTTAATGATGCTTAAAGTGAAAAAAAAAATGAAAAATTCCTTTAAATATCACACCTGCTCTGTGTCTTTAGTAGTGGCACGTGTTTATAAATGTCCCTGCACAAAATGTAATTATTATAAGAAAAAAGTAATTTAATACTGCTTGCGCACTTGCTGTGTGGCAACAATATCTCGATTATTTTAGGGGTGGTGGGGGGCCATTATTTTTTTGTGAAAGCAAAATTGTAGAAAAAAGGGCACCCCTCAAACATACTGTAAGGCCCCATACACACGAGAGGATCCATCCGCTGGAATTGATCCGCGGACCGGCTCCAGCGGATAGATCCCCTGGTGTGTACGATCCAGCGGATCTGTTTCCGCGGATTTTTATCCCCTGGGATGGATTTCCAGCGGATAAAAATTTGAAGACATGCTTTCAAATCTATCCGCTTGAATCCATCCCAACGGATTGATCCGCTGGTCTGTACAGACTCACCGGATCAATCCGTCTGAATCAATCCCCCGCATGCGTCGTAATGATTCGACGCATGCGTGGAATTCCTTATATGACAGCGTCGCGCACACGTCATCGCGATGGGATTTCAGTGCGGATTTCGATCCGATGGTGAGTACACTCCATCGGATCAAAATCCTCGAGAGGATTTATCAGCGGAAACGGTCCGGTGGACCGCACCTGCGGATAAATCCTCTCGTGTGTATGGGGCCTAATTGGAGCGCAACAAAGAGCCACGTGCAAAGTATTGCATCAAAAATTGTTATTAGGCGCCCCTGTTACACAGGGGCACACAAATTGTGCCTTAGGCACAACACAACACTGCAACCCCTCCCAATAACTGTAATTGGAGTGCAACAAGGAGCCACGTGAAAAGTATTGCATCAAAAATTGTTATTAGGCGCCCCTGTTAAACAGGGGCAGAAAAATTAGGCCTTAGGCACTGGTGGCGGAGCCCAGAAAAACAAAATGTCTTACTAGCTATCAGCAAGAAAAGTGAGGAGGAGAAGGATATTCCATCAGCAGCATAACAGGACAGTCACTCAGCATCAGCATACGCAGTCTCAAAGGGATCTGACATTTCAACAAAAAATTCTTATTCAATAACATCAGCATCAGGTGATTGGTAGCTGGTGTTGATCCAAGCCTGATTCATTTTGATGAACGTCAGTCGATCAACAGAGTCGGTGGCACAGGCGCACCCTGTGATCGGTCACAAAGCCTCCAGCAGCACTGAATGTGCGTTCTGAAAGAACACTGGATGCAAGGCAAGCCAGTAGCTCAATTGCGTACTGTGCAAGCTCTGGCCAGTGATCCATCCTCAAGACCCAGTAAGCCAGAGGATTTTCGGTGGGGAAGGTGTCCAAGTCGGATCTTGCCCCTAGGTATTCCCGGACCATGTAAACCAGACGCTGGCGATGGTTGCTGGAACCGGTCAGACCTTGGGGCTGCGGACTAAAAAATTGTTTGAACGCATCGGTCAGACGGCCACCTTCTCCACCGCTCCTTCTCTGACTCACCGAACCCTCAGCAAGACGTTGTCCAGGGCCAGGTTTTGGTAATCCCCCCGGTTCTGGGAAAGCATTGCACAGACCCTTCTGCAAGGCCTCCCGCAGAAGTTTCATCTTCTGCTCCCTCTGCGATGGCAACATAAGGTCTGCTACCTTACTCTTGTAACGTGGATCAAGGAGAGTTGCCAGACAGTAATGATCCCTCTCCTTGATAGCACGCACACGAGGATCCTTACGCAGGCTTTGTAGGATCAGGGAGGCCATGCAGCGTAGGTTTGCAGAGGCATTCGGGGCACAGTCCTCTGGGTCACTGAGGACGACAGGATCGGCAGCTACCTCATCCCAGTCACGTAAAAGTCCACGTGTTCCTTGGGACTGTAAATGATCCCTTGAAGACTGCTGCTGTTGATGCTGAATGCTAGGCTCCACCTCCATGCTGCTGATACAATCATCCTCCTCCTCCTCCTCCTCCTCCTCCTCCTCTTCCTGTGTTCTAGATGGGCAAGCAGGAACAGTGTCTGGATAAAGGGGGCCTTGAGAGGTAAGGAAGTCCTACTCTTCCTCCCTCTGTTCTGCCTCAAGGGCCCTGTCCATTATTCCACGTAGGGTGTGCTCCAACATGTGAATAAGCGGGACAGTCTCACTGATGCATGCACTGTCACTGCTCACCATCCTCGTGGCCTCCTCAAATGGTGACAGGACAGTGCATGCATCCCTGATCAAGGCCCACTGGCGTGGTGAAAAAAAACCAAGCTCCCCTGAGCCAGTTCTGCTGCCATATTGGCACAGGTACTCATTGATGGCCCTCTGCTGCGTGTGCAGCCGCTGCAGCATGGCTAACGTAGAGTTCCATCTGGTGGGCATGTCACAGATTAGGCGGTTCTTGGGCAGGTTGTATTCCCTCCTGGAGGTCTGTCAGCCGAGCAGTGGCATTATATGACCTCCGGAAATGCACACAGACTTTCCTGGCCTGCTTCAGGACATCCTGTAAGCCCGGGTACCTGCCCAAGAACCGCTGCACCACCAAATTGAGAACATGCGCAAAACAGGGCACATCGGTGAGTTTTCCCTGTCGCAGGGCAGAGAGGAGGTTGGTGCCATTATCGCTGACCACCATTCCAGGCATCAGCTGGCGTGGCATCAACCACCTCTGAGCCTGCCCCTGCAGAGCTGAAAGAACCTCTGCCCCAGTGTGGCTCCTGTCTCCCAAGCACACCAGCTCTAGCACTGCATGGCATCTCTTGGCCTGCATTCCTGCATAGCCCCTTGTACGCCTACGGAGCACGGCTGGTTCTGAGGAAACATCACTACAGGAAGAGGCCACAGAGAAAGAAGAAGAGGAGGGGGTGGAGGAGAGAGGTGTGTCACAACCAGTAGTAGTGTTTTGGAGGCATGGTGGCGGAACAACCTCCAAAACTACTGTACCTTGCCCCGCATCCTTCCCAGCTGCCAGCAGAGTCACCCAATGGGCCGTAAAAGACAGGTAACGTCCCTGTCCATGCCTGCTGGACCATGAGTCAGCGGTAAGATGCACCTTACCACTGACCGCCCTGTCCAGCGAGGCATGGACATTGTCTTCCACATGCCGGTAGAGAGCCGGAATCGCCTTCCGTGAGAAAAAGTGGCGTTTGGGTACTTGCCACTGAGGTACTGCACATTCCACAAACTCACAGAAGGGGGCAGAATCTACCAACTGAAAAGGTAACAGTTGAAGTGCTAGCAATTTTGATAAGCTAGCATTCAACCGCTGGGCATGAGGGTGGCTGGGAGTGTACTTCTTTCGGCGCTGCAGCAGCTGGGGCAGGGAAATTTGTCTGGTACTATCAGTAGATTGCCCGCATGTACTACCACTACTAGGTTGTGACACACCTATTTCTACAAGTTCAGTGCAGGCTTCAGAGAGGACTGGGGGTCTAGTGGGGTTGGAGGTCACAGAAGGGCAAGGGGAGGTCCGCTTTGGTCTTTGGTGTGGGTCTTTCTGGTATGCTTGCCAACGAGCTGCATGGCAGCTCGACATATGTCTGGAAAAGCATGTGGTGCCCAAGCGGGTGATGTTTTGACGGGTGACGCGAGATACGCTTGAGACATATGTTGCAAACAGCAAAGGTACGATCTGATGGACATGTTTCAAAAAAGGCCCACACCAAAGAACTTTTGCTGTACCGTTGAGACGCAGCAGTGCCACGTAAAGCAGTTGGTGTGCTGCCCTTAAGCTGACCCCTGGAGGGCATCCTGCCTCTTTGGAGATGTGC
Source organism: Rana temporaria (assembly GCF_905171775.1). Lineage (NCBI taxonomy): Eukaryota > Metazoa > Chordata > Amphibia > Anura > Ranidae > Rana > Rana temporaria. Next base: position 49,500,509 of record NC_053498.1, read on the forward strand.
CTGTGCCTCGTTCTCCTCCTCCTCTCTCCTATCAGGCACCCAGGTAGAGTCAATGACCTCATCATCCCCTCCCTCCTCATCATCACTGTCGAAAACCTGGCAGTATGCTCCAGCTGGGGGAACATCACTCCCAGATTGTTGTCCCTCTCGGCCACCCCCTCTCCCTGGGCTCACATCAATACCTTCCTCTATCTGTGTTCCGTCATCGGAAAAACGCTGCGCATCTTCATGCAGCATGTACCCAACACTGTGTTGAAACAGTTTGGAGGACTCCTCAGGAGGACATGTTGGGACTAGGGAAGGATTGTGTGAAGCCATTGTGCAGAGGGAAGAGGACACCTTGGCAGCTGCTTTGCCAGACAAACTATGATCAGTCTGTGTGAGAGAGGATGAGGAGGATGAGGACGGCTTGGTCATCCACTCCACTAATTTCTCTGCATGTTGAGGCTCAACACGGCCAGCTCCCGAAAAGAAGGATGAGCGGCCACGGCCACGTGCTGAAGAGGATGCACCACATTCACCACCAGCGTTATCTCTAGATGCAGAGCCTGCTTGCCCTCGTGACTCTCTGCCTCTCTTTGTCCTTCCAGACATATTTATACGTTCAGGTGCTATGTAAGAGCACACACGCAGTGACAACTGCGTTCAGGTAGTATCTAACAGCACACGCACAGTGACACCAACTGCGTTCAGGTGCTTTGTAACAGCACACACGCAGTGACACCAACTGCGTTCAGGTGGTATGTAACAGCACACGCGCAGTAAGAGCGACTGCGTTTAGGTGGTATTAAACAGCACACGCGCAGTAGGAGCGACTGCGTTCAGGTGCTATGTAACAGGACACACGCAGTGACACCAACTGCGTTTAGGTGGTATTGAACTGCACACGCGCAGTAAGAGCGACTGCATTCAGGTGCTATGTAACAGCACACACGCAGTGACACCAACTGTGTTCAGGTGGTATGTAACAGCACACACGCAGTGACAACAACTGTGTTCAGGTAGTATGTAACAGCACACACGCAGTGACACCAACTGCGTTTAGGTGGTATTAAACTGCACACGCGCAGTAAGAGCGACTGCGTTCAGGTGCTATGTAACAGCACACACGCAGTGACACCAACTGCGTTTAGGTGGTATTAAAATGCACACGTGCAGTAGGAGCGACTGCGTTCAGGTGCTATGTAACAGCACACACGCAGTGACACCAACTGCATTTAGGTGGTATTAAACAGCACACACGCAGTAAGAGCGACTGCGTTCAGGTGCTATGTAACAGCACACGCGCAGTGACACCAACTGCGTTTAGGTGGTATTAAACAGCACACACGCAGTAAGAGCGACTGCGTTTCTGTGCAATTCAATAGCCCACTTGCATTAACAGCGACTGCGTTTTTGTGCAAATAAATAGCACACGTGCAGTAACAGGTAATGCGTGTATGTTAATTAATTTTTTGGACGTTACAATATATCGCCAAAATACGAAATTGCAAACGAAAGTCTATTTCAAGCCAACCGATAGGAATAGTTATTTGCCCATTTCCAGCGGCCATCATCCTTTATGGATTCGAAATATTCCCAAAGGTCAAATTATGCGAGTAAGAAGGAATTGCTCTGAAGATTCAAATTTCCTGACACAATCAAAGACTTTGACAGATAGGTTTGAAGCCAGAGGCTATAAGCCGATAGTGATGGAAAAATTGGTTGAAGATATATTGGCTATACCAAGAGAGATGTGTTTACAACCAAAACCTATTCCTGAAACTAGTACTACAAACAGTAAAGAATGGGGGTTTATATCACAGTATCATATGCAATATAAAGAAGTAGAGGCGATATTCAATAAACATTGGCATGTCTTAAAGTTGGATAAGAAAATAGGGAATGTCCTTCCCCAAAATCCACAATTTATCTACCGGAAATCAACTAGCCATGGAGACCGGATAGTCAAAAAAGTTCTTGATGCCCCTGCCAAACCAAAGTCTTTTTGGGACCAAAAGGGCTTCTTTGCCTGTAAAAGATGTAAAGCATGCCAGTCCATATCAAGACCATCAAGGGGAATAGACAGATTCCTGTCTCCATCTAATAACCAGGAATTTAAAATAGAACAATTTATGACCTGCAATACAGACTATGTGGTATATGCTTTGAAATGCCCATGCGACCTCCTCTATATTGGTCGCACCAAAAGAAAGCTGAAAGTACGCATTTTAGAACATATTAGTAACATCCGGTCAGGCTATAAGGACCATAATGTGTCATGGCATTTTAAGCTTAAACACAATCAAGACCCTTCTGGGCTTCAATTTTGGGGTGTAGAGCACCTCGAAAAAAATTGTAGAGGCTCCCATAGGGTACGTGAACTGTCCAAACGGGAAACTCGTTGGATTTTTTCTACTGATGTTTTAGCGCCCAAAGGCCTCAACATAGAACTGGATATTAATTGTTTTATTAGTAACGCTTAAAAAGTTTTCTCAGGCTCAGGTTCATTCTTATATTTTTATATATAAAAAAATGTTATATATATTCTTTTATCCTTGTTTTTAATGCATGTTATGCATGGTCCTTTATTATACACCATTTTAACTATACTTTTTAAGCCACGCGGGTCTATTTTAACCCCCACGTTGTATTTTAACTTTTATGGATCATTTTTAATCTTTATAATTATAAGGTTTTTTTCAGATAAAGGTATTATTAATATTAGGTCCTATGGGGCAAATCCACAAAAGAGATACTCCGGCGTAAGCCGTCGTATCTCTGGTTCTAACTTTGGAACTGATCCTCAGAAGCAGTTTTCCTAAGTTAGGCAGAAGATCCGACATCTGTAAGGGACTTACACTGCCGGATCTTAGGATGCAGTACCGCATCCGCCACTGGGGGCATTTCGAGTCGAAATGCCTCTGTTAGTATGCAAATTAGCACTTAGGGCGATCCTCAAAGCTTTTGTACCTAGTTTTTACGCCGTAAGTGTTAGTTTGCCTGGTGTAAAACTAGGGCTGCTTTTACAAGGTGTAAAGTTAGTCACACCTTGTAAAGGCCCATTCAAGCGACGGCATTTGGTATGCATTCCCGAGGGAGAACTCCATGCCAATTTTCAATGAAAAAAAACGGCATGGGTTCCCCCTCAGGAGCATACCAGGCCCTTAGGTCTGTTATGGGTTGTAAGGAGAACCCCCTCCGCCGCAAAATTGACGTAGGGGGTCCCCCTACAATCCATACCAGACCCGTATCCAAAGCACGCTACCCGGCCAGCCAGGAAGGGAGTGGGGACGAGCGAGCGCCCCCCCCCCCTCCTGAGCCGTGCCAGGCCGCATGCCCTCAACATGGGGGGGTTGGGTGCTCTGGGGCAGGGGGGCGCACTGCGGGCCCCCCCACCCCAGAGCACCCTGTCCCCATGTTGATGAGGACAGGACCTCTTCCCGACAACCCTTGCCATTGGTTGTCGGGGTCTGCGGGCGGAGGCTTATCGGAATCTGGGAGTCCCCTTTAATAAGGGGGCCCCCAGATACCGGCCCCCCACCCTAAGTGAATGGATATGGGGTACATCGTACCCCTATCCATTCACCTGTAGGCAAAAAGTAAAAGTTAATAAACACACAACACAAGGCTTTTTAAAATATTTTATTATTCTGCTCCGGACGCCCCCCCTGTCTTCGTTATTAGCTCAATTACCAGGGGGGGCTTCTTCTTCCACTCTCCGGGGGTCTTCTCCGCTCTCCGGGGGTGTTCCGCTCTCCGGGGGGGGCTTCTCCGGACTCCGGGGGGCTTCTTCCATCTTCTCCCCTCTTCCGCTCTTGACTCGGCGAACCCCGGTTCTTCTGCAGCTGTCCGGTGCCTTCTTCTTCAGCGCTGGCTGCCTGCTATGTTTGTGTGTTAGCTCGATTTCAAACAGGCAGCCGGCGCGGTCTTCTGTGACGTCAGGGTCTTCTGGTCTTCTCCCCTCTTCCGATGTTGCCTCGTCGCCTGTTGTCGCTGTAATGATGGAAGCGCGCCTTGCATCACATTTATATAGGCATCACCGTCCCATCATGCTCCGGTAGGTACCCACGTGGTGGGTGCCTACCCACGTGCACCCACCACGTGGGTACCTGCCGGAGCATGATGGGACGGTGATGCCTATATAAATGTGATGCAAGGCGCGCTTCCATCATTACAGCGACAAGAGGCGACGAGGCAACATAGGAAGAACAGAAGACCAGAAGACCCTGACGTCACAGAAGACCGCGCCGGCTGCCTGTTTGAAATCGAGCTAACACACAAACATAGCAGGCAGCCAGCGCTGAAGAAGAAGGCACCGGACAGCTGCAGAAGAACCGGGGTTCGCCGAGTCAAGAGCGGAAGAGGGGAGAAGATGGAAGAAGCCCCCCGGAGTCCGGAGAAGCCCCCCCCGGAGAGCGGAACACCCCCGGAGAGCGGAGAAGACCCCCGGAGAGTGGAAGAAGAAGCCCCCCCTGGTAATTGAGCTAATAACGAAGACAGGGGGGGCGTCCGGAGCAGAATAATAAAATATTTTAAAAAGCCTTGTGTTGTGTGTTTATTAACTTTTACTTTTTGCCTACAGGTGAATGGATAGGGGTACGATGTACCCCATATCCATTCACTTAGGGTGGGGGGCCGGTATCTGGGGGCCCCCTTATTAAAGGGGACTCCCAGATTCCGATAAGCCTCCGCCCGCAGACCCCGACAACCAATGGCAAGGGTTGTCGGGAAGAGGTCCTGTCCTCATCAACATGGGGACAGGGTGCTCTGGGGTGGGGGGGCCCGCAGTGCGCCCCCCTGCCCCAGAGCACCCAACCCCCCCATGTTGAGGGCATGCGGCCTGGCACGGCTCAGGAGGGGGGGGGGGCGCTCGCTCGTCCCCACTCCCTTCCTGGCTGGCCGGGTAGCGTGCTTTGGATACGGGTCTGGTATGGATTGTAGGGGGACCCCCTACGTCAATTTTGCGGCGGAGGGGGTTCTCCTTACAACCCATAACAGACCTAAGGGCCTGGTATGCTCCTGAGGGGGAACCCATGCCGTTTTTTTCATTGAAAATTGGCATGGAGTTCTCCCTCAGGAATGCATGCCGAGCGACGCTGTCATTTTTTTTTAAAATTATTTGTTTTCCCGGTGCGTCTTTTTTTCACCCGTCGTAACTTTAGTGTCCCGTCGCAATCCACAAAGCCGCCCGGCGTCAATTACGTTCGCGCGATGCACGTCGGGAAAATGACGTCACACGCATGCGCAGTACGGCCGGCGCGGGAGCGCGCCTCATTTAAATTGTAAACGCCCCCCGGAGAGGAGGAACGCCTTACGACGGCGGCACTTAACTTACACTGCTTGAAATTTTTACGTAAGTGCTTTGAGGATCAGGCACTTAGGTAAAAACTTTAAGTCAGTGTAACTTAACTGCTGAAAGTTAAGTTACGCCGCCTGGCTGAGGATTTGGCCCTATGTATTTAGAGAGTGGTGGCTACATCTAGTGACCCGGTGGTAATGATTGTATTGTACTGACAATGTCTGGCGTCAGTGTGATATTATTGCTGGGTCTGCTAATTTTTGCACAATATATATATATGTACATCTTTAGAGCATTTTATGCCAGTGTATTTATGATCTACCATCATTATGGAGGCTGTATCACCCAGTTGGGAGATTTATAATATTATTGTGCAGTTTTAACTTGCCCATTTCTAATGTACACAACATATTCTCCTGCTAATATTATATTATATTATATATTCTGATTATATATTCTGGAAAAATGTCATCCTATTGTATAAGTTTATTTTATCATCATTTTTGGAATGCTGTTGTGCACAACTGTACCCATGGTATTATAATTATGATGCTGCTAGATGTAAGCACATTATGGTGTATGAGTATTAGGTCTGTAGCACCGCTATGATTTACCAATAATACGATACATCCTTGAAAGTATGGGTTGCGTTTGCACAATCAGCTTGTCGATTATAGCATCAAGCGGGTGTGCGCATGCGTAGCGTGACACGCTCACATGACCCGAGCTGACCAATGGGCGATGAGATGCGCTTCACGCGCTGATGCTCTATTTCCGCCCTATGTGTTCTCCGGTCGTGTAGGGCGCGTGTGCGGCATGACGCGCTCACGTGACTGCAGTTGGCCAGTAAGAGAGGAGACACGCTCCACTTGCTGACCAAACTATGCCTCCGCCCAGGCTATTCTAGCGGATCGCGTGTGCGCATGTGCGACATGACACGCACACGTGACCGCGGATAGCCAATGAGAGCAGAGATGCGCTCCACGGGCGGATATTTATATAGGGTCATGGATTAGCTTAGTCACGCCCTCAGAAGAAGTCAACCAATGACGAAACGCGTCAGGGCGTGACGCTAATCCAATGACCTAACACTTTGTTCATCTTTTTGTAACCAGGAACAGGAAAAAAGTCTGCTTTCAGCAAACTGCACTGTCCGGCCAGAAAGACTCACAGGCACAGTACTGGCATCAATTGTTATCTTTGCTTGTCACTGTTATATTTATGGTACGCTGAATGTATTAAGGGGATGTGTTTTGGGGCTCAATAAAACTTACACTTATTTAAAACAATATTACACTATTTGAGTTCCCTCTGTTTCCATGTGATGGCGATTTGATTGAACACAAACACATTGGCTGGTGGAGAGTGCAACATCCAGGAGATATACAGAGATACATGCTTAAGGCTTTACTTTTGCTTAATTGTGGTGAGTGCATCCCCTTAAGGGGTTTATCCCCCCACGTGGTGAACGCCCCCTCTGGTGAAGGAAGCACTAATTGAAGATTTTCTCTGTCTATCTATCAGCACTATCATCTGATTTCCTATATATTATTATGGACATATAGAAGTGTTTCAGACGTTGGTCTGGGAATAGCGCTGCTACAGTGTTTTATTTGAACTTTGGACCTTTTATGGTTTTAGAAGTTTTATATTTACTGTATATTTATCAATGCGTGTATGTGCAATTAACTAACACACGTTGAATAACACGGAGTACTATGTTTAAGCTAAACCCTAATGCAGGCAATACAACACGTTAGAGCACTGCATCAAGCACAATCTCCTGCCTGACAGATACTAATAGCAGATCTAGCTGAGCTATACAGTTTATAAATATATTGACAATTCCTAGGGATGTGAATATATTCTCTAAACTGTAGATTTAACTATACTGACTACTAGCCTTCCTGCTCTATCTATCTATCTATCTATCTATATATCTATCTATCTGGTAGAAAAGACACTGTGGGCCAGATTCACGTAGAATCGCGGCGGCGTAACGTATCCTAGATACGTTACACCGCCGCAATTTTTCATCGTAAGTGCCTGATTCACCAAGCACTTGCGATGAAAACCTACGCCCGCGCCCTCCGGCGCAAGGCGGGCCAATTCAAATGGGCGTGTGCCATTTAAATTAGGCACGCTCCCGCGCCGGACCTACTGTGCATGCTCCGTTTCCTAACTCCCGCCGTGCTTTGCGCGCCGTGACGTCATTTTTTTTGAACGGCGACGCGCGTAGCGTACTTCCGTATTCCCGGACGGCTTACGCAAACGACGTTGATTTTTAAATTTAGACGCGGGAACGACGGCCATACTTTAGACAGCAATACACTTGCTGACTAAAGTTAAGGCACCAAAAAAAAGTGTAACTTTGCGACGGGAAACTAGACTTGCGGCGATGTAGCGAACGCGAAAAACCGTTGTGGATCCGCCGTAACTCCTAATTTGCATAACCGACGCTGGTTTACGACGCAAACTCCCCCCAGCGGCGGCCGCGGTACTGCATCCTAAGATCCGACAGTGTAAAACAATTACACCTGTCGGATCTTCTGGCTATCTATGCGTAACTGATTCTATGAATCAGTCGCATAGATAGAAACAGAGATACGACGGCGTATCAGGAGAAACGCCGTCGTATCTCATTTGTGAATCTGGCCCTGTGTCTCTATCTATCTCTCTCTCTCTCTCTCTCTCTCTCTAACTGTCTGACTGCTCCTCTCTGTAACAAAGCCGAAACACACTACACGAGGCCGCCTTGCAGGCTGCCTTTTATAGTGTGGGGTGTGTACTAAACCCCCCTGAGCCATAATTGGCCAAAGCCAGCCTGGCTTTGGCCAATTATGGCTCTTCGTTTTTTGCGCGCTGTGATTGGTCAAGCATGCGGGACATACAGCATGCTTGGCCAATCATCAGCGCTCAACGCCGCAGTGAATTATGGGACATTTTGCGTCATTCGAATTTGGCGCGAACGACCCGTTTTGTTCGAGTTTCGACGAACGATCGAACGACCGATGTTCGAGTCGAACATACGTTCGCATCGAACGCAAAGCTCATCCCTACATACAAGTACTTAAAATGAACGGCACATGCGCCGTCCCGTGGACGTATCCCAGTGCGCATGCTCAGAATCACGTCGGAACTACTCCCTAAGACAGTGTTTCTCAACTCCAGTCCTCGAGGCGCACCAACAGGTCATGTTTTCAGGATTTCCCTGAGATGAATTGGCTGTGGTAATTACGAAGGCAGTGAAACTGATCAAATCACCTGTGCAAAAAAATGGAAAGCCTGAAAACATGACCTGTTGGGGCGCCTCGAGGACTGGAGTTGAGAAACCCTGCCCTAAGATACGACGGATCACTGCCTACGACGTGAACGTAACTTACGCCTAGCCATATTCACGTACTACGTAAACAACGTAAAATACGACGGCTGTGTTCCCTGGTGCAGCCATTTGCATGGGTGCTGCTGACTTACACCTGCTTTATGGGGCATAACTTTACGCCGGACGTACGACTTACGCAAACCGCGTATATTATGCACCGGGGCGCAAGTACGTTCGTGAATCAGCGTATCTCCCTTATATGCATATGTGAATAGGAAATCAATGGGAGCACCACTTGCGGTCAGCGTAAATATGCGCCCACAATACGCCGGCGTAGGAAAGTTACGTCGGTCGGATGAAGCCTATTTTCAGGCGTATCTAGTTTTGTGGGCACGGCGAACAGATACAACGGCGCATATTTACACTTACGCGGCGTATCTCGAGATAGGTCGGCATGTTTTGTGAATCCGGGCCATTGTCTTTTCTTTGGAATCACTCCACCTTTGAAGTTAAAGGGTCACTAAAGGAAGTTTTTTTTTTTAAGCTTTTTTTTTAAATAGCTTCCTTTACCTTACTGCAGTCCTGGTTTCATGTCCTCATTGTTCGTTTTTGCTCTGATGTTGCTGTAATCCTTCTCTGTTCTGAACACTTCCTGGTTGTCTGTTTCCTGATGAAAAAAGTCATGGGAGCTTTCTCTCTGTGGTCACTAATCAAGGAGGTGTGATTACTGTGGCCGGATTCAGATACATTGGCGCATATTTACGCCGGCGTAGCGCATTTAATTTCCGCTATGCCGGACCAGCGCAGCAAGGCATGTACTGTATTCAGAAAGATATTACTCACCAAGATGCACCAGCGGAACGTATTTTCGACGGCGTAAGGTGGCGTAAGTGTAAGTGGGTGTCACCCCATGCAAATGATGGTCCGACCGTGTCGCAGAGAGATACGTCGGGCGTATATTAAACGGTGCATGCGCTGTGACGTCGCCGGACTGTCTGCCCCTATCTGCGCATGCGCACAACTGCGCCCAGCGTAACCCGTAAGATACGCCGGCCCAGTGCATAAATACGCCCAGACATGCGCCCGTCAAGTGCAAAAGTACACAAGCATTTATTTTACTGCTAGTACTTTTGTATCTTGTGAATTGTTGGAATAATGTCTGCACCAGGGACTTCCAGTGACAGGCGGATGACCAATTTTAGCCCTGAGGAGAAGGCGATTATCATTGATGGGCTCTCCCAACACGGCCCCCGCCTCTATGGGCCACACTGGTAAGGATGTCAAAATCCGCATCTATGCAGAGATCACCACCCAGGGGAATGCCCTTGGCGTGGAGGCCAGGGAGCCAAAACACATCAGAAAAAAAATAAACGACCTGCGGAGACTGGTGAAGGAGAAACTAGTGGCGATGAGGAAGCATGCCACTGGCACAGGTGGAGGACCAACCGCAAACATCTCCCTGACAGCCGAGGAGATGGTCATTGCCAGGTTTCTGGATAGGCAGCTGGGGGAGGGCCCGGAGGGCTTTGATTCTGAGGAACAGCCCTTGAGGACAGGTAAGTGTGTTTTATCTTCTTTCTGGTGTGTAGCATGTGTGGGGGGGCAAGAGAACATATGACAAGTGTGTGGGTCCACCAACATGTGAATGTTTTGTGTCATCCACAGATGTGCAGGAGGAAGCTGGGCCGTCATCGGCAGATGTGCGACCAACGCCACCTGTGGTGGAGAGTGCCCCTACCTCTCCTCTTGAGGAAGTGGAGGAGGAGCACGTTGGGATAGAGGAGGATGCCGTATACCTTATGGAGGAGACCCCCATACCTGGCCCCTCCCAAACCTCCTCCCCCATCAGGGATAGCCCCTCAAGGGCCACAATCCCTATCAGGGATTCTCCCTCAAGGGATCTCCCCTGCAGCCGGCCCCAAGCCTCTCCGGCCCCTAGGAAGGCTAACCGGAAGACCCGAGGAGTCCCTGAGGAGTTTGAAGATAATGTGACGAGGGACCAGACCATGCAGACCCGCCATATGGGTTCCCTAGCGAGTGACCTGCAACGAGTTGCAGCTAGCCTGGCCTCCTCGGCTGAGAGCCAGGCTGCCTGCACTGTGGCTGTGCAGGAGGCGCTCACCCAGCAGGCTGACCAGAATGACAACATTAATGAGAGCCTGCAGGATGTTGTGGGCAACGGTGCAGCCCTTCTGAACAGTCTGGGGGACCTGCAGGCCACCACATCTGGCCTGGTCTCTGAGGTCTGGAGCCTGGCAGCTGCTGTCCGTGAGGAGGGGAGGCAGACACGGCGCCAACAGCGCAGCAATACCACCCGCCGGCTGCGGATGCAGGCTGCCACCAATTGCTATCTCCACCGGATAGCCGTGGCATTGGAGGGCAGCCAGGCAGCCAGGGAGAGACCGGGGGATGTTCCACAACCAGCCCCCCCAGCCCCCCTACCTGAGGCTCGCCCCAGGCACCTGCGCCCCAGGAGCCTAGGGACAAGACGGAGCCCACGACAGGGCCGTTGATTTTTTTTCTTATTTTATTTTATACTCAGATTATGAGTTTTATATTTTTTTTATACTCAGGTGATGTTTTATTTATTTTTTTATTCCCTGTACACGGGGAGTAGTGCAGGCTACAGTGTGACTGGTGTGTGAATGTGGGGGGGGGTGACACTCCTGCTGGCAAAGGGTTGTCATCCTCAGTCGTTGGGGAGAAGTTATCCCCACGACACGTGTGAATGGTGTATGAATGTACAGCAACCTAATTGGAGCCTTGGCGCGGCGTTGCTGCTCCCAAGTACCATGCGGTGTACTTTGGGCTAATCCAATTTGATGTGGATGTGGGGTGTGTGTGCTAGGGACCACAGTGGTGTGCATGCGTGCATTCTCTTTGTGCCATGATGAATGTGTGTTTTTAACTTGAAAAGAAGCCTACCACGAGTAGTGTTGAGCAGAATATGCCATATTCGATTTTGCGATATATCTCGAATATATATTCGAATATTCGAGATATATTCGCTAAATTCGAATATTCGTGATATTTTATCGAAATTAAATGATTGCGATTTTTCGCTATTGCGAATGCGAAAATAATTGCGAATTTTTAATAACTGCGGTAGGAGCACTCTGATTGGCTCACAATATTCTTGATATTTTGTCGAAATTTCGCAAAATGTGAATGCGATATTGATGGCGAAATTTCGACAACAGCGCTAGGAGCACTCTGATTGGCTCAGAATATTCGTGATATTTTACAATACAAAATAATTGCGAATATTCGGCAAATGCGGAAGGAGCACTCTGATTGGCTCAGAATATTCTTGATATTTTATCGAAATTTCGCAAAATGCGAATGCGATATTTATTGCGCAATTTCGACAAATGCTGGAGGAGCGCTCTGATTGGCTCAGAATATTCGTGATATTTTATCGAAATTTCGCAACATGCGAATGCGATATTTATTGCGCAATTTCGACAAATGCTGGAGGAGCACTCTGATTGGCTCAGAATATTCGTTATATTTTATCGAAATTTCGCAATATTGGGAATGCGATGATTATTGCGGAATTTCCCCAAATGCTGTAGGAGCGCTCTGATTGGCTCACTCTGAAATCGAATATTCAAGATATTTTAGCGCAATTTCACAAAATGCGAATGCGAAATTGATTGCAGATATTTCGAAAACTGCTGTAGGAGCACTCTGAAATCGAATATTTATGATATTTTAGCAAAAAAATATTGCGATTGCGATTTTTCGATCGCGCATGCGCAATCGCGCGAACAACACGCGACCATTTCCTGGACCCTTGCCAGTTTCCAACTTTATGATCGCATCGCAATCGCAGAGCAAGATGGTTGGAAGTAATTTCACTGTATCTGAGGAAAAGATGCTGATTTGTGTAAGTATTTTGACCACTGTTAATTCATTATCTTCAACTGCATTTTAGTCTAGTTTAAAAGTTAGTATATATGATCAGATATTAGTATTTCACAAACAATGTGTCTCCTGCTTTTACAAAACTACAACTCCCAGCATGCCTGGACAGCTGCAGACACCCTGGTTGGTAAATGTGTATTTAGGCACTTTTACTTGTTATTTAGCATAATGAATTTAACATTTTTTTGGACATAGGACGTATGCGAACGTCCTGACTTCAGGGTCCTCAAGGCCCAATGACGTTCGAATACATATTGCCCTTTAGATGTTGCAGAACTACAACTTCCAGCATGCCTGGGAATGCTGGCACTTCTAGTATTGTAAGTTCTGCAGGCCCACATTTTTCAGGCCTTTATGCACGGGTCTCTAAACTGTGGCACCCTAGATGCAGCAAAAGTAAAATTCTTAGCATGCACTGACAGACCGTGGCTGATGGGAGTAGTAGTTTTGCAACAGCTGGAGGTGGACTGGTCTTGAAACCCTGAGTTAGGTAACAAACCCGTAGTGTTTTGCAACCATTCTGCCTCCAGCTGTTTTTTTTCTGTTGAAAAGCCTGTGGCGTGCAAAACACAACCCAAAAACTCCACCCGGTGCAGGGAAAAATGTGCACACACCTAAAGAGTGACATCACAAAAAACTGCGACGGGTGCATACGTCAGTGGTCCTCCGAAAAGGTCCCGTCTCTGATCCCCTGGGGCGTTAGGCTCCTGACAGGGAAAAGAGTTACTGTGGTCCATACAGCCGAAGCCATATGGACCCATCTCGGTCCAAGCAGCCGAAGCCACAAGGACCCAACATCCTCGGAGGGACTGCCGAAACAGAACCCTCCTCGGTGAGGCTCCCCCGAAGGGAGACCCCATGAGAGCCGGTGAACCTAACCAGAAGGCCGAGTCTACCAACTCCCAAGACTTTCAGAGACCGACCCGAGGACCAGCACTCTACTCGCCACACATAAAGTGCAAGCACCAAAACAAAAAGAGTGACAAACAAAACAGAACACGGGGAAAAATAATAAAAGAAAGTGGGGAAAAGGAAGATGGGAGAGTGAGGAAAGTGACCAATGTGAAATAATTCTGCCTCCAGCTGTTGCAAAACTAAAAATCCCTGCATGCAACTGGCTGCAATTACCCCCCCCCTCTCCCCCAATGTGAATGTACAGGGTACATTCACATGGGCTGTGGCTTACAGTGTGCTTCTAGCTGAAGCAAATTCGGCGCTGCAGCTCAAACCCTCAGCGGGAAACTACTGTGAACCCCATGCCTCCCCGTTATTACCGGACAGCCATTAACTGTCCAGGCATGCTGGGAGTTAAAGTATAATTGTTGTACAGCTGGTGACGGATGAGCTACATGGTGTATCAGAGCATGCTGGTAGTTGTAGTTGTTAAATAACATCAACTCCATTATTTATTCAAAATTAATTCATCAAAAAGTCAAAAGAAACAAACATATTATTGTTCCTATATAAAGATAGGGATGAAAAAAAATAATCTATTGTACAGGCCCATTATCAGTGTCCAAAAAAAATTATAGCGGTCAGATGAATAGCAACGCATATCTCCCCTATACGTGTATCCTGTGTTGTTAATCATATATACATAATTATGCAAATGATAATGGATGCTATATTTATGCAAAAAAGGTGGCGACCGAAATGGCAGGATATAAAATCTGTCATGTTACCCCTGTCATTAATTAATAAGGCGAGAATGCTTCCAATTGTTGAATACCATACATTTACGTCATATATCCATAAGGCTTTAAACAAAAGTATTACAATATACTTTGTTCTTCATCTTGCAGAAGTTCCTGGAAACAGGGTATGATGAGATGCGGAGGCAGCAAGAAAAACAGGCTGTTGTCAGCTCCCTAATTGAGGAACTACGCGCCCAAAACGGCGAAGCACCAAGTCGCATGGCGATCCTCAAGAAGTGGTCCGACCTGAAGAGGCGCCAGATGAACCGGGTCAGGCGTATCCGGAATAAATATCATCCAGGTAAGTTATTGGTCACAGTTATGTTTTTTTTTTCTAAAGTGTATTTTGTGCGTGTACTCGAGAGAGGAGCCGGACTGCAGGAGTTGGGAGTAGGCAGGCCTCCCCCAGAGGTAATCTGCCACCTTTCTCCATGCCCCGGGTGGCAATGGCGGGTGTGAGGGGGTCCTCCCACACAGACCGTCCTACCTGCTCCGCTTCGAAGCCCAACTGGGCAGAGGGACTCCCTATAAGGGAGTGAGAGGATTTGCCCGCTCAACCAGCCCCGTTAGTCCTTCGCCTCTCTTTTTAGAGACCGCGTGGTCAGAGTGCGTGCATGTTAACCCAATTGCGAGTGCGTGTGTAAGTGTGGTGGTTTTTGTGGGAGGGAGGTGGGCGTACTAAGCGCAGGCTTACCTCGCATAGCACACCCACCGGGGGCCGGGCTGAGACCACCAAACTCAATTCACATGTAGCCGAGAGCGGGATCCGAACCCCTAGCTGCAGAGGTGAATGGCTTGTCAGCGCAGTGGCAATCGCGTTGAGCCACCGCAGCTCCTTTGGTGACAGTTATGTAAGGTCATATGTAATTAATGTAAGGTCAGATGTTGTTAACCAAGACGCCATGTTGTTGTAACATATATCACCACCAGCCAAGGTATTCATAGTACTGTTGGAAAAAGACATGGGACAGCAGACAGGAACACAGAAGTTATGTGGGAACATACTTTTCCCATTGCTTTGCATGGGACTTTAAACAAAAACCCCGACCCTCACCAATGGGGGTAGTTAAGGGATAAATTAACGATCCTATACTTTAAGTGGACGTATAGGTAACATGTGACCAAGTGTTATCGAAATATCTACAGCTGTTATGAAGTAACATGTATTTCCCATAGAGTTGAATGGGACTTTAAAGAAAAACCCTGACCAAGGCAAATGGGGGTGGGTAAGGGTTAAACCACCTATCCTATGTTTGTGGCTGACATATAAGTAACCTGTGTGCCAAGTTTCATGTAAATATCTTTAGCCGTTTGGACGTGATGCTGGAACATACATACATACATGCACACACACGTTGAGTTTTATATATATAGATTCCCACTAAATTCCTGTGTTAGGCGTGGGGTTGTTATAGTAATCCCGTGTACTCCATCAGGCCCTTTTTTTAACATGAGATCGTCTGAACAAAACAAAGGAGACAAAAACAGCTCATTTTACCATGGTGGCAGCCCAGCTCACGCTCAGTCCCCTGTAGTGCCCACAAGACCCTTTAATATAACATTGTCCCATTGGTTAACTGTCTATATAAATTAATTTGTATTCATATACAATACAGCAGAGTACACAGAATTTGCATACGTCATTAGAAAACATTTTAACATATATGAACATTGTGTTTTATAGGAGCTTCTCTACCAACTGTGCGCCCCAAGCGCACAAGGCGACAGGCCGCAGAGGAGGAGCAGGAGGAGGATGTGGAAGAGGATGAGAGGGATGAGGAGGAGCAGCCAGGGCCATCCACATCACCACCCCCAGCTCCTGTGGAGGAGCAAGAGGAGGAGCTGCACCCCCCCCCAAAACTTCTGGTGGAGTAGTGGGTGACGAGGAAGAGGAGCAGGATGAGACGGTTAATTTTACCATCAATCAGGAGGGTAAATATGTGCACAGAGATTAATAAAATTTCAACAATAAAATGTAGCTCTAAAAATGGACAGCATTTAAAGCAGGGCTGTGGAGTCGGTAGATAAATGTTACGACTCCGACTGCTCAGTTTTATGTACTTCAGACTCCGACTCCCCGACTCTCCGACTCCTCTGTATTAATATGCAAATGTATTTTATAGATTCCTTGAGGGAAAGAAACGCAACCTACCACAGGACTACTGGCTGGGAAGCCAACAGTCTACTGTATTGCACAGTTTAAGCAAAAGACAAACACAATGAAAACAATCAAGTGACTGGATAGTAGCAGCAGGCATAAACATCAGGAACAGGATCTTTACCAGTTCAAAAATACAGACCACATTATTTGGCTGTTTTAGAACAAAAACAAAGCTTATCTATAATGAACCAAAAACAAAATCTGAAAAACCTAGAAATGGTTTATATTAATCTTGAAATGTAGTTCTAGGCTTAGCAAATGCAAATAAATGCAATGTAGAGTTCTAAGGAAGAGAATTGCCTCTGCCAGATCCTCTTTCATAGAGTCTCTTAAGTCCGACTTTATTATTTTTAGGGCTGAAAATAATCTTTCGTAACGGTCTTTGAAATCCAAATGTTTTTTTCTTATATCCTAACAGTTATAAAAAAGCTCAAGGGGAAACAAGCTGCCCTGAAAAAGATGACGCAGAGAATACTGGCAAATGAGCAGCAGATTCTTTTTTTTACGCGCCAAAATCAGCAGCTGGCGCAACAAATGGCGAAAACCATAGATGAGGTGGCAGAGCTCCAGAAGTTCATGTCTTAATTTTTTTTTTTTTGTTTTAATAAAAAATGTTATATTTTGCAAAGGTTTCATTTCTTATTGAGATTGTTAGTTTTTTAAACACATCTAACTTCACATCTAACACATCAACATCAACATCAACACATCTAGCTTAATAATAACCGAAAACATTTTATACTATTACTAGCTGAATACCCGGCGTTGCCCGGTCTTCCTATCTTAACCTTTTGGGGAGGAAAATCATAGTAATATAAATATACCCATCTTTTATATAAGGGTGTTGGTAAGGGTTAATTTAACTGTTATATATTTTTATTTGGCATATAAGTAATATGTATAGCAGGTATTATTGAAATATCTCTAGGCGTACAGAAGTTATGTGGGAACATACATTTCCCATTGATTTGCATGGGACTTTAAAGAAAAACCCCGACCCTCACAAATGGGGGTAGTTAAGGGATAAATTAACTATCAGTGGTATCAGTGAACAGCAGTGGTAATAGGAGTATATAGAGTGGGAAATAACTTTTTACATAGGTGTCTTGACTGAGCAGCAGTAGTAGTAGTAGTAGTAGATACAGAGTTATACCACTTGGGCAGGAGGTGCCATGATGAACAGCAGTGGTAATAGGAGTATATAGAGTGGGAAATAACTTCTGACATAGTTGTCTTGACTGAGCAGCAGCAGCAGCAGCAGTAGTAGTAGTAGATACAGAGTCATATCACTTGGGCAGGAGGTGCCATGATGAACAGCAGTGGTAATAGGAGTATATAGAGTGGGAAATAACTGCTGACATAGGTGTCTTGACTGAGCAGCAGCAGCAGCAGCAGTAGTAGTATTAGTAGTAGTAGTTGATACAGAGTCATATCACTTGGGCAGGAGGTGCCATGATGAACAGCAGTGGTAATAGGAGTATATAGAGTGGGAAATTACTTTTGACATAGTTGTCTTGACTGAGCAGCAGCAGCAGTAGTAGTAGTAGTAGTAGATACAGAGTCATATCACTTGGGCAGGAGGTGCCATGATGAACAGCAGTGGTAATAGGAGTATATAGAGTGGGAAATTACTTTTGACATAGTTGTCTTGACTGAGCAGTAGTGTTGAGCAGAATACGCCATATTCGATTTCGCGATATATCTCGAATATATAGTCGAATATTCGAGATATATTCGCTAAATTCGAATATTCGTGATATTTTATCGAAATGAAATGATTGCGAATTTTCGCTATTGCGAATGCGAAAATAATTGCGAATTTTCGATAACTGCGGTAGGAGCACTCTGATTGGCTCAGAATATTCTTGATATTTTTTCGAAATTTCGCAAAATGCGAATGCGATATTTACTGTGCAATTTCGACAAATGCTGTAGGAGCACTCTGATTGGCTCAGAATATTCGTGATATTTTACAATACAAAATAATTGCGAATATTCGGCAAATGCGGAAGGAGCACTCGGATTGTCTCAGAATATTCTTGATATTTTACAATACAAAATAATTGCGAATATTCGGCAAATGCGGAAGGAGCACTCTGATTGGCTCAGA
The DNA here is from genome assembly GCF_905171775.1 of Rana temporaria. NCBI lineage: Eukaryota > Metazoa > Chordata > Amphibia > Anura > Ranidae > Rana > Rana temporaria. The sequence goes on from NC_053498.1 coordinate 49,519,004, forward strand.
ATATTCTTGATATTTTACAATACAAAATAATTGCGAATATTCGGCAAATGCGGAAGGAGCACTCTGATTGGCTCAGAATATTCTTGATATTTTACAATACAAAATAATTGCGAATATTCGGCAAATGCGGAAGGAGCACTCTGATTGGCTCAGAATATTCGTGATATATTACAATAGAAAATAAAAAGTGTTTTGCATTGGTGGTGATTCTTTACTCTATCCATCTATCACAGCCGTTTGTCAATCAAACACCTTGAAGATTGAACACGTTCATGCTGCATGCTTTGGACTTTTTTTCACTTCACATATCAAAGACATTTTTATGAAAGATTTTTTTTCTATTATTGGGACTATATTTCTTTATATATTTGTTTCACTGTGTATTTCACAAGTTATTTGCGCTTGCTTATTTTATAATTTGCCCACATGTCTTGTCACTAGGCATATTTTTTATTCTTGTAGAGCGACTCCATTTTCTGTCTTGTATTAATTTATGTTGTATAACATTTTTGAGTTAAAAAAGAAAGAAAAATTGCGCCAACCAATATTAAATTAATATAGACAGTGAAGTCCTTTGTGCCTTCTAACAGTGAGGCACAAAAAGAGTGTGCACTAAAAAAGTGCATAAATAATAAACAAATGGTGAACAAAGAGTCCAATAATAAAGTCCATAAACTGAATTCCGATCCAAACAGCACCCAGTGTGAAGATGAAACAGTTGTGACCCGCCACCATATGGACTGAGGCTTACCACAAAGTAATTTGATAACAGCGTTAATCAAATTATTGCAGGATATTTCCAGAACATCGGATAATGGCTAAACATACGCCGGGTCACGCTCCCTTTAAGAAATCCACGATGGGGTGCAGCAGCATACAATAGCGAATAGCGTCCTCACACCATGTCACAGCCCAGTCAGTGTCAGCATAAAAGGAAGGAGACCGCACATAGGGTAGTATGCACTTAACAGGTTTTAATTAAAAAAAAGATTAAAACTACTTACAAACAGATGTAAATAGACAGCGAATTATTATTATTCGCTGTCTATTTACATCTGTTTGTAAGTAGTTTTAATCTTTTTTTTAATTAAAACCTGTTAAGTGCATACTACCCTATGTGCGGTCTCCTTCCTTTTATGCTGACACTGACTGGGCTGTGACATGGTGTGAGGACGCTATTCGCTATTGTATGCTGCTGCACCCCATCGTGGATTTCTTAAAGGGAGCGTGACCCGGCGTATGTTTAGCCATTATCCGATGTTCTGGAAATATCCTGCAATAATTTGATTAACGCTGTTATCAAATTACTTTGTGGTAAGCCTCAGTCCATATGGTGGCGGGTCACAACTGTTTCATCTTCACACTGGGTGCTGTTTGGATCGGAATTCAGTTTATGGACTTTATTATTGGACTCTTTGTTCACCATTTGTTTATTATTTATGCACTTTTTTAGTGCACACTCTTTTTGTGCCTCACTGTTAGAAGGCACAAAGGACTTCACTGTCTATATTAATTTAATATTGGTTGGCGCAATTTTTCTTTCTTTTTTATTTGTTTTGTGTTAGTTCACGCTATTGCAGCCTCCTCATTAATTCACTTAATTTACAACTGATTAGCGCAATTTTTCTTTTTCTGAACATTTTTGAGTTGCTGCTGTATTCTCCCCTTTTTTTAAGGTATGCGCAATTTTTTCCTTCTTACAAAAAATAATAATATCAAACATACAAATATTCATAACAGAAACATACACAAAGCCCCCCCCCCTTTTGCATCAGAGACAATCAGAGTTCTCCTACCACAGTTATCGAAAATTCGCAATCATTTTCGCATTCGCATTAGCGAAAATTCGCAATTTTTTTTCTTTCAATTCGGCAACATAAAAGGATCGCCTCAGCTTAGCTACTCGGCCCAGGGTCTCTAATCATACCAGCAATGCTTTTAGACGTCGATAGGATGTGATCTGTTTTAAAAATAAAATTGAAAAAATGCGAATATTCAGAATTGCGAATATTCACCGCGAAATTCTAAATATATCGCGAATACTCGAATATGCCATATTCGAGCCGAATATTCGCAATACGAATATTCGTGAGCAACACTACTGAGCAGCAGCAGTAGTAGTATTAGCAGTAGTAGTTGATACCGAGTCATATCACTTGGGCAGGAGGTGCCATGATGAACAGCAGTGGTAATAGGAGTATATAGAGTGTGAAATAACTGCTGACATAGGTGTCTTGACTGAGCAGCAGCAGTAGTAGTATTAGCAGTAGTAGTTGATACAGAGTCATATCACTTGGGCAGGAGGTGCCATGATGAACAGCAGTGGTAATAGGAGTATATAGAGTGGGAAATTACTTTTGACATAGGTGTCTTGACTGAGCAGCAGCAGTAGTAGTATTAGCAGTAGTAGTTGATACAGAGTCATATCACTTGGGCAGGAGGTGCCATGATGAACAGCAGTGGTAATAGGAGTATATAGAGTGTGAAATAACTGCTGACATAGGTGTCTTGACTGAGCAGCAGCAGTAGTAGTATTAGCAGTAGTAGGTGATACAGAGTCATATCACTTGGGCAGGAGGTGCCATGATGAACAGCAGTGGTAATAGGAGTATATAGAGTGTGAAATAACTGCTGACATAGGTGTCTTGACTGAGCAGCAGCAGTAGTAGTATTAGCAGTAGTAGTTGATACAGAGTCATATCACTTGGGCAGGAGGTGCCATGATGAACAGCAGTGGTAATAGGAGTATATAGAGTGTGAAATAACTGCTGACATAGGTGTCTTGACTGAGCAGCAGCAGTAGTAGTATTAGCAGTAGTAGTTGATACAGAGTCATATCACTTGGGCAGGAGGTGCCATGATGAACAGCAGTGGTAATAGGAGTATATAGAGTGGGAAATTACTTTTGACATAGTTGTCTTGACTGATCCAGAGGAGTCATGGGAGAAAGTCATGTGGTCAGATGAGACCATAATATAACTTTTTGGTCATAATTTCACTAACCGTGTTCGGAGGAAGAATAATGATGAGTACCATGCCAAGAACGCCATCCCTACTGTGAAGCATGGGGGTGGTAGCATCATGCTTTGGGGGTGTTTTTCTGCACATGGGACAGGGTGTCTGAACTGTATTAAGGAGAGGATGACCGGGGCCATGTATTGCGAGATTTTGGGCAATAACCTCCTTCCCTGAGTTAGAGCTTTGAAGATGGGTCGAGGCTGGGTCTTCCAACATGACAATGACCCAAAGCACACAGCCAGGATAACCAAGGGGTGGCTCTGTAAGGAGCATATCAAGGTTCTGGCGTGGCCTAGCCAGTCTCCAGACCTAAACCCAATAGAGAATCTTTGGAGGGAGCTCAAACTCTGTGTTTCTCAGCGAGAGCCCAGAAACCTGACTGATGTAGAGAAGATCTGTGTGGAGGAGTGGGCCAAAATCCCTCCTCCAGTGTGTGCAAAGCTGGTGTAAAACTACAAGAAAGGTTTGACCGCTGTAATTGCAAAGAAAGCCTACTGTACCAAATATTAACATTGATTTTCTCAGGTGTTAAAATAGTTATATTCAGCACTGTAAATACATCAGGTCCGGGGCTCCATCAGGGAATGCATGACAAGGGACCCTTCAGCGCCCTGAACCGACGACGGGTGCCAGAAAGTCACCGCCGATCCAGGACTCATTCATCTTTATGAATGTGAGTCTGTCCACGGAGTCTGTGGACAGACGGGTCCTCTTGTCCGTGACCACCCCACCTGCCGCGCTGAATGTCCGCTCAGATAGTACGCTGGAGGGGGGGCAAGACAATAACTCCAGCGCATACTGAGCGAGCTCGCGGCAGGTGTCCAATCTGGCAACCCAGTACTCCATGGGGTCGTCGGTGCTCATACTGTCAGAAGCACCGACGGACGCCATGTAGTCTGCCACCATGTGGGCCAGCCGCTGGTGGTGACTGCTGCTGCTGGTGCTGGTACTGGGTCGCTCCGATTGGAAGAACATCCTCATCTCATCCATTAGGTCCCCTGCTCGGCTGCTGCTGGGTGCAGCCACCTGCTGGGTGAGATGAGGGGGGACAACTGGAGGCCGGGGAGTTGCCTGCTCCAACCGGCTGACAATGCCTGCCTGCAGTTCCTCCATCCGGCGCTGCCTCCGGCTGGCTGGGATGAACTGCTCCAGTTTCCCCTTGCACCTGGGATCCAAAAGGGTGGCCATCCAGAAATCATCCCTCGCCTTGATGGTCTTAACCCGGGGGTCCCTCCTGAGGCATCTCAGCATGTGGGCAGCCATGGGGAAGAGCACAGCCCGCTGTGACTCCTCACTGCTGCCCAGGTCAATGAGGTCCGACTCTTCATCCCTGAGGCGCTGCTGGTCACGCTCAGAGATGCCCAACCCCCGGACTATCGGTGCCCCCAACACCGGCTCTCCCTCCTGACCAGGCCCTGACTCCGGGATGACACCAGCAACCACCTCCTCCTCATCATCATCATCCTCCTCCTCCTCCTCCTCCTCGTCCTGGCCCTGGTCTCGGTGGAGCATTGCTGACTCCTCCTGCTCCACCAAGGCACTCTCCCCAGCTTCGAGCAGGCGATCTAGTGTCCTCTCCAGCATGAACACTATTGGCAGCACGTTATTGAGGCCGACATGCTCACTGCTGACCATCTTGGTCGCCTGCTCGAAGGAGGACAACACTTGGCAGACCTGGTGTATCTGCCCCCACTCCGCACAGGCGATGAAAGGGAGTTGTGGTGAAGCCCTCTCAGTGTGTAGGTCCATCAGGTACTCCCTCACCGCCCTTCGCTGCTCCCACAACCTCTTCAGCATGTGGAGGGTAGAGTTCCACCGCGTCACACTGTCCACAATCAGCCTGTGAAGGGGCAGCCTGTAGTTCCGCTGCAACTCGGACAGGGACGCGGTAGCGGTTGGGGAGCGCCTGAAGTGGCTGGCAATCCTACGCGCATTTGGCACAATGTCACTCAACCCGGGATAAGTGCGCAGGAACTTCTGCACCACCAGGTTGAGGACATGTGCCAGACAGGGCACGTGGGTCAGACTGCCAGCACTGAGGGCGGCGAGTAGGTTGCTGCCGTTATCGCAGACAACCATACCTGCCTGGAGCCTTCGGGGTGTCAGCCACTTCTGGACCTGAGCCTGAAGTGCTTTCAGCACTTCTTCTCCAGTGTGTCTCCGGTCCCCTAAACTAACAAGCTGGAGCACGGCCTGACAGCGCACGTGCCCCACACTTGAGTAGCTACGGGGGCGCTTGCTGGGAGGCTCAGCAGCTGCGGAGACAGTGGCTTGAGGGAGACCAGCAGTTCTCCCCTGGACACCCCGGGGCGGCACCACAAGATCGGTTGCCGCCGATCCCTCACCGACGCCTCGGAGGGAAACCCAATGGGCCGTGAAGCTGATGTAGCGCCCCTGCCCATGCCTGCTGGTCCAGCCATCCATTGTCAGATGAACCCTGTCGCTGACAGCGTGATCCAGCGACAGGGTTACATTCTGCACAATGTGCTGGTGTAGGGCAGGGACACCAGTCCTGGCAAAGAAATGGCGGCTGGGGACACGCCATTGGGGTTGGGCCTGCTCCAACATCTGGCTGAAGGGGTTGCTGTCAACTATGATGAAGGGCAGCAGATGTTGGGCAATAACCCTTGCCAGGAGCCCATTGAGGGAACGCACACGTCGGTCTCCAGGGGGGAAGGGAGTGGTGCGGTCAAAGGCGTCTGAAATCGACGCCTGGCGCCGGACGGCAGTGCGGGACACAGACGCGGAGGGTGCTGTGGAAGTAGAGGTCTGGCTGCCGGTACCAGTACCTCTACTAGAGGGAGCGGGGGGGCATGACCTGCTGGAAAGAGATGAAGCTGTGGCAGGGGCTGCTGTACCCTGCTCACTTGTGGTGGTGGCGCTGCTACCACCACCACGCTTCATCTCGTCAATCACCCCCCAGTGGTTTATCCTCAGGTGCTGGTTCAGGGCTGTGGTACCCACCCGAGCCAAACACTTCCCTCTCTTCACCCTCACTTTACAGATCCGGCAGACGGCCACGGTAGGGTTGTCTGCCACCAGGGTGAAGTAGTTCCAGACAGGTGACTTCAGCACCGCCCTCCTGTCAGATGGGGTGACGCTTACTTGCACCTGCTGGGACTCGGTGCGCACAGGTGGAGCTGCCTGCTGCTGCTGCTGCTGCTGCTCCTCCTGACACCTCCTGCTGCCATCACCAGTGGAGACCCTGACGATGGTCTCCCTGGTGGTGACCTGGCGCACCGTTTCACCAGGGTGCCTACCTTCCCCGTCGTCACTGACGCAGTGAGCCGACGCGTCAGATGGCAACCATGATGGGTCACCCTCTTCGCCCCCAGAGATGTCAGACCAAGGGCTGAGATGTGTTGGTCTGAGGGAACCAACTGACATGGAGCCTCTAGCCTGGCTCCGCTGTCCCCTCACCCACGCCTGGGTCTGACTAGGTGCTGCTGTTTCCTGCACCAAAACAGCAGCACCAGTTTGAAGGGATGTCTCTGGGATACTGCCAGCAGGTATCCCATCCTCCTCATCCATCCCTTCAAAAAGGTCCTGACCATCAGGACAGAGCTGGAGGTCTGCCTGATGCATGGCCTCCCCCAAGAGATCCCTCTCACTGTCGCTGTCGAACAGTAAGATGCTGGACTCTTGGGGGCTGGGGGGGGGTACTACAGGCACCGGTGTAATGGTGGTACTACTGTGAGTCGGGACCGACGACTCAGTGGCACTGCTGTGCCCCATGTAGTCCACCACTACTTCAGCCTGAGATGGCAATATCGGGCGGCTGCCCGATGGGAAGAACTCCCGGATCAGGCGGACTCCCCTTGCACCCGATCCTCTACCACTAGTAGGGGCACGAGAGGTACCCCGTGCTGGCAGCGACCCAGCACTGGGAGTAACTCCCCTACCCCTGCTGCCACGGATGCTGCTCATGATTGCTGATGTGTGTGGGGGGGGGTAAACTTTATTGGGGGGGGAAATGTGAGGAAAATGTGTTTTTATGTGTTTTTTTTACAAGACAGGCACGCAGACAAAGACGTACACAGACAGCTACTAAACTATAATAAAAGTAGTACACCAAAGACAAGGACTACAAAATTAAAAAAAAAATGCACTAAACAAACACTAACTAAAGTATTTTTTTTTTTTTTTTTTAACACAAAACACAGACACTAAACACACACACACTAAGCTAAGCTAGATGAAATAAATGTACACTAACAGTGTGTACACTTACTACACAGAAATCTAACTAAACTGAACAACACAAAACTTAGCTTTTAGAAAAGCTCTTTAAGAAAAACTAAGCAAAATGTGCACTGAAATCACTAGCAAATATCACTGAACAGCGAAGCTGCAAGATCAAACAGTAACACAAGATGAACAAAACAGCACAAAACTTAGCTTTTAGAAAAGCTCTTTAAGAAAAACTAAGCAAAATGTGCACTGAAATCACTAGCAAATATCACTGAACAGCGAAGCTGCAAGATCAAACAGTAACACAAGATGAACAAAACAGCACAAAACTTAGCTTTGAAAAAAGCTCTTGGGTCTATTGCTTTGAAAAAAGCAGTTGATAAACTGGAATATATGCACTGGAATCACTAAATAGCAATGCAGCACTATGCTGATGATGATAGATCAATCAATCAGGAACAAAGACACAGGAACACAGAAACAGCCTCCACACTCTCTAGCCAGCTTCTGAATCTGCAATGAAATGGTGCTGGGAGTGACCTTATATAATGTCCGTGCAGGCAGGTTCCTATTGGTTGCAAAACCTATGACAACTGTGGTAGGAGAACTCTGATTGGCTCTGATGCAAAAGAAGGGCGGAGAAAATAATCGCGCAATATTCCTATTGCCGAATATTCGCATTGCGAATATTCGGCAATATAAAATGATCGCTTCAGCTACTCGGCCCAAGGTCTCTAATCATACCAGCAATGCTTTTAGACGTCTATGGAGATCACTAGGATGTAATCTGTTTTAAAAATGAAACTGTAAAAATCGCTCTGATGCGGAAGATAGGGGCGAAGAAAATAATCGCGCGATATTGCGACTGCCGAATAATCGCATTGCGATTTTTCGGCAAAATTCAATGAACGCTTCAGCTACTCGGCCCAGGGTCTCTAATCATACCAGCAATGCTTTTAGACGTCGATGGAGATATCTAGGATGTGATCTGTTCTAAAAAAAAAATTGTAAAAAATCGAATATTCGGAATTGCGAATATTCACCGCGAAATTCGAAATATAGCGCGATTTCTCGAATATGCTATATTCGAGTCGAATATTCGCAATGCGAATATTCGTGAGCAACACTAACCACGAGGCATCTCCTGACTGCTCTTCCCTCAGGAGACGGGGGACCCTCGGGCAGGGGGGGACTGTGTGGTTGGGGGGTCAGGTCAACACGTATGTCAATCTCCAGGCCCTTTCTCATGGCATAGTTGTGTAGAATGCAACATGCATCGATCTGGCACACAAAGTTTGGGGAATACAACAGGGTACCCCCAGACTTATCCAGGCATCGGAAACGGGACTTCAGGAGGCCAAAGGTGCGTTCCACCACTCCACGGGTACGTGCGTGTGCTTCATTGTATCTTCTCTCTCCTGGGGTTTGGGGATTCCGAAATGGAGTCATGAGATGGGGTCCAAGTGCATATGCTGCGTCACCTGGAAGGGAAAAGACAGGAGGATGTTAGTCATGCATGTGCCCCTCGTGATGTCTGCATCATGGGATCGGACAGTCATACCTGACACCCATGTCACTCACCAACCAGCCAGCTGTCCCCATACACGTTCTGTTCAAATTCTGTTGGGATGTTGCTTTGACAGTAAATGTAGCTGTCGTGGCTGGCCCCTGGGTGTTTGGCACGGACGTGCCATATGAGGCATTGGGCATCGGCTATCACCTGTACGTTGATGGAATGCCAATGCTTCCGATTGCAGTATATGTGCTCTGTGTCACGGGGGAGCCGTAGTGCCACATGGGTGCAATCAAGGGCCCCCACAGTGCGTGGGAATCTTGCAATTCTGTAGAAATCTGTCATTGCCTTCTGCCGCAGATGCTCCTGGGTGGGTTTGATGAAGTGGTGGGACATGTGTCTGAGGATTGCGGGGACAACCTGGTGCCTGGTGCCTGCTTTATGAGGGGTAACTTTCCGCCGGAATTTCCAGTTACGCGCAACGCGCGTAGCCTGCGCCGGCCAAACGTACGTTTCTGAATCGGTGTATCTCCCTCATTTGTATATTTGAATACAAAATCCATGGGAGCGCCAGATCCGTCCAGCGTAAATATGCGCCGGTAGGAAGAAGCCTATTTTGAGGCGTATCTGGTTCTGTGGGTACGGCGCATAGATACGACGGCGCAAATTTACACTTACGCCGCGCATCTCGAGATACGCCGGCGTAAATGCTATCTGAATCCGGGCCTGTGTGTCTAAAACCCCTTAACACCAATCAGTTTCGTTATTCAAACCATCATTGCCCTGTATTAGCTCTGTCTCTGTACATCACAGAAGCAGGAAACAGCATGCAAAAACTAAACTGAAACTGTAGGTACATTATATGATTGATTTGTATCTATTTTTAATAATTTTTAAAAGGAATCAGTTAACTATTATGTATCTATACCCTGTAAACAGTCATTTCAGCAAAAAAATAAATTTCCTTTACAACTCTCTTCACATGGGCGTTTTTTTTTTTTTTAGTATTTAAATCATTTTTATTTTCAACAGAAAGGCAGTTCCATGTCAACCAGACAATAATGAAAAAAAAAAAACAGCAATATACCAGTAAGCGTAACATAAATACATCCCAACAATAGGTAGAAGCAAAAACACCACAGTGAAACATTAGACCTTTTAAACTATACCCATGGGAGATAAGCAACCCCTCCCTCTCTCCATAAGGATAGGGGTTGTCGTAACACTGAGTACGCTAAAAAAATAAAAAACACCTACCGAATTGATTCATTTCCTTTTCTTTTCCCCTCCCCCCCCCCCCCCCAAAAAAAAGAGGGAAGGACCACCCCCCATACCCGCTCCCACTCCCATACATACGCACAGGGATGGACTGGCCATCGGGAGGACCGTGGGATTCCCGGCGGGCCGATCCCTCAGTGGGTCAAATTTTAGTGACAGCCCCGAGACTCTGCGCTCTACTGACCGCTGCTTATCAGAGTCAGAGTACTGTATAAGCGAGGGCTTGCTGAGCCGCAGCTTCTGCGGGCTATTTTCGTTCCCGCACACTGCCACAAGCTACACTTTTTACTGCAGAGAGAGCCGAGTCAGCCGACATCTCTTCCCGCAGTCCCCGGCTGCCTGGCCCTGATACACACACATATAGCTGGATTCAGGTAGGCGGGCGCAACCTTGCGACGGCGTAGCGTATCGTATTTACACTATGCCGCCGTAAGTTAGCAAGGCAAGTACTGTATACACAAAGTACTTGCCTGCTAAGTTACGGCGGCGTAGCGTAAATGCGGCGGGCGTAAGCGCGCCTAATTCAAATTAGGCTGAGGGAGGGTGTTTTATGTTAATATGGGTTGACCTGACGTGATTGACGTCCACAGGGGCCGCGCTAGTGCTGCGGATGCGATGGTATGCTGTGTCCTGGATGCGATTGGAAGATGCATACCATCGCATCCGCAGCACTAGCGCGGCCCCTGTGGATGGGAGGACACCAGTGAGAGGCGGTGAAGTCGTTTTCTTGGTTTTTATCATTCATAATCACTGTACGGGCATACACTAGGGGCTTGTCATCCAGCTTGGCTAATGGGCTGTTGTGTAGACAATACTGTACCATGATTATGCTATTGTTTTTTTGTCTCCACATATGACCCTGCTTGAGTATTAACCCATACAGTACCAGTTTGATCTGAAGGTTTGAAAACAAAAAACAAAATCCAGAGCGTTTTTTGTTTTGTGGTAAGCACACATTCCAGTTGATTCTTGGGACTGATCCACACTATTGGTGCAATATCTGGTGCCAGGTGCACTTATACCAGCTATAGATCACCCTCCACATCATCAGTATCATTCAGGTTTCACTATTTTATTTATTTATTTGGATGAATATCCACATATTAGCGCTGTTTTTATCAGTTTGAACACCTGTTCACGTTTTATTGATTCTACTAGTTTTATACTTGGAAATGGTTTACCATTTTTAAAAATAGCTGCTCACAAGATTTATGCCATCTGACACCACTGGCATAGCTTTTAGAATTCACAGCTAACATAGCTTTTATTATTCACATTTATCTTTCCACCTCTAACACACTCGGGTTGAGGCACTTAGTCTCTTTGGCGCCGGAAGTGCAATTGTAGGCCGTTCTTTTTTGCACCCTTTTATGTATCTGTTGATACGCCGGCCTAAATCTTTCTGAATCTGCCTAATACATTGCAGACTGCAGAGTGCAGTGGAGAGAACTGAGCCCGCCCCCTCCTTCTCCTGTTGTGTGATGTTTCCTGTGTACACAGAGGAGGAGGAGGCTCACCACGCTGCCGAGTCAAAGCTGCTCGTCTGAGACTGCCTGAACGACTGTAAAGTAAGTCTTCCAGAGGTGGGGAGAACAAGCCTACAGTTCACTTTGAGTGATTTGGGGGGAGAGGATATGTTTTAGGGGCACTTTAGGACTTGTGCTACAAGGGGGCTTGTATATGAAATCCACCCCCCTTAGCACATATCCTCTCCTTCCCCCCTCAAATCAAAGAGATACTGTCTGCCACAGAGGGGGGTGGCCCTTGGCACCCCACAAGTGATGTGCACAATTGCTCCAGGTGCCCAAACTAATGCCCCCCTTCCAGCCAAGTTAGTGCAGCAAAGTGAAAAACACAGGAACACGCTGTGCGATCTGTGCAATGCACATGTCACCCGGGTGCAATTTCAGCCCAATTATGTCCGCACACTCTCTGACCCTCTCCTGTAGTATGTTTGCAGTCTCTGACCCTCTCCTGTAGTATGTTTGCAGTCTCTGACCCTCTCCTGTAGCATGTTTGCAGTCTCTGACCATCTCCTGTAGCATATCTGCAGTCTCTGACCATCTCTAGTATCATGTCTACAATCTCTGACCATCTCCTGTATCATGTCTGCAGTCTCTGACCCTCTCCTGTAGTATGCTTGCAGTCTCTGACCCTCTCCTGTAGTATGTTTGCAGTCTCTGACCCTCTCCTGTAGTATGTTTGCAGTCTCTGACCCTCTCCTGTAGCATGTTTGCAGTCTCTGACCATCTCCTGTAGCATGTCTGCAGTCTCTGACCGTGACCATCTCCTGTAGCATGTCTGCAGTCTCTGACCATCTCCTGTAGCATGTCTGCAGTCTCTGACCATCTCCTGTACTATGTTTGCAGTCTCTGACCCTCGCCTGTAGTACGTTTTGCAGTCTCTGACCCTCTCCTGTACTATGTCTGCAGTCTCCGACCCTCGCCTGTAGTACGTTTTGCAGTCTCTAACCCTCGCCTGTAGAACGTTTTGCAGTCTCTGACCCTCTCCTATACTATGTCTGCAGTCTCTGACCCTTGCCTGTAGTACGTTTTGCAGTCTCTGACCCTCTCCTGTAGTATGTTTTGCAGTCTCTGACCCTCTCCTGTACTATGTCTGCAGTCTCTGACCCTTGCCTGTAGTACGTTTTTCAGTCTCTGACCCTTGCCTGTAGTACGTTTTGCAGTCTCTGACCCTCTCATATACTATGTCTGCAGTCTCTGACCCTTGCCTGTAGTACGTTTTGCAGTCTCTGACCCTTGCCTGTAGTACGTTTTGCAGTCTCTGATCCTCTTCTGTAGTATTTCTGCAGTCTCTGACCCTTGCCTGTAGTATGTTTTGAAGTCTCTGACTCTCTCCTGTAGTATTTCTGCAATAAAGGAGGGCATGAATGAATTAATGTACTGCCACTGCTGTTTATGGTCACTGATGAAATAATGTTTTTGTACGTGTTTGCAAAATTAAAGTGGGCCAGTCTGGATGAAGTCCAGGGACAATTTTTTTCCCAGTCCAGCCCTGCATACGCATATACATTAATATACACATGCATGTGCCCTACCATCAGATTAAAGGTCGGGCCCTCCTACAATCCTGTCTTTGTTCTTACTCTAGTCAAGTTTTTTCCTCTTTTTTTTTCCCTTTCTTTATCTGTTCACTGTGTTGTCCAGGAGAATTTCCCCCTCTTTAGAGGCCAGAAAGGCGTTCCAGGAGGCCCATGTCTCGGAATATCTCTCCTGTTAATGGCATGAGGATAGTACCAGATCTTCCAGCTTACTGATCTCCTTCACTTTACGAGCCCACATCTGTATTGTTGGTGGTGATGTAAGACTTTGCAGCATCTAAAAGATAGATTCTTTGTATTCCTTCTCTGTCATGTCATTTACATGTAGGAGTAGGGTTGCCACCTTTTCTTCAAGCCAAACCCGAACACACCACTGCATGTGGTGGTTGTGGCCATATTGTGGGAGGGGCCTCAAGGGGCATGATTAAATAAAACTAAATAATTGTTTTACCTATAGAATATGCTTACTTTGCTGTGCCACAAGTAAGAGTCTCATTGACATGAATAAACCTCAGTATAATCATTTAAAAAAATAAAACTCTTCTGTTACTACAGAGGTAAGTGCAGTGGAGATCAGGGGCATTAGTTCACCTTTTCATTTTCATTAAGTACAAAGGGTATTACAGTATGTGTAGGAAGGGAGTGCAGAATTTACAGCAGTATATACAAGAGTGTGGCCCGTATGTTGGCATGTGTTGGAAAGGAATGCAAAGTGTAAGACATTATGTACAGGAAATAAGTGCAGAGGGTTGGCAATATTTACAGGAAAGAAGTGAAGAGGGTGTAACAGTGACCAGTATATGCAGCAGAGAAGTGCTGAGGGTATGAAAGAGGGCAGTATGTACAGAAGAGGAGGGTGGAGGGGATGATGGGGGTGGTATGTACAGGAGAGGAGGGTGGAGGGGATGATGGGGGTGGTATGTACAGAAGAGGAGTGCGGAGGGGATGAAAGAGGGCAGTATGTACAGGAGAAGAGTGTGGAAGGGATAATGGGGGTGGTATGTACAGAAGAGGAGTGCGGAGGGGATGATGGGGGTGGTATGTACAGAAAAGGAGTGTGGAGGGGATGATGGGGGTGGTATGTACAGAAGAGGAGTGTGGAGGGGATGATATGTACAGAAGAGGAGTGCAGAGGGGATGATGGGGGTGGTATGTACAGGAGAGGAGTGTGGAGGGGATGATGGGGGTATGATGTACAGGAGAGAAGTGCGGAGGGGATGATGAGGGTGGTATGTACAGAAGAGGAGTGCAGAGGGGATGATGGGGGTGGTATGTACAGAAGAGGAGTGTGGAGGGGATGATATGTACAGAATAGGAGTGTGGAGGGGATGATGGGGGTGGTATGTACAGAAGAGGAGTGTGGAGGGGATGATGTGGTGGTATGTACAGAAGAGGAGTGCGGAGGGGATGATGGGGAAGGTATGTACAGGAGAAGAGTGTGGAGGGGATGATGGGGGTGGTATGTACAGAAGAGGAGTGTGGAGGGGATGATGGGGTGGTATGTACAGAAGAGGAGTGTGGAGGGGATGATGGGGGTGGTATGTACAGGAGAAGTGTGTGGAGGGGATGATGGGGGTGGTATGTACAGAAGAGGAGTGTGGAGGGGATGATGGGGTGGTATGTACAGAAGAGGAGTGTGGAGGGGATGATGGGGGTGGTATGTACAGGAGAAGTGTGTGGAGGGGATGATGGGGGTGGGTTGTACAGAAGAGGAGTGTGGAGGGGATGATGGGGGTGGTATGTACAGAAGAGGAGTGTGGAGGGGATGATGGGGGTGGGTTGTACAGAAGAGGAGTGTGGAGGGGATGATGGGGGTGGTATGTACAGAAGAGGAGTGCAGAGGGGATGATGGGGGTGGTATGTACAGGAGAGGAGTGTGGAGGGGATGATGGGGGTGGTATGTACAGAAGAGGAGTGCGGAGGGGATGATGGGGGTGATATGTACAGAAGAGGAGTGTGGAGGGGATGATGGGGGTGGTATGTACAGAAGAGGAGTGTGGAGGGGATGATGGGGGTGGTATGTACAGAAGAGGAGTGCGGAGGGGATGATGGGGGTGGTATGTACAGAAGAGGAGTGTGGAGGGGATGATGGGGGTGGTATGGGGGGGGGTTGGATAACTGTAAACTTACTTTAAAAGTTGAGCTCTCAGCGAGATCTCCACACACTTCAGCACAGATTGCAGAGGCTCCGCCTTCAACCCCACCTCTGTCTTTTCTGCAACCAGCCAGAGAAGAGCACTCTGCCTATATGGTCTGTGTACCGTCTACCACTCTGCAGCACACTACATACAGACGGAGGCGCGCCGCTGACTGTGTGGTGGGGGTGGGACCGTGGGGTTGAGGGGGGGGAAATTGCAAACCTTCGGCTGGAGCAAAAGTTAGTCACCGCGGACCCGAACTTGAGACGCGGCTGTGGCGGCACAGCGCAATCACAGTAAGCCACCGGCGGGTCTGAACCCTATGTAGGAGACAAAATGCTGGGTCTGCAGGGATTATAGAATCTGTAAAGCGTTGCAGAATTCGTAAAATCTCCTCCCAAAAACTTTTTAGCCTGGGACAGTCCCAAAAGATGTGAAGCGTAGTACCTTTCTCTCTCTGACATCTCCAGCAGCGATCTGAGGTGTCAGGGAATTTTTTTTCGAGTTTCTCTGGTATTTTGTACCACCTAGCCAAAAAAAATATTTTCTTGTATTTTAACGAACCTTGATGTTTCGTGTGTAAGCTTTAGCATCCTTTGTTGCTGTTCCTGGCTAAAAGTCTTCCCCAGTTCCCCTTCCCATTCCTGAACACACTTCAAAGGGTATGTTTCTGACTGTGTGATTAATAAACCGTAGCTTACCGAGAGTGTGTGGGATATTACTACCTTACCACTAGGGATGAGCCGAACACCCCCCTGTTCAGTTCGCACCAGAACTTGCGAACACACCAAACATTCGTGTGAACTTTAGAACCCTATAAAAGTCTATGTGACTCGAACGTTTGAAATCAGAAGTGCTTTTTTTAAAGGCTAATATGCAATTTATTGTACTAAAAAGTGTTTGGGGACCTGGGCCCTGCCCCAGGGGACATGTATCAATGCAAAAAAAGTTTTAAAAACTACAGTTTTTTCGGGAGCAGTGAATTTCATAATGCTAAAAGTGAAACAATAAAAGTGAAATATTCCTTTAAATTTCGTACCTAGGGGGGGTGTAAAGTTAGCATGTGAAATAGCGCATGTTTCCCGTACATAGAACTGTCTCTGCACAAAGTGTCATTTCTGAAAGAAAAAAAGACATTTAAAACTGACTTGCGGCTATAATGAATTGTCGGCTCTGGCAATTCAGAGCGAATTCATTCATAAAATAAAAATTGCGTGGGGGTCCCCCCAAATTCAATTACCAGGCCCTTCAGGTCTGGAATGGATATTAAGGGGAACCCCGCCATCAATTTTAAAAAAAAATTACATGGGGTTCCCCCCAAATATCCATTCCAGACCCTTCAGGTCTGGTGTGGATTTTAAGGGGAACTCCACCCCAAATGTAAAAAAAAATGGTGTGGAGTTCCCCCAAAAATTCACACCAGACCCCTTATCCGAGCACGTTAACCTGGCCGGCCGCAGAATAGAGGGGGGGACAGAGTGCGGCCCCCCCCCTCTCCTGAACCGTACCAGGCCACATACCCTCAACATGGGGAGGATGTCCCCATGTTGATGGGGACAAGGGCCTTATCTCCACAACCCTTGCCCGGTGGTTGTGGGGGTCTGCAGGCTTATCAGAATCTGGAAGACCCCTTTAACAAAGGGGACCCCCAGATCCTGCCCCCCCCTATGTGAATTGGTAATGGGGTACATTGTACCCCTACAATTTCACAAAAGAAGTGTAAATAGTTGGAAAAAACTCACACACACATCGTAGAAAAAAGTCCTTTATTAATAAAAAAAAAGAAAAAAATCCAGCGGTGGTAATCCACTCGTTCCCGGCTTCCTGCTCCAATGTTGTCTGTATCCAGCGACGGGTGATCTCCTCTCCGGTCCAGCGATGAGAAGATCTTCCGGTATCCACAGCGCAGCATCGCCGGCCTCCTCTCTCTGCCTGACACAGCCCAGCGGAATGACGCGGGTGAAGCTTTGACATTTCTTATATAGGGGAGGCGGGGCCACCTGTCACATGACCCCACACCCTCTGACGCACCCACTGCTACGTCACTGGGAAAGCCCAGGTCTTCCGCCTTGCGTCAGAGGGGGCGGGGTCACGTGACGGGTGGCCAGCCTCCCCTATATAAGAAATGTCACAGCTTCACCCACGTCATTCCGCTGGGCTTTGTCCGGCGGAGAGAGGCGGCCTCCGATGCTGTGCTCTGGAGCTCTGGATGACGGAAGATTTTCTCATCGCTGGACCAGAGAGGAGATCACCCGTCGCTGGATACAGACAACGTTGGAGCAGGAAGCCGGGAACGAGTGGATTACCACCGTTGGATTATTTTTTTTTTTATTAATAAAGGACTTTTTTCTACGGTGTGTGTGTTTTTTCCAACTATTTACACTTCCTTTGTGAAATGGTAGGGGTACAATGTACCCCATTACCAATTCACATAAGGGTGGGCCAGGATCTGGGGGTCCCCTTGTTAAAGGGGTCTTCCAGATTTTGATAAGCCCCCCGCCCACAGACCCCCACAACCACTGGGCAAGGGTTGTGGGAATGAGGCCCTTGTCCCCATCAACATGGGGATATCCTCCCCATGTTGAGGGCATGTGGCCTGGTACGGTTCAGGAGAGAAGGGGGCCGCACTCTGTCCCCCCCTCTTTTCTGCGGCCAGCCAGGTTAACATGCTCGGATAAGTCTGGTGTGGGTTGTTTGGGGAACTCCACGCCATTTTTTTTTTAATTTGGGGTGGAGTTCCCCTTAAAATCCACAACAGACCTGAAGGGTCTGGAATGGATATTTGGGGGGAACCCCACGTCATTTTTTTTTAAATTGATGGCGGGGTTCCCCTTAATATCCATTTCAGACCTGAAGGGCCTGGTAATTGAATTTGGAGGGACCCCCACACTATTTTTTTTATTTTTTATGAATGAATTTGCTCTGAATTGCCGGAGCCGACAATTCATTATAGCCGCAAGTCAGTTTTAAATGTCTTTTTTCTTTCAGAAATGACACTTTGTGCAGAGACAGTTCTAAGTACGGGAAACATGCGATATTTCACATGCTAACTTTACACCCCCCCTAGGTACGAAATTTAAAGGAATATTTCACTTTTTTATTGTTTCACTTTTAGCTTTATTAAAATCACTGCTCCCGAAAAAACAGCCGTTTTTAAAACTTTTTTTTGCATTGATACATGTCCCCTGGGACAGGACCCAGGTCCCCAAACACTGTTTAGGATATTAACTTGCATATTAGCCTTTAAAATTAGCACTTTAGATTTCTCCCATAGACTATAACAGGGTGTTCCTCGACTTTTTGAATTTGCCGCAAACACCCCAAATTGTTTGTTATTCACCGAACAGGCGAACAGGCAATGTTCCAATCAAACATATAACTTGGTGTCTTTATGCCTGTTCAAGTCAATGACTCTGTTCAATTGTGCTGCTTGATAATATTTCCTAAGATCCGGGACTGCTAAACCTCCTTGTCCCTTTGTGAGCATTAGTTGCTTCCGTTGTATCCTAGGGTGTTTGTGTGCCCATATAAACTCAAATATTAACCTCTGGCTCTGTTTATAAAAACTTAAAGGGATATGCACTGGTAATGCCTGCAAAAAATACAGAAATTTGGGAAGTATGCTCATCTTGATAATATTACAGCGTCCCAACCATGTATGGTAGCCCGAGTTCCATTTATCTAGTTAAGTCTTGACCTTTTGCAATAAGGGTAAAAAATGTAACTAGAAAATCTTTGCTAACTTTGTTGGGAGTAAAATACCTAGATAAGTCAAAGCTCTATCTGTCCACTTAAACTTAAAGTTTTGCTTTAAATGTGATATCGCTATTTGTGGCAAGTTCACCCCCATTGCTTCAGATTTATTAAAGTTGTAAATTCGAGAGCGAACTAAATCTCTCAAAATCTCTCATCAGATTCGGTATGGTAATCAACTGGTTGGTAAGTGTGAACAACATGTCATCCGCATAGGCGGATATTTTAGATTGAATATTCCTTGTTTGTATCCCTTCGATATCCTGATTCAGACGTAGGGTACACAAAAGAAGTTCTAGTGACAGAGCGAAGAGGAGTGGAGACAGAGGGCTTCCCTGTTGTGTCCCGTTTGAGATCTTAAAAGTCTCTGAAAGTATTCCATTAACCCTTACCCGGGCTGACGGGCAGGAGTAGATAGAAAAAATCCCATGTAGTATTCTACTACCAAAACCTGCGTGCTGCAACACTGTCCTCATGTAAGTCCAGTTCACCCTGTCGAAAGCCTTTTCTGCGTCCGTGTTCAAGAACACGCACGGCGTCATAGTTGTGTTCACTATCTGTAACAAATTAATGGCTTTTTTAGTATCACCTCGGGCTTCACGTGAGGGGACAAATCCGACCTGATCTAGATGTATTAAATTCGGAACAAACTGTTGGATCCTGTTCGCTAAGATCTTAGGGCCAAATCCACAAAAAGCGGCGCAAATTTAGTTCTTCAAAACTTATGTCATTTAAGTTACGGCGTCCTAATTTGGTATCGTAAGTGCCGTATCCACAGCGCATTTGCGCCCAAAACTTAAATTCCGAGGCGTAAGGCGGGGTTATTGCAAGTGGGAAGGAAGTGGGCGTGCTTCATTGTAATGAGCCGTGACCCCATGCAAATGAGGCGCCAGCCGTACTGCGCATGCACGCACGAATCTGGACCTCACTGGGCATGTGCAGAACTTGGCTCTGCGCAATCAGTGAGATAGGTAAAAGGCCAAGCGTACTTAGTTTGAGGATCACCCTGTGTATAAAAAGCCCCAGTCAAACACACTTCCCTTGCAAAAGTATATCCCAGTGTTTCCCTTCCTAGAGCAAGTTGCTTCTGCTCTGAACGTTTGTTGGTGTTTGTTGGTAACTTGTGTTTGTGAGAAAAGTTGTTGAGGAGTTGGAGAGTATAGTTGGTGTTTGTTTTTGATAAGTGTTTTTTTTTTTTGTTTGTGATTGTATTTTCTGATTGTTTGTTTGTGATTGTATTTTCTGATTGTTTGTTTGTGATTGTATTTTTTTTCTTTTGCGTGTTTGTTTTTGAATTTATAGTAGCTGTCTGCTTGTGTGTTTAGATTTTTGTTTGTTTTTTCAGTGAGTTTGTTTGTTTGTTTGTTGTGTGTGTGTATTGTTGATTGCTTTTTGGGTGAGTTTCTTGTTGCTGGGTGGTGTCTGTGATGGCCCCCAAGCGCAGGAAGCTGAATTTTACCCTGGGAGAGAAGCAAATTCTTGCTCGGGGCATCGTCCGATATGGGCGCTATCTGCATGGCCCTGAGAGCCGGAACACCCCCCCGGCCAGGAGGAAGGAGATACTTAAAAAGATCACGGATCAGATCAATGCGGCGGGGGGGGGAGACCAGGACCCCCGCTGGCATACAAAAAAAAATAAACGATCTTAGGAGCGTGGTCCGGAACAAGATGGCAAGGATCGATGCCCATACCAGGGGCACTGGAGGAGGGGGACCCTGCCCAGTCAGGCTGACTTAGGAGGAATGGGCAGTGGCCCAGTGTTTCCACACACAGCAGGTGGTGGGCCTGCGTGGCTATCAGTCAGATGTTCCTGTGAGGACAGGTACGTTTTTGTTTTTTCTCTCTGGTGATTAGCATGTGTGGGTGGGGGAAGGGAAGATGTGCCAAGTGTGTGGATCCTCAAACCTGTGATTGTTTTGTGTCCTCCACAGATGGCCAGGAGGTTGCAGGCCCATCAGGCCAGGCTGCTGCACCACCCCCAAGACAGGCTGATGATGAGTCCCAAGAAGGGCAGGATTCCCCAGGGGAGGGGAGTGGCCAAACCTCCCCTCATGAGGAGGTTGAGGGGGAGTAGGTTGAGGAGGATGAGGGGGAGGAGGATGAGGGGGGGAGGAAGAAAATCTACAGATTGGCCGGGAAGTCCTGTTGGCCTCTGATAGGATGACCTTTGAGTCTTCCCCTGAGGCTACCCCAGAGGCTGGCAGCAGTCAGGCCACCATCAGGGGTAGCCCCTCCCACTTCTCCCCCAACAGGCCACAACTCACAAGGGTCACTCTCTCCCCTCCTCCAGGGCCGCAAGACTCAGCGGCAGGCAGGATGCCGACCCAGGAGACCAGGGGGGTGGCCGAGCGTTTTCCGGTCAGTGTGATGAGGGACAATGCCTGGCAGACCCGCACTCTGGGTAAAATGCATCAAAAAGTGACCCAGATGGAGCACAGCCTGGGTGTAATGAAGGAGGCACTCGGTGATGTGGCCACCAACTCAGTGGCGGTCATTACATGCTTGAATGACCTGCAGACCGCCACAACAGGCGTGGCCCAGGAGGTGAGTGCCCTGACCCAGGCTGTGCAGGACAATACCAGGTCTGGCCAGGCCAATGCGGCTGCCCTCACTGCCTGTCTCACAAGAATAGCAGTGGCCTTGGAGGGCAGGCCAGCAGGAGGACAGTCACCAGGGGAGGCTTCTCCTTCCCCTGCTCACCCCCCCAGGAGGCTCCTCCTTCCCCTGCTCACCCCCCAGGAGGATCCTCCTTCCCCTGCTCACACCCCCCCAATGGAGATCCTCCGGTCGGCCGTGGCCGTGCCCGTGGCCAGCCAAGGCGTAGCAATTGCCGCCGCAACTGAATTAGCAGGGATACTTTTTTTTTTTTTTTTTTATTATTTAATTTGGTATTCTGTACTTATGATTTGATTTATGTGTGTGAATAATGTGTGAATGTGGGGGGGGGGGGGTGGCATTCCTGATAAAATAAGGGTGTCACCCTCAGTTTTGGTGGAGAAGGGATCCCCAGGACCAGGGAGAAGTGATCCCAGGTTACTGAATGGTGTATGAATGCACAGTGACATAATTGGAGCCGTGGCGTTACTGCTCCCAAGTACCAAAGAGAGGGGGGTACTTGGATCTAATCCAATTCGATGTGCATGTGATATGTCTGTGCTAGGGACCACAGTGGTGTGCATTCATGCATTCTCATTGTGACATAATTAATGTGCATTTACTGTGAAAACAAACATTCTCATTGTGACATAATTAATGTACGTTTACTGTGAAAAAATGCCTTCTGCGAGGCGTCTCCTGGCTGCTGTGCCCTCAGCAGACCGGGTAGAGTTGGTTAGGGGGGAATGTCTGGGTCGGGGGTCAGGTCAGCACGTATGTCAATCTCCAGGCCCCTTCTCACTGCAAAGTTGTGCAGAATACAACATGCACCGATTATCTGGCAAACAAAGTCTGGGGAATACAACAGTGTACCCCCAGACTTATCCAGGCATCTGAAGCGGGACTTCAGGAGGCCAAATGTGCGTTCCACAACTGCACGGGTACGAATGTGAGCCTCATTATATTTTTGCTCTTCTGGGGTTTGGGGGTTCCGGTATGGGGTCATCATATGGGGTCCCAGTGCATATCCAGTGTCACCTGGAAGGGAAAAGACAGGAGGATGTTAGTCATGCATGTGCCCCTAGTGATGTCTGCATCATAGGGGGGGACAGTCATACCTGACACCCATGTCACGCACCACTCAGCCAGCTGTCCCCATACATGTTCAGTTCCAAATCTCTGGAGATGTTGGTCTGCCGGAATATATAGCTGTCATGGCAGGATCCAGGGAATTTCGCACAGACGTGCCAGATGAGGGATTGTGCATCCACTCTTACCTGGACATTTATGGAATGCCAGTGCTTCCTATTACGGAACATGTGCTCTGTCTCATGGGGGGGTTGTAGTGCCACATGGGTAAAATCAATGGCCCCGATGGTCCGTGGGAATCGGGCAATGTGGTAAAAGTCTGTCATGGTTTTCAATCGCTGGACCTCCTGGGTGGGTTTTTGGAATTGATTGCCCATGCGTCTCAGTATTGCAGGGACTACTTGGTGCACACACCTGCTCATGGAGGATTGTGCCATCCCAGCCAGACCTCCACATGTGCGTTGGAAAGAGCCAGTGGCAAGGAAATGGAGTGTTGCCATTACTTTGATCAGAGGCGGCAGGGCATGGGATCGTTGTGTTGGGGTGGTGAGATCATCCTGCAGGATTCTGGTTAATTCCAGGATGGCTTCACGGTTGAAACGGAAGTTGCCATAGACCTCAGAAGCAGTCATGCCAAAGAGATCTCGGCGTGGGCGGTATACCCTCTCCTGTGCCCTCCTCCTCCTCTGTGCCCTCCTCCTTCTTTGTGCCTCTAAAGTAACGAGTGCACTTAGGATCATGGATGGCCCTGGCATGTTGGCAGACAGATTGTAGTCCAGCAAATATGTGTGCTCAGCTCTTCCTCAATGCTGTTGCTTCAGCAGACATTTACACGGCAGTTGTAAAATTAGGGCTGCTTTTATAAAGTGTAACTTCCCGCCGGGAAACTAACAGGTGCGCACAGGGCGTAATCTACGGTGCACACACTTAATTTTGTGGATCGCCCTATCTCCCTCATTTGCATCTTTGCCTATCAAAAACAGCGGCGTGACTAGCGTAATTTGCGTCCGTGGAAGCGCCGGTGTAATTTTTTTAGGTAGGATGGAAAAGCCTGGTTTTAGGGCGTATCTCGTTTTGAGGATTGGGCGCAAAGATACGCGCGGTGTAAATTTAGAAATCTCGAGTTAAGTCGGCGCATCTGCTTTGTGGATTTGGCCCTTAGCGAACAGTTTATAATCTAAATTTAACAGAGATTGGGCGGTAGCTTCCGCAGGAGGTAGGATCTTTTCCCTCTTTCGGTATCACCACAATGTGTGCTAACAGGGTGTCTTTGGTTAAAGATGCTAAGGACCCCAATGCATTAAATAGCTTAATCATAACTATGATAGGGAGGGGAGTAGTATCCTATAATTTTGGGCTGTAAGGCCATCGGGGCCCGGCGCTTTCCCTAACTTCATGGAGCCCACCGCTTCCTCCACATCTTCCTTGGTAATGGGAGCCTCAAGTTTCTCCCTCTCTTCCTCTGAAAGTCTAGGTATTGATGCCACAGAGAGATACTGTTCTATCTGGTTTGGAATGGGGGGTTTACTTTGCAAATTGTAAAGGGACTGGTAGAAGTTTTGAAATTCTCTCACTATATCCTGTGGTTTCGTAACCTTTAATTATTTGATGTAATGATATGAGGGATATTATTGCTTAGTTTCTGCTCTCGTAAGGTTCTGGCCAATAGTTTCCCACATTTATCTCCTGATTCATATGGGAATTTCCTACATCTTTGTAATGTTGCCTTCGCTTTATAATAAAGGAGATCTGTAATTTGTGTTCTCTTTCTAGTCAGGTCTCTCTCTAGAGATGTTGTACGTATCTGTTTATGTCTCCAATCCAATGTAGCTAGATCTTCCAATAGATGTTTTAACTGTTTTGAGCGTTCCCTTAATTTTCGCACCGTGTTTGATCAACACCCCCCTGATCACTGCCTTATGTGCTTCCCAGAATGTTCCCAGGATCACAATCTGGGGTATCATTAGTATTGAAATAAAAATGTATCTCTTTAATTACATCTTCCAGGACCTCTTTGTCCTGTAGCAAACTTTTGTTTAATCTCCACTGATTTGATCTGGGCAGGGAGGGATCTTGCAGCGCACAAGTCAAAAAAATGGGTACATGGTATGACCATGTAATGGATCCTATTTTAGCTGCTTTTACTGAATGGAGTTGAGCATGTGAGACTAAAAAAAGATCTATCCAGGAGTATGATTTATGAGGCGTGGAAAAAAAACGTATAATCCTTTTCTTTAGGATGTAAAAGTCGCCATATATCAATTAATAGATTTTTATGAAAAATGTGGGCAATGCGGTTGCGTGCACTGGGAGAAATAGATGACATTCCTGAGGATGTGTCTTCTTTCACCACTAATGGAGTATTGAAATCTCCCCCTAAAATAAAATGTCCTTCTGTAAACTCCATCAGGCACTCAAGCGTCTTGCTCAAAAAGAGCTCTTGCTGGTCATTCAGAGCATATAGGGTGGCTAAAGTAACTTCTATGTTTCCTATTTTACCTTTTACAAATATAAAACGCCCTGCTGGATCGCGCCTAGAATCTATGTGCCTCCATGGTACTCCTCCCACTATGAAGATAGAAACTCCCCTCGACTTTGCTATTTGATTCGTAGAATTAATGCCTCGATGTCCTGACGGGTAGGTAATGCTGCTAGGTCCTGTCACGTTGGATGCACCTCCAGCAGTGCTTTGATGTCTGCTATATCCATCTCTCAGGCAGCGACTGCTTTCAAGGATTTGGCATGCGCCTGTCCTCTGCTCTGCATGGATGCCTCCGTCTTCCGCCCGCTGCTTAACCCAGAAGAACTCCGGGAGAGCCTGACCTCGCTATCGTAGCGTGAACTGAGTCACGCCGTGCTGGCTCCACCACACTCGGAGCTCCCCGGGGGAGCGAGGATGACGATAGTGTAAAATATCGCTGGATATCTCCTTGTACGGTGTTTCCCGGTGCTCTCTTGCTAGCGGCTCTGGTGTTATATTTGCAGTCCACTATTCATGCCGCAATGTCAGCCTTCTTTCCGATGCTATACATCCATGTGTGTCGGGGGTTAACACAGAGATTTCGGGAACTCTAATACAGCGTGTCTCCTACTCCGCCATTTCCAGCCCTAATGCCTTTTTTGTTACATGGGCGTTTTTTTGAATGGGACACTGCTTTCGTTTTTCCCTCTTAAACACTCACATTTTTTCTTTTTTAATTTTTTCTTTTTTAAGTGTGTTTTTTCTCCTTTTATCTTGCAGAGTGTTTATTATTGGTTAATATCATCATTGTGTTTGTTTACATTGTAATTAGGATCATCATTGATTTTATACATTATTTCACTATTAGCGCTGCACTCCTTTGTATTTTTAATTGTTTTTTTGTACTAAACCTTAGTGCTAGCAGCTTTTTTTCACTTTATCATTATTTCACATTTAGCGCAATGTCAGCCTTAGGGCTAATTTTTTTTTTATATATCAATATCTGTTGTACAGAGAATCTAGGTCTAGTGTCAGCAGCTAATATACAGTAGAGAGCAGATATTTCACTTCTACTTACATTTTCTATGTTAACCCCAAGCAATTATACCTTTGCCCAGGCATCAAATTGGGCCATTGACCCGCGGGCAGGCTCACGTAACCTATGGCCACCCAAATTAGTCATACCTGATATTCTTCTGCAAATCCAAAGTCACTGTTTGCATGGTTATTTTCATAATGCTGTTTAAACCTTTCTTTTGATATGGTGTGAAATCTAGAATACAAACAAATGTGCGAACTGTTTACCCACACAATGTACATTAAAAACAATGTTTACATCTTTATAAAAAACAGATCAAACTATTATGATATCAAATTGACAAACTTATGTGGCTGATTTTTACAAAAAACTGGGACAGCGGCACAGAGCGTCATAGTTGGTTGTGGAAAACGGAATCTGCTCAGAGCAACTGTTCCAAATTTCTTTGAGCCAGTTACTTTCCCACTTAAAGTGATTGTAAAGCTTTGTGTTTTTTTTTTTTTTAACTTACCTCCACAGTTAGTTTTGCAGTGTGGCCTGGTCATCCTCTTCTGGGGTCCTCCGGCGGCTCTGGTAATGCCTCGGTGCATCGTATAACCCCCTAGGAGAAGCGTGAGTAAAATAGGGGGCTGGGGGTTTACAACCCCTTTAATGTTTACTTCTTCTGTAACTTCTGTACCTCTCTTTGTGATTTCTACATTTCACAAAAGGTTATTTTATCACAAACAATGTGTATACAATTGTAGCCCCAGTCCACAGCTGGACCAGGCTGTCACACATTGCTGTAGCTGTTCCTCCTCTCATCTGTTTTTTTTTTTTTTCGTTTGTCGGGTCAGTCGTTATGATCGAAATTCGTAAATTCAAAATTGTGTAAATGCGTAAATTCAAAAATTAGAAATCCGGAGATTTGAAATTCGTAAATTCGAAAAACCAAAAATCCGAAAATAAGAAAATAAGAAAGAAAATTATAACATTCTAAATAATACCTAACTAAAATAATAACTAACCTATTAAATTATAGGTATTGGAATTTCCTTTCAAATTTGGCTGTTGGTGAACATAACGAATATGAATTTATCCAAAAGTTATGAATTATAACGAATGGAATGGAACAAATTTATAATAATAAACTTTTTTTATTAACATTGTTATTTATTATTATCAATTTGTTACTTTCCATTCGTTTAAATACAGCATACGTTATTTTGGATAATTCATATTTTCGGATAAATTCGTATTTGTTACATTCACTAACAGCCAAATTTGAAAGGAATTTCCAATACCTATAATTTAATAGTTAATCACGTAACTATTAAATTATAGGTATTGGAATTTCCTTTCAAATTTGGCTGTTAGTGAACGTAAGAATACAAATTTATACGAAGTTATGAATGATCCAAAATAACGAATGCTGTATCTAAACGACTGGAAAGTAACAAATTAATAATAATAAATAACAATATTAATAATAATAATAATAACGTATTATTATTATAAATTTGTTCCGTTCCATTTGTTTAGATGCAGCATTCGTTTTTTTAGATAATTCATAACTTTTGGATAAATTCATATTCGTTACGTTCACTAACAGCCAAATTTGAAAGGAAATTCTAATACCTATAATTTAATAGTTAAGTTATTATTAGTTCGTTAATATTTCCGATTTCCGATTTTTGATCTTTAGAATTTTCGTCCTTATTTTCAGATTTTTGAATTTCCGAATTTTTGAATTTCCAAATTTCTGGATTTTCGTATTTTCGAATATTCTAATTTTTCAATTTACAAATCTTCGAATTTATGAATTTCAAATATTTGAATTTACAAATGTACAAATTTTTCAATATTCAAATTACGAATATTCGGAAAAATGTGTTAAACGGGTTTTGTTCATTATCCGATATTTGCGAATTAACAAATTTGTTGAAATTAGTTAAAAAATTTATTCGGAACAAAACAAATTGCACATGCCTAGGAAAAAAGGGAAAGAGGGGAAACACAGGAAGCGCCACCTGAGTATAGTTTAAGTACAGTTTATTAGCATGGTAAGTAATGCACTTACAGGAAACAAGTTAAAAACAGGCTACTGTATGGGGATATGGTGTCGCTGTAGTCCGGCATCTGAGACAAGCGTCCACGAGTATGGCAGATGTTGAGGGAGCCGCAATCTATCCTGTGGCCACCAGGAAGTCGGCTTGGGCCGGCGTAGAACGCCAGAAAATTACATCACCGGAAGCAGAGGTTCTGCTTCTGGTGTCGTCATTTCCCTTTTGTATAAAAGGTAAATAAACACAGTGCATGACCACATGGGGTACAGCTCAAGGATAGAGCCTGTTGGGAGGAGCAAGGACTTGTGGGAGACTGAGCATATGCTGCAGATTGGTTCTGGAGCTGCAGATTCCAGCATTACAAGAGCTTTGCAGAGGAGGAAAAGTAAGGATTGTTCTGGGGCTTGAGGCAGATGTTAAGGGGATGTTGAATAGAGCACCCAATGTTGCAGCAGGCTGCTAGTGGGATATCTTGCTGCAGTGTTGGGGATGCAAAGAGGCCAAAACGCTGACATCTCCAGGTCTATGGAAATGCCACTGTCGAGTCTGGTGTCACTGCCAGCTGGCATCACTGAGACAGAGACAAGTCAGTGTTGGTGTCAGTGAGGAGTTGGTAAGAGGGTGCTGGCCATATCCTACTGAGCTCTGTTTAAAGAAACAGTATTGCCCACTTGAGACACCATTCAGGCATCTGTTCCCAGTTTTAGAGGGACTTAAAGGGGTTGTAAAGGATAACATGTTTTTCCCTAAATAGCTTCCTTTACCTTAGTGCAGTCCTCCTTCACTTACCTCATCCTTCGATTTTGCTTTTAAATGTCCTTATTTCTTCTGAGAAATGCTCACTTCCTGTTCTTCTGTCTGTAACTCACCACCGTAATGCGAGGCTTTCTTCCTGGTGTGCAGAAAGCCTCTTGACAGGGGAGTGTCAGGACGCCCACTAACACACAGCTCCTTTCTCTATCTGCAAAGTAGAGAGTGTCTTGACTTGCCTGCTCGCCCCCTCCCCCCTCAAGAGGCTTTCTCCACACCAGGGAGAAAGCCTTGCATTACAGTGGTGAATTACAGACAGAAGAACAGGAATTGAGGATTTCTCAGAAGAAATAAGGACATTTAAAAGCAAAATCGAAGAATGAGGTAAGTGAAGGAGGACTGCACTAAGGTAAAGGAAGCTATTTAAGAAAACATTTTTTTTCCTTTACAACCCCTTTAACCACTTCCATACCAGGCACTTACGCACCTTTCCGCCCAAGCCAATTTTCAGCTTTCAGCACTGTCGCACTTTGAATGACAATTACGCGGTCCTGCGACGTGGCTCCCAAACAAAATTGGCGTCCTTTTTCCCCCACAAATAGAGCTTTCTTTTGGTGGTATTTGATCACCTTTGCGATTTTTTTTTTTTTGCGCAACAACTAAAAAAAGTCTGAAAATTTTGAAAAAAAAATACGTTTTAATTTTTTTCTGTAATTTTTTTTGTAAATAAGTAAGTTTTCTCTTTCAATTACGGGCACTGATATGGCGGCACTGATGGGCACCGATGAGATGGCACTGATGGACATCGATGAGGTAGTACTGATGGGCACAGATGAGGTGGCACTGATTGGCGGCGCTGGTATATGACACTGATGGGCACACATAGGCGGCACTGATGGGCACACATAGGCGGCACTGATGGGCACTCATGGGCGGCACTGATGGGCACTCATGGGCGGCACTGATGGGCACTCATGGGCGGCACTGATGGGCACTCATGGGCGGCACAGATGGGCACTCATGGGCGGCACTTATGGGTGGCACTGATGGATACTTATGGGTGGCACAGATGGTCACTGATAGGTGGGCACTGGGCATGGATGGGCACTGTGGGGTGGCACTGATGGACACTGTGGGGTGGCACTGATGGACACTTGGGGTGGCACTGATGGACATTGTGGGGCAGCACTGATCTACCCATGTTGCCAGTCAGTGCCCATTTGTGAGCACTGATTGGCATTTTTTTTTTTTTTAAAAAAAGCTTATTTTTTTTTTTTAAGACTTTTTATTTTTTATTTTTTTAAATGCTTTTTTTTTTTTGTTTGGCCCACCCTGGTGGTCCAGGGTGGGGTTCCCTGGTGGTCCATGTGGCGATCCGAGGGGGGGCTGCGCTGATAAACAATCAGCGCAAACCCCCCCTGTCAGGAGAGCCACCGATCGGCTCTCCTTTACTCGCGTCTGTCAGACGCGAGTGAGGAAGAGCCATCAACGGCTCTTCCTGTTTACATCGTGATCAGCCGTGATTCGACACGGCTGATCACGTGGTAAAGAGTCTCCGCTGGAGGCTCTTTACCGATATCGGAGTTGCAGGGTGTCAGACTGACACCCCGCATCACCGATCGCCGCGCTGCGCGCCCCCACGGGCGCGCGCGGCATGAAATCCTGCAGGACGTCCATGGACGTCCTGTCAGGATTGTGTAACCACTTCCCGGACGTAAATCGGCCATAGGCCAGGCGGGAAGTGGTTAAGTTTGAGTGCTCCATTTCTGAATGTGGGCCTCAACACACTGGCCAGTTGGGTAGGGTTTGCCAGAGACCGTCCGACCCCCATAGTATAGAGATTAGGGGTCAGTCACTGATCCACTTGTTCATTAATAAGTTGATTTGTTCTTTTTTATCTGCTTCCATATTCTTGTGTAGCGGTACCCTGTAGGAGCCACTAAGTATTGTGTTCCACCTGTCACCCTGCCCATTGAACAGTCCATACGCTTTGTTTATTTTAGTTTTTTTGAGGGGCTTGAACTTGGATGGGGTAAGGGAAGTATAATTAGAATTGGTAGAACTTGCTTGGGACAACTATACACAGTCCGGTATATACAATCCATTTCTCCTCCTGTACATTACTTCCTCTCTAATATTCACTCCTTTCTCCTCCTGAACATCGCTTCCTCTCTAGTCTTCAGGCACAGATAGCACAAAGTGGTTAGGCCTGACACTGGCTCAGCTTTAGCAACTGGTCAGGGCTTAGCAATTGCCATTTGCAGGCAGGAACCTCAGGTCCCAATAGTTACAGTACATA
The DNA here is from genome assembly GCF_905171775.1 of Rana temporaria. NCBI lineage: Eukaryota > Metazoa > Chordata > Amphibia > Anura > Ranidae > Rana > Rana temporaria. Next base: position 49,550,234 of record NC_053498.1, read on the forward strand.
GTTAGGTTAGAAAAGACCATCTAGAACAGCCATAAAATATCATACAGTCCCATATACCCAATCCTATACCCACAATTGATCCATAGGATCCAGTAGCGTCACTAGGGTTGGTGTCACCCGGTGTGGAAAAACATGGTGTCATCCTACCCTCTGCAGGGCAGGCAGTTGGGCACCAAGCAGGCTAGCGCATCACACACTTTTTACGCCACTCCCAACTGCCGCAGTTCTAATTGATAGTGTCACCAGGGCATTCTTCTCAGAGAAAAGGTACAGGAGCTCAACCACATCCACACCTTTCCCCAAGAAGAGGGGCGGGGGGGTTGAGTGTGCTACAGCAACTGGGTGTGGGGGGGTCATTAAGTACCAGAGGGTGCTACATACAGAGTGAAGACTTCAGGTAGGTGCAGACTTCAGGTGGGTGCAGACTTCGGTGGGTGCAGGGTGCAGAGTTTAGGTGGGTGCAGTTAGGTAGAGGAGGGTGCAGTTAGGTAGAGGAGGGTGCAGAGTTCCACCAGCAAATCGCCATCCTGTCCAGCATGGCTTCTGTATTTAGAAGTGACAGTTGTGAGCGGAAAGCACAGGGCAGTGAGTTGGCGGAACTCTCTTCCGCTAAGTTTCAGCAGAAAGAACCCTGGTGTCACCCCTCTAGCGGGTGTCATCCGGGTGCAGACCCCCCCCCCCCCGCCCCCTATAGTGACGCCAGTGTTCTCCTCTTCTCAGAGGAGAATACATTCAGTTCCTCTAATCTTTCCCCAAATTCAGTTCCTCCATGCCTCATATCAGTTTGGTTTCCCTTCTCTGCACTTTTTCCAGTTCCGCAAAATACTTTTTGTGAACTGGTGCCCAAAACTGAACTGCATATTACAGATGAGGTCTTACTAATGATTTCTACAGGGATAGAAATGCTCTCTTAACCACTTCAGGCCTGGGCCAATTCTGACACCTATAGCAAGATTCACATAGTTTGCCGCAACTTTAAGGCGGCGTAGCGTATCGTATTTACGCTACGCCGCCTTAAGTCAGAGAGGCAAGTACTGTATTCTCAATGTACTTGCCTCCTAACTTATGGCGGCATAGCGTAGATGCAGCGGGCGCAAGCGCGCCTAATTCAAAATAGGCTGAGGGGGCGTGTTTTATGATAATATGCTTTGACCTGACGTGATTGACTTTTTTTGGAATGGCGCATGCGCTGTCCGCCTACATTTCCCAGTGTGCATTGTGGCTAAGTACACCGCACGGGCCTATTGATTTTGACGTGGACCTAAATGACGTAAATCCCTATTCACGGACGACTTACGCATACGACGTAAAAATTTATTTAGGCCTGCTGATGCGTTACGTAAACGGCGTATCTGTACTGCGTTGGCCGGGCGTACATTCGTGAATAGGCGTATCTACTGATTTACATATTCTACGCCGACCGCAATGGATGCGCCACCTAGTGGTCAGCCTTAAAATTACACTTTAGGATACGAGGGTGTAAGACACTTACGCCGCTCGTATCTGAGCCTAATTTAAGCGTATCTGGTTACCATAATATGCTTAAATTAGCGCCAACGCAAATTCTGACTTAGGCTGGCGTATCTACTGATACGCCAGCCTAAGTCTCTCTGAATCTAGCTATTCATTTCTACATGTAAAGATCATAATATTTTTGCTATTTATTGCTAGAAAATTACATAGAACCCCCAAACACTGTGGGCCGGACTCAGATACATTGGTGTATCTTTCCGGGTGGCGTACCGTATCTCAGATACGGTACGCCACCGTATATTTGGGCGCAAGTTCCGTATGCAGAAAGGACTTGCGCCCTTAGTTGCGGCGTAACGTATATGTGTCGGCGTAAGCCCGCATAATTCAAATGGGGATGATGTGGGCGTGTTTTATTTAAATGAAGGGTGACCCCGCGTATTTTAAGTTTTTTACGAACGGCGCATGCGCCGTTCGTGAAAAAATCCCAGTGCGCATGCTCGAAATTACGCCGCAAATCGTCATTGCTTTAGACGTGGATGTAACTTATGTACATCCCTATTCGCGAACGACTTACGCAAACGACGTAAAATTTTAAAAACTCGACGCGGGAAAGACGTCCATACTTAACATTAGCTACGCCTCATATAGCAGGGGTAACTTTACGCCGGAAAAAGCCTAACGTAAACGACGTAAAAAAATGCGCCGGATGGACGTACGTTTCTGAATCGGCATATCTAGCTCATTTGCATATTCCTCGCGTAAATATACGGAAGCGCCACCTAGCGGCCAGCGTAAATATGCAGCCTAAGATACGACGGTGTAAGACACTTACGCCGGTCGGATCTCAGGGAAATTCTAGCGTATCTAGCTTTCTGAATAAAGAAAGAAGATACGCCGGAGCTTCGTAGCACTTACGCGGCGTATCAATTTATACGCCGGCGTAAAGGCTATCTGAATCCGGGCCTATGTTTTTTTAGCAGAGACCCTAAACAATACAATGGTGGTCATTGCAATTTTTTATCTCGCACAGTATTTGCGCAGTTCAAAAAAATAAAAAAACTGTTTCATGCTTTAAAAAAAACCCAGTAAAGTTAGCCCAATTTTTTTGTATAATGTGAAAGATGAAGTTACGCCGAGTAAAAAGATATCTAACATGTCACGCTTCAAAATTGCACACACTCGTGGAATGACGCCGAACTTCGGTACTTAAAAATCTCCATAGGCGACGTTTTAATTTTTTTTACTGGTTACATGTTTTGAGTTACAGAAGTCTAGGGCTAGAATTATTGCTCTCGCTCTAACGTTCGCGGTGACACCTCACATGTGTGGTTTGAACACCATTTTCATATATGGGAGGGTCTTACGAATGCTTTCGCTTCTGCGTGCGAGCACACGGGGACAGGGGCACTTTAAAAATATATATATATATATATATATATATATATATATATATATATATATATATATATATATATTTATATTATTATTATTGTTAATTTTACTTTTGACACTTTTAAAAAAACATTTTTTTGTTTATCACTTTTATTCCTATTACAAGGAATCTAAACATCCCTTGTAATAGGAATATGGCATGACAGCAGAGGCAGCTCTCTAATTAGGCCAAAAAGGCGGTGGCCTTGTGCGGTCTGTGTCCCCAAGTTGGCTGGGTTATCGGGCCGGAGGCGGAGCTGTTGGGCCGGCCGCTGCTGAACTCGCCAGAAGGTGGGGGGCGGGGTGGACTGAGCAGGGGCAGGGGAGGCTAAAAATGCTGCTTGCTCCGCACCGCTGAAGACCGCCGTGACACCCGCCGGCCACCAGTACACTGTCTTCAGCAGAGCGGTGCGACGTGCGTGTATGCTGTGAGTGAACGGACCGATGCATTCACTTCCCTGTCAGGCAGAGTAATCTCCGCCCGACAGGAGCTTCCTAGTCCCGCCCAGCATGATGTCATTCACAGACCGGGAGTCGGGAAGAAAGAGCCGAGGAGAGTGCAGCTGTGAAGACCTGTGAGGAGCCAGTGAAGCCCCGTGCAAAAGTGCAAGTAAGTTTGCAGAAGCTAAAAACCTTACCTAAGTCACCGTTGTCACAGTGGCTTAGCTGTGTCAACCTGCCTGAAGTGTTTAACTTATTGGGGTTACATTGGTATTTCTAATATGCAGCATGGAGGGGGTTATTGCTTTACTATACATTAGTGACCAGTGGCAGTTAATTAACCCCCTTGTGCTGCATTTGTGGTACCGATATCAGAGTTAATTAACCCCTATATGGTGCAGCATCAAAGGGTTCATAAACTCTGATACTGGTGCCACTAATGCAGCACAAAGGGGTTTACTACCTGCCACTGGTCACTAATGCATCAGTGGTGTATATGATACTACCCCCCACCATACACTCCGCACCCCTCTCATGTACATACTACCCACCACCATACACTCCGCAACCCTCTTATGTGCATACTACCCACCTATACGCACCCCTCTCATGTACATACTACCCACCTATACGCACCCCTCTCATGTACATACTACCCACCTATACACACCCTTCTCATGTACATACTACCCACCTATACGTATCCCTCTCATGTACATACTAGTCACCTATACGCATCCCTCTCATGTACATACTACCCACCACCATACACTCCACAACCCTCTCATGTGCATACTACCCACCTATATACACTCCACACCCCTCTCATGTACATACTACCCACCTATACGCACCCTCTCATGTACATACTACCCACCTATACGCACCCCTCTCATGTACATACTACCCACCTATACGCACCCCTCTCATGTACATACTACCCACCAATACGCACCCCTCTCATGTACATACTACCCACCTATACGCACCCCTCTCATGTACATACTACCCACATATACGCATCTCTCTCATGTACATACTACCCACCACCATACACTCCACACCCCTTTCATGTACATACTACCCACATATACGCATCCCTCTCATGTACATACTACCCACCTATACACACCCCTTTTCATGTGCATACTACCCACCACCATACACTCTGCACCCCGCTCATGTACATACTACCCACCTATTTACACTCTGCACCCCTCTCACGTACATACTACCCACCTATATACAATCTGCACCCCTCTCATGCACATACTACACCCCACCATACACTCTGGACCCCTCCCATGTACATACTACCCACCTATATACAGTCTGCAACCCCTCTCATGTACATACTACCCACCGCCATACACTCTGCACCCCTCTCATGTACATACTACCCCACACCATACATTCTGCACCCCTCTCATGTACATACTACCCCACACTATACACTCCGCACCCCTCTCATGTACATACTACCCACCGTCATACACTCCTCACCCCTCTCACACATACTACCCGCCGTCATACCCTTCACTTTCCTCTCCTACTTAAGTTTACCGCCATTGTACAGTAGGGACCCCTACTAGGGAGAGGGTGACCCGTGCCATACAGAAACATTTGTATGTGTGGCTAAATTATGCTACCTATTGGGCATGGCTTTTTAGTTTGATTAGAAATTGTAGTCTTTTTTTTATTTATTTTTTTACAATCTTTTAATTTATTTTTAAGTTTTTTGGTTTCTTTGGTGAGATATCAGGGTTCTAAACAGACCCCTGAAGTTTCACTTTTGAGACAGAGAAAGGAAATGAGGAAACACATTCCCCAGTTCCTTTCGCTGTAGCCTCAACTGCACTGCAGATGAATGCACAGGAGACAGAAGCTCCTGTTAATTCATAAACAAAAGCTTAGTAAACACAAATCATTTCCAATCACTCACTGTGTTCTTTTAGAAAAGGTTGGGGCCTTTATCCGGCCTCCATCCTGAAGATCCCCCACAGCTGGCACAGCAGTCAGTGGGAGGGCAGAGAAGGGAAGTTGGCAGCGCTGTGGGGGGGCACACCGTTATATTTTTTATCGCTTGAATTTTTTTTTTTCTATTATGGGCGTGAGTGGGGCCTCATGTCTAAGTTTTGCCTAAGGCCTCACAAAGCCTAGAGCCGCCTCTGCATGACAGGACCTCTTTACAGTGAGATATGGGGTCAATAAGACCCCACATCTCACCATTAGGCTGAGAAGGCTAAAAAAAAAAAGATCACCGCTTCACAGCCAAAGCGGCGCCGTTTTTTTTAATGCAGAGGCCGGGCGTGACGTCATGACATTGCGCCCGGCCTCCGACGATCATAGAGACTTCAGCGACCATCTGGTCGGCTGGAAATCTCTGTGATCTGCATCCGGGGGCTGGCGGTTCCTGTCACAGACTCACCGATCTCACAGGTGAGCCTGGAGAAGTACCGGAGGGCAGCGGGGACGTCCCCTTTTGCTGCCCGTAGGAACGATCAAGCGGAGGAACAGCCGTCATGATCATTCCTATGGTGTAGGGAATCGCCGGCTGAAAATGCAGATATCTGAATGATGCCTGAAGCTACAGGCATCTTCAGATATAGCCCCACAAAGTACCACAAAGCCCAGGACGTCATATGACATCCTCTGGGCGCCAAGTGGTTAATACAAGAAAGGATTCTGCTCGCTTTGGAAACCGCAGCTTGGCATTGCATTCCATTATTGAGCGTATGATCTACCAAAACCCCCAGATCCTTCTCCACTACAGAATCCCAAGTTGTAATCCCACTAGTATGTATGATGCATGAAAAAAGGAAGGGATACAAAAAAAGTAAAAATAGTGATGCACTGAAATCTAATTTTGCTGATAATATGTGTACAATGGGCTAGATTCAGATAGGTTACGCGGATCTAAAGATCCGCGTAACCTATGTCATTTACGTTACGCCGGCGCAACTTTTTCAGGCAAGTGCTTTATTCACAAAGCACTTGCCTGTAGAGTTGAGCCGGCGTAAGGTAAATCCCCTGGCGGAATTCAAATTCCACGGGTAGGGGCGTATAACATTTAAATCAGGCGCGTCCCCGCGCCGAACGAACTGCGCATGCGCCGGCCGTGACTGAATCCCAGTGCGCATGCTCCAAATGACAACGGGAAATTGTTATGCTTTCGACGTGAGTGTAAATTACGTCCATCCGTATTCACGAACGACTTACGCAAACGACGTAAAAAATTCAAAACTCGGCGCGGGAACGACGGCCATACTTAACAGTAGCTACGCTTCATATAACAGGGGTAACTATACGCCGGAAAAAGCCGAACGCAAACTACGTAAAAAAAAAAAGCGCCAGGCGGTCGGTCGTTTCTGAATCGGCGTAACTCCTCATTTGCATATTCGTCGGGTAAAAGATACGGAAGCGCCACCTAGCCGCCGGCCTGGAATTGCAGCCTAAGATCCGACGGTGTAAGTCACTTACACCTGGCGGATCTTAGGGAGATCTATGCGTAACTGATTCTATGAATCAGTCGCATAGATACGACGGCCGCACACAGAGATACGCCAGCGTATCTCTTTTCTTAATCCGGCCCAATATGTGCAAAATTGATACCACAAATACACACTCAGGAGGGTATCAATAAGAAAACACAATAAAAAAAAAAAAAAAATTGTGAGATGATCCATAAGTGCAAAAAACAACCTCAAGTGTAGCAAATGTCCAGTTCTGAGTAGTAGTACTTATAATACAAAAAAGGTTCCACAACCACTGGCTATCACAGGCTGACGTGTTGTTGAGCTTTCAAACAAAACACAGGCAGACACCTTGAAACTTCAGATTAATAAGTGTGGACTGGTGCTTAATTGCTTCCAAATGGCACAGCATATAAGGAAGCCTTGCTGCTTCAGGGAGATATAACTCAAAAGGAAAAATGGAAAGAGATGTGGTACAATACTGTGGATCACAGATTAAGCATGGACAACAGCAAAAAAGCAGATGCACTCACGAATCCCCTCATCAGATACAGCCTTTGAACATAGCCTTACAATCCGCTCGGTATAGCGATCTCCTCACACGGATGAACGTCCGTGTGAGTCACCAGCTGCTACCCTGAGCCACTCCCAGCCCAAATCAGATCAAAGTAAACAGGCCTGGCTGCAAGTTAAGGTAATTTTACCTGTACTACAAAAAAATCCTACCCAAAAGCATGTACAGGGGGTGTGCCTGGGCACATCCTAATTACTACGTGCGGATTCCAACCTACTTCCCTGGCTTCCCCCTGTGTTGCACCCTTTCCCCCAAGCAGTGCTGTTGGCTTCCCTCTTCTTACATATTTAGGGCCGGATTCAGATACAATGGCGTATCTGTCCGGCCCACGTAACGTTACGCCGCTCTAACTTTGGGCGCGAGTTCTTTATTCACAAAGTTAGGGCGGCGTAACGTATGTGTTGCGGCGTAAAGCCGCGTAATTCAAATGGGGATGTAGGGGGCGTGTTTTATCTAAATTGTGCTTGACCCCGCGTATTTGACGTTTTTTTTAACGGCGCATGCGCCGTTCTTGAAAACATCTCAGTGCGCATGCTCGAAAATCCGCCGCAAACCGTCATTGCTTTCGACGTGAATGTAAATTACGTCCATCCGTATTCACGAACGACTTACGCAAACGACGTAAAAAATTCAAAACTCGGCGCGGGAATGACGGCCATACTTAACATTAGCTACCCCTTATATAGCAGGGGTAACTATACGCCGGAAAAAGCCGAACGCAAACGACGTAAAAAAAGCGTCGGGCGGTCGTTCGTTTCTGAATCGGCGTAACTCCTCATTTGCATATTTCTCTCGTAATAATACGGAAGCGCCACCTAGCGGCCGGCCTGGAATTGCAGCCTAAGATCCGACGGTGTAAGTCACATACACCTGTCGGATCTTAGGGATATCTATGCGTAACCTGATTCTATGAATCAGGCGCATAGATACGACCGTCGGAACTCAGAGATACGATGGCGTATCAGGAGATACGCCGTCGTATCTCTTTCTGAATCCGGCCCTTAGTCTTTTGCTGTCGATGCTCCCCACTAAGACTACCGCCTGTGTAAGGGAATTCCACATCCTTGCCACTCTTATGCCGCGTACACACGGTCGGAATTTCTGACAACAAATGTTCGATTGGAGCTTTTTGTCGGAAATTCCGAGCGTGTGTAGGCTCCATCGGATATTTGCTGACGGAATTTCCGACAACAAAAATTTGAGAACTTGTTGTCAGAAATTCCGAGCATGTGTACACAATTCCAACGAACAAAATTCCACACATGCTCAGAATCAAGCATAAGAGCCGCACTGGCTATTGAACTTCATTTTTCTCGGCTTGTCATACGTGTTGTACGTCACCGCGTTCTTGACGTTCGCAATTTCTGACAACATTTATGTGCTATATATATATAGTGTTTCCCTGACCATTTTTCTCTGGACGTTATGTTTAGTTCACATGCTGCCATCAAGTGCCCTTTTGTGGTAATGCATTTGTATTTCTATGTTTCTTTCCCTGATGCATGACATACTTCCTTTGTATGAAATGCTCAACCCTTTCTTCCTATGATTGTATTTCCTCTTTCATGGCTGAAGCTAACAGGCCACATATAACAGGGCACATGTATTCTTCATAGTAAGCTACAGACAATATCATCTTTTGACCGCATAAGTACCACAACCTATTCATCTGTTTCCTGTCATCTGCTGTAACCTGATAGAATAGAATCGGTACTTGGTGAGCAGAGGCGGCTCTCTAATTAGGCAGATTAGGCGATTGCCTAAGGCCCCGCGCTGGCAAGGGCCTCGCAGCCGCCTAATCTACCTGATGTGTGACAGTGGAGGGAATGACCCCCGATCGGCGTCCCCGCGGCCATTCTTAATGTGGCGCTCGTAGTACCTGCAACTAGCTTTTCCTCTGAGGGGCGGACTGACTGCCTGAGCACTCTGCACTGTGTCCGATTCAGTGGATGGCTCTAGTACTGCCCTCCCCCGGCTCCTCCTCTTCTGCCGCGCTCCTCAGATTACTGCCATGTGCAGAGCACAGTTAATGGCAACAGCTGAGCAGCTCCCTGGTCTGTTCTCCAGTATGGACCGCGCCACCTAGCAATCCTTGAGGAGCCAGTCGGCCAAAGCATCAAGGTATTGCATACACTCAGTCCTGCTGCCCGACATCGACAGTATCCCCAGCAAAATCACCACTGCCAGCCGCCTGTGAACTGTGACCTCACACACACAGAGCACTGACAATATTTATGCCACCTGGCATATGATGTCACCAGTCCACCATCACCTCCATGCACTATCCTCATCTTCTCCCTCTGCCTGACATCCCACCACTTGTCACCATCACCTCCATCCTCATCCTCCCCCTGTGCCTGGCATCCCCCCACCTGTCACCATCACCTCCATCCTCATCATCCCCCTGTGCCTGGCATCCCACCATCCCACCACCTGTCACCATCACCTCCATCCTCATCTTCCCCCTCTGCCTGACATCCCACCACCTGTCACCATCACCTCCATCCTCATCCTCCCCCTGTGCCTGGCATCCCACCACCTGTCACCATCACCTCCATCCTCATCTTCTCCCTCTGCCTGACATCCCACCACTTGTCACCATCACCTCCATCCTCATCCTCCCCCTGTGCCTGGCATCCCACCACCTGTCACCATCACCTCCATCCTCATCTTCCCCCTCTGCCTGACATCCCACCACCTGTCACCATCACCTCCTTCCTCATCCTCCCCCTGTGCCTGGCATGCCACCACCTGTCACCATCACCTCCATCCTCATCATCCCCCTGTGCCTAGCATCCCACAGCCCCACCACCTGTCACCATCACCTCCATCCTCATCATCCCCCTGTGCCTGGCATCTCGCCACCCCACCACCTGTCACAATCACCTCCATCCTCATCATCCCCCTGTGCCTGGCATCCCACCACCTGTCACCATCACCTCCATCCTCATCCTCCCCCTGAGCCTGGCATCCTACCACCTGTCACCATCACCTCCATCCTCATCATCCCCCTGTGCCTGGCATCCCACCACCCCACCACCTGTCACCATCACCTCCATCATCCCCCTGTGCCTGGCATCTCACCACCCCACCACCTGTCACCATCACCTCCATCCTCATCATCCCCCTGTGCCTGGCATCCCACCACCTGTCACCATCACCTCCATCCTCACCCCCCCCTGAGCCTGGCATCCCACCGCCTGTCACCATCACCTCCATCCTCATCATCCCCCTGTGCCTGGCATCCCACCACCTGTCACCATCACCTCCATCCTCACCCCCCCCCCCTGAGCCTGGCATCCCACCGCCTGTCACCATCACCTCCATCCTCATCATCCCCCCGTGCCTGGCATACCACCACCCCCATTACCTGTCACCATCACCTCCATCCTCATAATCCCCCTGTGCCTGGCATCCCACCACCTGTCACCATCACCTCCATCCTCATCTTCCCCATGTGCCTGGCATCCCACCACCCCATTACCTGTCACCATCACCTCCATCCTCATGCTCCCCCTGAGCCTGGCATCCCACCACCTGTCACCATCACCTCCATCCTCATCCTCCCCCTGAGCCTGGCATCCCACCACCTGTCACCATCACCTCCATCCTCATCATCCCCCTGTGCCTGACATCCCACCACCCCCATTACCTGTCACCATCACCTCCATCCTCATCCTCCCCCTGTGCCTGGCATCCCCCCACCTGTCACCATCACCTCCATCCTCATCATCCCCCTGTGCCTGGCATCCCACCACCCCACCACCTGTCACCATCACCTCCATCCTCATAATCCCCCTGTGCCTGGCATCCCACCGCCTGTCACCATCACCTCCATCCTCATCCTCCCCATGTGCCTGGCATCCCACCACCCCATCACCTGTCACCGTCACCTCCATCCTCATCCTCCCCCTGAGCCTGGCATCCCACCACCTGTCACCATCACCTCCATCCTCATCCTCCTCCTGAGCCTGGCATCCCACCGCATGTCACCATCACCTCCATCCTGATCATCCCCCTGTGCCTGCCATCCCACCACCCCATCACCTGTCACCATCCCCTCCATCCTCATCATCCCCCTGTGCCTGGCATCCCACCACCTGTCACCATCACCTCCATCCTCATCCTCCCCCTGAGCCTGGCATCCCACCGCCTGTCACCATCACCTCCATCCTTATAATCCCCCTGTGCCTGCCATCCCACCACCCCCATCACCTGTCACCATCACCTCCATCCTTATCATCCCCCTGTGCCTGGAATCCCACCCCCTGTCACCATCATCTCCATCCTCATCATCCCTGTGTGCCTGGCATCCTACCACCCCACCCCCTGTCATCAATATTCCCATGTTCCTCCTGTACCCCACCTCTAGCATCCAACCATCCTACCCCCATCGTCATACTTATCTTAATCCCCTCTGTACCCCACTGCCAGCTTTCTACAACCCCACCCATCCATCACCCCCTCTGCTGACATCCTACCACCTTACTCATTGTCAGCAACATCCCTATCACCCCTCCCTACCCCACCTCTGGCATCCTACCACCCTGCCTCCTGTCATTATCAGCCTCACCCCTCCTGTACCCCACCTCTGGCATCTTATCACCTTACTCCCAATTATTATAGTGATCTCTGCCCCTCACACCAATGCTGCCACCATCACCCCAAACTGCATCCTGTCATCCAACCAACTGTACTCTAACAGTTGCATTACACACCACAATTCTGCCTGCTACCCAGTGAGAGGTATCAATGTGCTGTAACCTCTAGCAAACAATCAGTGAGCAGTAATAATGTGCAGTGACCTCTAGCAACCAACCAGTAAGTGATGAGCAATAACCTATAGCAACCATTCAGTGAGCAGTAATAATGTACAGGAACCTCTAGCAACCAATCAGTAAGCGGTAATAATCTGCAGTATCCTCTAGCAACCAATGAGTGAGTGGTAATGATGTGCAGTAACCTCTAGCAACCAATCATTGAGTGGTAATATTGTGCAGTAACCTCTAGCAACCAATCAGTGAGCAGGTAATATATATATGTTTAATGATATAAGATTAAAGAGTAATTGGTTAAAGAAAATTCTAAACACTGAATTCATAGTTCATAGGATTTAAGGCTCTTAATATATGTAATTTATCCAATTCATTTCTATTGCTTGAATTATTTTTCCCATGTTGGGCGTAAGTGGGACCTCGTGTCTAAGATTTGCCTAAGGCCTCACAAAGCCTAGAGCCGCCATGGTGAGTTCAAGCTATCTGATGAGGATTGTCTTAGTGATTATATCTGCTTAAACAGGCCAGGCATAGAGACATCACACCACCTTTATCCTCTCCTGCTCACCAGAGCGATTCTGGTGACAGAGATAAAGACCCCAATCGTTGGTGCCCTATTCACAAGAAGCCTCACCCCTCAGATGACCCCCTCAGAAGCCTCAGGTGCTGTGCTTGTTATGGACATTTCGCTAAAGACTGTAAAGTTGTCATCAAGTGCACAGAATGCAGTAGCGACAAACAAGATACAGCCATGCATCCGGGCCCACCCTCAGACAATTCACAGCAGCCTCCTACCTCCAGCCCTGTCTCAAATCATGGCGGGGAGCAACAAGGTTATGCTCCAGCCATAGTTAATGTTTCCTCTTCATGCACAGAAGTCTGTGGAGAAGACGTATATTACAAATGCTGTGCTAAGATATGCCTAGTCAAGGTATACCCAAAGGGCCAACTAGAGGAAGCTATTAGGATGTATGCCATAATAGATGAACAGAGCAACAGATCCCTGGTTAAGCCTACATTCTTTGAGATCTTTGGTAAAGAGAGACATGCATCACTGTATACTCTCAGAACCTGTTCTGGTCATGAAGAGACCTTTGGCAGAAGGGCCAATGGGTTCATGGGCTCTCATATCAATAAGGGAGAGGGCATACCCCTACCAACATTAGTTGAGTGCGATACCAGACGAAAGGGAAGAAATTCCTAATCCAGAGGCTACATATCACCATCCTCACTTAAGGCACCTTGTTGATGAGATGGACATGAATGCTGAAATCTTGGACTTGCTAGTGTAGTAGTGTGGTACCCCAGGGGTGTGGTGACCCAGGGTTTTCAATTGGACTGGTTGAGGGGCTCCAGGAAGCTTGCAGTTTACAGAGGAAACTGGCATTTCAGTTGCCTCAATTATTAGTAAAGTACACTTTGGGACCTGGAGCCCGGGGATTTCGTAGAGATCTGGGTGGGATGAAATCCCCAGTCCTGGGTCCAGATTTTCAGATAGATCAGCACACTGATTGTGCAGGTGTGTGTGGGCCTGATAGGAGACTCAGGACCAGCATTCTGGGCTCCACCCTCCCGAGGAGTCCAGGCTTGGAAGGGAGAACCCAGAGAATGCAGGTGTGCACGGAAGTAACTAGAGAGCTGGAGAGTGCAGGTGTGCACTGTGAAACCCCAGAGACCTGAGTCTAAGGTTGCTGACAGGAGTCAGGAGAGCTCCATGCTGGAGCCTGAGCAGTTGTGCTACTGCTGACAAGAGCCAGGTGGCTCGGTATTTTCTTTTTGCACGTGTAAGCCAGGAGGCTGAAGGTACCGTTCTGTGTGGACAGTGAAAACCCCCTGCGTGGGAAACCTATGTTTGGATTTTGTTTATTTTTGCCTTTTCAATAAAAGTGGGCCAACAAGCCCTTAAACATAGTTCCGAACTGGCGTGAATTGCTTAAAATCGCATATCCCACTTGAGCTAAACACCCCCAATATTACACTAGGAAGAGACATTCTCAGAGTACATAAAGTATGCAAGCAATGCAATGGACCCGATAATGCCCCTTATGCACAAAAACTTGATCTAGGCTGGTAATCGTGGGCGACATATGTTTGGATAGAATGAGTATGTCATCCAAGATCCACTCCTTCAAAATGTACATGTTAGGAAATGGACTTGCATCTCACTTCTAAACAGTGCCCTCGCCATTATGAAGTAAAAGAGAAGCCTCTTGACATCATCCAAGTACCTGATGTCACTCCTAACCTTTGTGATGACAACCTAGGTACCACAGTGTTTCGTACTACAAGCGATGACAACAAAATAGCCTTGTCAGTTGAAGACAGAGAGTTCATCAAAATAATGGAAAAATTATTCTTCTAACAGCTGGGTTGCACCATTACCTCTTCGTGCTGCAAGGGTTGAACTCCCAACCAATCATGAACAGGCTCTATCCAGATTCAACTCACTTCAGTGAACACTAAAAAACATGCCTGAAATGAACGACCATTTCATCGCCTTTATGAAAAGGATCTTTGACAATGATCACGCGGAACCAGCTCCACCACTTCAAAGACACGATGAGTAAGCCAAAGCAAAACAGGGTAGTATTTGACTCCAGTGCCAAGCAGCAAGGCGTATCCCTGAACGATGTTCTTCTCACTGGTCCAAACCTAACCAACAACCTTGTAGGTGTACTTATGAGGTTTAGAAGAGAGCCAGTTGTCATAACTGCTGACATCGAATACATGTTTCATTGCTTCATTGTATGTAAAGACCATAGGAACTTCCTAAGGTTTCTGTGGCACCGTGATAACAACATGGACAATGAGATGATCGAATACCACATGAAGGTACATGTTTTCGGAAATGGACCCTCACCTGCTGTTGCAACATACAGTTTATGAAGGACTGCCCTTGTTGGAGAAAAGGAGTATGGCGTGGATGCTCAACACTTCATTGAGAGAGACTTCTATGTGGACGATGGAGCTAAATCTTTACCTACAGATGAAGAAGCCATAGACCTGCTCCGAAGGAAACAAGGTATGCTTTCTGAGGCTAACCGCAGACTACACAAGATTGCCTCAAATAGTGTTGCTGTTATGAAAGCCTTTCAACCTGGCGATCATGCCACAAGGTTTAAAGACTTAAATCTGGGAATGGACATACAACCTGTACAGAGAAGTCTGGGCCTACAGTGGGACTTATTAGAACAGGGGTACTGAATTAAAATTCACGGGGGTCCAGTCGGAAAAAAATTCACACATCACACTTTTTTTTCTTTCAACTTTATTGAAATGTAAAAATACATTTCATTCATTTTTATGCACCACAGTTCAATTGCAGTGCATAGAAACAGAATGCATTTGGCAACATACTGCTCAGCAGCTTGCAGTGTGAACAGGAAACATAGAAAACAATTGTTTTCTATTGCCCTTGCAGAGACTGACGCATCACAGACCCCCCCCCCCATCACAGACTGACAGCCCAAATCACAGACCCCTTATTACAGCCTATTCCCCCCCATCACAGACTGACCTGACCCATCACAGACCCCCTATCACAGACTGACCCCCCATCACAGACTGACCTGACCCATCACAGACCCCCATCACAGACTGACCCCCCATCACAAACTGGTCCTGACCCATAACAGACCCCTATAACAGACTGACCCCCCAAATCACAGACCCCCTATCACAGACTGACCCCCCAAATCACAAACTGGTCCTGACCCATCACAGACCCCCTATGACAGACTGACCCCCCCATCACAAACCCCCCCAGCACAAACTGGTCCTGACACATCACAGACCCCCTATCATAGACTGACCCCCCAACACAGACCCCCCATCACAGACTGACCTGACCCATCTCAGACTGACCCCCCATCACAAACTGGCCCTGCTGACCCAAAACAGACCCCCAAATCACAGACCCCCAAATCACAGACCCCCTATCACAGACTGACCCCCCCCCCAAATCACAAACTGGTCCAGACCCATCACAGACCCCCAATCACAGGCTGACCCCCCCATCACAAACTGGTCCTGACCCATCACAGATCCCCAAATCACAGACTGACCCCCCCAAATCACAAATTGGTCCTGACCCATCACAGACCCCCAATCACAGGCTGACCCCCCCCCATCACAAACTGGTCCTGACCCATCACAGATCCCCAAATCACAGACTGACCCCCCCAAATCACAAATTGGTCCTGACCCATCACAGACCCCCAATCACAGGCTGACCCCCCCCATCACAAACTGGTCCTGACCCATCACAGACCCCCAAATCACAGACTGACTCCCCCAAATCACAAATTGTGTCCTGACCCATCACAGACCCCCTATCACAGGATGACCCCCCCATCACAAACTGGTCCTGACACATCAGAATCCCCATCGCAGACTTCCCCTGTCCTGTCCTACATTGCATTGCACTCCCCCCTCCCCACAGAACCCTACCTTAATCACACAGGAAATTAAGCATGGCCGCTCTGGACAATGGGCGGGACTTTCCCCATTAAAAGTGAGTGATTTATTGTTGGGACCGCCCCCACTGCCTCGCAACCAATCACCCACTTTTTAACTTAAAAAGTCCCGCCCTTTGTCCAGAGCAGTCGCGCTTCGTGTCCTGTGTGATTAAGACACTCACAGGCAGTGTGGGGAGGGGGGAGTGCAGCGAGGGGGGAGTGCAACGATGTTAGAGGCACGGACCTGCCGCGCCTGCCATGCTGTGTATAGAGCGGCATCCACAGCGGCAGGCAGAGGCGTCCCTAGGGGGGGCCAGAGGGGGCCCTGACCCCCCCAACATCATGCTGTGCCCCACCATGTGCCCCCCCAAAAAATTATTATTTTTTTTTCTTTTGCAATTTTTGTATTTTGCTCCCCGAGAGGGAGAGCGTCCCCAGTCAGCTCTGCGGGGGATTCCTCCCCCTCCCTCTGCTCGC
The DNA here is from genome assembly GCF_905171775.1 of Rana temporaria. Classification (NCBI taxonomy): domain Eukaryota; kingdom Metazoa; phylum Chordata; class Amphibia; order Anura; family Ranidae; genus Rana; species Rana temporaria. Next base: position 49,567,335 of record NC_053498.1, read on the forward strand.
CGACACTGCATAATGCGAGCGCTCACACAACCAGATATTCTAGCCTGGACCGTGTTTAAGTGTGTGCACTGCAGACTGCAGTACACTGTAATCACTGAACTACATTATCTCCATCCCTTCTCACCCCCCCCCCCCATCTGTCTCCCTCCCCCTCTCCTGTTCTTTCAAAACATTCACAATTTACTATCACTTTCAGTTAGGCAGATAATATACGGTGCAAATTTCTTTCAATCCCGACAAACAGTGATTATCACTAGTGACTATACAGCAACCACTAGTGATAATCATAAGAGAATCTGCTCATTAATGGTTCAAATATCAGCCAGTTTCTGCAGAACCAGCTGAGATTTAAACTGTCTATGGCTGGTCTTAGCTCTTAGGCAGCCCATACATTGATTAGCACTGTGGAGTGTCGGCTTCCTGGCGTGATCAGGCATGTGGGATTTTTCAAACACACCCGAGCCCATCTCTATTGGTTGTAGACAGTTGAGCTCCCTGCAGGTTGCTTAGCAGCAGTGGACCCTTCTCTGACAAGCTGATCGGGATGCAATCCAGGTGATGCTCTTAGTCAAATCCTAGTCATAAATATCAGTGATTTTATTGATCAAAGTCCACACTTTACAGGCATAGAGCCCACATGGCTGCTGATCATACGGTTGATTATATTTATGTGGTTGTACTCTTGATGCTAATAAATACTGTGTTTATTAGATCTGACTGGGAGCATCAGCATCACCTGGATCACATGCCGATCAGCATGTCAACAGAGAAGGTTATACAGCATTACTGCTGCTAGGTGACCAGCTGGGGGCTCGGCTCTCTATAAATAAGAGTGCCAGCCTTCCCCTGCATGCACCCATAATGTCACCAGCACTAGGTCCTAATAGACTGCCTCCGCTGCCAAGGAGACAGATGCCAGACCAGCGCTGTAAATAGCAGGGACATGACAGCTGGGGATCCCCACTGTGGCAGAACACCAGGGCCCGGTGGCAAGACAACCTTTGCAACAATGATAGTTCTCCCACTGCTTTGGACCCTTATATTTTCTTGGTGTGCTGGTGACATATATCTCTTGTTTTCTGCCACCCTGGGGGGCCCCAGTATAGTAGGAAGGGAGCTCACTGCAGAACATGTGAAAGGGCCCATAGTGGGATCGTAGTAAAGGGCCCCAGGATATATATATATATATATATATATATATATATATATATATATATATATATAATTGCATTTTATAGTTGGCCCCCCTACTTTTGTCCCTGTCCCCCCATGTGCCCCCCTGCCCCCCCTAAATATGAAAGCTGGAGACGCCACTGGCGGCAGGCAGGCGAGCGAACTAGCCGGTGACAGAGGACACACAGGAAACTACTTGGCGGGGCTGCGGTCCGGATAGAAGATACCTTTTGGCTTTCAAGTCAGCTCTGCAGACAAGCCATTTACCAAACATGGTGTTCTGTCAGTGGTGAACAGCTTATCTGATCCATTGAGATTCGGTAGCTCCTATCACCATACAAGGTAAATCCTTACTTAGACAGCTCTCAGAGACTATTAAAGATTGGGATGCTACATTACCAATAGACCAGCTTTCAAAGTGGGAGTCCTGGAAACAATCTCTACATGCCTTAGATGGAATCCTTATACCACGCTGCTACATTCCTGCCTCCCTTGCTACAAGTCAAAGGAAAGAGCTTCACATCTTCTCAGATGCATCTACTGAGGCCATAGCAGTTGTCGCTTACCTAAAGGTAAGAGACTCTTCTAATCAAGCCCACATAGGGTTTCTGTTTGGGAAAGCTAAGTTAACACCTAAGCCTGAACACACGATTCCCAGGCTTGAACTTTGTGGGACTGTGCTAGCTGTAAATGGCAGATTTCATACTGCCTGAGCTGGATCATCCAGAAGAAACCACAGCTGATGTCTTCAGTCTTCTAGAACCTGACAAAGATCCAGATATTCCAACTATCCTTACCCCAGCTACTCTTCTTACCCAGAAGCTTGGGTCTGTTTCTGTTTAAAGCAGGAAACCTGTGCTATGACCAGTGGAAACTAGTACAACACCTCACCAACTGCTTCTGGAATCGCTGGAAGATGGAGTATCTTTCTACTCTGCAAGGATGCAGGAAATGGCAACGCCTGAACCATAACATACAAGTTGGAGAGCTTGTTCTGCTTAAAGTGGTTCTCCACCCTAAAGTGGAGTCCCGCTGATCGGAACCCTCCCCCCTCCGGTGTCACATTTGACACCTTTCGGGGGGAGGGGGGTGCAGATACCTGTCTAAAGACGGGCATTCCGTCACATCCCGTCACCCCCCCCGTTGTGTGCTGGGAACACTCGGCTCCCAGCACACAGCGGGAGCCAATCGGCGGGCGCGACTCGCGCATGCGCCGTAGGGAACCGGGCAGTGAAGCCGCAGCGCTTCACTTCCTGGTTCCCTCAGCGTGGATGGCGGGGGGAGCAGCAGAGAGACGAGCAATCGCTCGTCCTCTGCTGCGATCGGCGCTGGACTCCAGGACAGGTAAGTGTCCAAATATTAAAAGTCAGCAGCTGCAGTATTTGTAGCTGCTGGCTTTTAATATTTTTTTCCCATGGCACATCCGCTTTAAGGACGAGCAAGTGGAAAGAATTGAATGGCCCATGGGACTTATTGTAAAGAGCGTTCCTAATGATGACGGTAAGGTATGCAAGGTGGAGGTGAAGGTTTCCAAGACAAGGGACTGTAAAGACTTTCATCAGACCTATCACGGAACTTATTCTGCTCTTACCCTTTGGAGAATGAACTTGTTTGCATACGCTGCTGGATCCTACCTGTGACTTCAAGAAGAAAGTGTCTTAAACTTTAGTTGACATAACTTGAAGCCTTAAATTGAGAGTTATTGTTATTGCATTATTTGCATGTTCTTTTTATGTCTTTCAGGTCTTCAAGACATCAAAGCAAATTACACTGTTATTTGCAGTTGCATAACTACCGTTCTGATTTATATAGTGACATGTACCATGCCAGATGGGGATTGTGCCACCCCAATGGGGCATTGAATTTATATATATATATATATATATATATATATATATATATATATATATATATATATATATATGTGTGTGTATAGTGTTTCCCTAACCATTTTTCTATGGTCATTGTGTTTGGTTCACATGCTGCCATCTAGTGACCTTTTGTGGTAATGCATTTGTATTTCTATGTTTCTTTCCCTAATGTATGACACACTTCCTTTGTAAGTAATTTCCTTTGTCATGGCTGAAGCTAACAGGTCACATGTATTCTACATAGTAATCTACAGTACAGGCCAGGCATAGAGGTCTCACAAGGGATAAATTGCTTCACAGCAAGAGTCAGAATAATTTGTGTGAACATGTGTATGCAAGACAAATTTGAGCCAACATCTGTTGGAAAAAAATCCACTGTTTTGTTGTCGGAATGTGCGATCGTCTTTATGCGGCATTACAGTAATGAACCCTCTATGTAGTTTAAGGTTAAACCTCTTTTCTTCTGATTTTAATGAGTGACCATCAATTGGACAGCATACTCTAGGTGCGGCCAGACCAGAGTCTTGTAGAGTGGGAGAATTATCATTTTATATCTGGAGTTAATCCCCTTTTTAATGCATGCCAATATTCTGTTTTCTTTGTTAACAGCAGCTTGGCATTGCATGCCATTGCTAAGACTATCATCTACTAGGATCCCCAGGTCCCTTTTCCATCCTAGATTCCCCCAGAGGTTCTCCCCCAGTGTATAGATTGCATTCATATTTTTGCCACCCAAATGCATTATTTTAGATTTTTCTACATTAAACCTCATTTGCCATGTGGTTGCCCATCCCATTAATCTGTTCAGATCTTCTTGCAAGGTTTCCACATCTTGCAGAGAAGTTATTGCCCTGCTTAGCTTGGTATTGTCTGCAAATACAGTACTGCGATTGAACTGTTTATCCTCCAGGTCGTTTATGAACAAATAAAATAGGATTGGTCCCAGCACAGAACCCTGGGGGATCCCACTACCCACCCCTGACCATTCCGAGTACTCCCTATTTATCACCACCCTCTGAACTTACCCTTGTAGCCAGTTTTCAATCCATGTACTCACCCTATGGTCCATGCCAATGGACTTTATTTTGTACAGAAAATGTTTATGGGGAACTGTGTCAAATGCTTTTGCAAAATCCAGATACACCACGTCTACGGCCTTCCTTTATTTAGATGGCAACTCACCTCCTCATAGAAAGTTAATAAATTGGTGATTACTGCTAATGATTAGAGATGGCCTGGCAATGTTCGTGGTGGTCCGCAATGTTACATGGGTAAGAACTTTGACCTATGACACATCCATCAGGTGGTGCATGACAGCCAATTGAGACATTTTAGCACATGGACATACCCCCTACCTTATATATAGACCTGATCTGGCGGCCATCTTACATTCTGCTTTTTGTCCATGTAGGGAGAGGGTGCTGTTTGGAGCAGGGAATGGGTATTCATTCAAATGGCTATCTAAAAGGTCCACAAAAGTCCTTTTTAAGGACTGGTATAGGTATGCTACTTGCTCTGCAGTATATAGGTGTCTGATACATTCATTCATATATTTTTTGTCAGTGTAGGGAGAGGTTAGCGTTTCCAGCAGGGACAGACTTTAGCGACACAAATCGCTACCTAATAGGTCCACAAAAGTCCTTTCAAGCACTGGTATAGGTGTGCTACTGTCAGGTCACCTGTGGCCAGGTGATAGATGCCACCCGTTGGAGACAGGGGTGCACCGCAAGGTAGTGAACCCAATAGCGGACTGCTGCGGATGGACAGGAAACGTAAGCCCATCTAAGGAATCTAAGGTCCAGCAGGTGTTCACCAGAGCCTCTAGTGGTGAGGATAGCCTTCGCTGTAACTGAACCCAGGTTGCGACCCCTGGATTCCCCTAGGTCACGCTCTTTAGGGAGAGAGGGGAAGCAGCCACAAAGGACACAAGGGATAGTGATGGGTAAGCCAAGGTCAGGGCAACAAGCAGATGAGAGTAACCAAAGGTCAGGGTAACAGGCAAACAGGAGTAGTCAGAGACGAGACAAAATCGGTACACAGAAAGGTTAACGTAGCACACGGCAAACAGGAACACAAGCTAACAAACAAAGTTGAACAGCAAAGCAGACCTGCAGTGCACTAGTTAATATAGAGTTCCTGCGTTGGCCTGGGGTGGAGTCATACAGGGAGGAGAGGTGATAAAAGGCAGCCAGAAAGAGAGTCAGGCCTCTAATGGACACATGGAGGAGAGGGTAAGCTGCCAGACATTATTGAATGTCCATGACAGCTACTTGCTCTGCAGTACATGATAGTGTGTAATACATTCATATACTTTTTGTCAGTGTAGGGAGAGGTTGGCATTTCCAGCAGGGACAAACTTTAACGACACAAATCGCTAGCTAACAGGTCCACAAAAGTCCTTTCAAGCACTGGTATAGGTGTGCTGCTTGCTCTGCAGTATATAGGTGTAATATACACTTATAATATACTTTTGAATATAGAAAGCATATTATAGTGGATTTGTATTGTGCAGCATGTGACTGGCGGTGTATTTGGTTACTGCTGGATTTTTGCCTTTTTCGCTGTGTTACCTCTGCTACACACAGTGACAAAAGCGGGGTGTTATATACCTTTTTTCACATATACTGCGCTTCTCTAGAGACTTTTGCTGTAACAGGGTTATTTAAAAAATGACGATAGGTGGAGGAAGAGGCAGGCCCTTCCGCAGGGGTGGTAGGGGTAGGGCAGGAGCACCAGGCCGGAGCCAAAGTGGGAAGTGGCACAATGTTCGTTCGATTACGTCAAAGGACGCACCAAACTTGGTTGAGTGGCTCGCCACCAACACCACCACCACCATATACCCTCCGCTTGAGTCACAGGAATTATTTTCCGATCCATCAGAAGACATTTCGGATGCGCAACCATTCTTGGCATTGGATCAGGAAAAGGAGGTAGCAACAGCCGGCACTCAGCAGTCTGATGACAGTACTCAGATCATCCCAAGGAGGTTGGTGCCGCTGTTGCTGCCTACTCCGAGATCTCTATTGTTAGTAATGGGGAAGGTGACGTCGATGATGACGTGTCTACAGACATCATGTGGGTGCCCACAAGAGAGGAAGAGGAGGGGAGTTCAGAGGGAGAGATGGATCAGCAGATAGGAAGGAGAAGCAGGCCGAACGTACATTGCACAGGAGGGACAAACCAGACTCCTAATGTATCAGGAGCGAGCCATCAACCATGTACGGTCACATCTGGCGCTCCCAGGACGCCGGCCCATGGCTCCGCAGTGTGGGCTTTTTTTTAATGTGTCCGCTGCAGACAATAGTGTTGCCATCTGCAGCCTTTGCAGTCAACGCACAAGTCGTGGTAATCCCAACATTCACCTAGGGATGACCGCCTTAAGAAGGCACCTGGCCTCCCATCACCGAGCCCAGTAGCAGCAATGCCATCAGAACCCACAAAGCCACACTCCAGGCTCTCACCGTCCAGCCTCTTCTCCTTCTCCTCTATGCTAACAATTGTCCTCCACTCCACCTTCCATCATGCCGTCCTCACGTTTTTCTGCAAAAAGGCAGGCTTCTGTGGCCCAAATGTTCGATCGTAAAAAAATGATGAAGCCTGATAACCCTCTTGCCCAACGGTTGACCGCTGGCTTGTCGGAACTGATAGCCTGCCAACTACTGCCATATAAACTGGTGGACTCGGAGGCCTTTCAAAAATGTGTGGCCATTGGAACACCACAATGGAAGGTCCCAGGAAGGAATTTTTTTTCACAGAAGGGCATCCCAGAGCTATATATGGCCATGTTCAGTGGCAAGTGAATGTATCTCTGGCACACAGTGTCAGTGCCAAGATGTACATGTACAATCTGACCACAGACACGTAGTCTAGCAAACATGGGCAGGGAAGGTATATAACTTTCACTGCCAATTGGGTGAACCTTCTGATGGCCGTCAAGCATGTAACCCGTGGCACCCATGTAGATTTGGTTTTACCGCCACGGATTACACGCAGGTTTGCCTCTTCTTATCCTCCTCCTCCTACTCCATCCTCCCTCTCCTCCTTGGCTGACTCCTCATTTTCCGATGCTACCGTCTCTTCCGCTGTGCTGCCCAAGAACCCCAGAACCTATTCGACATGCCAGGTGAGACATTGCCATGCTGTGCTGCGTCTGTTGTGCCTGGAAGACTAGAGCCACACTGGTCCTGGACTCCTTTCAGCTTTGCATTCACAGGTAGATCAGTGGCTAATAGAGATTTACAGAACTGTTTGCCGGCGAATAATTTGCAGCGATTTTTGCGCGTTCGCCAATGCGCGCGAACATATGCGCTGTTCGATCCGCCTCCTATTAATTATCATTGAGCAAACTTTGACCCTCTATCTCACAGTCAGCAGACACATTCCAGCCAATCAGCAGCATACCCTCCCTCCCTTACCCTCCCACTTCTAGGGCAGCAACCATTTTAGATTCATTCGGAACCTGCATTCTTAGTGAGAGGAGGGATAGTGTTGCTGCTGCTGAATTGATAGGAAAAGCATAGCTAGACTAGTGTTTTCAGTGTCCACTCCAGTCCTGAAAGACTCATCTGATCTCTGCTGTAAGGACAGCACCCCAAAAAGCCCTTTTTAGGGCTAGTAACCCCAAAAAGCCCTTTTTAGGGCTGGTATATCAGTCTGCTTTTTTTTTCTCTGTAATCTAATTGCAGTTGCCTGCTAGGAAGGCAGTGTGCGCGTGTCAGGATCACAGCGTACACTGTGCCCAGTGTCACCCACCACTCATCTATCTTGGTGGCACAGTAGATAACATTTAAAAAAAAAAAATTATTACTGCAATATAATTGTAGTCAGTTGCCTGGCTGCCAGCGTGTGTCAGGGTACAGCGTACACTGTGCCCAGTGCCGCCCACCACTCATCTATCTTGGTGGCACAGTAGATAACATTTAAAAAAAAAAAAATATTACTGCAATATAATTGTAGTCAGTTGCCTGGCTGCCAGCGTGTGTCAGGGTACAGCGTACACTTTGCCCAGTGCCACCCACCACTCATCTATCTTGGTGGCACAGTAGATAACATTTAAAAAAAAAATATTACTGCAATATAATTGTAGTCAGTTGCCTGGGTGCCAGCGTGTGTCAGGGTACAGCGTACACTGTGCCCAGTGCCACCCACCACCCATCTATCTTAGTGGCACAGTAGATAACATAAAAAAAACTAAAAAATTATTACTACAATATAATTGTAGTCAGTTGCATGTCTGCCAGCGTGTGTCAGGATACAGTGTACACTGTGCCCAGTGGTACCCACCACCCATCTATCTTGGTGGCACAGTCGATAACATTTAAAAAAAAAATTGTATTGTGTCAGGGTACAGCGTACACTGTGCCCAGTGCCACCCACCACTCATCTATCTTGGTGGCATAGTACATAACATTTAAAAAACAAAAAATATTACTGCAATATAATTGTAGTCAGTTGCCTGTCTGCCAGGGTACAGCGTACACTGTGCCCAGTGCCACCCACCACTCATCTACCTTGGTGGCACAGTACATAACATTTAAAAAACAAAAAATATTACTGCAATATAATTGTAGTTAGTTGCCTGGCTGCCAGCGTGTGTCAGGGGTACAGCGTACACTGTGCCCAGTGCCACCCACCACTCATCTATCTTGGTGGCACAGTACATAACATTTAAAAACCCCCAAAAAATTTACTGCAATAGAATAGTAGTCAGTTGCCAGCGTGTGTCAGGCTCATAGTGTAAACTGTGCCCACTTGCCCAGTGCCACCACTCATATATCTGGTGGCATAGTATATTAAATTTAAAAAGAAAAAACACAATTTTGACTGCAATAGAATAGCAGTTAATTGTCTGCAGGCGTGTGTCAGGCCTACAGCTTCTACTCTGCCAACTTCTGCCAGTGCACAGTGCCACTCATATCTGGTGTCACAGTAGCTTGCACGCATAGTACAACTAAACAAATAAGAAAAAATGACTGGCAGAGGCAGGCCACCCCGCAGGGGCTGTCGTGGTCGTGGTGCTGTGATTCCCTTTGGCCCTACAATAATGCCCAGTGTTCAGAGGCCACGTACCCTGAACTCCAAAAGTTCTGAGGACATAGTTGACTGGCTAACACAGGACACCCAATCTTCTACAGCTTCCGCTCATAACCTTGACACACCATCCTCCTCCAGCTCAGCTTCGGGCACCTCTCAAGTTACCACTCGCCCACATGCCGCCACCACCAACACTAGCATCACAGCTGCTTCAATTGATCTGTCAGAGGAGTTATTTACACATCAGTTGGAAGAAATGAGTGATGCGCAACCATTATTGCCAGAGGTTGTAGATAAAAGGGATATGACTCAGTCAGGCAGCATTACACACATTACGTATGGTGTGATGATGATGTACCCGCTGCTGCTTCCTTTGCTGTGTTGTCAGATACAAGTGAAGCGGTTGATGATGAAGATGTGTCCAGGGATGTCACGTGGGTGCCCGCTAGAAGAGAAGAAGAAGAGGGGGAAAGTTCAGATGGGGAGACAGAGAGGAGAAGGAGACGAGTTGGAAGCAGGGGGAGGTCATCGCAAGGAGCTAGTGGCACAGTCAGACAGCATGTATCGGCACCCGGGGTCAGCCAGACAACACGCCAATCAACGCATGCTGTTGCCACCACCAGAATGCCGGCATTGCAAAGCTCAGCAGTGTGGCATTTTTTTTGTGTGTCTGCCTCTGATAACAGTGATGCTATTTGCAACCTGTGCCAAAAGAAACGGAGTCGTGGGAAATCCAACACCCACCTAGGTACAACTGCTTTGCGAAGGCACATGATCGCACATCACAAACGCCTATGGGATCAACACATGATGACGAGTACAAGCAGCACACAAGCTCAAAGCCACCATCCTCCTCCTGGTGCAGCATCTTCAGTCACACCAACCACTGCTGTCCTCCTTGCCCCCTCTCAACCATCCACCACTGTGTCTCTCACCTTGAGCAGTTCCTGCTCATCTCCCCACAGTCAGGTGTCTGTCAAGGACATGTTTGAGCGTAAGAAGCCAATGTCACAGAGTCACCCCCTTGCCCAGCGTCTGACAGCTGGCTTGTCGTATCTCTTAGCCCGCCAGCTTTTACCATACAAGCTGGTGGAGTCTGAAGCCTTCAAAAAATTTGTAGCTATTGGGACACCGCAGTGGAAGGTACCCGGCCGAAATTTCTTTTCACAAAAGGCAATCCCCAACCTGTACTCTATTGTGCAAAAGGAAGTCATGGCATCCCTGGCACACAGTGTTGGGGAAAGGGTCCATCTGACCACTGATACCTGGTCTGCAAAGCACGGTCAGGGCAGGTATATCACCTACACTGCGCATTGGGTAAACCTGCTGACGGCTGACGAGCATGTAATGCGTGGCTCTGCAGAGGAGTTGGTAACACCGCCACGGCTTGCAGGCAGGTCTGCTGCCACCTCCTCTAGTCCTCCTACTCCATCCTCTTCGATAATCTCCTCGGCTGAGTCCTCTTCTGCTGCTGCGTCTTGCTCCACATCAGCTGCACCCCCCCAGCTCTCCAGGGGCTATTCCACATCGCGGATACGACAGTGTCACGCCGTCTTGGGGTTGACTTGCCTGAAAGCAGAGTCACACCAGACCAGCACTCCTGTCCGCCCTTAACACACAGGTGGATCGAGGGGTGGAGTCGCACGTGATGCGGACGTGACGTGTGTGTGGGTGGGAGGTGCCGGAGCGCTCCATGGCTCGAGGTAGCGAGCGGCGGGGATCCGAAGACACCAGCAGCTGACCGGAGGATGACAGCGTGAGAGGCTGACATCCTGAAGACCGGAGCCGAAGACCTGGCCCCGCACAACTCGACCCTTAGCCGAGATCCAGGACGCACTCGGGACGCAAGTGAAGAGGCAAGCTCGGCCCAGGGCACAGCTGATGCACGAATGCGTGGGTCCTGAGGTTGTCCTGAGGTTGGGTGAGACGCTCAGTAGAGCCGAGTAGGGTCGGGTGCCGTCCCGATCCCCCCCCTACCCCCGGGGACCCCGCCCCCCCCACCCCTGCATAAACCTGACTGGTCTGGTGTAAAGGAGCTGTAATCTGTCAAACCCTAATTTTGAAAAAAAAAAAAAAAAACCTCTGGTGGGACTGACAGAGATATGTGGTTAATGGTCAGGATATTAATAGTTTTGCTGTAATGAAGGATCTGCTGTGATAAGTACTGAAGCTAGTTACACAAATGGCATAAATTCCACCGTTTGAATATCCAAAAAAAGGGAACTGTAATTGACCTATGCGCAAGAGGACTTTAATAAGGTAGTCCCCCTGGACAGGTAGCCCAGGGACGGACGCTGGGCAGAGATTCTGGGCAGAACCTGTGAAGTTGGTACCGAAGTTTGAGCGGCCTGAGGAGGAGGAATTCATATGTTAAAAAAGATGGTCACAAACATTTAATCTCTTTGAATACCACTGGTTAAAAATCTACAGGTGACTGTGAGATGCGGGTATAAAGCTGGCATAAATCCAGCTCTTAAGAAAGCGCCCAAGACCGGGGGACGGAGAAATGAAGTATTAAGAGCTCCCCTGTTTTTTATCTTTTTTTTCTTTTTTTGTCGTTTTGTCCCCCCTTCAATATATACAGTACCGGCCCTGATTTTGGGAGAACGAATAATTAAATTTTGGACTGTGATACAATGTAATATTTGCCTTGACTTTGGGAACATTGGAAAAAAAAAAAAAAAAAAAAAAAAGTAAGCTTGACTGGGATGGGATGCAGTGGTTTCCTTTGATTTTGGGGAGTATTGATAAGGAGTAGGGGCCGTGAAATAATGCAACAATTGCCTTGATCTCGGGAGCTCTGATAAGTAAGACCTGACTATGATGCAATGCAGTGACCAAAGAGGGAGAGAGATAAACCGATATTAAGCCTTAACTGATTAAGGAGTGCAAAACCCTCTTACAGGGTGCAGTCACAGTATAAAATCTCTTAGGACATTTGTGGAGCATATCCCAACGTAGAGACTCTGGGCTGGGATATACGGGAGAACATGTTATACACTGTCCCCGAAGTAATAACGGTCTAACGGTTATAATTACACATCCTGGTAGGATACATCTGGAGTAGGATTCTAAGGCGGCTGGTTTATAGCAGTAAACCACTTGGAGGGGCAGACAACCCAGAGCAAGGAGGAAAACACCCCTAAACTACACCGCTGGTATACCCAGCATAAGAGGATAAGCGGGAAGACACGGCAGGCCTGACCATAATAGCCATTGATTGGTATAGATAAAACCTGAATGGGAAAAGGGTCAGATTGGCAGTGGTGACATCCCCGCCCTGGGGTCCCCCTTTTATTAGCGCCTCTTTACTGGCCTCTCCCTTGTTGTTTCCAAACTGGGGAAGAGAATCAGACCATCCAACAAAATGAATAGAGCGACGAGAGGTGGTACTACTAAACCAACTAAGAATAATTCGGGGAATAGCTCCATACAGCAATATATGACTCAAGAAGGGACCCTTAAAAGTCCAGGACTCGCAAAAAAGACTGAAAAGAAGAAGAGCGATAAAAAAAAAGGGGTAGATAGTGCGGAGAGCTCTAGAAGTGAAACGACACTAGAAAGCGAACAAGAGCAAACTAATGCAGAGGAGCTAGCCCAAGATACACATCCCCCTACAAAGGCAGAGATGAACGCAATGTTGCAGAGGATGGAAAATGTCATGGAAAATATCATAAAGACAGAAATTAACAAGGTAAGAATAGACCTCGGAGGGCTGCGCGAAAGAGTGGTCGAGACGGAAAGGAGAATAGAGGAACAGGACCAGGAAATAAACTCCCTGAAAAAGCAAGTAAAGGCCCTGACCGAAAATCAGCGACTGACTGCATATAGGATCGAGGACCAGGAGAATCGCAACAGGCGACAGAACCTCAGAATCAGATCGGTGGTAGAAGACAGGGATGAAGATCTCAGAGACATAATGAATACAATTTTTAATCCCCTACTGGAGAGATCAGTAGAATCCAAACCCCTCAAGATCGATAGAGTTCACAGAGTGGGGAACCCCCAACAGACAGAAAGATCCGGTCCTAGGGACGTAGTAGTACGTTTCAGGAACTATATCGATAGAGCAGAAATTTGGGGACGGCTTAGGGGGAAACCCCCCCTGAAATATAGAGAGATTGAACTACAGATATTTTCGGATTTGTCGAAAGAAACGCTAGAAAGGAGAAGACATCTGAAACCCCTCTTAGAGCTGATGCGGGCACAAAACATAAAATATCATTGGGGTTTTCCGGCGTGCCTTATAGGCATAAAGGGGGGTAAAACTGCACGACTTAGGTTCCCGGAGGAACTCAAAGATTTCTGCTCAAAAATGGACTTGACAGTTCCAGATTTACCGGAGTGGGAGGGCTAGTGGGGCTTGGGTTAGCCTAGAATATCAGGGGGCTGTTTGGGGGGGGGGAGGGAAAGGGAGGAGGAGTCAATGGAGTGCATTTGAGCACCACCACGAAAGAGGAGCCGAGGATGAAGATGACGAGTCTTCTACCAGTGGCTCCCAGGCCAATAGTAGGCCAGGGAGGGGGGGGGATGGGGAATTGGGAGGGGGGGAAAAGGGAGGTGGGGGAAGGGAGGGTAATGGGAGGGGGACCATCTGAACGACTCCACAAGAGTTCTTTTCAAACTCAAAAAAAAAAAAAAAAAAAAAAAAAGAGAGATAAATGACAGATATTAAGTTCTTATCATATAATGTAAAAGGATTAAACTCCCATATTAAGAGACATAAAATTCTTGCTGAACTTACGCAGTATAAAGTAGACATTGCCTACCTACAAGAGACCCACATTACCTTAGAGTCCAATATAAAGCTGTTTTCATCTGAATATCCCGTCTGGTATTATGGAGATACAGTCTCATCGAGATCTCGGGGGGTTGCCATAGGATTTGCAAGAGGAGTTAGATACACACTGGTGGACAGATTGAATGATCCGGAGGGGAGATTCTTGTTCTTGAAAATAAAACTAGGAGAGGAGGACTACACTCTGGCAAATGTGTATGCACCCAATGTGAATTCGGCTAAATATATTAGTAAAATCCTCAGAAAATTAAAATCATTTGAAGAGGGACATGTGGTGTTGATGGGGGACTTTAACCTCTGTATGTGCCCGAGCCTCGATAGTACGTCCCATGCTCAGGGGAATAACGGTGAGCACCTTAAGCTACTGAAAAAACAAATGATACAAAACCAAATGGTGGATGTCTGGCGAATCCTTAACCCCAAGACACGAGATTATACGTTTTTTTCCCCTGTGCATGGGACGTACTCGAGGATCGACTACGTCCTCGTAGACCATAGACTTTTGGAGAGGGTGGTCGAAGCAAGTTGTGAGATCATAACGCTATCAGACCACGCCCCTATAACCATGAAAATAAGCACATCCACACAAAAATGCATTCCACCTGAATGGAGATTGGATGAAAGTCTGTTGAGAGACGAGGTTGTGGTCGAGAGAGTACAGAAAGAATTGGAATGGTATTTTCGGGAGAATGACAAGGAGGGAATCACAGGAGCAACCCTGTGGGACGCCCACAAAGCGTATATAAGAGGGATATTTATTGCAGAAGGGGCAAAGAAAAATAAAATAAGAATGAATAAATTAAAAACACTAAAAGAGGAAATATATAGGCTGGAACAGGAACATAAATTACAGGGCCAAAAGAGGGAAACACTTCGTAAGTTAACCTTAACAAGGGATGAATATAAAGCCCTTGCCGGGCAAGAAACCAAGAATTTCATAGACAGGATAGAGAGTGAAAGATATGTCTGGGGAAATAAACCTAGCAAAAACTTGGCTAGAATGATAAGAAAAAAGAAAACCAGGAATTTTATAGAAAAAATCAGGAATGGGGAAGGGGACTTAGTATACGCGACAAATAAAATAGCAGAATCTTTCAGAAGCTATTACGAAAAACTATACAATGTCCAACAGAAGACTAGGGACCCTGCCGAAAAACAGGATAAGATCAGGGCAGTATTACGGCAAACTAATCTACCGAAGATAGAAGAGCTTGAGATAGAAAGAATGGAGGAACGTATTACTGAACAGGAGATAAGTGAGGTCTTAAAAAATACTCCCAATGGGAAAAGCCCGGGACCAGACGGCTTCACGTCGGCCTACATACAAAGGTTTAGTACTATCTTAGTCCCTAGACTATGTCAATATTTCAATGGGTTGGGGCGAGACTATGAGATGAGCAGAGAGGCATTAACAGCTACGATCACTGTCATTAAAAAAGAGGGAAAGGACAATACGAATTGTTCAGGGTTTCGACCCATCTCACTCCTGA
The DNA here is from genome assembly GCF_905171775.1 of Rana temporaria. Classification (NCBI taxonomy): domain Eukaryota; kingdom Metazoa; phylum Chordata; class Amphibia; order Anura; family Ranidae; genus Rana; species Rana temporaria. Next base: position 49,582,700 of record NC_053498.1, read on the forward strand.
ATGCAGATACCAAACTGTATGCAAAAATTTTGGCCGAACGAATGAAGGGGGTGATGACTGCCATTGTCCACCCAGACCAGGTTGGTTTCATACCTGGGAGGGAGGGAAAGGACAATGGGGTCAGGGCACTTCTTCTCATGGAGCAGATCAAAGATAGAGGGACCCCCGGTCTATTCCTGTCAGTAGACGCTGAGAAAGCGTTTGACAGGGTAGACTGGGGGTTCCTGATACAAACACTAGAATGTATAGGAATTGGCCCAAGGATGATCAAATGGATCAAAACGCTCTATTTCCACCCTTGCGCTAGGATCAAGATCAATGGATCTTTATCCGCACCCTTCGAGATGAGAAATGGAACCAGGCAGGGCTGTCCCCTGTCCCCTCTTCTTTTTGTTTTATCATTGGAACCCCTGCTGGCAATGGTCCGACAAAATCCAGAAATATATGGAATAGAGGTTGGAGAAGATGAGCACAAATTATCCGCCTTCGCAGACGACATTTTATTTTATATAAGTAGCCCAAGAGTCACTCTCCCGAAGTTAATAGCTACTTTAAAACAATATGGTGAGGTGTCAAACTTCAAAATGAATACAGAAAAGACGGAGATTTTAAATATCAATATTCTTAAAGAAGAAGAACAATATCTGCGGAAGAAATATAATTTTAAATGGCAAAAAGAAATAAAATACTTGGGAATAAAACTGGCAAATACCATCAAGAAAATATATAGAATAAATTTTATCCCCCTGCTCAACGAAATAAAAAGGGAAATTAAAAACATATTCAATAGACCTATTTCGTGGTTCGGGAGGATAAATGTAGTAAAAATGGTTCTCATCCCAAAAATCCTATACAAGTTTCAAATGGTCCCAATATACCTACCACTGTCATTCATTAAAATAATTAACTCCCTCATAATGAACTATATTTGGAATAATAAAAAACACAGGGTGTCTGCTCAAATTCTAAAACGGGCCAAGAAAAAGGGAGGCTTAGCTGTACCCGACATCAGATTGTATTATAATGCTTCGGTTCTCTCACGGGTTATAGAATGGGCTAAAGAATCCCAGGACAAAAGATGGATAAATATTGAATGCACATTAGCAAGGGCACAGTTAGGGAGATTAATTTGGAATCCACCACAACACAGATCCTTACACACTTCAACACACACAATTACTCATAATGCATGGAGGATCTGGGATAGACTTCACAAACAATTAAAAACAGAATTCAACTCACCCTATATTGATTTAAAAGAAAACGAATATTTTATTCCAGGGACAAAAGAAGTAGGGGGAAATTGGATCACAAATAGAACACAGTTAAAAGATATAACACTAGATGGCAAAATTAGGACACTTCACGATATTAAATATAGGATTGGAATTAGGGCGCTCGACGAGTGGAGATACTTGCAGTTAGTGTCATTCGTCAAGCGCCTACCACACCCTTTGAGGTCACAAGAGGATTACACCTTATTGGAACAATTGTGTAGCATCGAAAGCTCAAAAGGAAATATATCTAAAATCTATAATTACTTGCAGAAAACGGAAGAGTTGGACACGCTAAAATACATCCAAAATTGGGAAACGGACTTAGGGGTCCCAAGGGGGAAAACGACCATAGGAAGAATCCTGAAAATGACTCACACCTCGGCAGTAGATGTAAGAACTGCCGAGATGAACTTCAAATGTTTGACGAGGTGGTACGCCACCCCAGATAAAATGGCAAAATTCAGAGGGGGAGAGTCAGAGAAATGTTGGAGAGGTTGTGAGTCAAGGGGAACAATGGCACACCTATGGTGGGACTGCCTGAAAATTAAAGCTTATTGGAAAAAAATCTTGGCCCTGATAAAGGTAATAACAAAAAAAGAAGTGGAAGATAACCCATGGGTAGTTCTCTTTCATGGGGGGGAGATTCCAGAGAAGGAGTACAAGGCTTCACTGATCCCTCATTTATTGAACGCAGCGAAACGATTGATTCCCCTTAAATGGAGAGACGCGAAAAGTCCGCAAATGTGGGAGTGGATCGACTCCGTAGAGGACACTTATAGGAGAGAGAAATTAAAATACGGGAGCTATAAACACGAGGTAGGGGAAAAGGATATATGGGTACCCTGGATGGAATTTAAAAAGTCCTGGAGGTTCGCAGAAAATCTGAGAGAGGAATAGGAACGCATTTTTCAATTAAGGGAAGGAATTCTTACAGTGGAGTCGTGGGATGGTCAAGGGAGGGGGGGGGAGGGGGGATTTAGTTGGGGAGGGGGGAGATGGGGTGCTGGGTATTTCTTTGTCACGCAGATAAAACCTTTTAAAAATTCCGTACTCACTATAAAAGAGTGAGTTCGAAACGGTGAAAAAAGAAAAAAAAAAAAAAAAAAAAAAAAAAAAAAAAAAAGATGAAAATATAAAAATAAACAAATAAATAAAATAAAAATAACAAGTATAAAAATTGGCAAAAGAAATGTACCACAAATGATGCTAAACCTGATGTAGAGACGGAATTATGAATAAAATCATGAACAAGTCTCTCGCTGTGGTGAAGTCTGAAGTGGCAAAAAAACAAAAAAAAAAAAGAAAAAAAAAAAAAAAAAAAAAAAAAAAAAAAAAAAAAAAAACACACAGGTGGATCAGTGGCTGACTCCCCACCAACTAGACATCGGCAAAGTGATGTGTGACAACGGTAGCAATTTGTTGGCAGCATTGAATTTGGGCAAGTTGACACATGTCCCGTGCATGGCACATGTGATGAATCTTATTGTACAACGCTTTGTGCATAAGTACCCAGACTAACAGGACGTCCTCAAGCAGGCCAGGAAGGTGTGTGGCCATTTCAGGCGTTCCTACACGGCCATGGCGCACTTTTCAGATATCCAGCGGCGAAACAACATGCCAGTGAGGCGACTGATTTGCGACAACCCGACACGTTGGAATTCAACACTCCTAATGCTCCAACAAGAAAAAGCCGTCAACGAGTATTTGTATGACCGGGGTGCTAGGACAGCCTCTGTGCAGCTGGGAATTTTTTTGCCACGTTACTGGACGCTCATGCGCAATGCCTGTAGGCTCATGCGTCCTTTTAAGGAGGTGACAAACCTAGTCAGTCGCACTGAAGGCAGCATCAGCGACATCATCCCATTTGTTTTCTTCCTGGAACGTGCCCTGCAAAGAGTGCTGGATCAGGCCATAGATGAGCGTGAAGAGGAAGAGAAAGAGGTGTGGTCACCATCACCACCACCAGAAATAGCCTTATCAGCATCGCTTGCTGGACCTGCAGAAACGCTGGAAGAGGAGTGTGAGGAAGAGGAGTCAGAGGAGGAATGTGGCTTTGAGGAGGAGGAAGACCAACCACAGCAGGCATCCCAGGGTGCTCGTTGTCTGGTACCCGTGGTGTTGTACGTGGCTGGGAGGAAGAACAGACCTTCAGTGAGATCAGTGAGGACGAGGAACGGGACATGAGTAGCTCGGCATCCAACCTTGTGCAAATGGGGTCTGTCATGGATCTGCCACTTAAGGGTTAATGGTGCAGACTGATTTCAGTAATTAACAGCAGGCTGCCCTATTTAAACACCTCAGCAGCACAGTGTCTTCGCTGCCTGATCTGCAGTATTGACCAGATCATACCTGAGACCTGTTACCTGTTTATCCTGCTTGAATACCTGTTTGAAACCTGAACCCGGCTTGCCTGACTACCCGAACCTCTCCAATCCAGACCCGGCTCCGTTTGACCATCCGCTTGCTTGACTTCACTGTTGCCAGATCCACCTGCTTGTTTTACCGACTATTCTTCAGCCATCTTCCTGCACGCTCACCTGTTATGACCCGGCTTGTCTGACTCTGCTATATCTGAACTGTTTCCTGCTTGTGCCGCTGTAGTCGCAGATCCCGTGCAGGTCGCTGACCCATCCTCCGCTTCTGTGTTCAGCATCTACTCACCAGTGGTATTCGTCCTTCTGCAACTACCCATCATCACCTCGGCACTCCTACCCCTCTGTGCTCCGAGTCCGCTGTTCCCACATTCAGTGGCTCGTGAACCAGAGTCGTAAGAGAGGCTACCCTGCATCAGACTCTACACACCAGGTACGTTACAGTATCAGGCAGCCATGACAGAGTCTGCAGGTGTAGTTCCGGCCATGGAAGAGGTGTGTAAACATCTAGCTTCCCTTACCCAAGCCGTGAAAAATCTGCAAGATGGCTATCTAAGGTTGGAGGGACAAGTTCAGAACTTAACAGCATCTGGGGACGCAACTTCAGCATCTGCTGCTAGACCATCTGCATCTTCATCCGCTTCTGGTCTGTCAGTAGTGATGTTACCGCCCGAACCCAGGGTTCCCATGCCCGAACGATTTTCTGGAGATCGAACCAAATTCCGGGACTTTCGCAACTCCTGTCAGTTGTATTTCGCCTTGCAACCTTGCACATTTTCTTTGGAAGCTACCAAAGTAGGATTTGTTGTTTCTTTGCTTCAAGGGGAACCTTTGAATTGGGCACATCGATTACTGGAAGAGAACAGTGTCCAAACCAAGACTTTTCCGTTGTTTTTCCAGGCCATGGCGCAACTTTATAACGACCCTCAGAGAACCGCCACAGCTGAAGCGGCTCTACTCGCTCTCCAACAGGGGCGAAGGTCCGTAGAGGACTATGTTACAGATTTCCGCCGCTGGAGTGCGGACACTCAGTGGAATAGCGCAGCCTTGCGCCATCAATTTCGTTTAGGTTTGTCCGAGGCTTTAAAAGACGAATTGGCCCGTATTGGGGTACCTGACACCCTGGATGACCTGATCGATAAAGCTGTGCAGATCGACCGACGATTAAGGGAGCGCCGAACAGAACGATCTTCTCAGCCAAGTCGCCCAGTCTGGGTCACTACCCGAGCTTCTTTGCCTCCTTCTCGTTATCAGCCACCAACTTCTTCTAACTCTACTGGCTCTTCCTTGGACACTCCTGAACCCATGCAGTTAGGCGTGATGCGACCTACCTTACCGCCAGAAGAACGCATTCGCCGCCGCCAGCTGAACTTATGCCTGTATTGCGGTGAGGCCGGCCACTACGTTCACAATTGCCCTGTTAATCTACGTAAGTCCCGATCATCAGTTCCTGGTAACATTTCTGCTATCTCTACCAATACCAACCTTCTCGATATCTCCCTTTTGTTACAGCTTCCAGGAAAGACGGTGTCGGTCAAAGCCATCGTTGATTCAGGTGCGTGCAGCTGCTTTATTGACTCCTCATTTGCCGATATGCACAACATCCCTGTCCGCTTAAAGAACTTTACACTTTCAGTTTTTTTGGCTGATGGCTCACATATCAAATCCGGGCAAGTCACCCAGGAAACCTTTCCTTTACCTGCCATCACTGCCTCCAATCATAAGGAACTTTTGATTTTGGACGTTATCTCATCTCCTTTGTTCCCGGTGATCCTGGGAATACCTTGGCTTAAAGCACATAATCCTCAGATCGATTGGATATCCAAAGAAATCTTGTTTTCATCCCCCTACTGTCAAGTACACTGTCTACCTGGACGCCCTGATCCATCTTCTGCCCTACTTTGTTTGAATACCGATCCAAGTCTGCTACAATCCATCCCTAAACCCTACCACCAATTCCTGGATGTCTTCAGCAAGAAGGGAGCTGACTCCCTTCCACCTCATCGGCCATATGATTGTCCGATCGACCTCCTTCCCGGGGCTGAGATTCCCTTCGGACGAATTTTTCCACTCTCCGAAAAAGAACAGGACGCATTAAAGATCTACCTGGATGAAAATCTGGAAAAGGGATTTATCCGCCCGTCCACTTCACCAGCAGGTGCCGGAATATTTTTTGTTACAAAGAAAAATCAATCTCTCTGTCCCTGCATTGACTACCGGGAACTCAACAATGTTACAGTGAAAAACCGTTACCCCTTACCCCTAATACCGGAACTCTTCCAAAAGCTAAGGTTTGCCGCCATTTTCACGAAATTAGACCTGAGGGGAGCGTATAACCTTATACGTATCAAAGACGGACATGAGTGGAAGACAGCATTTCGTACCCGTTATGGCCACTACGAGTACTTGGTCATGCCCTTCGGGTTATGCAATGCGCCTGCTACGTTCCAACATTTTGTTAATGACGTGTTCAGAGATTTCTTGGACATTTTCGTTATTGTTTATTTAGATGACATATTAATTTTCTCTCGTTCCTTAGAAGAACACAGAGGACATGTCTGTAAAGTTTTGGATCGTCTTCGCCAGCACAGTTTGTATGCGAAAGCAGAAAAATGCGAGTTCGAGCAGCAAACCATTAAATTTTTAGGCTTGGTAATTTCTCCAACAGGAATTGAGATGGATCAAAAGAAGGTATCTGCAATCTTAGAATGGCCAACACCTCTAGATAAGAAAGGGGTACAACGCTTCATAGGATTCGCGAATTTTTATAGAAAATTTATTAAAGGTTTTTCTGCTATTGTCGCCCCCATCACACAACTCACAAAACAGAACCTTCGCTTCCGTTGGAACCCTGAAGCCCAGAAGGCCTTCGACACTCTAAAAAGACTTTTTACTTCAGCTCCAATTCTCAGACACCCCAATCCAGCGTTACCCTTCCTCCTCGAAGTAGATGCCTCTGAAGTTGCCGTTGGGGCCGTCCTCTCCCAACGTTTAGGAGATAAAGATCTAATACATCCAATAGGATTCTTTTCTCGAAAGCTTTCCCCCACAGAAAAGAACTACGACGTGGGAGATCGGGAATTACTAGCCATTAAGACCGCCTTAGAGGAATGGAGATATTTGCTAGAAGGCGCTGCTCACCCTGTTCTGATCTATACGGATCACAAAAATTTGGAATACTTAAAAACTGCCAGACGCCTTAAACCTCGACAAACTCGTTGGGCTCTTTTCTTTTCTCGTTTTTGTTTTCACATTACTTACCGGCCAGGATCTAAAAACGTGAAACCGGATGCATTATCCCGAATGCACGACAATCCGAAGGATGCATCCACTCCTGATACCATTTTACCGGACAACAACTTCCTACTGTTACATACCGACCTACTCTCTATGATCAGAAGGGCCTCTTCTGATTCCTCTAAACCCTCTAATATCTCACTAACCTCTAGAGACGGACTATTTTGGAGAGGAAGTCAGGTTTTTGTACCAGAAGATATCAGAGTCGAGGTCTTGAAACTTTGTCATGATCATCCATTAGCAGGCCACTTTGGAGTTAATAAAACTCTTGAATTAATACGACGCACATTCTGGTGGCCCAATCTGGAGGACTTCTGTAGGTCATACATCAATTCTTCTCCTATATGCAACCGAAATAAAACACCCCGAAAACAAGCTTGGGGTTTACTAAAACCGTTACCAGTACCCAACCGACCATGGGAAATGATCGCAATGGATTTCATTGTTGAACTTCCTCGTTCCGAGGGATGTACGGCGATCTTTGTTGTTGTGGATCGTTTCACCAAAATGGCCCATTTCTTGCCCCTGAAAAACACGCCTTCTGCAGCGGAGACGGCCCGCGTGTTTATCAAGGAGATTATCAGATTGCATGGAGTACCTTCTAATATCGTCTCTGACAGAGGGGTTCAGTTTACTTCCCGATTCTGGAGAGCTCTCTGCGAAACACTACAAATTCAACTGTCCTTGTCCTCTGCCTATCATCCTCAGTCCAATGGACAAACGGAAAGGACGAATCAAACATTAGAGCAATATATTAGATGTTTCACAACCTTCTCCCAAGACGATTGGGTCTCCCTGCTACCTTTGGCAGAATTTGCATACAACAATGCCAATCATTCAGCTACTGGGCAATCTCCTTTCTTTGCTAATTATGGGTTCAATTTAACATTTTTGCCAGATTTCTTTTCAGAGTCACCAGTTCCAGCCGTACAAAGTACTATGGACTTTCTCAGACGCAACAATCAACTTTTGCATGACGCAATTACCAAGGCTCAGGCGGACAGCAAAAATGTTTTCGATAAGAAGAGAAGGGGTGACTTGGATCTAAAACCGGACGATCAGGTATGGCTATCTTCAAATAACCTCAGATTACCTTGTCCGTCTAAAAAGCTAGCACATACGTTTTTGGGTCCTTTTCCAGTCAAAAGAAAAATTAATGTAGCCTCTTACGAACTGTTTTTGCCTGACACCCTAAAGATACATCCTGTGTTTCACGTCTCTTTGCTCAAGCCTGCAGTTGCCGATCCTTTTCCCAACAGAGGGTCTAAACCTCCAGAACCCATTCATGTGGACGGATGGGAAGAATACGTGGTAGAAGCCATATTGGACTGTCGGAATCGACAGGGCCAGAATCAGTTCCTAGTCAAATGGAAGGGGTACGGCCCAGAGGATAATTCTTGGGAGCCAGAAGGTAATATACATGCCAAGAGGTTGTTACGTGCTTTTTTCCTTGCTCATCCTGACAAAGAAGCCCGACTGGGCATCCGGAGGCTGCCCCTTGGGGGGGGGGGCAATGTCATGGATCTGCCACTTAAGGGTTAATGGTGCAGACTGATTTCAGTAATTAACAGCAGGCTGCCCTATTTAAACACCTCAGCAGCACAGTGTCTTCGCTGCCTGATCTGCAGTATTGACCAGATCATACCTGAGACCTGTTACCTGTTTATCCTGCTTGAATACCTGTTTGAAACCTGAACCCGGCTTGCCTGACTAACCGAACCTCTCCAATCCAGACCCGGCTCCGTTTGACCATCTGCTTGCTTGACTTCACTGTTGCCAGATCCACCTGCTTGTTTTACCGACTATTCTTCAGCCATCTTCCTGCACGCTCACCTGTTATGACCCGGCTTGTCTGACTCTGCTATATCTGAACTGTTCCCTGCTTGTGCCGCTGTAGTCGCAGATCCCGTGCGGGTCGCTGACCCATCCTCCGCTTCTGTGTTCAGCATCTACTCACCAGAGGTATTCGTCCTTCTGCAACTACCCATCATCACCTCGGCACTCCTACCCCTCTGTGCTCCGAGTCCGCTGTTCCCACATTCAGTGGCTCGTGAACCAGAGTCGTAAGAGAGGCTACCCTGCATCAGACTCTACACACCAGGTACGTTACAGTGTCTTTCATGCTGTTGTGCCTGTTGAGGGACCCTCGTATAAAAAGGCTGAAGGAGAACGACCTGTACTGGGTGGCCATGCTACTAGACCCCCGGTATAAGCAGAAAGTGCCTGAAATGTTACCAAATTACCGGAAGTCGGAAAGGATGCAGCAGTTCCAAAATAAATTAAAAAGTATGCTTTACACAGCATACAAGGGTGATGTCACAGCACAATGGGAATCTAACAGTGGAAGAGGTGAAAGTATTCCTCCTCCTACCATGACCACGCCGGCAAGGACAGGACGCTTTACAGACGTGTTGTTGATGGAGGACATGCAGAGCTTTTTCAGCCCTACGCGTCGCCACAGCCCTTCGGGGTCAACCCTCAGAGAACGACTAAACCGACAGGTAGCAGACTACCTCGCCTTAACTGCAGATATCGACACTCTGAGGAGCGATGAACCCCTTGACTATTGGGTGTGCAGGCTTGACCTCTGGCCTGAGCTATCTCAATTTGCCATAGAACTTCTGGCCTGCCCCGCTTCAAGTGTCCTTTCAGAAAGGACCTTCAGTGCAGCAGGAGGTATTGTCACTGAGAAGAGAAGTCGCCTAGGTCAAAAAATTCTAGATTACCTCACCTTTATTAAGATGAATGAGGCATGGATCCCGAAGGGACTGACAGTGGGCGATACATTTGACTTAAGAAAAAAGAGTTAAGCTGCGCTGCATGTGAAATTCCTAAAATATTAAATTGCTATATAGTAATATGTTTAACCAACCATGCAATGAAGCCAAGGTTAGTCCTTACACAATACCGTTAAGTGCAATACATGAAATAGAAAGTGCAAACAAAATAAATAAATAAGTGAATCAAAAGTCCATATAATCAAAACATCCACAGATGAATATCCAATAAATGTCCCATAGATGTTGCAGGTACACCAAAAGAGTGTTGAAAAAGCAATCACAATCCAGGAAGTAGTGTTAGGAGAAAAAGCACCTCCACCTTTGATATCAAATCTCCTTACCGACTTCCATGGATCTCTATGTTTGAGATCATATGCGCTTGTGGCTCCTTAAGCCGAGCCAGGCTGGTTCTCAGTGCTCCTCTGTAACCTTTCCTGCCCAAATGATATCGCTTGACTGCAATCTCCAGGTCTCCAGGAATTTCACATGCAGCGCAGCTTAACTCTTTTTTCTACATATTTGTGTTTTATCAAACATTATTTTTGCTGCTGCAGCAACTTTATTTTATACTATTTATGTACATCACAGTATTATTATTAGTTTTCACAGACCTGCGCAGTATTTTTCAACATACACATTTGACTAAAGGCCTGATGAGATGAGCTGCCTTGGGCTACAAATGGTCCACACGCTGCTGTATTTTATGTCTGCATGCCAGATGACTTGCGTGACTTATCCGCCACCAACTAGGGTTCAAGCCTCAATGTTTTAGTGCACTTTCTGCCTGCAACAATACCTAATTTTTCAGACATGTGTACATGCCTAATTTTTCTGGCCTCTGGTGCTGCACTGTGGCTGCAAAAACAAAAAAAAGGCACATACATGTGTCAAATTCCCCTTCGTGATCGTTACCTTGTTGTGGTGAAGGGGCTTGCGTATCACAATGAAGCAACCACCTCTATGAGTGTGTTGGCAATGGCAATGTTGGCACACCCCAGATGATAAGGTCGTTGCTTCATTGTGATCAGACAAAAAGCGATCGGCTGGATAATTTTGCATAGAAAAAACATTAATTTTCTTTGTGATCATTAAAGCCTACTAGGCCAACAATGGGCCCACACTGCAGAATCATTGTTTTCTGGGTCACTTAACTGTCACTGAACTATCTCAGCACAACTATAGGCTTTGAAAAACCCCCATCACCTGCAATCTCCAAAACGTTCATTGACGTCAGTGAGGACAAGGAATGGGACATGGCTAGCTTGGTATACAACCTTGTGTAAATGGGGAGTTTGCGGTTGTGCAAATGGACTGTTTGCAGGTGTTTGCGGTGCGTTAAATGGGGAGTTTAATCTGTCAGAGTTTGGTCTGTCACTGTGAACCCTAACCCTATTACAGACAGGGTTAGGGTTACAGTTAGGGTTAGGGTTACAGATAGGGTTAGGGTTACAGATAGGGTTACAGACTGTAACCCTATCTGTAACCCTAACCCTATCTGTTACCCTAACCCTAACCCTATCTGTAACCCTAACCCTACCCTAACCCTATCTGTTATTCTAACCCTAACCCTATCTCTAACCCTATCTGTTACCCTAACCCTAACCCTATCTCTAACCCTAACCGTAACCCTAACCCTAACCCTAAGCCTTACACTACCTGATCGATATAACATCATACTTGATGTTTTAGAGCACGTTATTCCAAACAATTTATGAATGTTAGGTGATTTATGCCCTTTATGGATTAAAAACAGACTTTGCGACAACTACGTAATTTTCCATGGGAGTTTTGCCATGGATCCCCCTCCGGCATGCCACAGTCCAGGTGTTAGTCCCCTTGAAACAACTTTCCATCATTATTGTGGCCGTAAAGAGTCCCTGTGCGTTTTAAAATTCGCCTGCCCATTGAAGTCTATGGCGGTTCGCCCGGTTCGCGCATTCGCGAACATGTGCGCAAGTTCGCATTCGCCGTTCACGAACGTGAAATTTTAGGTTCGCGACATCACTAGTGGCTAACACCCCTTAATTTGACGGTTGGGAAATTGGTGTGCGACAACAGTGCCAATCTGCTGAGCGCGCTAAAACAGGGCAAAATTACACACGTGCCATGCATGGCACACATCCTGAACTTGGTCGTGCAGTTATTCGTTGCCAAATACCCTGGGCTCCAGGACATCTTGCGGCAGGCCAAGAAAATCTCGGCCCACATGGCTCACTTTGATGACATTCAGCGGCGACACAACCTGCCCATCAGACGTCTTATTTGTGACTTCCCGACGCGATGGAACTCAACATTGTATATGCTTGATAGGCTGCTCCAGCAGAAATGTGCAGTTAACAACTACCTGTACGAACTCTGTGGCAGGACAGGTTCTGGGGAGCTTGTTTTTTTTTCACAGCGCCAGTGGCTGCTAATGCGTGACTCATGCAGACTTCTGCGGCCATTTGATGAGATCACCAAACTGGTCAGTCACAGCCAGGGCGCCATCAGTGACATCGTACCTTACGCCTTCTTTCTGGATCGTGCATTGCGTTGTGTCATTGATCAAACCGTCGAGGAGCAGGAGCAGGAAGATGAGGAAGTCGCAATGCTGGATGAATTTCCAGGGGGAGCTACTCCACCTGATATAAGTCAACAACGGGAGTCTGAAGAGGAGTCGGAGGATGGTGCCCGGGGCGGAGGAGGAGGAGGAGCAAGAAGAGCATGCTTTAAACCTTTCTGGGATCCCTGGTGTTGTCCGTGGATGGGGGAAGGAGAACGAGGATGACATTATCCTTGATGATGAGCAAGATCCAGGCTGGTATAGCGCTTCCAGTTTAGTGCAAATGGGGGCCTTCATGCTCCATTTGAAAATGTAATGTAATCAACGGTCCTGGACATTCTGTTACTGCTCTCTTCACTACCATCACCCCTAGACACAGTATAGAGGTAACTTAAACACGCCGATCCCAAATGTAATCAGCGGCTCCTCCGGGGGTAGAGCTACACGTGGGGGCTCGTCCGGGATTCGGCTGTTACCTCTGGCAACGGAAATCGTGAGTAGAAGATTTATTGAGAGCAAAGAGTGTCGTGTGTTGAACTGTCTGGCAACGAGGGAGTTAACCTCAAGCAGCTAAAGCCTGGGCGTACGTGCGGCAGAGCACCCGCCTGCAATGTGTCCAGACAAGTTCTTCAAGTTGGAGGAGTCACCCACCCCTTCCTGAGATGTATAGCAGAGTCTTCGCACCAATTCAGCAGACCAACGCCCACCAGCGAGAGAAAGAGAGACCACGTGCGTGATGTCTGTTTCCAGGGGACCGCGTGCTCTTTCCCAGCGATTGAGACCCCCTGCTTCTTCACCGGGAGTCTCCAGCATGCTTTCCTCGCCTGGAGTGCCTGTGACTGACACGGGCATTCGAATGTCCACTGAGGGACAGTTTGTCCTCTTTGTCAAGCAGAGGATCGGAGACTTTGGTCCTGTCCTGCCCTCTTTGTGAGGAGCTATCGGTACGGATCCTGCCGTTCTCCCGGTGCCATAAATGCCGGGCCTACTTGTTTGCTGTGAAGCCACCCGCCAAAGCTCCTTGGGAGTACCGGGTGAACTACCTGACCGGAGTCGTCACCATGGAGGAAGGGGCCATATGGCCGGAGCCCTCCCCGTCGGGGGAAATTGTGGAACCGGAGGCTCAAAATCCAGAGGTCATCTCGGTATCGTCAACCCTCACCCTACGAATGGCTACCTCGCCATCTTGCTCACCGGAGGTAAGCCCCATGACTGAACCAGACCAGGGTGACGACCCAACAGATGTGACCAGCACACAGGCCGAAACCACATCGGAGACCATCACCTCTACAGCGGTCTCTGTGTGGCGTGCCTCTGTAGGAGTAGGCCCGGCTCAAACCTCCCGCAGCTGCAGTCGAGGCCTACCTGCCCGCCACTACTGGCCGGATTGGCCCAGAGACCCTACAGCCAACCTTGCGGCTATCTACCTGCGGAGGAGCTAAACTCCTCCGATTTTGATTCTTTATCCGAGGATGACGACACTCTGGAAAGTTTATTTGAGCCATTGCGTAGGTCCCAAATATCGTCTATGGACGTCCCGCAGCTAACCTGGGGAGACGGTGAGTCTGTTCCTGTTCCTTCTCTCACCGCCCCCATGCCCCTTGCCGTGCCCGCTCTAAAAAGGGAACCGGACGCTATAGTGCTCCCGGGACGCGGAGACCCACGCACATTGCCTAATTTGGCCAGGCTGCAGCTCCTGGTAATACAGAAGGTTGCTGCCAGTCATGGGGATGGGTACCCCTACGTGCCGTCTTCCCTCTTGTACCAAATAGACCAAGAGCGGGAGGCATGGTGCCACAAAGCCATTTGGGCACATCTAAAGGTACCCCGCATTATCAAGGGTGCAGACTTGAACTTGGCTTATTTGAACCCCCAGTTTGAACGCTGTCACCAAGAGTGGAGCTGGAGCCGGCACATCTATAGTGACCGGGTTGTTCTTAAGTCTCCTGGAAGAGAAGACCAGGTATTTTCGGTCACCTCTATGACGGTAGATGGTGACATTGTCATTTTGCCAGACCCGCGCTTCTATAACCATCTAAAGACCTTAGGTGTTTTTCAGATTTGGTGTTTGCAAGACTAAAACAGTTTTTTCTGCTAGAAAATTACTTAAAACCCCCAAACATTATATATATTTTTTTCTAACACCCTAGAGAATAAAATGGCGGTCATCGCAATACTTTTTGTCACACCGTATTTGCGCAGCAGTCTTACAAGTGCACTTTTTTTGGAAAAAATTCACTTTTTTGAATTAAAAAATAAGACAACAATAAATTTGGCCCAATTTTTTTATATATTGTGAAAGATAATGTTACGCCGAGTAAAATGATACCCAACATGTCACGCTTTAAAATTGCGCCCGCTCGTGGCATGGCGTCAAACTTTTACCCTTAAAAATCTAGATAGGCGACGTTTAAAAAATTCTATAAGTTGCATTTTTTGAGCTACAGAGTAGCTCTAGGGCTATAATTATTGCTCTCGCTCTAACGATCGCGGCGATACCTCACTTGTGTGGTTTGAATACCGTTTTCATATGGCGGCGCTACTCGCGTATGCGTTTGCTTATGCGCGCGAGCTCGTCGGGACGGGGCGCTTTAAAAAAAAAAATTTTTGTTTTCTTATTTAATTTTATTGATTTTATTATTTTTTACACTAAAATATAAAAAAAAAAAAAATGATCACTTTTATTCCTATTACAAGGAATGTAAACATCCCTTGTAATAGAAAAAAGCATGACAGGTCCTCTTAAATATGAGATCTGGGGTCAAAAAGACCTCAGATCTCATATTTAGGCTTAAATGCAAAAAAAAAAAAAAAAGGAAAATTTGTCATTTAAAAAAATGACAAAAAAAAAATTGTCTCTTTAAGAGGCTGGGCGGGACTGACGTTTTGACGTCACTTCCGCCCAGCAGAGCTATGAGGACGGGTGGGGGCCATCTTGGCCTCACTCAAGTCCTCACTCTCCAGGCGGCAGCATCGGCTCTCCTCCGCCGCTACCGACGGCTCCGGTAAGCGGCGGAGGGCGCGGAAAAGCGGCGGGAGGGGGGGGCCTCTCCCGCCACCGATAACGACGATCTCGCGGCGAATCCGCCACGGAGACCGCCGTTATCGTTTACACGGCCGCCCGCTGAAAACATGGATATCTCAGTTGTGGCAGCAGCTGCTGCCGTTACTGAGATATCCATGTTTAAAAAGAGGACGTACATTTACAATACGTGGGTCGGGAAGTAGATAAGTAAGCTGAATGCCCGTTTTATTTGGCCTATTCCTTTTGAAGAAGTACTGGACAAGGGTTCTCGCCCCCACTCAAGTTTGTGTTTTTGTTTTTCCCTTTTCCCCCCTGCCTCTCCGTATCCACATTACAGCTCATGTGAAGAACTTTGGGGGGTGGGTTCAGCCAGTTAGAGTGGGGCCTTGCCAACTTCTCAACAGCATTAAAAGAGGACTCAGCAAAGGGAATGTTTTATTCTTTATTTCCCTCTTGCTGCTACAGCTTTTACACTGAATTTGAACTGCCGTGTGATACCAGCACACTGACCGCTAGGGGCAGTGTTCTGCAATGTTTCTTGCAGGGCTGAAATGTATATATTGGGCTAGATTCAGAAAGCCCGCCGTAAGTTTGTGCGGGCATAGCGTATTTGAGATACGCTACGCCGCCGTAACTTAGTGAGGCTGGGGCTGGATTCACAAAGATGTGTATGTGATAATGTTGTGTAATGTCATAGTTCTTGCTATCGTGTTTACGGACACTAGTATTTGTAAATTTAAAATTATGCAAATGTTTTCTCCTTTTCCTACTTTCCTTTACTGTTAGCAGATATCAGGCTGGCATTCAGAGTGGGGGGAGTGTGTAGCACCTGTGTACTTTCGTACAGGTGCTATGCTTAAATTTAGTGGGAGAATGAGAGAGTTATGTTGCTCTCATTCTTTGAATGAATGAATGAATGAATGACTTGTATAGCGCAACTCATGCAAACTGAATCGCCTCTGGGCGCTTTTTCCAGCCAGAGTCTGCTTGGCTGGTGCGGTCATCCCCGTAGGATCGTGACACGCTTGGGACACACAGTCATACACACAGATATACATATATTTACTGGGCCAATTTGGACAAGATCCAATTTACTTACCAGCATGTCTTTGGAGTGTGGGAGGAAACCGGAGTACCCGGAGAAAACCCACGCATGCACAGGGAGAACATGCAAACTCCAGGCAGATGGTGTAGTGGTCGGGATCCGAACCAGTGACCCTTTTTGCTGCTAGGCGAAAGTGCTACTCACTGCACCAATGTGTGATTTTGTTAAATTTGGCTGTTGCCAAATCTGGATTATCCTGTGGGTCAGTCTGTGCCCCAGAGATGCGGCAGGTGTTCTGGGTTCTTTGCGGGTTCCTGGTTCCAGGTGCGGCACCCACCTTTAGGGTGTACGCACATCACGGGCCCCACCACTTTGGCCTACCAGGCCAGGGTCGCATGCTACGCTGAGTTCCTGTCTCTGGGCTCTCATAGCCCGGAGCAACGTATGCTGCAAAGGGGCCCCAGTGACCTACTGGGTCCCCACCTCTATTGAGAAGATCCCAAGCTGGGTGCTGTTCGGTGGGGGATCGGTCTGAGGAGAACCCAGAGGCAGGTGATCCAACAGGGCTGTAACGAACCATCGGGGTTCTGGGTGACCGGACACTGACAGGTTACCTTTAAACTGTCAGTCGGTGACCTCAAAAGATATACTGGGAGGATTTGCTCTATTGTTCACAATTTCAGCACTAGGCCTGTGGCAGTGGTCTCATCTAACATCCTAATTTAATCAGAGCCAAGTCGGTGGCAGAGACTTGTTCCTCCCAGAAGCTTTAAGTGGCGCTCTGGCTGCCAGGCCTGTGAGAGAGGTCTGTCCAGGGGCACTTTACCCACCCCGGCTGGAGTGGCGACATGGACGAATACTAATTGCAGAGGGCAGGACTGCCTTTACTATCCATAGCCTGATACTGTGAAGTTGCTCTTCCTTCACCAATCTATCCTGTCTACCTCAAGTTACATGTTGGTCGTGTTTGAACGGGAAAATAAAGCATTTGAAAACGTAATCAACGGTCCTGGACATTGTTACTGCTCTCTTCACTACCATCACCCCTAGACACAGTATAGAGGTAACTTAAACACGCCGATCCCAAATCTAATCCGCGGCTCCTCCGGGGGTAGCGCTACATTATTTGATTGGACATGCACGAAAATTTTCCTCGTACGATACCAGATCGTACGATTTTCGTTTGGTCAGTACAGTTGTCGTCCGAAAATACAACACAAATACATTACAACACATTTTTTTTTCTGTCTTACGAGAATTTTCGTGTCTTTAGCAACCTATTCAATTTCTACTTGCGACTAGTAAACGGAAAAAGTCAAACGATCTGCCGTCCGATTTTCGGATCGTGTGTACGTGGCATAAGTCACTAATGATATGAGATCATTCTTTCAGCCTACCCATCGACAGCTGTCCTCCGGATCCAGCATCAGGGAACGCCTAGACCAACAGGTGTCCGACTACATCGGGTTAACAGCCGATGTGGACGCACTGAGAAGTTATGAACCCCTGGACTACTGGGTGGGCAGGCTTGACCTCTGGCCAGAGCTTGCACAATTTGCAATGGAACTGTTGGCTTGCCCCTCATCCAGTGTCCTGTCCAAAAGGACGTTCAGCGCAGCAGGGGGGGTCATGACCGATAAGCGCACTCGCCTAGCTCACAACCGTGTTGACTACCTCACATTTATAAAAATGAATGAAGCATGGATCTCGGAGGAATTCAGCACATGTGACCAGTAGACCATGTTTCATTTAAATTCTGGTGAATGCCTGTGGGCAATTTTTTTGGGCCTGTACTGGCCGATACTTTTTTCTGTATCCGGTGAATGCCTAATGTACCACCAGCCACAGAATATAAGGTTGTTTGCTGTCAGGTGAACACCTGTGACCATGGGCTAATTTTGGGGCCTGTAATGGCCGACACTTACTTCTGTATCCGTTGAATGCCTAATGTACCACCAGCCACAGAATACAAAGTTGTTTGCTGTTAGGTGAACGCCTGTGGCCGTGGGCTAATACTATATGTACTCTCAAAGGACCTGAGCTATATTGCCTCTCATATGCAATTAATACTTGTTACTACTAATACTATGTGTACTCTCAAAGTACCTGAGCTATATTGCCTCTCATATGCAATTAATAATTGTTACTACAAATACTATATGTACTCTCAAAGTACCTGAGCTATATTGCCTCTCATATATTTCTATTAGTTGCCAGTACAACTTGTGAATTATACGTGTATCCTCAAAGTACCTGAGCTACACTATCTCTGGTATGCCATTAATACTTGTTACTACAAATACAATTTACTACGTGCTTGACAGAAGTATAAAATACTTATAGGCCTCGTCCTAATTGTTGAACAATCCATCAGATCAGATTCCATCAGATATCCGATCGAGTGTACAGGGCATTACATTTCTTGTTGCATTCTTTATAAAGTCTGAATGCTGATGACGGTCCCTCAACCTTGTATTTTTTTGAAGGCCTTCTCTTTTGCTTTTATATGCATTTTTTCATTGGAGTTAAGTCATCTAGGACCTTTGTTCGCTCTTTTAAATTTCTTACCCAATGGCATACATTGGCTAATGCCCTTATTTAACCACTTGGCCACGCAAGCCGTCAAATGACGGCTTGCGGAAGACTCCATTGTTCTGACAGGACGTCATATGACCTGAGCTACACTATCTCTGGTATGCCAATAATACATGTTACTATAAATTCAATTTACTACGTGCTTGACAGAAGTATAAAATACTTATAGGCCTCGTCCTAATTGTTGAACATGTTCGCTCTAACTTTTCTATGCTTGGGGTTGATGCTATTTCATAGCATCTCTCCTAGTGTCCTAAATACATAATGTAATGCGTCCATGCTTAGTAGCTCAACGCCATTCTTTATGTGACACAGAGATGATGTATAGGTCCCCCAAACTCCTGTTGCGAGGAGTGATGCCTGGGGGCTAATACTGAGTTGTCGCATAGAGAATCTCATTGAATTCCTTGCTAAGCGCAGTTGTGGTTCACTCCGTTAACCAGTGCTGTTACAATGCCTAATGTACCACCAGCCACAGAATACAAGGTTGTTTGCTGTCAGGTGGGCTAATTGGGCTAATGGGCGACACTTACTTCTGTATCCGGTGAATAGCTTAACCACTTACCCCCCGGACCATATTGCTGCCCAAAGACCAGAGTACTTTTTGCGATTCGGGACTCTGTCGCTTTAACAGACAATTGCGCGGTCGTGCGACGTGGCTCCCAAACAAAATTGGCGTCCTTTTTTTCCCACAAATAGAGCTTTCTTTTGGTGGTATTTGATCACCTCTGCGGTTTTTAGTTTTTGCGCTATAAACAAAAATAGAGCGACGATTTTGAAAAAA
Organism: Rana temporaria; assembly: GCF_905171775.1. NCBI lineage: Eukaryota > Metazoa > Chordata > Amphibia > Anura > Ranidae > Rana > Rana temporaria. The sequence continues at coordinate 49,602,417 of NC_053498.1, forward strand.
ATGAATATTTTTTACATTTTGCTGTAATAAATATCCCCCAAAAATATATAAAAAAAACATTTTTTTTCCTCAGTTTAGGCCGATACGTTTTCTTCTACATATTTTTCGTAAAAAAAAATCGCAATAAGCGTTTATTGATTGGTTTGCGCAAAAGTTATAGCGTTTACAAAATAGGGGGTAGTTTTATGTCATTTTTATTATATTTTTTTTACTAGTAATGGCGGCGATCAGCATTTTTTTTTCCGGTACTGCGACATTATGGCGAACACTTCGGACACTTTTGACACATTTTTGGGACCATTGGCATTTTTATAGCGATCAGTGCTATAAAAATGCATTGGATTACTATAAAAATGCCACTGGCAGTGAAGGGGTTAACACTAGGGGGCGGGGAAGGGGTTAAGTATGCCTGGGTGTGTTCTTACTGTAGGGGGGGGGGGGTGGCCTCACTAGGGGAAACACTGATCCACGGTTCATACATTGTATGAACCGAAGATCAGCATTTCCCCCGCTGACAGGAACGAGAGCTGTGTGCTTACAGACACAGCTCCCGTTCCCCGCTCTGTACCGAGCGATCGCGTGTGCCCGGCGGCGATCGCGCCCGCCAGGCACACGCACGGGAGTCGGGGGCGAGCGGGGGGCCCCTAGTGGCGGCTGGGAGAGAGGACGTCATATTACGTGCTCTCGCCCAGCAGAGCCACCTTGTGGACGTATTTCGACGGTGCGCCGTCGGCAAGTGGTTAATGTACCTCCAGCCACAGAATACAAAGTTGTTTGCTGTCAGGTGAACGCCTGTCGGCTAATTTTTGGGGCTTGTAATGGCCGGCACTTACTCATGTATCCGGTTTTTCACTTAATACTTCTGGTAGGTCAGTGTCCATGTTGTGGGACTATTTGTGCACAGCTAGTAAGTATTTTGTGGCTGAAAATATGACCTGAAGGTTTTTAATATTCGCCTGCCATTAAAGTCAATGGGGCCCGCCACGAACTTGCGGTTCGCAGACATTTGCGAAAGTTTGCAGTCAGCGTTCCCGAACTGTCCCATCGGATGTTCGTCCATCACTACTAATGAAACCGTTCTCATTACTAAACTTTTGTATATAGACCCGTATCATCCCCTCCAAGAGTTTGCACACTATTGGATGTTAGGCTAACTGGTCTTTAACCACTTGAGATCCGCGCTATAGACGAAATACGTCCGCAGCGCGGCTCTCAAGTGCCAAGTGGCCGTTTAAACACGGCCTTTTATGTGCATTACCCGCGCGCGCCACTGGGTGGCGCGCGGCGGGTAAAAACTGTCCCGGCGCATCGCCGAAGACCCGATGCGTGTACCTGGCGGCCGCGATGTCCGCCGGGTACACGCGATCGTCGGTGACACGGCAGGTGACAGCAGGGACGTGGAGCTCTGTGTGTAAACACAGAGCTCCACGTCCTGTCAGGGAGAGAGGAGACCGATCTGTGTCTCTTGTACATAGAGACACAGATCGGTCACCTCCCCCAGTCACCCCCCTCCCCCCACACAGTTATAACACACCCAGGCTACACAGTTAACCCCTTCCTCACCCCCTAGTGTTAACCCCTTCACTGCCAGTCACATTTATACAGTAATTCGTGCATTTTTATAGCACTGATCGCTGTATAAATGTGAATGGCGCCAAATTTGTGTCAAAAGTGTCCGATACGTCCGCCGCAATATCCCAGTCCCAATAAAAATCGCAGATCGCCGCCATTACTAGTAAAAAAAAAAATAATAAAAAAAATCATAATTCTGTTCCCCATTTTGTAGGCGCTATAACTTTTGCGCAAACCAGTCGCTTATTTTTTTTTTTTTTTTTTTACAAAAATACGTCGAAAAATACGTATCGGCCTTAACTGAGAAAAAAAATAGTTTTTTAAAAAAAAAATTGGGATATTTATTATAGCAACAAGTAAAACAAATATATATTTTTTTTAAATTGTTGCTCTTTTTTTGTTTATAGCGCAAAAAATAAAAACCGCAGAGGTGATCAAATACCACCAAAAGAAAGCTCTATTTGTGGGGAAAAAAGGACACCAATTTTGTTTGGGAGCCACGTCGCACGACCGCGCAATTGTCAGTTAAAGCGACGCAGTGCCGGACGCTGAGATTTCGCCTGGGAACGAAGGGGGTTTATGTGCCCAGTAAGCAAGTGGTTAATTCCCAGGGATATAATTTGGGCCCTTTTTAAATATGGGTGCTACATTAGCTTTTCTCCAATTAGCTGGTACTTTTCCAGTCAGTAGACTGTCAGTATAAATTAGGAACAATGGTCTGGCAATTACTTGACTGAGTTCCCTAAGTACTCTCGGGTGCAAGCCATCTGGTCCCGGTGGTTTATTAATGTTAAGTTTCCCAAGTCTAATTTAAATTCTGTCCTCTGTTAACCATGGAGGTGCTTCCTGTGATGTGTCATGAGGATAAACACTGCAGTTTTGGTTACTGAAGCCCCCCGATTCCCTTGTGAAGACTGAGGAGAAGAATAAATTCAATACCTTCGCCATCTCCCCATCCTTTGTAACCAGATGTCCTTCCTCATTCTTTATGGGGCCAATATGGTCTGTTCTCACTTTTTTACTGTTTACGTACTTGAAGAATTTCTTGGGATTTTTTTTCCTCTCCTCCGCTATGTGTCTTTCATGTTCTATCATAGCCGCCCTAAGTGAACTCTAAAGCCCTGTACACACGATCGGTTTGTCTGATGAAAACAGACCGATGGACCATTTCATCGGACAAACTGATTGTGTGTGGGCCCCATCGGTTTGTTTTCCATCAGGGAAAAAAAAATAGAACATGTTTTAAAATTTTCCTATGGCTAAAAAACCGATAGAAAAAAACGATCGTCTGTGTGGAACTCCACGCATGCTCAGAATCAAGTCGACGCATGCTTGGAAGCATTGAACTTCATTTTTCTCAGCATGTCATAGTGTTTTTCATCACCGCGTTGGACGCGGTCGGATTTTTGACTGATGGTGTGTAGGCAAGACTGATGAAAGTCAGCTTGAGCGGATATCCGATGAAAAAATCCATCGGATTAGATTCCATCAGATATCCGATCGTGTGTACAGGGCATTACATTTCTTGTTGCATTCTTTATAAAGTCTGAATGCTGATGACGGTCCCTCAACCTTGTATTTTTTTAAAGGCCTTCTCTTTTGCTTTTATATGCATTTTTTCATTGGAGTTAAGTCATCTAGGACCTTTGTTCGCTCTTTTAAATTTCTTACCCAATGGCATACATTGGCTAATGCCCTTATTTAACCACTTGGCCACCGCAAGCCGTCAAATGACGGCTTGCGGAAGACTCCATTGTTCTGACAGGACGTCATATGACGTCCTGTCATTTAAATAGGGAATGCGCGCATCCATGTACTGTCGGTGGCGGCATGTCACCGAGACACCACTCATCACCGACAGGGGTGAACAGCGGTTCGGATGCGCTGTTTACCATGTGATCGGCCGTGATGAAGCCACGGCTGTTCACGAATGGTAACACCCCAATGAGCACGGCGCATGTGCGCGATCGCAAGCTCACTGCGCATGCCTGTTGGTGGCAGTGTGTTCCCGGGAACACTGCTCGTCACCGACAATGGTACACAGCCATTGGTCAGGGCTGTGTACCACGTGATCGGCTGTGATCCATTCACAGCCTGATCACAAATAGTAAACAAAGAGCTGTAACTAACTGTTACCAGCTCTTCTCTTCTCACACATCGTTTCCAGTGTGAGGAGAGAAGAGCTAGAAGCAGTGACCATCAGCGGTGTGACTGTGCCCTGTCACCCGTCACCCATCAGTGACCGTACCCTGTCACCCATCACCTGTCACATAAAGAGACTGCCATCAGTGACCATCAGTGGTGTGACCGTGCCCTGTGACCTTCATCCATCAATGACCTGCCCTGTCACCTGTCACCCATCAGTGACCGTACCCTGTCACCCATCACCTGTCACATAAGAGACTGCATCAGTGACCATCAGCGGTGCAACCATCAGCCATCAGTGACCGTGCCCTGTCACCCATCACCCGTCACCCATCAGTGACCATCAGTGGTGCACCCATCACCCATCAGTGATCGTGGCCTGTCGCCCATCATCCATCAGTGACCGTGGCCTGTCACCCATCTGTGACCATCACCCGTCACCGTCCGCGGCCTGTCACCCATCAGTGACCATCGCCTGTCACCCATCAGTGACCATCTCCCGTCACACCATCACCACCCATCAGTGAACGTCACCTGCCACCCATCGCACAACCCATCAGTGAACGTCACCTGCCACCCATCGCACAACCCATCAGTGACCATCACCTGCCACCCATCTGTCACCCATCCCACACAGCTACCTGCCACACAGCCATGTCCAAAAGATTATATACCAGTGAGGAGGCGTTCCAGATCCTCTCAATGACCGATGGGAGAACCAGGGAGGTCTCATCAGATTCCAATTCTGATACCGAATCAAATTCGGAATTTGAACCGATTGAATATAGTAACGATTCGGATGAAGAATGGGTCCCTCCTAAAAGGGCACGGCACTCTGTAAACCAGGCAGCCGCCAGCAACCAGGATTATATTCCCAGGCCCAGTACCAGCCCTGCCACCAGCAATAGGCCCCGGGAACAAAGGCCCAGTACCAGCGCTGCCACCAGCAATAGGCCCCAGGAACAAAGGCCCAGTACCAGCGCTGCCGTCAGCGAAAGGCCCCATGAACAAATGCCCAGGCCCAGTACCAGTGCTGCCACATGACACCTGAGTACCAGCACAAGAAATTCAACTCCCCCAACTACTGGAGTGTCACGTCCCACAGGAGCCAGGGGGACTCGGGATCACCAATTATTCTCCCTTTCACAGCACAGCCAGGTGTGCAGGCCAACACCCAATTTCTCAGAAATTGATTACCTTCATCTCTTTTTGCCCGACACTTTTCTGCAGTTCATTGTCGACCAGACAAATTTGTATGCCCAGCAGTATATTGCCAACAACCCCCAATCATCTTATGCTTGTCCATTTGAGTGGAGAGATCTAAATTTGGAGGAGTTCAAATTCTTTATTGGCCTCACCATAAACATGGGGCTTAAAAAAAAAAATCAAGGACATGCCTATTGGTCCACCAAACCCATCTACCACATTCCCATTTATTCTGCCAGGTCCCGATATGAGATGATAATGAGATTCTTTAATTTTAATGACAACACCCAGTGTCTTCCCCGTAATCATCCAGATTCCGATAAGCTGTATAAGATTCGCCCACTGATAAATTTCCTTTACAATCGATTTGAAGAACTCTATGTCCCCGAGAAGAATATATGTGTGGATGAGTGCCTGGTACCCTTTTCAGGCCGGCTAGGAATAAAACAATATATTCCTAGTAAAAAGGCCAAATATGGAGTAAAATTTTACAAGCTCTGTGAGAGAGTCACGGGATATCTTTATGCATTCCGCATATATGAAGGAAGAGATTCCCAGCTCCAGCCCCCTGAGTGCCTGGCCTACATGGGCACAGCTGGAAAAATTGTATGGGACCTGGCTTACCCACTCTTGAAAAAAGGATATCATCTATACCTTGATAACTTTTATACCAGCCTGCCCCTTTTCCGACACTTATATATCAAAAAAACCCTGGCCTGCGGAACTTCCAGAAAATATAGGAAGGGCCTCCCACAATCTATAGTCCACAAAAAGCTGCGAAGGGGGGAAAGAGCAACACTGAGGTGCAACTAAGTGCTGGCCTTGAGGTGGAAGGATAACAGAGACGTGCACATGATGTCCACCATTCACAACGACGTTGTAGTTCAGCGAAGACGAGGTGCCATTGAAAAGCCGACATGTGTCCAAGATTACAATCTGTACATGGGGGGGTAGATTTCAATGACCAAATAATGCAGCCCTATTTGTCAATAAGGAGGTCCCGATTCTGGCATAAGAAGGTAGCAATTTATCTCATCCATTTGGCCATTTATAATTCCTACGTAGTCTACTCAAGTCCACAGAAAGACCCGCCCCCTTCCTACAATTCTCAGAAGAAATAGTCACGTCCCTCATATATCCACAAAGACCCCCCCCCCAGAAAACCTTCGCTCTGATGCCGTTAGCCGACTTCATGAACGCCACTTCCCGTACAACATCCCACCATCTGAAGGAGGCTGAAGACGGCCAAAGAAATGTCGTGTGTGCGGCAAAGGAGGATGTCGAAATGATACCAGCTACCATTGTCCCTGGTGTCCCTCCCAACCTGGCCTTTGCATTGGTGAATGCTTCAAATTTTATCATGCATCTCTAAAATATTAGCCCATATTTTTAACCATTTCCCCCATCTGACCATTTTCATGCTACTGCCTTCCACATGAACTGACCCTGGCCTGCTTTTGGACTATGCCTCTGCCTACTGTTTGGACTGCTTCCATGTAAATTGACCCTGGCCAGTTTTGTGACTATGCTTCTGCCTACCGCTTGGACTGCTTCCACGTAAACTGACCCTGGCCTGTTTTATGGACTATGCATTTGCCTACCGCTTGGACTGATCTGTTGCCCTGCTATTGTAGTTCAAAAGGGTCTCGCATATGTGAGGGGCTCCAGAATAGTTTTTCCGGATGGAGAAAACATTTTTTTTTGTTTTCTCCGGGTTTCGTAATTTCCGGATTAGGGTCTGGAGTCCGGAGGCTTCATAAAGGTTTGGGTGGGTCGAAGCCTCTACCCCTGTGCCCCTGTGCACAGGTCTTACCCGATTGCGGCCCTCAGCCTGCTGCTGACTTACTGCCATCATGCCTGCCATCATCTTTGCCTGCCCCATGAACGGGCTGCCACCTGGACAATGCAAATAATTAGCTGTAGCAAGAGGCAGTATGTTTATGAAGGGCTGGAGAGCGGTACAATAATGAGTGTTTGCAGGTAACAGTGTACCAGTGTCATGGTCTTACCTCTTGCTGGCTTCTTTCATCTGACATGTGCTGGCGGCCATGTTGGTTTCTGGGCTTCTTATAACTTACCACACCCTGCGGCTCCTCCTTCCCACTGGGAGGAGCTGGATGCCTTGCATATATATAGGAGGTCTGTTGCTTCAGTTCCTTGCTTGGTCCTCTTGTATTCACATGCTCCTGAGATTGTGCTGCTGCTTTTGGTTACCGACCCGGCTTCCACGGACTACCCTTCTGGCTCCTGATTCCTGGCTTCGTTCGGACTACCCTTCTGGTTCCTGATCCCTGGCTTCGTTCGGACTATCCTTCTGGCTCCTGATCCCTGGCTCCGGTGGAAGACTCTGCACTGTTTGATCATCCGTTTGGACTTTTACCTTGCTGTTTGGTTTTCAATAAAGCCTTCCTATTTCATTTATCTATTGTTGTACGTCTGATTCATGCTTCCGTGACATTAGGACCAAGCCATGAATTCTGACGGTACAGGGCCACCTTCGCTACCCATGCTGGTTGCCAGACTTGATCAGCAGGATCACCTGCTGGGTCAGTTCGCTCAGGCGTTGCAAACCCTGCTTGCAAGCATGGCTCATCTCGCTCCCATTGCCGATAGGCCGGTTGTCGCTCCTGGGTCCGCTCCTACTGCCGCTCCGGTTGTTGCGCCAGAGTCTACCCCGACACCTGTTGCGCCTGCGGTGTCTCGGGGTATGACCGGTTCTGCCCCCCTTCCGCAGCGCTTTGGGGGAGAGCCAACTCAGTGCCGAGGTTTCCTTAACCAAGTGGGCATTTATTTCGAGTTGCTGCCACATGCCTTTCCTACTGAGAGATCTAAGGTGGGCTTCTTGATCTCGCTGCTCTCGGACAAGGCCTTGGCCTGGGCCAGCCCTTTATGGGAGAACAACAATCCGGTGGTTGCTGAGTTTTCCGGTTTTGTTGCTTCTCTTCGGAAGGTATTCGATGTAGCGGCTCGCTCTGCCTCTGCTGCGAAGCTCCTTATGTCCGTCAGACAGGGTTCACGATCGGTAGCCGAATACGCCATTGAGTTTCATACCCTGGCAGCAGAGGTGGGCTGGAATAATGAGGCTCTGGTCGCTGCTTTCTCCCATGGTCTCTCGGAGGCCTTGAAGGATGAGGTTGCAGCTAAGGACCTACCAGTGGAGCTCGAGGCTCTTATTTCTTTCCTGATATTGATTGACACCAGACTCAGGGAGAGACCTTCCTTTAAGGAGAGCCTGCGGAGGTCTCCTAACAGATTGGCACCTACGTTTGCTGTCCCACCCGTGCCTCCCTCTCCTCCCACGCCTCCTGGAGTTGACATGTCTGGGGATGAACCCATGCAGCTGGGGTTTGCTCGCCTGTCCGAGGGGGAGAGGGCACTCCGGAGACGCGAGGGCCGATGCATGTACTGTGGTCTCGGTGGGCATTTTCGGTTGGCATGTCCGAACCGTCCGGGAAACGCTCGCACCTGAGATCCTGTCGGGGGCAGATCTTGGGTGGAGTCTCTTCCTCCCCGGTTTCCCGTGCTGATAAACCACTGATCACCGTTGTTCTCTCCTGGGTCGGGGGCTCGGTGACGACCCAGGCGTTGGTGGACTCTGGTGCTGGTGGATTTTTCATTGATAGTAAGTTCGCTGCCGCCAACTCCATTCCTCTGCAGGCTCGAGTTTCCCCGCTGGTTCTCGAGGCGATAGACGGCAGACCCCTCCAGCCGTCACAAGTGACTCATGAGACCCTTCCAGTGGGGATAGCCATTGGGGCCATTCACAGGGAGTCGGCCTGCCTTCAGGTCATTTCGTCTCCACACTACTCGGTGGTCTTGGGGTACCCCTGGCTCCAGAAGCATAATCCGACTTTCGATTGGAGATCGGCCGAGATCCTCTCGTGGTCACCACAATGTGGGGCTAGTTGCATCCATGGGCCTGTCAAGTTGTTGTGTACTTCCTCGGACTCTGTGTTGCCTCCTGAATACGAGGGGTACCGGGATGTATTCGATAAGGTGCGCGCTGTTGCCCTGCCTCCGCACCGCCCATACGATTGTGCCATAGAGTTACAACCTGGTGCCGTTCCTCCTCGTGGCAGGGTCTATCCACTGTCGGTTGCGGAGAATGAGGCCATGGAGGAGTACGTGAAGGAGGCGCTTTCCCGTGGTCACATTCGCAAATCCTCGTCCCCGGCAGGGGCTGGATTTTTCTTTGTGAAAAAGAAGGGCGGAGAGTTGAGGCCTTGCATCGACTATGGAGGCCTTAATCGCATCACGATCAAGAATGCATACCCGATACCCTTGATTTCCGAGTTGTTTGATCGCCTGAAAGGGGCCACAGTCTTTACTAAACTCGACCTGAGGGCGGCATATAACCTGGTAAGGATCAGGGCTGGTGACGAGTGGAAGACCGCGTTCAACACCAGGACCGGTCATTATGAATCCTTGGTTATGCCCTTTGGGTTGTGCAATGCGCCCGCAGTCTTTCAGGAATTCATCAACGATGTTTTCCGTGACCTGTTGCAGCAGTGTGTGGTGGTCTATTTGGATGACATCTTGGTATATTCTGAATCCATGGAGGCCCACATTCTGGATGTCAAGCGAGTGTTGCAACGGTTACGAGAGAACAAGCTGTTCGGTAAGCTTGAGAAATGCGAATTTCACCGGTCCCAGGTAACCTTCTTAGGTTACATCATTTCCGCTGAGGGGTTCTCCATGGACCCTGAGAAGGTTTCCGCTGTCTTACAGTGGCCCCAGCCCAGTGGTCTTCGTTCCCTGCAGCGCTTTTTGGGCTTCGCCAATTATTATCGGAAGTTCATCAGGGACTTCTCCACGCTGGCCAAGCCTCTCACGGATCTGACCAGGAAGGGCAGTAATTCCCAGGTCTGGCCGCCCGAGGCCATTCAGGCTTTTGAGGCTCTAAAATCTGCCTTTGTGTCGGCTCCAATACTGTCTCATCCCAACCCTGGGTTGCCCTTTGTTCTCGAGGTGGACGCATCTGAGACGGGAGTAGGCGCCCTTCTGTCTCAGCGTCGAACACCAGAGGGTCCTCTGCTTCCCTGTGGGTTTTACTCCCGGAAACTGTCTTCCGCGGAGTGCAACTACCAGATTGGTGACAGAGAGTTGTTGGCCATCGTGCAGGCTCTCAAGGAGTGGAGGCATTTGCTCGAGGGTTCGGTGGTTCCGGTTCTCATCCTGACGGACCACAAGAATCTGACTTACCTTTCTGAGGCCAAGAGATTGACACCATGTCAGGCCAGATGGGCTCTGTTCCTGTCACGTTTTAATTACGTGGTCTCTTACCTACCCGGTTCCAAGAACGTCAGGGCGGATGCCTTATCACGTCAATACTCCGAGCTGTCCAGGGAGGAATCGATACCGACTTCGGTCATACCTCCTAATCAGATCCTGGCCGCCATTCGCACCAGCCTGACCTCTCCCCTTGGAGAGCAGATTTTTGCGGCCCAATCTGGTGCTCCCTCTGGGAGACCCAACGGCAGATGTTTTGTGCCTGAGGAGTTGCGCACTCGGTTGTTGCGAACCTACCATAACTCCAAGACCGCGGGGCATCCTGGAAAGAATCAGCTGTCCTGGGCTGTTTCACGTTTGTTCTGGTGGCCTTCTCTACGTTCTGACATAGCATGCCGCATATGTAGCGGCATGCTCTGTTTGTGCCCAGAGTAAATCCCCTCGGCACCTTCCGTTGGGCCTTCTGCAACCCATCGCTACCGGGGAGCGCCCATGGTCACACCTTGGGATGGACTTCATTGTGGACCTTCCTGCATCCCAAGGCCATACGGTCATTCTCATGATTGTGGATCGGTTTTCCAAAATGTGCCACTGTGTTCCTCTCAAGAAATTACCCTCTGCACAAGAGTTGGCCACGGTTTTCGCCAGGGAGGTCTTCCGGTTGCACGGTTTGCCCAAGGAGATAGTGTCGGATCGGGGGAGTCAGTTTGTGTCCAGGTTCTGGCACGCCTTTTGCTCCCAGTTGGGGATTCATCTCTCCTTCTCCTCGGCCTACCACCCTCAGTCCAATGGGGCCGCAGAACGATCCAATCAGGCCCTGGAGCAATTCCTTCGTTGCTATGTCTCCGATCATCAAGACAATTGGGTTGATCTTCTGCCTTGGGCTGAGTTTGCCAGGAACACGGCGGTGAACTCTTCCTCTGGGACGTCTCCCTTCATGGCCAATTATGGGTTCCAACCTGCCGTGTTACCGGAGTCATTCTCTCCCCAAGATATTCCGGCTGTGGAGGATCACCTTTCCGCTCTACGTGCTTCTTGGATACAGATCCAGAGGTCCCTTGAGGTCTCTGTGCAGCGCCAGAAACTCCAGGCTGATCGCAGACGGACGCCTGCTCCTTCCTACCAGGTCGGAGACCGTGTATGGTTGTCCACTCGCAACCTCAACCTTCGAGTGCCCACTCCCAAGCTGGCTCCTCGCTTTGTTGGTCCCTTCCGAGTGCTTCGCAGGGTAAACCCGGTTGCCTATGCCCTTGCGCTCCCACCTGGCATGCGGATCTCCAACGTGTTTCACGTTTCCCTGTTGAAACCACTGGTGTGCAATCGCTTCACCTCCTCAGTTCCTCGGCCTCGTCCGGTCCAGGTGGGCGATCATGAGGAGTATGAGGTGAGCGATATCCTGGACTCACGCTTGGTCCGTGGTCGGGTGCAGTTTTTGGTCCACTGGCGTGGTTATGGTCCAGAGGAGCGTTCCTGGGTTCCCTCCGCAGATGTCCATGCTCCTGCCTTGCTCCGAGACTTCCACGTGCGCTTCCCACAGAAACCGTTTTTTTGCGCCGCGGAGGAGGGGCCCTTGAGGGGGAGGTACTGTCATGGTCTTACCTCTTGCTGGCTTCTTTCATATGACGTGTGCTGGCGGCCATGTTGGTTTCTGGGCTTCTTATAACTTACCACACCCTGCGGCTCCTCCTTCCCACTGGGAGGAGCTGGATGCCTTGCATATATATAGGAGGTCTGTTGCTTCAGTTCCTTGCTTGGTCCTCTTGTATTCACATGCTCCTGAGATTGTGCTGCTGCTTTTGGTTACCGACCCGGCTTCCACGGACTACCATTCTGGTTCCTGATCCCTGGCTTCGTTCGGACTACCCTTCTGGCTCCTGATCCCTGGCTTCGTTCGGACTATCCTTCTGGCTCCTGATCCCTGGCTCCGGTGGAAGACTCTGCACTGTTTGATCATCTGTTTGGACTTTTACCTTGCTGTTTGGTTTTCAATAAAGCCTTCCTATTTCATTTATCTATTGTTGTACGTCTGATTCATGCTTCCGTGACAACCAGGACCAATATTATGGCTGTGCTGTCTGTCTCTGCCTGGACAATTTCTATGGACTGTGCTAACAATATCCTCGTGCTGACCATAGGCAGTATTCCTGCCTTCTGTCTGGAGAATTACTATTGCTAAGCACATCCCTGACTGCTGCCTGGACCAGTGCTCTCTTCTGTGGACACTACAAAAAGCACAGGTAATACTTTTTTTTTACCCTTTCCGCAATAGAATTTATTTTAGATTGTAATTCTTGATATGAACCAGGGGCGTTGTTAGGGGTGGGCTGGGGAGGCTGGAGCCCCGAATGGGTCGATGAAAAGCCCCGAGTCTCGGCCATAGAGCATTTAATAAATAGCCAGAGTGCCGCCGAGCAGGGACCATTTTGTTTCCGAGCGCTGCCGAGTGACAGAGAAGGTCCCGCCTTCTGGAGCCTGCAGCGCCTATAATGGACGTCCCACTGATCCAATCCGGGACTGCGGGACGTGTGACGTCCATCATAGGTGCCGCAAGCTTAGAAGGTGGGAATTACAATGCCCCTGGCGTGCAATGCGACATCCCCGCTCGGTTCGGAGTCCCCACGGCTCCTGAGCCTCCTCTCCTCTGGCTGACTGAGCCTCCTCTCCTCTGGCACCACGGCTGCCCACCACGAGTGTGGTCAGGTCAGTGTGGTCCGGTCAGTGTGGTAAGGTCAGTGTAGTCAGGTCAGTGTGGTCAGGTCAGTGTGATCAGGTCAGTGTAGTCAGGTCAGTGTGGTCAGGTCAGGTGGATTTGCCTTTCGTAAATAACCCCCATTATGTCTCATTGATTAAACATTTTGGGTGTTGCTTTCCAAAATGGGGTCATTTTGTGGGCAATTCCATTGTCCTGATGCTCCAGGGCCTTCAAAATTGTAATAGTTGGTTGAAAAATGAGATGTGCAATTTATGCTCGTAGATCGCCTGATGGTGCTACTTCAATGTTGGGCCTTTGTATGTGGCCAGGCTGTGTAAAAGTCCCACACATTTGGTATCCCCATACTCAGGAGGAGTAGCAGAATGTATTTTGGGGTGTAATTTGTTGTATGCATATGCTCTGTGAGAGAAATAACCAGTTAAAATTACAATTTTGTAAAAAAAAAAATACAACTTAAAAACACTTGCCATGCTACTTATTTAATACCTTGGAATGTCTACTTTGTAAAAAGGGGTAATTTGGGGGGTATTTGTACTTTTCTGACTTGTTAGTATCTCAAGAAATTAGATAGGCCGTCAGTACTTCAAGTGTGATCAGATTGAGCAATTTTCATGGATTGGCACCATAGTCTCTTCCAGCACACCGGGAAGAGCAGCACAGCACGGAAGTGTCATCTACACAGATGGAGTCCACAGCCAGCTGGGATCCAGAGTGGTGAGAAGGCATTTGCCTATCCATGTAGTGACTGTACTATTGCTAAGTAGGCATGTGCATTTCGTTTCGTTCCGAATCGAAATTCGGACAAATTTTTCATTATTCGGACATTCGGATGCATACGAATTCCCGAATTGCAATATTAATGAATTTACCGAATCCGAAAGAACGTTTTCGATTCGGAATCAAAAACCCGCGGACGAAATTCGATCGGAATTCGAATTTTTTTTTTTTTTTCGAATTCCGATCGATATTCGTCCGCGGGTTTTCGATTTGGAATTCGAATTATTTTTTTTTCGAATTCCGATCGAATTTCAAAATTATATTCAAAAAGAGACTATTTGTTGTCGAATCTGGTCGAAATACTTTCGAATTCGACCGGATTTTTCGAAATTCGGTCGAAAACGAACGAATTCCGAAAACGGTCGAAATATTTTCGAATTCGACCGGATTTTTAGAAATTCGGTCGAAAACTAACGAGTTCCGAAAACTAATTTAACACATGTAACGAACCTAACCTAACTAAATTAATTAAATAACGAATTAAAACGAAACGAAACGAAATTTTCCCTTTTGCACATGCCTATTGCTAAGTGATTGCCTGTTATACAGAATGCTGAGACCTGTAGTTCCACGGCTGTGGATCTATTGCACCTGAGTATTCTATAGCTGGATCCTGGGGTTTTCTGTTTCCTTTAACCTCATGCTGCAAGGTCAGTACTGTACTGTTCACTCACAGAAGGAATTACAAGTGGGGATAGTTTGCAGCTAAGTAATCAATCTCACCATATTCTACAGTTACTGTTTCCCTTGCTATTTTGGATTACAAATATGTGCACCACCTCACACTGCAGTACAATTAAGCTAGCTGAAGACAAGAAAACTGGAACTGGAGGAAGTTTCAATACTTTATTCTTTCACAAGGCTTTACTGCTATACAATTGTGTATCACTCTGAACTGCACTCTAGGAGCCATTTAGCATCATACAGTTGGAACTTGTACTTTTATTACTGTGTTCACTGTTGTGTATTCTGCGTGCAGTGGTCTGTGTGCTGAGGCCTCAGTGGGGAGGTGCTTCAGTACAGGTGTTAAAGTATTGAGGATCTATTCCACTGTGAACCTGTTTACATATACCCTTATCAGGTTGCTATTGGATACAGCAGTGTGATGTTATTGCTTTAAACAAATATCTCTGCCAATCAATACGTGTGTTATGTATCTGTTATTCACACAATTTATTTGTTATTTTTCACAATTTTTCATCATGAATGAATGAAAAACTTATATAGCGCGGCGCATGCGAACCAAATCGCCTCTGGGCGCTTGTTGTTCCTGTCTCCTTTGATATCAAAAGAGATGAGTTTTGATCTTTCTCCTGAACGCTAAGTGATTTTCCTCCAACCGAATGCTGGTTGGTAAAGCGTTCCATAGTCTGGGACCCTGGACCGCGAATCTTCTTTCTCCTTTGGACTTGTAATTGGCTTTTGGTATTTGGAGCAAATTTTGGTTGGTGGATCGCAGAACGCGATTGGAGTTGTGAGCTTTTATTTTTTCGCATAGATAAATGGGGAGCATTCCCATGGATACATCTATGCATTAGACAGAGTGCTTTGAAAACAATTCTGTCTTTAATTGGCAACCAATGAAGGGCTCTCAGTGAAGGTGAGATTGATTCCCAGGGTTTTTTCCCAGTCACTAGTCTGGTGGCCGTATTTTGAACGACTTGCAGACGAGCGATTTGGTACTTTGGGAGTCCGAGGTAAAGGGCGTTTGCATAATCCAATCTGGAGTTTACAATTGCTCCCACCACGGCCGCTATATCTTCTTTCGGAATGAAAGGAGTGAGTTTGCGTAGTAGGCGCAGCAGATGGTGAGATCCGCTGACTACTGACCCTATTTGTGCGTCCATCGTCATGTAGGAGTCGAAGATGACCCAGAGACTTTTGACTTTGGCGCTAGGGGTGATGATTTTGCCCAAAATGGGCGGAGGTATCCAGGTTGTTGCAGGTTGATTCCTACGTTTGGCGTGAAACAGGAGAAGTTCTGTTTTCGCTCCGTTGAGTTTAAGATAACTCTTTGTCATCCAATTCTCTATCGAAGAGAGGCATGTCTCTAGATTGAGATGGTGATCCTTTTTGTTGCCAATGCGGAAATATAGTTGCGTGTCATCTGCATATGAGTGATAAAGCAGTTTTTGGCTGCTGATGATTTCAAAAAGAGGACGAAGATAGATGTTGAACAGCACTGGCGATAAAGGCGATCCTTGGGGGACTCCGTACGATACCGTGCGTTTCTCAAAGGTGAAAGGTCCCAATTTCACTGTTTGTGATCGGTTTTCCAAAAAAGAGGAGAACCATGGTAAATCACCTTCTGCGACTTTGGCTACGTCAGCTAACCGAGTCAGTAACAGTTTGTGGTCTACAGTTTCGAAAGGCAGCGCTCAGGTCCAGTAGAACCAGGAGACAAGATTCTCCTTCTTCTGCGGCCTCGAGAGCATCGTCCCATATTTTGAGCAATGCTGTTTCCGTACCGTGTCCGGGGCGGAAACCCGATTTGAAATGGGTCAAGTAGGTTATGGGTATCTAGATGCTGTTGCAGCTGTTGTACCACTACTTTATCCATTACCTTGGAGAGGACGTTCAGGCCTGTTATGGGACGGCGATGAAGTGGGTCCTTGGGGTCCAGGGTGGGTTTCTTCAAGATGGGCTGAATTATGCCCTCCTTCAACTGGGAGGGCACTATACCTTCCTTGAAGGACTGATTTATAAGCTGCGTGATAGGAGGTGCCAAGATGTCGGTGCATTCCTTCAGCAGTTTGGTGGGAATGATATCATTTGGCGCTGTGCTGTTTCGCAAAGTACCGATGATATTTTTAGTGGCATCGATGGAGATCGGTTCTAGAGTGAACTTTCCTAATTGTGGTGAATTTCTGTGGGTATTATGTGAATGATTGCAGGGGGGGTTGAGGGGGGTATTGTTTTGTTGAATGCTTTCCCGGATTCCCTCAATTTTATTAAAGGGGAGTTCCAGCCATTTGTATGTTTATTAAAAGTCAGCAGCAACAAAAAGTGTAGCTGCTGGCTTTTAATAAACAGGCACTTACCTGCTCCAGCGCTCCAGCGACGCACCGGCCGGGGCTCCGCTCCTCTCCCCCCTCCCGGCCGGCGTCTTCATTTTCAGTGTGGGCACCCTGCTGTGACAGCTTTCGGCTTTACGGCCGGGCACCCACTGCGCATGCGCGAGCGGCACTGCGCATGTGCGAGCGGCGCGGCGCCGTGTAATTGGCCAGATCGCCTAGGACCTGTGACGTGTCCTAGGCGATCGCCTACAGCAGCCACTTCCTGAAGGCGATTAAGCTTAGTCGCCTACAGGAAGGAGGAAGTGGGACAGGAAGTCCCACTCGTGCTGAAGCCCCCACTCCCCCCCCCAAAAAAATTACATGCCAAATGTGGCATGTAAGGGGGAGAGGAGTGGGTTAAGAGGAAGTTCCAAATTTGGGTGGAACTCCTCTTTAATGAAGTAATCCGACAATTCATTGCAGAACTCTTGGGTGTCTGAATTGGGGGCTTCAAGACAGACGGGATTCATGGTCTGAGTGACCACCTTGAAGAGTTCGCGGGGGCGGTTTAGGGCGCTGTTGATAGCCTTGGAAAAAAAAAATTTCTTGGCTATGAAAATTTCTTTATGGTATTTTCTTGTTATAGCCTTGTAGATGATGAGGTTTTCTTCTGAAGCGTTTCTTTTCCAGGCGGCTTCCGCCCATCTGCGCTCTTGCTTCAGTAACGATAGCTGGTTGTTGAACCAGCTAGAGGTGTTTTTCCGGATGCAGGTTTTTCGTTTAGGCGCTATTAAGTCGGCTGACTGTAATAGGGCTGCATTTATGGCATTCAGAGTTTCTGATACCGTTTGGTGTGGTTGGATTGTCTTTATTTTTTCCCTTAATGTGGTTTTGAAGAGTTCCGAGTGGAGCTTCTTCTGACATCTAGTCCAGTGTGTTGTCACTGGTTTTGATGTTTTTGTTAAGGGGGGGATTTTGGAAATTATGAATTTAATTGCATGGTGGTCTGTCCATGGCAACGGTTCATTTTCCAAGATGTTTATTTCCAGATCTTGTCTGAAAATAAGATCGAGCGTGTGACCTGAAGTATGTGTGGGCCCACATACTAATTGCTGTAGCCCCAATCCTTCCAGGTGGTCAATACAGGCGTCGGCAACGGGGTCTTGTGAGGAGTTGGCCCAGAGGTTGAAATCCCCGAGCAGCAAAAGGTGTTTGCTGTTAAGGGTGTAAGTGGAGATAAAATCCGTTAATGATGGCAGAAGCTGCGATTTTGGGCCAGGCGGTCTGTAGCAGAGTAGAATATGGACGGTCTCCTGGGGATTTGTTTGTAGTTGTAGAGTAAGGGTTTCCATGAATGGAAGGGGGTTTTAAAGGGCTGGTTTAGTGATCACAAGGTGATTCTTGTGAATCACTGCCAGGCCTCCTCCTCTTTGCCCTATTCTGTTTTCAGTTATGATACGATAGTTTGTTGGCACCAATTCTCCGAGAATGGTGTTACAGTCGGCTGTGAGCCAGCTCTCTGTAATGAATAAACAGTCTAAATCGTATTGTAGAATGTAATCGTGGATTACTAGTCGGTGTTTTACCGCCGATCTTGTGTTGATCAAAGCACATAATATGTGCTTAGACTTGGGTAAATGGCTGAAATTCTTGACAGTCGATCGTCGATCGATTTTCAATAATCGCTCAAATCTTAGGGCGCTTTTGGTGATGGCTGGTAGTATTGCGGCAAAACGCCTCAGACCCCAAATGGTTTTCGCGGAATACCGCAGCTTAACCATGGTCGCCAAATACCATGCGGGGGGGGGAGGGGAGGTTTATTAGGGGTGATGGAGGGGAGATTAACTTAATCCTCCCTCCTGGCTTGGTCCAGAGGAAGGAAAAAAACTCAGGCCGAGCTGTGCCAATCTGCTGCGGCAGGGGAAAAAATTCCTTCCTGACCCCCCGAGAGGCGATCGGGCAAAGCCCTGGATCAAGTTCTGCTTGTATTGAGAGGGGGGGGAGGTGATGAGGGGCACCCTTGTTGCTGGGTGTAGTAGATGGTGACTGATCAGGCAGCAGGAACCAGGCTGGGAGCTGCCTGTTGGGTGGATTGGGTATGCTGTGGAGGCCTTGGCCGCTGGCTAGGAAGAGCGCCAGGAAAGCGCAGGTATCCTTCTGGGGCCGGGGGGGGTTTCAGGGGGGTCTTGGCTGAGATTGCCGGGTGTGGGAGGCGGCGCGCCGCTAGGCCGCGGGTGAAGCCGCGGTCTTTCCTAGATCGCGGCTGCCGCGGCTCTCCACAGGCCGGAGCGGATGTCCGGATAGGTGCGGAAAACGTCAGGAAGTTGCGGCGGGGAGGTCGTGGGGGGGATCCCTTGGTTATGGATGGTGATGTGGGGGTCTAGCAGAGGGGGTAAGGAGAAGGGGAGAGCCGTACTAGTCGGGTTTCCTCGGCGGCTTGTCCTGAAAAGGACGGCCGCCAATGATCCCAATAGATGGCCCTGAGAGCCGGCTTACCTGTGGTCTCCCCTGAAGAGGGGGTGAAGGGGGGAGCCAGGGGACGTCAGGGTAGGCCGGGGGGAAGCCAAGTTGTAAGTTCATTAATATCTTGTGTGAGTGCCACAACTTATGAATTGATGGAACCCAGGGTCTCAGTAAATGTACTATATGCTCGTTCATTATTGTGTCACTATCTGTTGCTGGGTTATACACTAACATTGTTAAGCAGGTGTGCCAGAGGGGTTGAGACAGCTCTTGGGGTTGAGCAGCAGAGTGCAGAACCAAACAAATAATACCCCCTACGGGGGTAGCACTACAGTTAAATCAACTGTCTTTATCTTTTTAAATCATAATGACAGCAGAAATCACCCAAATGACCTTGATCAAAAGTTTACGTACCCTGGAATGTTTGACCTTGGTACAGACACAGAAGGTGGCACACAGGTTAAAATGTCAATTAAAGGTAAATTTCCCACATTTGTGGCTTTTTAAATCACAATTAGTGATGAGGTGAGGAGGTAGAAAAGAACAGTCAAAAGACCTGCGTAACAAGGTAACTTTACAAAGATGGAAAAGGATATAAATAGAACACATTTTTCTTGATCTACCTTACCTTGGATTGGTGTCAAGAGATCCCCAAATGTTCTACTTCTTATTAAGTGATTTAACAGTACTGACTGGCAAAATCTAGGCTTTAGATATCTTTTAATATACCTTTCCATCTTTGTAAGGTTTCATTACCTTGTTACGCAGGTCTTTTGACTGTTCTTTTCTACCTCATCATGGCTCAGTGTCTAGCCTGCTTAGTGCAAATTAACTTTCAATTGCCATTTTAACCTGTGTGTGCCACCTTCTGTGTCTGTACCAATGCCAAACATTCCAGGGTATGTAAAAGTTTGATCAGGGTCGTTTGGGTGATTTCTGTTTTCATTATGATTTAAAAAGCGTAAATAAAGTTGATAGATAATAAATGTATTCAGCCAAACACTAATTATGAGTGGTTAGTTACGAGTTAATAAATGTCCTAGGTTGCTTAACTCCAGCGTAAAAATGCATTGAAAAAGAAAAGGAGAAGGCCTTTAAAAAATACAAGGCTGAGGGATCATCGGCAGCATTTCAACTTTACAAACAATGCAACAAATGTAAGAGTGAAATCAGGGTGGCTAAAAATAGTATTTTTATAACAGCTTAACTGTAAAATCATTTTCTTGGAGTACATCATGGAACACAGAGCAGCATAGTAATTACTATGTGGGTTATACGCCCACTTTCAGGTTATGGACACTGGCATAATCAAGACAGGAAGTCCCCCCTCCTATATAACCCCTCCCATACAGGGAGTACCTCAGTTTTGTAGCAAAGCAATATATATATATAAATATCCCAATAAGAGGGGAGGGACCTCTGTGTCCTGTGATGTACTCCAAGAAAAGGATTTTACAGGTAAGCTGTTATAAAAATCCTATTTTCTTTATCGTACATCACGGGACACAGAGCAACATAGTAATTACAATGTGGGATGTCCCAAAGCAATGCCATCTGAGGGTAGGGAGACACAAAAAAAACAAGCAAACCACCATATACAGACTGTCAGGGAAATAGGCGCTTCCCTGTGCGTAATGGTGCAGGGTTGGCAAACCTGCATAGGCAAAAGCTCTGTCAGGGAACCAACAGCAGGAGAAGGACTTTAGGACCCAGCATCTCTGGAAGGAGAAGGACTTTAGGACCCAGTATCTCTGGTGGGAGAAGGACCTTAGGACCCATTATCTCTACCAGCAGGTCACATGGGCCTATATAAGGAAGTCTGTTAGTGTCTGCATTTGCTAGTTTATCTTCAGCTCCTCCTGTGTTCCTGTGTCCTGAATTTCCTGTTGATCTGATCTCCTGTGTACCGACCCGGCTTGTTCTGATCTGCTCTTCCTGATCCACTGGCTCGACCCTTGGCTTGCATCTGACCTCCTTCTGTCTGCTCCCTGCATCTGACCCCAGCTTGTTTACTGGTCTTTCTGGTTATGGACTGTCTTCAGCATCCAGGCACCCATGCTTCTGTGGGCACCACACCTGCTTTGTCACCTTCAGTGGTGTGCTGCACTCGGCCGCCAGGGGAGCTCTCCTAGCATCTCGGCCTCCTACCAAGTTCCTGACAGTATAAACCAGCCATGTCAGAGGCCGACGGAGGTGTCTCCCTGCTGGAAGCCGCCAGCCTACAGATCACGGCCCTCACCCAGGTCATCCAAGAACTCCAGAAAGAGTACCGCCAATTAGAGGGCCGATTGCAGCACCTGCCTGCGACACCTTCTCCCGCAGGTCAAGGGTCACCTTTAACTAATTCCATGGCAACCACTCCTGCTGTGGTGATGCCCTCTCCGGAACCACGAGTGCCAACACCTGAACGCTTCTCTGGTGATCGGAAGAAATTCAGATCCTTTAAAAACGCATGTTACCTGTACCTGGCTCTGCAACCACTGACTTTTTCCTCTAAAACAGTGAAAATGGGATTCATTATTTCCTTGCTGACTGATGTACCCCAAGTATGGGCTCATGGCTTACTGGAGCAGAAGAGTCCCCTCATCAATTCTGTGGACCAGTTCTTTGAATCAATGGCCCAGTTATGACGATCCCCTGCGGGCGGCCACTGCTGAAGCTACTCTACATGCCCTACGGCGCCCTGCGGAAGATTACACAGTG
The DNA here is from genome assembly GCF_905171775.1 of Rana temporaria. NCBI lineage: Eukaryota > Metazoa > Chordata > Amphibia > Anura > Ranidae > Rana > Rana temporaria. The sequence goes on from NC_053498.1 coordinate 49,624,221, forward strand.
CAATTCCGTACCTGGTCCTCAGACTCAGGATGGAACGAGGCAGCGTTACGTTATCAGTATCGGCTGGGACTGTCTGAATCCCTCAAGGATCAACTGTCTAGAGTCGAGACCCCTTTAACCCTAGAGGGTCTCATCCTATTGACTATTCAACTCGACAGACGCTTAGGAGAGCGCCAGTCTGAACGCATCAAAACCCCCCAACTGCTTGAAGCTCCGCCCACATCTAGTTCTATGCAGCTCGGCCTGGCCCATCCAGCATTAACCGCAGGGGAGAGACTTCGTTGCCGACAGGCGAACCTTTGCTTCTACTGCGGGGGAACTGGTCATTATATAACCTTTTGTCCCATAAGACCCAGGAAATCGATCCTCCGCACCCCGGTCAACTGTCAGGTGCTCAGGTCCTCTTCGACTCACATCACTCTTCCTGTCACGTTACTGATAGCAGGAAAAGAAGTTCACCTCCAAGCAATACTGGATTCCGGGGCATGTAGTTGCTTTTTAGATCTGACACTGGCAAAGAGACTCGCTATTCCTCTCCACCACAAGAGCTAAAGACTGACTGTCCACCTGGCTGACGGCTCATTGCCCAGTTCTGGGCATGTCACCCAGGAAACGGCACCTATCTTTACCTCCATCAATTCTGGTCACCAGGAATTTCTGCACTTTGATGTCCTGAGCTCTCCTATATTCCCTGTCATCTTGGGAACTCCATGGCTACAGGCGCACAACCCTCAGATTGACTGGTCCAAAAGGGAAGTTTTCTTCACCTCTCCCTACTGCTGGCAGCATTGTCTTGTTCCTGAAACCAAGAACTCTTCCAGTTGCATGTCTGTTCTACCCACACCCAGTGTGTATCCCAATATACCAGCAGCCTATCAGGAGTTCCAGGATGTATTCAACAAGAAAGCAGATACCCTACCCCTGCATCATCCCTACGATTGCCCCATTGAGTTGTTACCGGGGCTGAGATTCCTTTTGGCCGTATTTTTCCTCTCTCTGAGACTGAACTTAAAACTTTGAGACAGTATATTGATGAAAACCTTGAAAAGGGATTTATCTGCCCTTCCTCCTCTCCTGCTGGTGCCGGAATTTTCTTTGTTGAGAAGAAGGATACAATTTTGAGGCCATGTGTGGATTACAGGGAATTGAATAGAATTACTCTTAAAAATCGCTACCCACTCCCCCTCATCCCAGAACTCTTCCAGAGGTTCCGTACAGCTCATGTCTTCACTAAACTAGACCTACGTGGAGCTTACAATCTTGTTCGCATCCGAGAGGGGGATGAGTGGAAAACAGCGTTCAGAACAAGGTTCGGACATTTTGAATACTTAGTAATGCCATTTGGATTATGCAACGCCCCAGCCACATTCCAACATTTCATAAACAATATCTTCCGGCAGTACCTAGACCACTTCATTATTGTCTACCTCGACGATATCCTCATATTCTCAGCTACTCTGGAGCTTCACAGAACACATGTAAAAAGGTATTGGGCATCCTCAGGGTACATGGATTGTATGTAAAAGCCGAAAAATGCGACTTCGAAAAGACAACAATCCAGTTTCTCGGACTGATTATCACCACCAATGGGATAGCCATGGATCCTCAGAAGGTGAAATCTATCCTTGAGTGGCCAGCCCCTTCTGATAAAAAGGGTGTTCAGAGGTTCATCGGCTTCACAAATTTTTACCGAAGATTTATAAGAGACTTCTCTACCATTGTAGCACCAATTACCCAGATAACACATCAGCATACCAGATTCCAGTGGTCCGAAGCAGCACAAACGGCCTTTGATCAACTAAAGGTCCTCTTTACCTCTGCACCTGTCTTTTTTTTTTTTTTTTTTTTTTTTTTCACGTCAGACTCTGCTCACATTTAGCAGCGAGACTAGCACACGGTTCGACCGCCCATAACTTCTCTCTTGTGGCTTCGCATCATTCGTGAGATTTATTTATTTGTTTGAGTTCCTTTTCTTCTGTATAATTTTAAACTTGGCATAAACCATTAATTTTCCTTTTACTAATTAACCAGTCTGGCTGCGTTGCTTACTGTTGTAACATGACTAGCCCCTTTTTTTTTTTTTTTTCTTCCCCTTTTCCTCCCCCTCCTTCCCCGTCCCTCCCCCCCCCTTATCCTCCCCCCTTTCCCCCCTCTCCCTAGATCTGTGTGCCACGCTGTCTTCTCTTAGGTTTCTCATCTGTCTGCTTCTGTCATTCCCTGAGCAAACTTTTCTGAAGATTTAAACACTTTCCATTTTTCCCAGACCACCCTGTATTTGTCTTCGCCGCCTGTCTCTCTACAGGCAAGATACTCCATTTCTTCTATATATTCCACCCTTTCTATCCACTCTTTAATTGATGGCCTCTTTGGGTGTAACCAGTTCTTTGGGATCAGGGCCTTTGCTGCGTTTAGGAGCACTGGGACCAATGTTGTTCCGTATTGTTTTTTTGTTTTTTCAGTTCCGTGAAACATACAGGTCAGCGGGCTGCAAGGAATCCTCTCCCCCGTTATTTCTACGATATATTCCAAAATTTCTTTCCAGTATTCCTGGACTCTCGGGCAGTCCCACCATATATGCATAGTTGTTCCTTTTTGCTTGCAATTTCTCCAACATAGCTCTGAGTTATTTGGGTGGATCTTACTCATTCTCGATGGGGTCAAGTGCCATCGGACCATACATTTGTAGTTTACTTCAATGGTAGTGTTGTCCGATGCATAATTGTATACTGCGCCTATCATTTGTTGTTTATCAATCCTTTTACCCAAATCTTTTTCCCATTTTTCTACAAAGGGGAGCGTTTCCTGGGACTCAAGCTCCGTTAGTATCCCATATGCCTTTGATATACCATGTATCAGGGGCTTATCCATATTGCAAATTTTTTCTATTGGGTGTAGTGTCTTGTCTTCCCTAATTGGTTGTGGTAATGTGCTCACAAAGTGTTTTAACTGCATGTACTCCCATTCACTCATCATGTGATCCCCTTCTCCTATCTTTATATCTTGTCTTAGTTTAATTTTCCCCCGTGTGACAATATCTTTTAATTTTTTCTCCCCCAATAGCTTTCCAAAACGTGTTCCTTTACCTGGTGGGAAAAAATTTGTGCCTACTAAAGGGATCAATGGCGAGTTGTACTCCCATTTTTCCCGTCTAAATATTGTGTCCCATATTCTAAGTACGTTCCTTGTTATACTATGTGTATTTGTGCCCAATTCCCTCATTTTGGGTGGTATCCATATGTTTCTTTTTAATTGTGTGCTACTTAATATTTCTTCCATTCGTACCCATTTTTTTTTTGTGTATATATTTGTCCATTCCATCAACCTAGCTAAATTAACAGCAGAGTAATATCTTTTTATATCAGGAAGCCCCAGCCCCCCTCCTTTTTTTTTCATACTCAACAATGAGTAACTTAGTCTAGCCTTTTTACCTGTCCATATGTATTTCAGGATTACTGTTTTGATTACTTTAAAAAAACTTTGTGGTATTTTTATTGGGAGCATTTGAAGTTTATATGTAATCTTTGGTAATATCATCATTTTAAACGCATTAATCTTACCTATCCAAGAAATATGTTTTTTTGCAAGATTTTTCAGGTCTTGGTTAATTTCATTAATTAGGGGGACAAAGTTAACCGAGTATAGTTTTTCAAATCTTGATGTAATTTTTATTCCTAAATACGTTATAGCTTCTTTTTCCCATGTAAAAGGGAACTCTTTCTGTAGTTCTTCGGCTTCTTTTTTGTCTATCCCCAAGTCTAAAATAACTGTTTTTATCGGGTTTATTTTAAAATTTGAAAGTTCCCCGTATCTTTTTATTTCCTTTATGATGTTGGGGAGGGACACCCTGGGTTTGGTCAGATATAGGAGTATGTCGTCTGCGTATGCCGCCACCTTGTGTTCTTCCTCTCCCACTCTCACCCCCCCTATGCCCGGGTTTTCCCGAATTTTTGCTAACAATGGTTCCAGGGCTATTACATATAGGAGAGGTGAGAGCGGGCACCCCTGTCTGGTTCCATTTTTCATTTCGAACACAGACGACATACCCCCGTTGACCTTCACCCTTGCCGTCGGGTGACTGTATAGATTCATTACCCATTTCATGAACCTTGGTCCTAGGCCTATATTTTGTAGGGTTTCCATCATAAACCCCCAGTCGACTCTGTCAAATGCTTTTTCAGCATCTAAAGACATGAGTACGACTGGGGGTTTCTTTTTTGGCTCATTTTGCAATAACAGCAGGGTCCTTATGCTATTGTCTCTCCCCTCTCTGCCTGTTACGAAACCTACCTGATCTGTGTTTATTAATTGCGGCATTAGATTTTTTATCCTAGTTGCTAATATTTTCGCATATACCTTCAAGTCTGCATTTAGCAGCGCGATTGGTCGGTAGTTGGAGCACAAGGTTCCATCCTTTCCTGTTTTAGGGATAATAGTAATATTTGCCAAGAGGGATTCTTTTCTTATTTCCTCTTCCTCTCCTAGTTTATTAAAATAATTACACATCTCTGGGACCAGGAGTTCTTTAAATTTTTTGTAGTATATAATCGACAAGCCATCAGGGCCTGGGCACTTACCACACGGTGTTTCCTGGAAAGCTCTATATATCTCATCTTGAGTTATTGGAGCCTCCAGGGAATCAAAATCGTTTTGAGAGATTTTAGATAATTTCACTTCTTCTAAGTACTCCCTAATTTTCTTTTTTCTAATATTTTCCTGCTCAAGAGTCTCATTTATTCTTATTGCGTATAATGAACTATAGAAAGTCCGAAAGGATTCCGCAATTTCAGACGTCCTATATTTCATCTGACCGTCTTGGTTTTTTATTTTTTCTATATAGTTTTTCTTTTTTTTTTCCCTGGATATTCTCGCTAAGTATTTCCCTGGTTTATTTCCCCATTTATACCTCTCTTTTCTGACGTTTTTGAATATATCCCTTGTTTCAACCTTCATTAAGTCTCTAAGCTGGACCCTCTTTGCAATAATTTCTTGATATATTTCATTTTCCCCTCGCACTTTATGCGTTTGCTCCAATTCAAATAACTCCGTTGTTAGTTTCTCCATGTTTAGTTTTCTTATTTTTTTTTTCCCTGCTCCTATCGAGATTAGTTTCCCTCTAATGTATGCCTTATGGGCCTCCCAAATAGTGGCTACCCTTACTTCAGGTGTATTGTTAAGAGTGAAATATTGCTCCAAGTCAGTTCTCACAATGTTATTTACCTCGCTGTCCTCTAAAAGTTCTTCGTTTAGGTTCCATGATCCTTTTCTTTGCTCTATCTCTTTGAATCTAATTTTTACTATTACCGGAGCATGGTCTGAGATTGTAGTTACCCCTATCGAGGTTTTAACTACCTCTTCCAGTAACTCGTGGTCTACCATTATATAATCCAGTCTTGAATATGTGCCGTGCACAGAAGAGTAATAGGTATAATCCCTTTTATTTGGATATGTTATCCTCCAAGGATCTATTAAACAGTAACTGTGGATTTTTTTCCCTAATATTCTTAGCTGTTTAATATTTCGTCTCTGTGCCCCGGACGTACTATCTAGTTGGTAGTCCATTGAAAGGTTGAAGTCTCCTGCGAGTATTACATGTCCAAATTTAAAATCCATTAAAGCATTCAAGATCCCCCTCAGGTATTTATGTGGTTGGCTGTTTGGGCAATATATGTTTGCTAACGTGTATTTTTTCCCTTGGAGTATTCCTTTTAAAAACAAATAGCGGCCTTCAGGGTCCACTTTCCTGTCTTCTACTGTGAAGGAGATGTTCTTCCCTATTCCTATGGCGACCCCCTTGGCTCTCTTCTTTGGAGAATCCCCATAGTACCAGGTGGGAACTGCCCGAGAATACAATCTAGCACTAGAATCCAAAGTTATGTGCGTCTCTTGCAAAAAAACTATTTCCGCTGAATACCTTTCAACCTCTCTTAATACCATATGCCTTTTTTCCGGGCAGTTGAGACCTCTTACATTATATGTTAAAAAATTTATATTTGTCATATTTTTCTCTTTTTTTTTTTTTTTTTCCCTGGTGCTTTTCTCGAGTGCATTTGTTTTCCCTTATTGCATGACACACAGATCTGGGCCCCTTTTCCTAATCTTCCCCTCCCCTCCCCTCCCCGAACCCCTTCTGCCGCCCTCCCTCCCCTCCTCCCCCCGCCACCCCCCCCCCCCACTCATACCTTACCCCTATGATCTTCGTATGGGGCTTTCTTATCCCCTCCCCCCCCCCTACCCTCTGGTTGGTCTTTGACCCTTTGGTCATTTTGGAGCTTTTCTTATTTGGCGCTCCAGGCGCTCTTTTGCTCCTCCGGCTGAGGTGGAATTCTATATTGGCCCGGTCTCCTATCTCCCACGCATGGGAAACAGGTGAAGGAGCACTCTCCAGGTCCTCCCTCTCTCCAGCCCTGCTCCCGTTGTTTACTATATTTGTGCCTCCCTATCCCCCCCTCCCCCACCCTACTCCCCCCCCCATTCCCCCCTTCTTCCACCGTCGCTTCAACATTGTTAATCTTTTTTAGATGGTATTGGAATGTCCAGTCGCTGACAAAACTCTGGAACTTCCTCTAAAAACCTCAACCTTGCAGAGATACCGTTTTTCCTGCCTATCAGGCAGGCTGGGAATCCCCAGTTATATTGTATACCCTGTTCCTGTAGGATTCCTAGCAGAGGTTTTAAGCTTCTTCTTCTTTTTAACGTCTCTTGTGACAGGTCTTGGTATATTTGAATAATATGTTGGTCGTATTCTAATGGCGACTTCCCTCTCAGTTTTCTCCATAGTTGATTTTTCTCTTCCCAGCTTTCAAATCGAACAATAATGTCCCTTGGGTAATCCTGTACCCTCTCTCTAGGGCGTCGTATCCTGTGTGCTCGTTCTATTTTAAGTGGAGAAGTTATTTCTCTCTCTAATATTGGATTACAGACTTTCCTTATTATTTCTGAGAGATCCTCGTCTTGTGTTGTTTCTGGGATTCCTCGTATCCTTATGTTCTTCCTTCTATCCCTGTTTTCTTGATCTTCTAATTTATAAGCCTGTTCTCGCTGATTTGTTTTTAATGCTTTTATTTCATCCTCTAGTTTTTTAACTGAGGTTACATTATGATCGACTTTTTTTTCCACTTCTTCCACTCTTTCCAGTATGTACCCCATGTTTCTCTCCATTTTTTCCATTTGCGATTTGAGTGATCTTTCTAGTGCCGCGAACATTCCTTCCATTTCCCTTTTTGTTGGCAGACGTGTCATGTCCTGCGTTTCGTCCTTATTTCTTTGTTCAGGGTCTATTTCTTTATCTTTATCTATTTCTCTGTCTTGGTCTATTCTAATCTCTAGGAGTGACTCTGAGAGTGTTTCTGGGTCCGCCAAAGTGTTAGCGCCCCCCTTTTTCTTTTCCTTTTTTTTCTCCTTCTCCACTTGCGCTCCTCTGGTGGTTATTGATTTTTCTGTATGCTGATTGTCTCCGTTTATCCCATGGGTCACAAATTTGCACATTGGGCCTGGACTTTGACTTAAGCGAGGGGCCTTTGGGGTTGCCCCACCTCTCACTCCTTTTCCCCTTGTAGTCATCCTTCACCCCCTCTCAGTCCTCAATAGTCCTGAATTTTTACCCGTGCTTCTTGCCGCGTCTATATTATGTCTGCCCACCTCACCGAGATTTTATATGCATGTTATATGTAAGTTTTTTTTTTTTTTTTTTTTTTTTTAGAAAGTCCGTTTTGCGGTTATGGGGGGTATATAGTTCCTATGGCAGGACCTTTTGAAATTTCTTGTATCAAAATTTACTATTTAATGTTGCTATAGTATTTCTTCCTCTTTAGCTCTATATTACAAATATTCAATGCGCCTAACGCATATTCTGAGCCCCTCCTTCTGTCATTCTCCACTGCCCACCAATCTTAAGGTCTTCTTTATACCGGTTTCAGGGCTTAATGGTGTGATGATTTACAGAAATGCTTATACTATTGCTCTAGTGTCCACCAGTTTCAGTCACGTTCTCTGCCCAGTCATCTGTATATTATATCTTATGGGTTCTAGATTTTTTTTTTTTTTTTTAGACTGAGTTCAATATGTATTACGTATGTTTTGCTGAGAAGAGGAAAAAAAAAAAAAAAAAAAAAAAAAAAAGGGGAAAGAAAAAAATAAAATAAAATAAAAATTCCCTCCTTATATTATGATTGATCCCACTAGAGAGAGAAAAAAAAATATCCAGGGGATGCTGCCTAGAAAGACCACAAGAGAGACAAATGCCGACTTCTTACAGACACATCAAGTTCAGTAAGCTTATTTCCCGTTCTGTTATGTCAGTCACTTCTAGTTACCGTTCTTCTTGGAACCATAGACCGTTGGTATATATATTCGTTTCACCCCTTTTTTTTAAAGTTTTAACACCTCCTTTTACGGGTTCTCAGAGCTCTGTGGTATAATAAATTATACTATGTGTTATACTTTTACCGTTATATCTTCCTCTTTTAGTCCCGTTCTTTACCAACTCATATGTATACTATAGATACCAGAATGTGCAAAAGATCCATGTGTGTTCCACATATGTTGTAAAATATAAATAGTCTCACTGTAATTAATCCCAAATGGAAAGAAGGTAAAAAGCGAGGGGGGAGCCACCACAAGACAATAAGATTACCGGCATCCTTGCAAACACCGTGAGTGACGTTGATAGACTCTCATCCCATACATTACATCATTACCTGTCTGCAACTTCAGTCCCATCCATTTGCCAATTCCTCTGAAAAATGTCCCATTAATATATGAGTTTTTTTTTTTTTCACTTAGTTCTTAGTTCATAGTTCATAAAAGGACGTTGTACTCACCACTCTGGTGGAAGCTATAAGTTCACCAATGTACTCACCCGTCTGGGAGTTTTCAAACAGGGAAAAAAAATAGGAACTGCTGCATTATATTTCATTTGTTTCTGGTCTTCTGGTCTTAATGTTGATGTTATTTGTGGGGCCAGATACAGACTCGAGCTTCTCTAATTTTTACTTGAGCTGCAGAACTGCCTGGTGTTGCGTCTCCCCTTCCCTCATGCTGCTTAGAGCGGCGCTGCTCACCTTGACAGTGCGGTTGCCCGCACGCACGCTCTGTAGGACAGGGGGGACACGGCACAACCTGATACCACGGGGGGGGGGGGGGCTCCGGCCCCCACTCACCTCTGCACTCCCCCCACTCTGCACGCCCAAGCCCTCTCCGAGCGCCGTCCTCTCGTCGCCACTCGCCGACGCCGCCCAGCCAGGGGAGCCGGGGAAGCCGCGCCGCCCACGTGTCCACAGGTGACCAATCGGGCCGACCTGGTCGAGGGGGGTGAAGATCCGATCCAGGGACTCCAATCCGGGGGGGGGAGAGGGGGATGATCTAGCGAAGGGAGCGAGGGATCCGGCTCCTAAACATCTCCGGGCTCAGAGATCAGAGCAGGGCTGGAGAGCGGGCGCTCCGTCTAGCTGCTCCTCCACACTGACCGCGCCATCTCCAGACTCCTCCCTCTCAGCTTCCTCTGCACCTGTCTTACAGCATCCCGATCCTGCCCTATGTTCTGGAAGTTGATGCCTCCGAAGTAGCCACAGGAGCAGTTCTTTCCCAACGTCAAGGGCCCAAAGCCCTAATTCATCCCGTGGCCTTCTCTTCACGGAAGATGACCCAGCCTGAGAAGAACTACGATGTAGGGGATCGAGAGCTCTTGGCAATAAAAACCGCCCTGGAGGAATTGAGATATCTCCTGGAGGGCGCCGTCCACCCTATTTTGATCTTTACAGATCATAAGAACTTGGAGTATCTCCGCACTGCCAAGCGACTGAGACCCCAGCAGGCTCGATGGGCTTTATTATTTTCTCGATTCAATTTCCATATCACCTTCTGCCCAGGGTCTAAAAATGGAAAAGCCGATGCCTTGTCCAGGATGTTTCCTGACCCCTGAAGAGATCACACCTAGTCCAATCCTGTCCCCTCAAAACTTCCTCTTGATCCAGCCTTATTTAAGGGCTTCAATTGAACAAGCATCCACTCATTGCACAGAAACAGAAATCTCTTCCCTCAGAAGCCAGGAGGGACTCCTTTGGCATCGAGACAGGATTTTTGTCCCACAGCAAGCCAGGCTTCAGGTTCTAAAAAAGCCCAAGAAGGATATAAGAGACAGTATGACAATAAGAAGAGAGGAAACCCTGCCTTTAAGGTGGGGGACAAAGTGTGGCTCTCATCTGCAAACCTCAAACTGCCTTGTCCTTCCCGAAAATTGGGACCAAAGTTTATTGGCCCTTTTGAAATAAAACGGGAAATAAATCCAGTAGCCTTCGAACTTGCCTTGCCTGAATCGTATAAAATCCACCCTGTATTTCATGTTGCACTTCTTAAACATGTCATTTCCAGTCCTTTTCCAGGGAGAGAAGAAATACCCCCACCTCCGGTTCTGGTTGGAGACGAGACTGAATTCGAAATGGAGTCCATCTTTGACTGTCATCGGAGAGGTAGGACAATTCAGTTTTTAATTAAGTGGAAAGGATACCCTGCAGAAGAGAGCTCTTGGGAACCTGCGAGTCATGTGCACGCCCCTAGGCTTATACAAAGATTTCGCAACAGTCATCCTGCAAAATGGGCGCAAATGGGCTGCCCGTTGGGAGAGGGCACTGTCAGGGAAATAGGCGCATTCCTGTACGTAATGGTGCAGGGTTGGCAAACCTGCATAGGCAAAAGCACTGTCAGGGAACCAACAGCAGGAGAAGGACTTTAGGACCCAGCATCTCTGGCAGGAGAAGGACTTTAGAACCCAGTATCTCTGGTAGGAGAAGGACCTTAGGACCCATTATCTCTACCAGCAGGTCACATGGGCATATATAAGGAAGTCTGTTAGTGTCTGCATTTGCTGGTTTATCTTCAGCTCCTCCTGTGTTCCTGTGTCCTGAATTTCCTGTTGATCTGATCTCCTGTGTACCGACCCGGCTTGTTCTGATCCGCTCTTCCTGATCCACTGGCTCGACCCTTGGCTTGCATCTGACCTCCTTTTGTCTGCTCCCTGCATCTGACCCCGGCTTGTTTACCGGACCCTGTTTACCTTGCTTCCTGTACTAAGACTCGGCTCACCCCTGGTCTTTCTGGTTACGGACTGTCTTCAGCATCCAGGCACCCGTGCTTCTGTGGGCACCACACCTGCTGTGTCACCTTCAGTGGTATGCTGCACTTGGCCACAAGGGGAGCCCTCACAGCATCTCGGCCTCCTACCAAGTTCCTGACACTGACCCATACTGCCGTCTGCAGAACACTGCACCCAAAGGCGCCATTTTCTTGCTGACCTACATCCACTTTTGTAAATGTATGTACTGATAATAGGCATGTGCATTTCGTTTTGTTCCGAATCGAAATTCGGACGAATTTTTCATTATTCGGACATTCGGATGAATACGAATTTCCAAATTGCAATATTAATGAATTTACCGAATCCGAACAAACGTTTTCGATTCCGAATCGAAAATCCGCGGACGAAATTCAATCGGAATTCGAAAAAAAAAAATTCGATCGGAATTAGAAAAAAATAAATAAATTCGAATCGAATTAGAAAAGAAATTATATTCGAAAAGAGACTATTTGTTTTCGAATCTGGTCGAATTTTCGAATTCGACCGGATTTAAAGAAATTCGGTCAAAAACGAACGAATTCCGAAAACGGTCTAAATATTTTCGAATTCGACCGGATTTTTCGAAATTCGGTCCAAAACGAACGAATTCCGAAAACAAATTTAACACATGTAACGAATCTAACTTAACGAAATTAATTAAATAACGAATTAAAACTAAACTAAACAAATTTTTCCCTTTTGCACATGCCTAACTGATAACCATGTTGCGGCCTTGCAAACTTGAGCCACAGAAGCTTGCCCTTTTCTGGGGCCTTCTGGCAACACAAACAAAGCATCAGTTTTCCATATCTGGGCAGTTGCATCCAGATAGAAATTGAATGCTCTCACTACATCTAGAGAGTGCAGTAAATGTACACATCTAACTGGGTACTAACATTTATAGGTAAAGTTGATCTGGGGAATACCCAATTGCCTCATGGGGGATCAGGAAATAATTGTTTCCCCTGCTGTAGCAAATTGGATCATGCTTTGCTGCGTTTTTTGCCTTCCTCTGGATCAACTGTGGGTATAGAATTGGGTATATGTGATTGTACGATATTATTATTTTATTTCTTATGGTTGAACTTGATGGACTTGTGTCTTTTTTCAACCTGACTAACTATGTAACTATGTAATTCTTCTGCAGAACATGGTTCTGGAAAAAACGAACATAGGGAAATATCCTGATTCAGATGAAGACCAGACACTACCTTAGGCAAAAAGGATGGACAATGACGTAACACCACCTTGTCCTTATGAACCACCAAGAATGGTTCTTTACAAGAAAAAGCTGCCAATTCAGAAACTCTTCTTACAGAGGTGACTACCACCCAAAAAAAATGAATTTCTTTGTCACAACAAGCAAAAGAGCCTCCTCCACTGGTTCAAAGGGGGGGCTCCTAGAGGACCAACAGGACCAGATTCAAATCCCATGGACACAGAGGTGACCTAATTGGTGGATTCATCAGTGTCACCCCCTGAATAAAGACCCTAACTAAGGAATGTAAAGCAAGTGGCCTTTGGAAAAAAACTGAAAAGGCTAAGATCTGACCCTTGATAGTGCTCAAGGTTAGCTTAATTTCTACTGCTAACTGTAGGAAAGCAAGAATCCTCCCTATGTCATACTTGCGAGGATGCCAACCCTTGTCTTCACACCAGGCCACATAGGTCTTCCAGACCCTATAATAAATAACCTGGAGGCCGGTTTCCTGGCATTCATCAGGGTACTTAGCACTGAGCCTGAAAGCCCCTGATCTTTTAGAATGACGGTTTCAACAGCCAGACCGTCAAATTTTGCGTTTGTAAGGCAGGGTGGAATATTGGCCCTTGTGAAAGAAAATCCAGACAGGCCAGAAGAGTCCAAGATTCCTTTACTGCCATCCTCATGATCTCTGCATACCAGGATCTCCTGGGCCATCCTGGAACGCAACTAGGATTACCAGCTTCTGTTCCACCTTGATCCTGCGCAGAAGACGCAGAAGCAATTGTACCAGGGGAAATCCATAAATCAGTGAGAACTGATCCCACGGAGTTGCAAAGGCATCCACCCCACATGCAAGCAGATTCCTTGTCCTTGACAAAGACCTGCCCAACTTTCTGTTGAACCTAGATGCCAATAGGTCTACGTCCGGGGTACACCACTTTTGAAATCTGGCCAAAAAGATGTCAGGGTGCAGAGACCATTCCCCTGGATGCAATTGTTGGCGACTTAAAGTCTACATGCCAATTCTTCACTTAGAGATTGATATAGGCCATTGTGGTGGCATTGTCGGACTGAATCCTGACAGGATAGCCCGAATTTCTAGAATATTGATGGGCAAAGTCGTTTTGGATTCCGACCACTTCCCCTGGATGGTATCCCCCTCCAGGACTGCTCCCTAGCCTAAAAGGCTCGCATCAGTCGTTACTATACTCCAAACCACTGGAATGACGGATTTCCCCTTCTGCAAATCTCTAGCCAGCAACCACCAATTGAGACTCTGGCATACGCTTGGAGTCAGGCACATTGCACAATCCAGATCCTGGTCCTTTCTGCTCCAACAGACAGGATACTGTTTTGCAAATTTCTTGAATGGAATTGAGCATATGGAACTTCCTTGAATGAGGCTGCCATTTTCCCTAATAACCTCATGCAAAGGCGGATGGAGGGACTCTCCTTTGTCCTGACCGCACGAGCAAGTTCACTTATAGAGCAGACCTTTTCCTGGGGTAGGAACACCCTTTTGTGGGTCGTGTCTATAACCAGACCCAGATATTCCAGCCTTTTTACTGGCTGTAAGGATGACTTTTCTAGGTTGAGAATCCAACCTAGATGTTCCAAGAACCTGACGATGCTGGTGACACTCTGATCTAGCCCTGCTATGGACTGATCCATTACCAACAGGTCATCCAGGTATTCCACCACTGCTATACCCTGGGCCCTGAGCCTTTCCAGAGGTGGGGCCAGGATCTTTGTAAACACCTGTGGTGCAGTGGCCAAACCGAAGGGCAAGGCCACAAACTGAAAACGCCTGTGTTCTACTGCAAAGCGCAGAATTTTTGGATGAGCAGGGAAGATTGGCACATGGAGATACGCATCCTTGATGTCTATGGAAGCTCCCCCCCCCCACCCGAAGAGTGGCTACCACCGACCAAAATTGATTCCATTCGAAATGAGCGGATGTTTTAGAAACTGATTCAGACCCTTGAGATCTAGAATGGGTCTGACATCTCTGTTTGGTTATGGCACTGTGAAGAGATTTGAATAAAACCTTGATCCTTGCTCTTCTAAGGGAGTTTCTACGATCACACCCTGAGATAGCAAACGGTCTAGTGCCTGGAATAAAGACCCCCTCTTTATTGGGTCCTTGGGAACACTTGATCTTAGGAAACGAGGCGGAGGGACTCTTCAGAACTCTAGTCTGTATCCTAGAGATACTGTGAAGATGACCCATTTTGTCCCGGATTTCCTCCTGCCAGACCTCTGCGAACTGCTGAAGCCTTCCCCCCCTCGATCGAGCAGGGGCGCCCCTTGATAAGGAGACATTTGGGCCCTGCTTTGCAGACTTTTCTGGCCTTGAGCTTGGTTCTAAAGCCTTCCTCTTGGAGCTGATGGCGGAGGCCATCGAGACTGCCTGGAGGCTGTTGCCCCAGGAGAAGGAGAAGCCGAAAGCTTAAACGAAGGACGCCTACTCCTTCGTTTTACTGGAAGAAGGTAAATCTTTTCACCCGAGATCTTCTGGATGTATTTAACCACTAGTCTCTCCAGGGACCCAAACTCGGCTTGCAATCTGGGGGAACCCCAATCTATGCCCCTGCCCTCGCATTTCTCTTCTGGCTCCCCTGAGGGTTCATCCCCCTATAACACTGGCTCCTTCCAGAAAGGGTTAGCAAGAGGCACAAGGGCAGCCGGCATTTCAGGGACATTATCTTGCTCCTGCATGGCAGTATTTACAGTCACCAGGTCCCTGACCAGGCCGCAGGCCACAACAGACTCCTCTTCTCTTATTTCACTTATCTTCGCAGGGGAGTAGAAAGGTACAAAAGTGAATATAAACGATATATATATAAAGTCTGTGTAGGGACCCTATATCACAATGGATGTGACACTGGGTGAGTGCTCAGCAGTGATAAAGTACTTGGACCCTCTTTACCTGCCCAGCCCAGCGGAAAAACACCAGCACAGCCCAAAGGAGGGCTATCTATGAATCAATCACCCTGGATATAAATGCAATTGGGAATGAGGAGAGGACATGGGAGGAGATTCAGAAGAAACTCAATGACATGCGGCGTCGGGTCCGTGACAAACTTGTCCTAATCCGCAAACATGCCAGGGGCACGGGAGGAGGAGGACCAGCCTGCCCATTGCGTTTGACTGCGGAGGAGGAGGTTATAGCTCAAAGTTTGTCGCAGGTGGAGGGAGTCCCAGGCTATGACTCCACTGTTGGGGACTTATCTCCTATTTGGTGTGTATCATGGGAGGGGGTAGAAGGGAACATGTGACAAGTGTGTGGCTCCACCAACATGTGTTTTTTGTGTCATCCACAGATGTTGAGGATGAAGCTGGGCCGTCGTTGGCTGCAGGGCGACCCACGCCATCCCCAGATCATCATGGGGTCCAGTCAGTCCCCATGCAAATACTGGGCATATTGGTGGAGGAGGAGAGCGCCCACAGGCCATCTATGGAGGAGGAAGTGGTGGAGGAGTCTATTGACCTCCACCAGGAGGACTCCATCTACCTCCAGGAGGATCCCACCATCCCTGACCTCCCCACCACCTCCCCGACCATCACGTCATCCCCTCCAGTGTCCCTCCCACCATTGTCGCCCCCTCCAGTGTCCCTCCCACCAGTGTGGCCTCCTCCAGTGTCCCTCCCACCAGTGTGGCCCCCTCCAGGGCAGCCCCCTCCCCGTCTTCTTCCTCAGTACGGGCCCCAGCCTCTCCTGCCAGGAAGGCTCTATTTAAAACGAGGGGTGTACCCTCAGGCCTACAAGAAGGGCTGCAGGAGGAACAGGGCCGGCAGACACGCCATATAGGGGCCATGGTGGGAGACTTGAGGTGGGTGGCGGACAGTCTGGCCTCCTCCTCCTCGTCAGTACAGCAGGCCCCCACCCTGCATGCGGAGCTGGGCAAAAAAGACACAGAGAGCCTGGAGGAAGTGAGCTCCAACTGTCTGGCCATGGTCACCTGCATGGTGGAGCAGCAGGGCGCCACAGCATTGCTGACAGCGGAGGTGAGCAGGTTGGCACGGGTGGTAGAGGCCAACACTGCCGCTGTGCAGGAGGAGGGGAGACTAACCCGGCGGCACCAGCAGCACAATACCACCCGGCAGCTTCGGATGCTGGCACAGACTAACTCTGTCCTCACCCGCCTGGCCAACGCCATGGAGGGCAGGCAGGCACCACCTGCCAGGAGTGACCAAGTAGGGGATGCTGCTCCTCCCCCCCCTCCATCCCCACCCCATGCTCCATCCCCACCCCATGCTCCATCCCCACCCCAGGCTCCATCCTAAGCCCAGGCTCCACCACGCCAACTGAGGAGCCAGAGCCGGGGCACCCTTGGCACCAGGATGTCCAAAAGGAAAAGAAGATGATTTTCCTGTGGCTCATTTTTTTTTTTTGGAATCTCGATTTCTGCTCAGATTATGAGCTTATTTATTTTATTTTTATTATGCTCAGATTATGAGCTTATTTATTTTATTTTTATGCTCAAAGTTTGAGTTTTCTTGTTTATTTTGTAGTCCCTACATACGGTGAGGAGTGTATACTACACTGTGACTGGTGTGTGAATAGGGGGGGGGCACTCCTGCTGGAAAAGGGGTGTCACCCTCTGCCATGTGAAAGGTGTATGAATGTACAGCAACATAATTGGAGCCTTGGCGCGGCGTTGCTGCTCCCTAGTACCGTGCGGTATCCTTGGATCTAATTAAATTTTTGGTGGATGTGGGGTGTGTGTGCTAGGGACCACAGTGGTGTGCACGCGTGCATTCTACTTGTGACATGATTAATGTGTGTGTTTAACGTGCAAAGAGACGTTCCACGAGACAACTCCTGACTGCTCTTCCCTCAGTAGACTGGGTAGAGTTTCTTGAGGGGGGATTGTGTGGTTGGGGGGTCAGGTCATCACGTATGTCAATCTCCAGGCCACTTCTCATGGCGAAGTTGTGCAGAATGCAACATGCACCAATCATCTGGCACACAAAGTTTGGGGAATACAACAGGGTACCCCCAGACTTATCCAGGCATCGGAAACGGGACTTCAGGAGGCCAAAGGTGCATTCCACCACTGCACGGGTACGTGCGTGTGCTTCATTGTATCTTTCCTCTCCTGGGGTTTGGGGGTTCCGGAATGGGGTCATAAGATGGGGTCCCAGTGCATATGCAGAGTCACCTGGAAGGGAAAAGACAGGAGGATGTTAGTCGTGCATGTGCCCATCGTGATGTCTGCATCATGGGGGAGGGACAGTCATACCTGACACCCATGTCACTCAACAACCAGCCAGCTGTCCCTGTACATGTTCTGTTCAAATTCTGTTGGGATGCTGCTTTGACGGTATATGAAGCTGTCATGACAGGACCCTGGGTGTTTGGCACGGACGTGCCATATGAGGCCTTGGGCATCCACTATCACCTGTACATTGATGGAATGCCAATGCTTCCGATTGCAGTATATGTGCTCTCGGGGGAGCTGTAGTGCCACATGTGTGCAATCAATGGCCCCCACAGTGCGTGGGAATCTGGTAATTTGATAGAAATCTGTCACTGCCTTCTGCCTCAGGTCCTCCTGGGTGGGTTTGATGAAGTGGTGGGATATGCGTCTCAGGATTGCGGGGATAACCTGGTGCACACATCTGCTCATGGAGGATTGTGACATCCCAGCCACAATTCCACTTGTACGCTGAAAAGATCCACTTGCCAGGAAATGCAGGGTTGCCACTACCTTGACCAGTGGCTCCACTGCATGTCCACGATGTGTCTTGCTGGTGATGTCATCATGCAGGGTTGTGGCTAATTCCAGGATGACTTCAGGGCTGAATCTAAACATGCGAAACACCTCCGAATCCCCCATGGCAAAGACGTTCCTGCGCACTCGGTATATCCTCTCCCGTGCCCTCCTACGAGTCGGTTCACTCATTAGTATTGCTAGGACCATAGCTGCCCCTGGCATGTTGGCACACAGATGTGAGGTCCAAAAAGTGTGGGTGCTCTGCTTGCTCAGCTCGTCCGTATTGGTGCTGCTGTAGTTACTCTCCAGCTGACCTGTGGACGTCTGTTGCTAAGTTGCCCCTGCTTTTATGAGGAGCAAGTTTGCCCTGGCCGAACAGCTTGCGCGCTTTGTGCGCAAACTGCGGCTGACATGCGCAGGTTTGTGAATCAGCGTTTGTTCCTCATTTGCATATTTGCTGAGGGAAAACAATGAGAGCGCAAGATGCACCCAGCGTAAAAATGCACATTAAATGCGCAGGCGGAGATAAACTACGTCCGTAGGAAGAAGCCTCATTTCAGGCGTAGCTCTTTTTCTGGGTCATCCGCATAGTTGCGTGGGCGCAAATCCGTACTTACGCGGCGCATATCGAGAATGCGTCCGCGCAAGTCGTACCTGAATCCACCCCACTGTCACCAATCGTACATACACTATGAAGCATTTTACTACTTGTTGTACCAGCTTCATAGTGTATTTCATCACCTGTCCTTGTAAGTTACAGTACGTGGGACGTACCATTCGTAACTTTGCAATCAGGGTGAATGAACACTTAGCCAAAATCCGTAAGGGTTGTCCTAAACATACGGGGCTGGATTCAGATACTTTGGAGTATCTTTCCGGGTGGCGTAATGTATCTCAGATACGGTACGGCGCCGTAAATTTGGGCGCAAGTTCCGTATGCAGAAAGAACTTGCGCCCTTAGTTTCTGCGGCGTAACGTACAGTATGTGTGTCGGTGTAAGCCCGCCTAATTCAAATGGGGATGATGTGGGCGTGTTTTATTTAAATGAATGGTGACCCCGCGTATTTTAAGTTTTTTACGAACGGCGCATGCGCTGTTCGTGAAAAAATCCCAGTGCGCATGCTCGAAATTACGCCGCAAATCGGCATTGCTTTAAACGTGGACGTAACTTACGTACAGCCCTATTCGCGAACGACTTACGCAAACGATGTAAAATTTTAAAAACTCGACGCAGGAACGACATCCATACTTAACATTAGCTACGCCTCATATAGCAGGGGTAACTTTACGCCGAAAAAAGCCTAACGTAAACGACGTAAAAAAATGCGCCGGCCGGACGTACGTTTCTGAATCGGCGTATCTACCTAATTAGCATATTCATTGTGTAACTATATGGAAGCGCCACCTAGCGGCCAGCGTAAATATGCAGCCTAAGATACGACGGTGTAAGACACTTACGCCGGTCGGATCTTAGGGAAATCTATGCGTAACTGATTCTCTGAATCAGTCGCATAGTTACGACCACGAAAACTCAAAGATACGACAGCGTATCCGGAGATACGCTGTCGTATCTCCTTTCTGAATCCGGGCCACGGTGTCTAGACATTATCTAGAACACCATGCCAAAGACCCTAGGGGCACACAGTTCCAGGTAATCGAAAAGTTTGCTCCCCACTGGGCTCTTGTTTCCAATCGTTTCACATACTGCTGGTCAATTTATATGCCTTTCTTGTCTCTGGATTGTGCTGACCAGGTTACTGTGGCTTGCGTCCTCCTATCTGGGCAGGTCGGCGCATGCTCCACACCGGTTTGCACTATTATAGTTTTATAATATTCCTTTATTTCTAGGTTTCAGCTGATTTGGTGGTTTATATCGAGAGCATTGCACCTGTGGTGGCGGTGGAACTTCCTCCACTTTGGGGGTATTTGTTTACATCTCCCCCCGGTGCACTGTGACAATATGCCACTTATTGTCTATCGGCCCATGTCCCGCGTTAGGGAACCGACATGTAATTCATGTGGTCCCCTACGCCGGATCATTAATTTACTTTGCACTTATTCCTAGAGTTACAGTAGCCATGAACATCATGGGAGTGGCTTGCGTCTGAAGACGCCTGATTGGATGTCATTTTTCCATTGGTGTGTCCCTGCACTAGGTACCGAGGCATTTCCCGCTTGTGGATTACCTCTGGCACATAAGCGGAGGCTTGATTGGGCGGCGTCCGGGTGCTTTGACGTCACCGTGCAGTACGTCCGGGCGCGTGTGCCGATTGGTCGGCGCGGACGTGGATCCGATTGGAAGATGGCCCTGTGACGTTGTTTGCTAGCTGCTTTGTTTCACATATATGTTTGGTTTAGCGCAGTGTTTTCCCCTTTTTTTGCAGGGGAGTCATCAGGCTCAGGCCCTAACCTGCTTTTCAGTGATGATTCCAGGGCCTGATTGCAGGTCAATGTTTTAGTACTGTGGCTCTTGCTGGCTGGATGCAAGTCGGGTGATTGGTTCGCCACAATGGCCGCACCTGATCAGTTTGTACCCGTGCAAAGTTAATAGATCGAAGAAATGTTAGCACAAGTGTGCATCCCAGCTGCGGTTGGGGCAACTGGGTAAGAAGGCAGTGGCAATTTTAAGCTTGAAGGCAGCTCCTGCTGGTTACTATGGACAACAGCACTTGTTACTGTAGTATTGAATAGCAGGTAGAGCGCACATGTCCTTCCCCTAGGTTTAATTCCTCAATTGGTGGAACAAAGCACAGTTTCCTGGCTCAATCAACTTCAGTTGCTAGGGGCAATGGCTGTCAGGTTACCCATGAACAAGTGATCCTGAACGAGCCCCCAAATGTAGCAGTACCCCCGTAGGAGCCACTGAGTATTGTGGTCCACCTGTCACCCTGCCCAGTCCGGCATTCATCTCTAAGACACTCATGCCACGTACACATGATCGGTTAATCCGATGAAAACGGACCGATGGATTTTTTCATCAGATATCCAATGAAGCTGACTTTCATCAGTCTTGCCTACACACCATCAGTTAAAAATCCGTTTTTGTCAGAACGTGGTGACATAAAACACTACAACGTGCTGAGAAAAATGAAGTTCAATGCGTCAACTTGATTCTGAGCATGCGTGGATTTTTAACCGATGAACTTGCCCACAGGCGATCGTTTTTTTTTTTCTATCGGTTTTTTAACCATCAGATAATTTTAAAACAGGTTCTAATTTTTTTTCACCGATGGGGCCCACACACGATCAGTCCATAATTGTTACAATAAATAAATAGTGCTGCACTGTGTATGGATAATGATAAGTGATAAGTGCATGGATAAAAACACAGCGCAGCACTATTTATTTATTTTAACAATTTTGGGTTTGATACACCTTCAGTGTTGCAGCAGTATTCCCTTTCTATCTTTCTCTTCCCCTCCCCCCTTTTCTTTTCCCTCCCCCCTCCCCCTCCTAACCCCTTCCCCCCCTTCCCTCCTCTTTGGTAGCGTGGTAATATACTATCCACTATCGAACAGTCCATGCGCTTTGTATTTTTGTTTTATTGAGGGTGTGGAACTTGGCTGGGGTAAGGGAAGTATGGGATGCCCAGTAGAATTGGTAGAACTTGCTTGGGACAACTATATACAGTCCCCAAAACACCACAGGCAGCTCCACCTCTCCTCTCCTCCTCTCTTTCCAGAACTTTCCAGCAAACTCTAGAAAGAAGAGGGAGGTCCCAGTGATTCTGCCCGTGAGTCACCAGCTGCTACCCTAAGCCACTCCCAGCCCAGATAAGATAAAAACAAACAGTCATGGCTGCTAGCCAGGCCTGCCTAAATGTGCCTGTCCTACAAAAAATCCTACCTCTAGCAACTACAAGATGTTTATTGCTGCTTTCCATTCTTTTTGGTCTTTGTTACATTAAATATTCCCCTCCCAATTATGGCGTGGCCTGAAGATCATTGACATCTGAAACCAGGGGACCCAAACATCAGTGGCTCCTTCGTGGGTAAGCACTGCATAATATTATACTGTAATACTTTGTAATATCAATCAACATAAAAACCTTCAAGGGCAGTGGTTTTCAGTGGGCCACAGCCTCCCACCTTCCAGGACACAACTTCCTGTCTGCTGAGCCTACATAACCATAAAGAAATTTGTAGAGCTTAAATAACTTGCATCTAAACTGCCAAGCCTCTGAAAAGTGATCTGCGTTCAGATGCTTCGCCCATACAGAAGCGATACTGCCATATTCCCCCAGCCCTATGCCAAGTGGAAAAAATAAATGATCCTGGACTGCCGCACTCTGATGAGCGATTTATTATCATGAGCTGTCATGAGCTATGACTAAGCATCTTTCCATGATGTGAAACATGTTACCCTTTTGTCCCCTGTGTACACTTCCTACTATTGATTGCAGTGTTGCATGAATTTTTGGATGTCATACAGCTTTGGATTTTACCCTTTGTTTATTTTGTTTCAATAAATCGCTCATCAGAGTGCGGCAGTCCAGGATCATTTATTTTTTCCACAGATCAGGGCAGAGTCTGCACCTGTTAATGCTACAGGGCGGGAGCACAGCATAGGTCGCAGGGCTTGGAGAGGTACTTTTTCTCCCTATGCCAAGTGGTCAAGGGCTTGAAGATTAATATGACATGATATGATTTGACATCCCGAAGCAAAACCTGACATTTTTATCCCATTTGTGCCTACACTGATTATACATGGATGGGAGCTTACAAGGCTTCCTTGCCCAGGAACAGAATGGATGGGAAAAAGTGATCACCTATGCAGCCACACCAAACGGAATCCCCAAAACTATATACAGTACTGTAACGACACCCCGTGTATGAGAGGGGTTAACGTCGTTTAGGATATTCCATTCCCGAACACAAGGCAGCTACTAGACACTCCAAACAGCTGAATAAGACCCCCATACAAATAATTCTCCCCCAAATACAAGAAGACGCTCTGTATGAGGTTCAAGCGAGAATGACAATCTTTATTGAGAGACCACAGGCTTATATACAGTAAGAGAGGAGGTGCATACATATCCTGCTCATATTACTCTGACAATACACATGTGATCAGACCTAATTAACATGAGCTAATTAAAGGGTCACTAAAGGATTTTTTTTTAGCTAAATAGCTTCCTTTACCTTACTGCAGTCCTGTTTTCATGTCCTCATTGTTCGCTTTTGCTGTAATCCTTCTCTGTTCTGGACACTTCCTGGTTGTCTGTTTCCTGATGAAAAACGTAATGGGAGCTTTCTCTTTGTGGTCTCTAATCAAGGAGGTGTGATTACTGTGTGTCTTAAACCCCTCAGAACCAATTACTTTCGTTTTACAAACCATCACTGCCCTCTATTGGCTCTGTGTCTCTGTACTTTACAGAAGCATGGAAAAGAATGCAAAAACTAAACTGAAACTACAGGTACATTATATGCTTGATTTTTATCTATGTTTAATCATTTTTAAAATGAATCAGTTAACTATTATGTCTCTATACCCTGTAAATAGTAATTTCAGCAAAAAAAAATTCCTTTACAACTCCTTTAACTAATCCCTTACAGCATGTTTCAGAGACATGACCTTTAGGCTAGACTTGCTGTCTCCTAAACTACAATACACGACATTATCACAGGACTCCTTCATACAATACAGGGTCAATTAGCACAAGCCACAATAAAAAGATCCTTAGAAGTTAGCCTGGACTCATTTACATCATAACAGATAGAAAGGTAGCTGGAGTTGAACACATCAGCCTCTTTCAATTAACCTGTTGAGTTCAGAATCAAATAAATCAAGAATAGTCTTTTACATATATCCTGGGAGGCATTGTGGATAAATATTGCTGTCACATTTTAAGTAGTCCAAGATATATTTTCTCAGTTACCCTATGCCCCTAATGGACATAGGATAATTTATACATAAGGAGGTGCATGGGGAGCTAAAGCAAGGGTATCTCATACTTTCCAAGAGATTCTGGGTTCCATGGGCCCTCCCGTTACATCTCTCCTCTTTCAGCAGGAGACTAACACAGGAGGAGACCCCAGACGGGTAGACTCCGAAGTTATTCAGTAGTTCCATTCCCCCAAACAAATTGCTCAAAGCAGAGCATTACTCACCCAGCCAACCTCTGCCTCTCTCAGAGAACATATCCGCTGCTGGGGAGAGGCCTGGACTGGCCCTTCTCCCTGGAGTCCTTTCATCTGCTGGAGAGAAGACAGGGTCACTGGGCTCAGTCTGTCATGCTGTTGGTGATCTGGGCCAACCGCCCAGCATCCCTGGAGAATACAAGTGGAGACTGAAGTCCCATCCACTTGTGGTAGGTGAAAATCCCCCAGTCCTTGCAAAGCAAGGCTGACATCCTCCTGTCTCAGTGTCACACCATTTTCTGGGGTTGTGTCAGTGAAGACCGAAGTCCCATCCACTACCACAGGAACTCCCTCTTCTGTTAGTTGATGGCAGAGGCCAGCAGGACTCTACTCTGTTGCCAGCTCTTCTGCTGGGTTGCTGCAAGTGGAGACCTCAGTCCCATCCCCCGATATCATCTCAAGCTGCAGTTGCGTGCAGAGGCAAGTAGCATTTTGCCCTGCTGCCAGTGATTTAGCTGGGAGTAAAAGCTTTACCCCCTCAGCTTGTCGCTTGAGAGATGGGCCAACTGCCCGGGCTCCCTGAAACTCCACAGTTGTTTCCGGTGCTGGGCAGAGGTTGGTAGCACTCTGCCCTGTTGCCAGCACATCTGCTCAGGACTCCACATCATCCACTTCAGTTTTGGGGATAGCAATCTCCAGATTTTCCTTCAGCTCCCCATGCACCTCTTATGTCTTAATCCCCCTGTGTCTATTAGGGGCACAGGGTGATCAAGAAAATAATGGACATTAAGTATATGTCTTGGATTACTTAAAATGGGACAGTAATATTTATCCACAATATCTCTCAGGATATATGCCTGTAGCGCTACCCCCCTCAGGAGCCGCTGATTAATTTGGGATCGGCGTATTAAGTTACCTTATGTGATGTCTAGGGGTGAAGGTAGTGAGTAGCGCAGTAATTGAATGTCCAATCGGTAGTTGAAGTTTTCTGAATGCTTTATTTCCTTGGTCCAACACGACCAACATCAACTTGAGGTAGACAGGAAAGGCTGATGAAATAAAGGAACTTTGCGGTATCAGGCCTTGGATAGAGAAAAGCAATCTTGCTATTCTGTAGTTGCATCAATGCGTCGCCACTCCAGCCAGAGTGGGTGAAGTGACTCCGAACAGACCTCTGCCACAGGTCTGGCAGCCGGAGTGCCACTTAAGGTTGCTGGGAGGAACAAGTCTCTGCCACAGACTTGGCTCTGATTGAATGTTGAGACCTCTGCCACAGGCCTAGTGCAAGATTTAAGTTGAAGCGAATCCTCCCAGTAAAATGTTCTAGGGTCACCGGTTGACAGTGCAAGTGTACCTGTCAATGTTCCTGTCACCAGATCCCCGATGGTTCGTTCAAGCCCTTTTGGATAACCTGCCTCCGGGTTCTCCTCAAGCCGATACCCCATCGAACGGCATACAGCCTGGGATCCTCTCAGTAGAAGTGGGGACCCAGTAAGTCACTGGGGCCCCTTGGTAGCATCAGTTGCTCCAGGCCAGGAAGGCCCAGAGTCAGGAACTCTGCGTAGCGTGCGACCCCAGGCCAAGTAGGTCATAGTGGTGGGGCCCAAGATGTGCGCACACCCTAAAGGTGGGTGCCGCACCTGGAACCAGGAACCCACGAAGAACCCAGAACAACGGCCTCCGCCACAGAAATACTCCTCCCCAGCATGCCCCACGAGGGAAAACTCCTCCAATTGGCTGCTGAGAAGAAGCGGCTCCGCCTGGACCCCTCTGGCGCCACCTGCCGCCCAGAGACGAAACTGCATCCCTGGAATGCAGACTGACCCACAGAACAATCCAGATTTGACGACAGCCAAATTTAACAAAATTAAGAATGAGAGCAACTTATCTCTCTCATTCTCACACTAACTTTAGCGTAGTGCCCTTTCTGAAAGTAAGGGGGCGCTACATGCCATATTAGAGAGAGTGACTTATTCATACTACTGGGAAATATACTGTAAGGAGATGCTAATGTGATCACCTCCAGCCACTTGTCTGTCTGTTGTCTGTATAATGTAAAGGCTGGTCTGCATCTCATTGTTGCTTGTGCTAATTGACCCTGCAATTGTGTGAAGGTGTATTTATGATCATGTGTATTGTAGTTGGGAATCAAGGAGACAGCAAGACTAGGACCTGAAAGGCCATGCCTATGAGTCACCTATGCTGTCAAAGGGATTAGTCAATGAGCTCATGTTAATTAGGGCTCTGGTCACAGGTGTATTGCTAGAGTAATGTAATATGAGCAGGTTGTAGGAACCTCCTTTTTCTGTATATAAAACTGTATTCCTTTCAATAAAATATATTCCTGTTTGACATTCAACACAGAGTTTGTCTCATATTTGGGGGAGAATTATTCGTATGGGTTTCTTCTTTGGTTGGTTGGAGTGTTGGTAGCTGTCTTTGTGTTCGGAAATGGAATGTCCTAAATGACTTTAACCCCTTTTATACACAGGATGTCATTACAATGACTTTTAGTTTAATTCATGAAGTGGTCATTATTTTGGCAGATGCCAGCTAACATGGTCATTATGCCATTTGGAAAAGGCTGCGGAGACCCCACAGAGCATCTATAGTTTTGGAGGACTATAAATCGAAGAAATAGACACTTGGCATATTTGACATCCTTCAGATGCATATTGAAATCCTTTTGGTGCTACCCATGTAAAAGGAATTTAGAATTAAGTTCATCTGACATAGTGAACATATGATTGCCTTTAATCCATCTACTTATGAGTGTAGCTGCTGTTGCAATACTATCCTGATATAAGTTTTGCAGTTTGTAAGTGACCATTAACATATAGAGTATATCAAATGTGAAGGCTCTGAGCCTCTGACATATGAAACAGATACTTTACAACAATCACCAGTAAATATGGGTGTCATACCATACAATGATCACCATTACATTTTGGAGGAGACGAGTATGATAATTTTGCATGTGTTGCACTTTATTTATGCAAGATACATTGTTGTTAGAAGCCCTATATTGCTTTGGAGAGCCCCCGAACAACTGGTTTCCATAATAGATATATCTCTGGATGCATATTGACGGTTCCATCTTTGCACAGTCCTTGAGCTACATGATTGTACTACTAAGATATAGAGCTCTTTGATTTGGATATGGAGACTACTCTATTAGGTAGATTCAGGTAGGGGCGCCTAAACTTAAGGACGGCGTAGCCTAGCGTGTTTACACTACGCCGCCTTAAGTAAGAGAGGAAAGTACATGATTCAGAAAACACTTACCTCCTTACTTAGGGCGGTGTAGTGTAAACACGGCTGGCGTAAGGGCGCCTAATTCAAATTGCTTGGAGGGGGGCGTGTTGTATGGAAATGAGGCTTGACCTCACGTTTTTTTTTAGTTTTTTTACACTGCGCATGCGCCAGGCACCTACATTTCCCAGGGCGCATTGTGGGCTAAGTACGCCGTACGGGCCTATTGATTTCGATGCGGTTGTAAACGACGTAACTCCCGATTCGCGGACGACTTGCGCAAACAACGTAAAAAATTCAAACCTCTCGACGGGAACGGCAGCCATACTTAACATTGTCTAGGCCACTAGAGCATAGCTCTAACTTTAGGCCGCCTAAGGCCTTACGGAAACAACGTTAATCGACTGCGGTGGGCTCCCGTACGTTCGGGAATCGTCAAGCGCAAGCCGTCCTATCTTAGATATGTTTAAGGCCTCGCACAGACGAGAGGATATCCGCTGGAAACGGTCCGCCGGACCGTTTCCAGCGGACATTCCTCCTCCGGATTTTGATCTGATGGCTGTACACACCATCAGATCAAAATCCCCGCCGAAAACATCCGCGGTGACGTGGCTGCGCCGTCGCCGCGGCGACGTACGCGACCCTGGAAGGTAAATACTTCCACGCATGCGTCGAATCATTACGGCGCATGCGAGGGATGGGATCGGACGGACTTATCCGGTGAGTCTGTACAGACGACCGGATAAGTCCGCTGGACAGGTTTCCAGCGGATAGATTTCTTAGCATGCTAAGAAATTTTTATCCGCTTGAAAACCATCGGCTGGACAAATGTCCGCCTGAAAATGTCCGCTATGCCCTACTACACGACCGGATCTATCTGCTGGAACTGATCCGTGGATCAATCCCAGCGGATAGATCCAGTCGTGTGTACGGGGCCTAAGTGTATCTCTGTTAGAGAATACACTTAAACATAGGGCGGCGTAGATTCAGAGTTAGGTCGGCCTAACTCTTTCTGAATCTACCTATATGTGTACACACATCCACAATATACTTTTAGGAGCTTTCGCCTGGAGAGCAGGAGAATAAGTGGAATATTATTTGCATGTATTTCTACCATAGTTTTTATGGCTCTATACCCTTTTCGTACAATAAAACAGATTTATTTATTTTTTAGATATAGAGAAACAGCTTGTTAACTCTAACAAACAGGTTTCTTTTTTTATAAATGTTCTTTATACTGTGTTTTCAAAGCCATACAGTTCTATTGATTATTTCCTTTGGACAGAACTTTGATTGGTGTTGTTTTATGATGTGGTCATGTTAACCCAACTCTGATTTGAAGAAATTCTATATTCTATAAAATAAACATCATCAAAATTATAATACATATATTTAAATATTTAAATTTGATATACAAAAACAGAAGTACTTAGTGGTAAACCAACAGAAAAAGAAAACATGCCATTTTAATAGCATATCATTAGTAATATGTGTAGTCCAGCGTAGCTATAATTCTAAGGGAAAAATCTAATAAAAGGTTTGGACGTCAAATTTGGCACATTTTCTCCAAACATACATCCTAAATGGATCAGGCAGCAACATAGCTATGTGGTCCATGTCCTCTTGCCAGTGGATATCAACCTGCATGCCTGGAATTCTGGACAAATGATATATTCTTAATAAATAAAAAAAAACACTTATTGGAGAGCTCAACTCAAGTCAAGTCCATCCAAGTCAAGTGAAAATTTGTTTTTGCAGCTTGCTTTAAAAGACATTTACTATGTCACATTTGTCTGGTGCACAATCACATGATTACAATTAGAGTGAATGAGACTGTGGAATTTCACGCTAATAATATGGCCAGGTTGCACACCAAGACTCAATGGCAATTTTGGCTTTATAAATATATTCCTATCATCTCTTAAACAGATATGTCTTCCCTGTTACTATTTAAAGTCACTTTTATCTTGATAAGCCTATAAAGGTCAAATATAGGACTATCTAGGATTTTTTTAGGAGCTGTAAGCTGCAGTGGTGTGCAAATATTCAATACAATTAGAATGGACAGTGCAGTTGTAACCATTTACCTTTTTCTTCCAGGAGCAATGTATATATCATCAGACTTCTTGTTTGACCTATGAAAAATGGACAAAGTAAAAGTGTGCATAAATGTTAGCAGATTTATCACAAACACACATTTACTATAAGGAAAACTGAAATACTGCATTAGCAATAAGACATATTCTTTCTTTTGTCCTTAAATTAATGCAGAACTCCATTAAAGCATGGCATTAAACATGTTTGATTACATATTCCCATTCTTTTAAGCACTGATAAGAAATTACCTGCCTATGTAACTCTCCTGGTTACCTTGAGGCCTCGTACACACCACAGGACATGTCCGATGAAAACGGTCCGCGGACTGTTTTCATCGGACATGTCCGCTCTGAGATTTCGGTCTGATGGCTGTACACACCATCAAACCGAAATCCCCGTGGACAGAGAACGCGGTGACGTAGACGACACCGACGTTCTCTATCGCGCAAGTTCAATGCTTCCACGCATGCATCAAATCAATTTGATGCATGTGCGGGATTTCGGTCCGCTGGTTAGACGTACTAATCAGCGGACATGTCTGACGGACAGCTCTCCAGCGGACAAGTTTCTTAGCATACTAAGAAACTTTTGTCCGCTGGATATCTGTCCGCTAGCCTGTACACACAAGCGGATCTGTCCTCTGAAACTGACCAGTTTCAGCGGACATGTCCGGTCGTGTGTACGAGGCCTAAAAGTACAAATATTAATGTGATACCTGTAAGCATGAGTATAAAAAAAAAAAGCAATAACTATAGAGAACAGTTATTTGAAAAAGATGCTGATTATATCCTTTTGTGTTTGTTCCCTACTAGTGTTGAGCAGAATATGCCATATTCGATTTCGCGATATATCTCGAATATATATTCGAATATTCGAGATATATTCGCTAAATTCGAATATTCGTGATATTTTATCAAAATTAAATTATTGCGATTTTTCGCTATTGCGAATGCGAAAATAATTGCGAATTTTTAATAACTGCGGTAGGAGCACTCTAATTGGCTCACAATATTCTTGATATTTTGTCGAAATTTCGCAAAATGCGAATGCGATATTGATGGCGAAATTTCGACAAATGCTGGAGGAGCGCTCTGATTGGCTCAGAATATTCGTGATATTTTATCGAAATATCGCAACATGCGAATGCGATATTTATTGCGCAATTTCGAGAAATGCTGTAGGAGCACTCTGATTGGCTCACTCTGAAATCGAATATTCGAGATATTTTAACGCAATTTCACAAAATGCGAATGCGAAATTGATTGCAGATATTTCGAAAACTGCTGTAGGAGCACTCTGAAATCGAATATTTATGACATTTTAGCCAAAAAATCGCGCGAACAACACGCGACCATTTCCTGGACCCTTGCCAGTTTCCAACTTTATGATCGCAACGCAATCGCAGAGCAAGATGGTTGGAAGTAATTTCACTGTATCTGAGGAAAAGATGCTGATTTGTGTAAGTATTTTGACCACTGTTATTTCATTATCTTCAACTGCATTTTAGTCTAGTTTAAAAGTTAGTATATATGATCAGATATTAGTATTTCACAAACAATGTGTCTCCTGCTTTTACAAAACTACAAGTCCCAGCATGCCTGGACAGCTGCAGACACCCTGGTTGGTAAATGTGTATTTAGGCACTTTTCCTTGTTATTTAGCATAATGAATTTAACATTTTTTTGGACATAGGACGTATGCGAACTTCCTGACTTCAGGGTCCTCAAGGCCCAAGGACGTTCGAATACATATTGCCCTTTAGATGTTGCAGAACTACAACTTCCAGCATGCCTGGGAATGCTGGCACTTCTAATATTGTAACTTCTGCAGGCCCACATTTTTCAGGCCTTTATGCACGGGTCTCTAAACTGTGGCACCCTAGATGCAGCAAAAGTAAAATTCTTAGCATGCACTGACAGACCGTGGCTGATGGGAGTAGTAGTTTTGCAACAGCTGGAGGGGGACTGGTCTTGAAACCCTGAGTTAGGTAACAAACCCGTAGTGTTTTGCAACCATTCTGCCTCCAGCTGTTTTTTTTCTGTTGAAAAGCCTGTGGCGTGCAAAACACAACCCAAAAACTCCACCCGGTGCAGGGAAAAATGTGCACACACCTAAAGAGTGAAATCACAAAAAAACTGCGACGGTTGCATACGTCAGTGGTCCTCCGAAAAGGTCCCGTCTCTGACCCCCCGGGGCGTTAGGCTCCTGACAGGGAAAAGAGTTACTGTGGTCCATACAGCCGAAGCCATATGGACCCATCTCGGTCCAAGCAGCCGAAGCCACAAGGACCCAACATCCTCGGAGGGACTGCCGAAACAGAACCCTCCTCGGTGAGGCTCCCCCGAAGGGAGACCCCATGAGAGCCGGTGAACCTAACCAGAAGGCCGAGTCTACCAACTCCCAAGACTTTCAGAGACCGGCCCGAGGACCAGCACCCTACTCGCCACACATAAAGTGCAAGCACCAAAACAAAAAGAGTGACAAACAAAACAGAACACGGGGAAAAATAATAAAAGAAAGTGGGGAAAAGGAAGATGGGAGAGTGAGGAAAGTGACCAATGTGAAATAATTCTGCCTCCAGCTGTTGCAAAACTAAAACTCCCTGCATGCAACTGGCTGCAATTACCCCCCCCCCCTCTCCCCCAATGTGAATGTACAGGGTATATTCACATGGGCTGTGGCTTACAGTGTGCTTCTAGCTGAAGCAAATTCGGCGCTGCAGCTCAAACCCTCAGCGGGAAACTACTGTGAACCCCATGCCCCTCTGACTGTACCTTAAAAACACTACACCACACTAAATATAAATGAAAAAACATAACATATACACATACCCCTACATAACCACCCTCACCTCCACATTAAAAGAAAACATCTTGTACGGCACTGTTTCCTAAACGGAGCCTACAGCTGTTGCAAAACAACTCCCCGTTATTACTGGACAGCCATTAACTGTCCAGGCATGCTGGGAGTTAAAGTATAATTGTTGTACAGCTGGTGACGGTGAGCTACATGGTGTATCAGAGCATGCTGGTAGTTGTAGTTGTTAAATAACATCAACTCCATTATTTATTCAAAATTAATTCATCAAAAAGTCAAAATAAACAAACATATTATTGTTCCTATATAAAGATAGGGATGAAAAAAAATAATCTATTGTACAGGCCCATTATCAGTGTCCAAAAATAATTATAGCGGTCAGATGAATAGCAACGCATATCTCCCCTATACGTGTATCCTGTGTTGTTAATAATATATACATAATTATGCAAATGAGAATGACTGCTATATTTATGCAAAGAAGGTGGCGACCGAAATGGCAGGATATAAAATCTGTCATGTTACCCCTGTCATTGATTAATAAGGCGAGAATGCTTCCAATTGTTGAATACCATACATTTACGTCATATATCCATAAGGCTGTCAACAAAAGTATTACAATATACTTTGTTCTTCATCTTGCAGAAGTTCCTGGAAACAGGGTACGACCAGCTCCGCAGGCAGCCTGAGAAAAAGGCTGTGGTCAGCGCCCTAATGACCGACTTCGGCGGCCAACACAATCAGCTGGCGATTGTGAAGAAGTGGTCTGACCTGAAGAGGTGCCACATGGAACAGGTCAGACGTCTTCGGGATAGATATCATCCAGGTAAGTTATTGTTGACAGTTATGTTTTTTTTTTCCAAAGTGTATTTTGTGCGTGAACTCGAGAGAGAGAGAGGAGCCGGCCTGCAGGAGTTGGGAGGCCTCCCCCAGAGGCAATCTGCCACCTTTCTCCATGCCCCGGGTGGCAATGGCGGGTGTGAGGGGGTCCTCCCAACCCCACCTCGCATAGCACACCCACCGGGGGCGGGGCTGAGACCACCAAACTCAATTCACATGTAGCCGAGAGCGGGATCCGAACCCCTAGCTGCAGAGGTGAATCACTTGTCAGCGCAGTGGCAATCGCGTTGAGCCACCGCAGCTCCTTTGGTGACAGTTATGTAAGGTCATATGTAATTCATGTAAGGTCAGATGTTGTTAACCAAGATGCCATGTTGTGCTAACATATATCACCACCAGCCAAGGTATTCATAGTACTGTTGAAAAAAGACATGGGACAGCAGACAGGAACACAGAAGTTATGTGGGAACATACTTTTCCCATTGCTTTGCATGGGACTTTAAACAAAAACCCAGACCCTCACCAATGTGGGTAGTTAAGGGATAAATTAACGATCCTATACTTTAAGTGGACGTATAGGTAACATGTGACCAAGTGTTATTGAAATATCTACAGCTGTTATGAAGTAACATGTATTTCCCATAGAGTTGAATGGGACTTTAAAGAAAAACCCCGACCATGGCAAATGGGGGTGGGTAAGGGTTAAACCACCTATCCTATGTTTGTGGCTGACATATAAGTAACCTGTGTGCCAAGTTTCATGTAAATATCTTTAGCCGTTTGTACGTGATGCTGGAACATACATACATACATACATGCACACACACGTTGAGTTTTATATATATAGATTCCCACTAAATTCCTGTGTTAGGCGTGGGGTTGTTATAGTAATCCCGTGTGCTCCATCAGGCCCTTTTTTTAACATGAGATCGTCTGAACAAAACAAAGGAGACAAAAACAGCTAATTTTAACATGGTGGCATCCCAGCTCACGCTCAGTCCCCTGTAGTGCCCACAAGACCCTTTAATATAACATTGTCCCATTGGTTAACTGTCTATATAAATCAATTTGTATTCATATACAATACAGCAGAGTACACAGAATTTGCATACGTCATTAGAAAACATTTTTATAATATATGAACATTGTGTTATTATAGGAGCTCCGCTACCAGTTGTGCGCGCCAAGCGCAGAAGGCGCCAGGCCGATGAGGAGGAGGAGGATGCGGCAGAGGAGGAGATGGATGAGGAGGAGCAGCCAGGGCCCTCCCACTCGCCAACCCCAGCTCCTGTTGAGGAGCAAGCTGAGGAGCTTCCCCCCCCCCACCCCAACTTCTCAAGCAGACGAGCAGGAGGAAGACAGCGGTCCTGTGAGCCTCGCTCAGGAAGGTAAATATGTGCACAATGATTAATAACATTTCAACAATAAAATGTAGATATAAAAATGGACAACATATAAAGCGCACCTGTCAGATTGTAGAACCATAATATGGTATTTATGATAGAAGTATACAGGTAGTGCAGAATTATTAGGCAAGTTGTATTTTTGAGGATTCATTTTATTATTGAACAACAACCATGTTCTCAATGAACCCCAAAAACTCATTAATATCACAGCTGAATATTTTTGGAAGTAGTTTTTAGTTTGTTTTTAATGTTAGCTATTTTAGGGGGATATCTGTGTATGCAGGTGACTACTATTACTGTGCAGAATTATTAGGCAACTTAACAAAAAAATAAATATATACCCATTTCAATGATTTATTTTTAACAGTGAAACCAATATAACATCTCAACATTCACAAATACACATTTCTGACATTCAAAAACAAAACAATAACTTCATAATAAGCAAAAACATTTTATACTATTATTTTATTTAACAGAAACCTAGGACAAACTAAAGCACACGACACAGACACGACGAACACAAAATAAACTGTTGAAAAATGAACATAACAAAAGCAACAATATATATATATATATATATATATATATATATATATATATATATATACAAAGAGAGAGAGAGGGAGAGCAAGAAAGAGAGAGAGAATGCAGATTAGCTCTTGCAGACAGCCCAATGGTTGCAGTATAAATGCCGCAAACCAGGGTTTAACATAAGGTTCATTGTTATAGTTACACTTGCTGTTTAGTTCCGGTCTGGTAGCTTGTAGCGGAGGCTGTTGGTGGATCCGCTGTGCCAGAGAGGTCATGAAGCTTTACTCAGCATGGAGGCAGCAGCAGTAGTATTAAAATATAATGTAACTAGACAATGCATTTCCTGAGGAAAATGCTAGTGGGAATGCTGAATAGCTTAATTGCTGAGCCCCTTGCCAAAGACATTCACCATAACCACTACACTATCTTTAGGACACACAGCTTCTTTCTCTATCTGCAAAGTATAGAGTATGCTGACTTCCTGGTCGCCCCTCCCCCCTCAAGAGGTTTCCCCTCCCCCCCAGGTCAGTGAGGAGGAATATTGCACTGAGGTCAGGAAAGTTATTTATGGAAAGAAATAACATTACAAACGCTTTTAATTCACAGATCAAATACATGATTTAAGCCTCCAAACAAAGCTTAATAAATCCTCAACCGTACATGCGATCGATACAACGACTACACCGTTTGAAATACACGGCCCTTGTGAACGCATCGATATGAAATTTATGTTGATAAACTTAAAAATGTGGCCATGTCTGCGATTTAGAAAAGAGCGTCTTTGTGAGTTTTGCAGCAACATTTTTTAGATAATTTAACATGAGAGTCTATGAGACATAATTTCTGGCTGTTGCTCCAATAACTAAAACTAAAATACGTATCGCAGAATTGATCACATTGCCAGAAACCAGACAAGCATAGCTACGTTTTGATATAAAAATTGTGTATGAAAAGTAGATCTTGTGGGCGTGAGAGCAATTTGTTTCCCCTTTTTTTAAAGATATTTTTAATTACAAAGATCTCCAATGTTAAGGTCACATGACAGACTCTAAATCCCCTCCATAGGATTACATTATAACCGATTGCATTTTCGTAAAAAATTCGCCAAACGTAAATTGCGTTTTCACCAAAAATTGTAAACGATAACGATCTGAAAAGTCATAGCCGGATAGCTAAATATTTTGTGACCGCTTTAAAGTTTGTTTAGTGTCTGTAAGTGAAAGTATGAAGTAGCTGAAACTTTTGGCAGGGCATGTGATTTCAAAGGGGAAAAGGATGTTCTCATTGACTTCAATGTTAAAAAAAAGGGTCTAAAAGCTTAAAATTTATAAAAGTGTAAATAGTCCAAAAAAACTTGAAGAAGTCCCATCATTAGCTGAACGAGACGAACATTTTTACAGTTGAATGGTCTCAATAGCTGAAAGTATGCCGAAGTTACGCAGAACCAAAAAACTTAAGGAATAATAAGAATACTAAATTTACGGATATCAATACTGGAAATGTTTATTAAAGCATTCACACTAATTAAGATTAATACATTTACGGGCATTCCCACTAAGTATCACACAGGCAGGATTTACAAGCAGTAGTGGTAATAGTACTAGATAGCATAAAAACACTTGGGGAAGACTTTACAGCATCAGTAGTGGCCATAGTAGTCAATAGTGTACCAAAAAATTGGGACACAGGTGTCTTGACTGAGCTGCAATAGTAGTAGTAGACATTGACAATACAGTGTCAAATCACTCGGGCAAGAGGTGCCATGATGAACAGCAGCAGCAGCATCAGTAGTGGTAATATTAGTATAGAGTGGCAAATAACTAGTGACATAGGTGTCTTGATTGAGCAGTAGTAGTAGTAGTAGACATTGACAATACAGAGTCATATCACTTGGGCAGGAGGTGCCATGATGAACAGCAGTGGTAATAAGAGTATATAGAGTGTGAAATAACTGCTGACATAGGTGTCTTGACTGGGCAGCAGCAGCAGCAGTAGTAGTATTAGCAGTAGTAGTTGATACAGAGTCAGATCACTTGGGCAGGAGGTGCCATGATGAACAGCAGTGGTAATAAGAGTATATAGAGTGTGAAATAACTGCTGACATAGGTGTCTTGACTGAGCAGCAGCAGTAGTAGTATTAGCAGTAGTAGTTGATACAGAGTCATATCACTTGGGCAGGAGGTGCCATGATGAACAGCAGTGGTAATAAGAGTATATAGAGTGTGAAATAACTGCTGACATAGGTGTCTTGACTGGGCAGCAGCAGCAGCAGAAGCAGCAGTAGTAGTATTAGCAGTAGTAGTTGATACAGAGTCAGATCACTTGGGCAGGAGGTGCCATGATGAACAGCAGTGGTAATAAGAGTATATAGAGTGTGAAATAACTGCTGACATAGGTGTCTTGACTGAGCAGCAGCAGTAGTAGTATTAGCAGTAGTAGTTGATACAGAGTCATATCACTTGGGCAGGAGGTGCCATGATGAACAGCAGTGGTAATAAGAGTATATAGAGTGTGAAATAACTGCTGACATAGGTGTCTTGACTGAGCAGCAGCAGTAGTAGTATTAGCAGTAGTAGTTGATACAGAGTCATATCACTTGGGCAGGAGGTGCCATGATGAACAGCAGTGGTAATAAGAGTATATAGAGTGTGAAATAACTGCTGACATAGTTGTCTTGACTGATCCAGAGGAGTCATGGGAGAAAATCATGTGGTCAGATGAGACCATAATATAACTTTTTGATCATAATTTCACTAACCGTGTTCAGAGGAAGAATAATGATGAGTACCATGCCAAGAACGCCATCCCTAATGTGAAGCATGGGGGTGGTAGCATCATGCTTTGGTGGTGTTTTTCTGCACATGGGACAGGGTGACTGCACTGTATTAAGGAGAGGATGACCGTGGCCATGTATTGCGAGATTTTGGGCAACAACCTCCTTCCCTGAGTTAGAGCTTTGAAGATGGGTCGAGGCTGGGTCTTCCAACATGACAATGACCCAAAGCACACAGCCAGGATAACCAAGGATTGGCTCTGTAAGGAGCATATCAAGGTTCTGGCGTGGCCTAGCCAGTCTCCAGACCTAAACCCAATAGAGAATCTTTGGAGGGAGCTCAAACTCCGTGTTTCTCAGCGAGAGCCCAGAAACCTGACTGATGTAGAGAAGATCTGTGTGGAGGAGTGGGTCAGTGTGTGCAAAGCTGGTGTAAAACTACAAGAAAGGTTTGACCGCTGTAATTGCAAAAAAAGCCTACTGTAACAAATATTAACATTGATTTTCTCAGGTGTTAAAATAGTTATATTCAGCACTGTAAATACATCAGGTCCGGGGCTCCATCAGGGAATGCATGACAAGGGACCCTTCAGCGCCCTGAACCGACGATGGGTGCCAGAAAGTCACCGCCGATCCAGGACTCATTCATCTTTATGAATGTGAGTCTGTCCACGGAGTCTGTGGACAGACGGGTCCTCTTGTCCGTGACCACCCCACCTGCCGCGCTGAATGTCCGCTCAGATAGTACGCTGGAGGGGGGGCAAGACAATAACTCCAGCGCATACTGAGCGAGCTCGCGGCAGGTGTCCAATCTGGCAACCCAGTACTCCATGGGGTCGTCGGTGCTCATACTGTCAGAAGCACCGACGGACGCCATGTAGTCTGCCACCATGTGGGCCAGCCGCTGGTGGTGACTGCTGCTGCTGCTGGTACTGGGTCGCTCGGTTTGGAAGAACATCCTCATCTCATCCATTAGGTCCCCTGCTCGGCTGCTGCTGGGTGCAGCCACCTGCTGGGTGAGATGAGGGGGGACAACTGGAGGCCGGGGAGTTGCCTGCTCCAACCGGCTGACAATGCCTGCCTGCAGTTCCTCCATCCGGTGCTGCCTCCGGCTGGCTGGGATGAACTGCTCCAGTTTCCCCTTGCACCTGGGATCCAAAAGGGTGGCCATCCAGAAATCATCCCTCGCCTTGATGGTCTTAACCCGGGGGTCCCTCCTGAGGCATCTCAGCATGTGGGCAGCCATGGGGAAGAGCACAGCCCGCTGTGACTCCTCACTGCTGCCCAGGTCAATGAGGTCCGACTCTTCATCCCTGAGGCGCTGCTGGTCACGCTCAGAGATGCCCAACCCCCGGACTATCGGTGCCCCCAACACCGGCTCTCCCTCCTGACCAGGCCCTGACTCCGGGATGACACCAGCAACCACCTCCTCCTCAATCATCCTCCTCCTCCTCCTCGTCCTGGCCCTGGTCTCGGTGGAGCATTGCTGACTCCTCCTGCTCCACCAAGGCACTCTCCCCAGCTTCGAGCAGGCGATCTAGTGTCCTCTCCAGCATGAACACTATTGGCAGCACGTTATTGAGGCCGACATGCTCACTGCTGACCATCTTGGTCGCCTGCTCGAAGGAGGACAACACTTGGCAGACCTGGTGTATCTGCCTCCACTCCGCACAGGCGATGAAAGGGAGTTGTGGTGAAGCCCTCTCAGTGCGTAGGTCCATCAGGTACTCCCTCACCACCCTTCGCTGCTCCCACAACCTCTTCAGCATGTGGAGGGTGGAGTTCCACCGCGTCACACTGTCCACAATCAGCCTGTGAAGGGGCAGACTGTAGTTCCGCTGCAACTCGGACAGGGACGCGGTAGCGGTTGGGGAGCGCCTGAAGTGGCTGGCAATCCTACGCGCCTTTGCCACAATGTCACTCAACCCGGGATAAGTGCGCAGGAACTTCTGCACCACCAGGTTGAGGACATGTGCCAGACAGGGCACGTGGGTCAGACTGCCAGCACTGAGGGCGGCGAGTAGGTTGCTGCCGTTATCGCAGACAACCATACCTGCCTGGAGCCTTCGGGGTGTCAGCCACTTCTGGACCTGAGCCTGAAGTGCTTTCAGCACTTCTTCTCCAGTGTGTCTCCGGTCCCCTAAACTAACAAGCTGGAGCACGGCCTGACAGCGCACGTGCCCCACACTTGAGTAGCTACGGGGGCGCTTGCTGGGAGGCTCAGCAGCTGCGGAGACAGTGGCTTGAGGGAGACCAGCAGTTCTCCCCTGGACACCCCGGGGCGGCACCACAAGATCGGTTGCCGCCGATCCCTCACCGACGCCTCGGAGGGAAACCCAATGGGCCGTGAAGCTGATGTAGCGCCCCTGCCCATGCCTGCTGGTCCAGCCATCCATTGTCAGATGAACCCTGTCGCTGACAGCGTGATCCAGCGACAGGGTTACATTCTGCACAATGTGCTGGTGTAGGGCAGGGACACCAGTCCTGGCAAAGAAATGGCGGCTGGGGACACGCCATTGGGGTTGGGCCTGCTCCAACATCTGCCTGAAGGGGTTGCTGTCAACTATGTTGAAGGGCAGCAGATGTTGGGCAATAACCCTTGCCAGGAGCCCATTGAGGGAACGCACACGTCGGTCTCCAGGGGGGAAGGGAGTGGTGCGGTCAAAGGCGTCTGAAATTGACGCCTGGCGCCGGACGCCAGTGCGGGACACAGACGCGGAGGGTGCTGTGGAAGTAGAGGTCTGGCTGCCGGTACCAGTACCTCTACTAGAGGGAGCGGGGGGCATGACCTGCTGGAAAGAGATGAAGATGTGGCAGGGGCTGCTGTACCCTGCTCACTTGTGGTGGTGGCGCTGCTACCACCACCACGCTTTATCTCGTCAAACACCGCCCAGTGGTTTATCCTCAGGTGCTGGTTCAGGGCTGTGGTACCCACCCGAGCCAAACACTTCCCTCTCTTCACCCTCACTTTACAGATCCGGCAGATGGCCACGGTAGGGTTGTCTGCCACCAGGGTAAAGTAGTTCCAGACAGGTGACTTCAGCACCGCCCTCCTGTCAGATGGGGTGACGCTTACTTGCACCTGCTGGGACTCGGTGCGCACAGGTGGAGCTGCCTGCTGCTGCTGCTGCTCCTCCTGACACCTCCTGCTGCCATCACCAGTGGAGACCCTGACGATGGTCTCCCTGGTGGTGACCTGGCGCACCGTTTCACCAGGGTGCCTACCTTCCCCGTCGTCACTGACGCAGTGAGCCGACACGTCAGATGGCAACCATGATGGGTCACCCTCTTTGCCCCCAGAGATGTCAGACCAAGGGCTGAGATGTGTTGGTCTGAGGGAACCAACTGACATGGAGCCTCTAGCCTGGCTCCGCTGTCCCCTCACCCACGCCTGGGTCTGACTAGGTGCTGCTGTTTCCTGCACCAAAACAGCAGCACCAGTTTGAAGGGATGTCTCTGTATGCCAGCAGGTATCCCATCCTCCTCATCCATCCCTTCAAAAAGGTCCTGACCATCAGGACAGAGCTGGAGGTCTGCCTGATGCATGGCCTCCCCCAAGATATCCCTCTCACTGTCGCTGTCGAACAGTAAGATGCTGGACTCTTGGGGGCTGGGGGGGGTACTACAGGCACCGGTGTAATGGTGGTACTACTGTGAGTCGGGACAGACAACTCAGTGGCACTGCTGTGCCCCATGTAGTCCACCACTACTTCAGCCTGAGATGGCAATATCTGGCGGCTGCCCGATGGGAAGAACTCCCGGATCAGGCGGACTCCCCTTGCACCCGATCCTCTACCACTAGTAGGGGCACGAGAGGTACCCCGTGCTGGCAGCGACCCAGCACTGGGAGTAACTCCCCTACCCCTGCTGCCACGGCCACGGATGCCGCTCATGATTGATGATGTGTGTGGGGGGGGTAAACTTTATTGGGGGGGGGAAATGTGAGGAAAATGTGTTTTTATGTGTTTTTTTTACAAGACAGGCACGCAGACAAAGACGTACACAGACAGCTACTAAACTATAATAAAAGTAGTACACCAAAGACAAGGACTACAAAATTAAAAAAAAAAAAAAAAGCACTAAACAAACACTAACTAACTTTTTTTTTTTTTTTTTTTTTAACACAAAACACAGACACTAAACACACACTAAGCTAAGCTAGATGAAATAAATGTACACTAACAGTGTGTACACTTACTACACAAAATTTAACTAAACTGAACAACACAAAACTTAGCTTTTAGAAAAGCTCTTTAGGAAAAACTAAGCAAAATGTGCACTGAAATCACTAGCAAATATCACTGAACAGCGAAGCTGCAAGATCAAACAGTAACACAAGATGAACAAAACTTAGCTTTGAAAAAAGCTCTTTTAGAAAGCTCAGCAAAATGTGCACTGAAATCACTAGCAAATATCACTGAACAGCGAAGATGCAAGATCAAACAGTAACACAAGATGAACAAAACAGCACAAAACAGCACAAAACGTAGCTTTGAAAAAAGCTCTTGGGTCTATTGCTTTGAAAAAAGCAGTTGATATACTGGAATATATGCACTGGAATCACTAAATAGCAATGCAGCACTATGCTGATGATGATATAAATCAATCAGGAACAAAGACACAGGAACAAAGACACAGGAACACAGAAACAGCCTCCACACTCTCTAGCCAGCTTCTGAATCTGCAATGAAATGGTGCTGGGAGTGACCTTATATAATGTCCGTGCAGGCAGGTTCCTATTGGTTGCTAACCTCTGACGAGTGTGGAAGGAGAACTCTGATTGGCTCTGATGCAAAAGGGCGGAGAAAATAATCGCGCAATATTCCTATTGCCGAATATTCGCATTGCGAATATTCGGCAATATAAAATGATCGCTTCAGCTACTCGGCCCAAGGTCTCGAATCATACCAGCAATGCTTTTAGACGTCTATGGAGATCACTAGGATGTGATCTGTTTTAAAAATGAAACTGTAAAAATCGCTCTGATGCGGAAGATAGGGGCGAAGAAAATAATCGCGCGATATTGCGATTGCCGAATAATCGCATTGCGATTTTTCGGCAAAATTCAATGAACGCTTCAGCTACTCGGCCCAGGGTCTCTAATCATACCAGCAATGCTTTTAGACGTCGATGGAGATATCTAGGATGTGATCTGTTCTAAAAAAAAAATTGTAAAAAATCGAATATTCGGAATTGCGAATATTCACCGCGAAATTCGAAATATAGCGCGATTTCTCGAATATGCTATATTCGAGTCGAATATTCGCAATGCGAATATTCGTGAGCAACACTATTCCCTACTGCAGTAGTTATTATTTTGGAACTACTGATCAATAATAGGATATAAGTTACCTATCTATAATCATTCCAGAACAGTTGAGAAATTTGTGGTTAAGGCTAATAGTACCATAACCATTAAAATACAACCACAAATTTCTCTACTTTGATACTCATTACTAAACTTTGGCACTTTAACCAACTATTCCAGTTGGTGAGCCAGACAGCAGGAGATGTACAGGAAACCATGAGAATCCAAAATAAGAAGTTAAGATGATCTGGAAATTTCTGAAACTCAGCGGGGAAGGTAGGCTCTTTGTTTGCTTACATTTATGTAATCAGACTTCTTGATCGGCAAGGCATTTTTGGGACACATGGTACCTATAATTGAACTGTATTGATTGGCAGTTATGCCAATTATGTTACAGTTATGTTGTCATTGTCTACTGTTCCTTGGATTGGTATAGTTAGGAAAAAAAAACTGTTTATATGAAGCACACATTTGCTGTAATATTTTTTTTTAGAGGCAAGAGGGTAAAGGCACAAGTAGAGAAAAACTAGTGTTTTTCAACTCCTGTCCTCAAGGCGCACCAACAGGTCATGTTTTCAGGCTTTCCATTATTTTGCACAGGTGATTTGATCAGTTTAACTGCCTTAGTAATCACCACAGCCATGTCATCTGAGGGAAATCCTGAAAACATGACCTATTGGGGCGCCTTGAGGACTGGAGTTGAGAAACACTGCTATAGACAGATTTATTCCAACATGCAAGACAAATGGATACTCAGGCAGTAAAAATGAATAGGCATAAAACACCAATGCTTTCAGCAGAACGCAATGTGCCCATCAGAGGACCAAAACAAATTGGATTGGCATGTTTTTGGGGACAGACCCCCTTTCTTAGAGCTAATCCATTTAATTATTCGTAGACCTGGGTCCCTTCTACAAAGGGGAAGGGAAAGAAAGGGGCAGACCGGAGGGACGGGGAGTGGGCAATCAAAATAGAATATGTCCATATGTATGTGCAGTGGTGTATTTAGGTTTTGTGCTGCCCTAGGCCTGACTAAACTCACGCACCTCCTAATTTAAATATGACCCACCCCTTCCCTTTTAAGATCCACCCTATAATCTTCATTGGAGGAGGACAGCGGGACGCCGCGGGAAGAGGACAGCGGGATGCCGCGGGAAGAGGACAAAGAGGGATGCAGCAGGAAGAGGACAAAGAGGGATGCAGATTCTTTTCATTTGGGGGGGGGGGTAAGCAGATATGTGCTGGGTGCTTTGGGAGGGGGGGATCAGACTCCCCCACTAGCAGATGTCCTCTCCCTTCCCAAAGAACCCAGCACATATCCCCTTACCCCCCCTATCACTCCATGTGTGCATATGTTATCTGCCCCCCCCTTCCCAGTTACTGTG
The DNA here is from genome assembly GCF_905171775.1 of Rana temporaria. NCBI lineage: Eukaryota > Metazoa > Chordata > Amphibia > Anura > Ranidae > Rana > Rana temporaria. The sequence continues at coordinate 49,668,747 of NC_053498.1, forward strand.
TCCCCCTCCACTGTAAACTATACACAGACCTCGGGGCGTGGCCAGGACAGGCATGTGAGAGGACGCATCTCTCATAGCTCCCGGCGCTGATCCGGTATCGATCCTCCCCCGGCCACGATTCCGGTTCGCCACCACCATATGCTGGAAGCCCGTGCTCCCAGGATCACAGCGGTACCACCACCGGCGTTCTGCACCAGGGGGATGACCCGCAAAGGACAATCGGAGGCAGCGGGGATGGAAATCCAAGATGGCGCCGCCGCGCTGGCTGGGAAAGGGACGCCTCGTGGAGCGGACAAAACGGGGCCCAAACACAGCAAGGCTGCTAAGACCCAGGGTAAGGACCCCCCCAGGGACATGCTTTATTATGCCCAGAAGATGACTGGGACGGGGGGGCCGGAACAACCGTCCCGCTCGGGTGATGCGCCCCACACTAGGCCCGCAGCACAGGAGGACACTGTCCCACTTTACTGGGGGGAGGAGGAGGACAGAGATCAAGCAGGCCCTAGGCCTGAGGATGAGCAGGCCGCAGACACACAGGCTGCGAATGCTGCGCAACCCACTCTGGCTGATATACTCAAAGCAGTAAATAAGTGTACAGCTTCTGTGGACACACTGAAAGAACATTTTGGACTGCTGAGGCAGGATATGCAGAAAATCCGCGAACGTACTACTGCCGTGGAAAGCAGAGTCAGTGAGGTGGAGGACCAGATGCAACCCATGGCCCAGGACACCAGAGCTGCCTTGCAGATGGCTAGGGACGCATATGACAGGGTGGAAGATATGGAGAACCGTCTCAGACGAAACAACGTTCGTATAGTGGGCCTGCCGGAGAGGGTGGAAGGCAAGGACCCCACCATGTTTGTGGAGAACTGGCTGATTGAACTTTTTGGCAAAAATGCACTGTCGCCATTTTTTGCAGTGGAAAGGGCCCACCGAGTACCCTCGCGCCCACCGCAACAGGGGGGCCCCCCTAGATCCATCCTGGCGAAACTACTTCACTACCGGGACAGGGAGGCGGTGCTGCGCCAGGCTCGGGAGCGAGCGAATATACAACACAACGGCGTCCGGGTGTCCTTCTACCCGGACTTCTCACAAGAGGTACAGAGGCGCAGGGCCAAATTCTTTGATGTAAAACAGCGGCTGCGAGCTCTGCAACTCCCATATGCCATGCTCTACCCTGCGAAGCTCCGGGTGGTGGTGCGGGGTCAAGCCCAGTTCTTTGAATCTGCCAGGGAGGCCATGTCATGGCTGGATCGGAACGAGCAGTCTTTGCAACGCCGAGTGCAGGAGGAAGGGGAGTGAGACATGTGCAAGTTTGACCCAGGCTATATCCTTTGTTTTGCCTCCAGGCACCTAGTATGCACATGTTGGAAGAGTTATTATGCTTCAATGGTTGGCCCCCCTTTTTTTTTTTTTTGTTTAGGGGGGATCTCCTACTTTTTACCTGATTGAAACTTTTTATTTTTCCCTTTGGCCGGGGGACACAATGATTGGCGACACAAAGCGAGAAGAGCTGACCTAAACGTAAAGTGTACTGTGCTGATGGTTGATGTGACTGGAGTAAGTCGACGATTAGTCGCACAAAGTGTTGAATCCGCCCTGTTGGCGGTCCAGGATGTTTTAGGACCCGTTCGTTCCATAAGTTTTACTAACTTTAATCTTTTCAGCCACCATACAAAGAAAGAGGTACAACACACCAGACTTGGGCCTTCAGCCCTTGTGCGAGAAACTGTGCAGGACAGAACAGGTATGGGGGGGGGCCTGTCTCCCGAGAGAGGGGCCAGTCTACATATGTTTGCTCGCTAGTATACTGTTTTTTGATGATAGTGGAAGATACACATGGCTAAGGTGTCTATCGTATCCTGTAATGTGAGGGGTATGAACTCTCCACTGAAACGCACAATGCTATTTATGTGATTGAGGAAATTTTTACCAGGGGTGATCTGTTTTCAGGAAACACACCTGACAGCGGAAACTGTGTGCTTTTTGAAATACAGGTGGGTGGGTAAGGCATATCACTCTACACACACCTCCTTTTCTAGGGGGGTGAGTGTACTAGTGCACAATGCTCTGGATTTTCAGGAAATTGACAGTATGATAGACTCGGACGGTCGCTATGTGTTTATTCATTGCAAAATGGGTAATTTGGTATGTGTCTTAGCATGTGTTTATATCCCCCCGCCGTTCACGGCAGCGGTGCTCCGGCTCCTCCTCTCCTTTTTGGATGGTAGGCCGGATATCCCGTTGCTCGTGATTGGCGACTTTAACTGTTGTCTAGACCAGGTGGCGGATAGACACCCGGGCCCCGGTTCCTCTGCCCTCGCTAGGAGTACTCCCCTGGCGCGGTTGTTGCAAGAGGTGGGCTGGGTGGACATCTGGAGACACCGTAATCCCGGGGTCAGGCAGTTCACGTGCTTTTCGAAGACGCATGGATGCCTATCAAGAATAGACCTGGGGGTGGGAAATTCGAGCATGCTTCCATTGATAGCGGACCTATCACACAGACCCCGCAGTGTGTCTGACCACTCTGCCCTGGTGGTGCAGCTTTGCGTGGCGCCGCAGGGGAGCTTGGTTAAGGCACCATGGAAGCTGAATGCCTTTTGGCTGAAGCTGATAAGATCCCATGTGGAAATAGAGGAGGACATACGAAGGTATTTTGCTGATGGGGAAGGAATGGAGCTGAATGTGTTAAACTGGGATGCTTTCAAGGCGTATTTTCGGGGCCTGCTTATAAGGGGAGTGAATGAGGTGAAGAGGGCCTCGGCTGCACTATTGATAGAAGTGGAAAACAGGGTCCAGGAAATGGAGCGGGTATATGTCGCTGATCCTTCTGACCTGACCATGGAGGCCTGGCAGGCTGCTCAGTCTGCCTACCAGCAATTGCTCTCCTCGTCGGCTGAGAAGAAGAGGTTCTTTGCTAAGCAGGCGTTCTTTGAGGAGGGTGAGAAAACCGGCCGTATATTGGCGCGGATTGCAAACTCCCATCAACGCTCACCTGCGATAGGGGCTATAAGATCGGGGTCAGGAGGGGTAGTCTCTCAGCCAGACCAGATTATGCAGGAACTGGCGGGTTTCTATGAGACCCTGTACAGTTCTGGCACGATGTACACCCAGGAAGATCTAGAGAGGTATTTAGCCCAAATGGCCTTCCCGGAGCTGTCTGATAGCCAACGTACCATGTTAGAAAAACCAATCACTGTCGAGGAGCTACAGGAGGCAGTCAGTGCTTTCCCTAACTGTAAAGCCCCGGGAGAGGACGGGTTGCCCATGGAAGTGTACAAACAATATCCCGAGGTGTTATTGCCACAGCTTCTAAAAGTCTTTAACAGCGCCAGGGAGGGGGGGACTTTGCCCCCTTCAATGTCCAAAGCAAATATAGTACTGTTGCATAAGCCAGGTAAGGATCCCGTGGACCCGGGGGCTTATCGCCCCATCTCCCTACTACAGAGCGACATTAAGATACTGGCCAAGGTGCTCGCCATTCGGCTGAATGGGGTGGTGACCTCCTTGGTTCATGGGGATCAGGCTGGGTTCATGCCCAATAAGTCCACGGCGGTTAATCTGAGGAGGTTGTTCCTTAACATGCAAGCACGGGCGGATAATATGGGTAGTAGGGCACTGCTGTCCCTAGATGCTACAAAGGCCTTTGATAGCATAGATTGGAACTATCTCTGGACTGTGTTGCACAAATTTGGATTTGGCCCTGTTTATATCTCCTGGGTGCGGCTGCTGTACAGTCAGCCGCAGGCGGCGATAAGGACATTTGGCTCTTTGTCGGGGAGCTTTGCACTGAGGAGGGGGACGCGACAGGGATGTCCCCTGTCCCCCCTGCTCTTTGCCTTGGCTATTGAGCCGTTGGCCATTGGCATTAGAGCTAACCCCCGCATCACTGGATTCTGCTATGGTGACATGCAGGAAAAAGTGATGCTATATGCTGATGACACTCTCCTTCTGTTGGGCGACACGGATCCCTCCCTCAGGGAAGCTATGGTGGCAATTACAGAGTTTGGACAATTCTCTGGTTTGCTTATAAATTGGGCAAAATCATCACTACTTTTATTAGATGGCGACGATACGCAGATAATCAACCCCGTATGCCCCATACCCGTTACTTCGTCCTTTAAATATCTGGGAGTACAGATCACTGCTAAACCACGGGATTTCATCCATCTAAATATCTCTCCCCTACTTCTGAAATTTAGAGACAAAGTTAAGACTTGGAGGGCCCTGCTCTTGTCGGTTGCCGGCCGGGTGAATCTTATTAAGATGATACTCATGCCGCAACTGTTGTACTTTTTACACAACACCCCTATGGTTATACCCCTGAAGGTTTTTCATACAGTAAATAGTATTTTCCGGGATCTCATATGGAAAAATAGGACGCCCAGGATTAAGTTGGAACACCTGCAGAGACCTAAAGACGGTGGGGGATTGGCGTTGCCAAACCCCTGGCTGTACTATTTGGCGGCTCAGATGCAGCAACTGGTTGGCATGTTTCGGCCGGCGGTGAGATCCTCGGCTCAGAAGCTTATGGAGCACACCGTGGGCGGAAGGCCGATCCCTGAGGCATTGGAGGCGCAAGCCTTTGCTAAACCGCACAAGAAGCTCCCCACTTTTAGTTTAATTCAGAAGGTATGGAATAAGGTCAAATACGTGCAAAACGCGGAGGGTTACACGAAGTACAGCCCTATATGGCAGAACGACACATACACTGAATTGGCCAAGTTGCAGTCCGGGGCCAGGTGGAAACAGTATGGGATCACGCACCTCACACACATATTCAGTAACGGGGTGCTCCGCTCGTTCTCTGCACTACAGGGGGCGTTTGGCTTGCCCCAGACTATGCACTTCTCCTATCTGCAGTTGAGGCACGCAGTGGCCGCACAGGGTCGCTCCTCTGAGTGGTGCCTGTCGCCGACCCCTGCTTTTGATCTTCTGGGGGATGCTGGGACATCAAAAGGCTTTATTTCTCAGTGCTACGCCATTCTGCTACAGTACGTGATGAAGCAGCATCCCCTGAGGATACGGGAAAGGTGGGAGGCGGATGCGGGCGAGCTGGATGGGGAACAATGGGAAGAAATCTTTCAGGCAGTGGGCAAATGCTCGCTGAATGTTTCACAGAGGCTCACACAACTGTATATTTTGCTGCGCACTTACTATACCCCACACAGGCTCCATAAGATGAATCCTCAGCTTGACCCAACCTGTACCAGGTGCAAAAGAGACCATGGTGATCTGATCCATATGCTGTGGAGATGCCCAAAGCTCCACACGTATTGGGCGGGAGTTGTGAGTACCGTAAATTCAACTTTTGGCGTGGCTCTTCCACAGGACCCGAGGGCTTGTCTCTTGGGGGCTCTGGAGGAGTACGAATGGGAGGAAGCGGACAGAGAGGCGATACACAGGGTTCTGTTCCAAGCAAGGAAACTCATTATGGTTCACTGGAGGGCTGAGGCTCCTCCGACTCTGGCTGAATGGATTAATAATATTGGGCTGGTGCTGAGGATGGAGAAAGTGGTGTATCAACACAGGGGTAATACCCACAAATTTGAGAAATTATGGGCAAAGTGGTTGGATGTGCCAGGTCTAGCCCCGGTAGACCTTGTGATGGATAGACTTTTGGGCATCAATGTGGGGTGAGATGGGGACGGTGCTACTTTGCGGGATGGTGTTGTTTGAAATGGTTTGGGGGGAGGGGGCTCTACCTCCTACCTATAAATACTCACCGAGTATGGGATGTCTTACTCTATGTTGTTATTTTGTCCCCGCAATGTTAAGGGGACCTTGTATAATTTGTACCTCTGCAAACTAAATAAAATTTTGTTGGATTTAAAAAAAAACTATACACAGACCTCAGTCCAGAAGCACAGCTCTTGCACTGAAGTCATGTCCCTCCTCTGTGGCTCCTCCTCCTCCTCCTGGCTGTGTACACTAGATCATTGGAGCCGAGGAGTGTGTGTGTGGCTGATGGTGGGGAGAGAGGTGTCTGCTGCTACAGAAAGCTGATCGCCGCTTGTGGGACCCCGCCGACAGATGTCCTGGGTGCCCACACTAGCGCACCCCTATCTGGCCAGTTCCCGAAGCTCAGTGCCGGAACTTGTTGTGGCTATTGGCTCTGGGACAGTGGCATCACTAGGGATGGTGTCACCTGGTGCGGTAAATTGCGTCACCCCCTCTAATTTTTGGACTGGAGGCCCAGTGTCCCTCCAGCTGGATGTTTGCTCATTCTGGGTTGCCCAGGCCGACTCTAGTCAGTAGTGTAGCATGTCTGTGCCCTGGCAGTGGCTTCATCTTTCTTCCCCTCTGGTGGTGCGGGTACAGCGCGGCTCCCTCTCTGGTGGGGCGGGTACAGCGCGGCTCCCTGTTTGGTGGTGTGGGTACATCCCAGCTTCCTTTCTGGTGGTGTGGGTACAGCGTGTTCCCTCTCTAGTGGTGTGGGTACAGCGTGGCTTCCTCTCTGGTGGTGCGGGTACAGCGTGGCTCTCTCTGGTTGTGTGGGTACAGTGTGGCTCTCTCTCTGGTGGTGCAGGAACAGCATGGCTCCCTCTTTGGTGGTGTGGAAACAGCGTGGCGCTCTCTCTGGTGGTGTGGGTACAATGTGGCTCCCTCTCTGGTGGTGCAGGAACAGAGTGGCTCTCCATGGTGGTGTGGAAACAGCGTGGCTCTCTGTTGGTGCGGGTACAGCGTGGCTCTTTGGTAGTGCGGGTACAGCATGACTCTCTGGTGGTGCGGGTACAGGGTGGCTCTCTGGTGGTGCGGGTACAGGGGTACAGTGTGACTCCCTCTCTGGCTTCCCCAAGCACAATACACTTTTTCTCGTCCTCTGCAGAGTGCATGCATGGTGTGTGTGGACACACTGGGGCCGCCATTATTTCAGGGACTACATTTCCCATGATGCCCCCCAGAGTCTTCTGATTGGCCCTCTGCTACATTTGCCAGAGAAATTGGCAGCAGCGCTGTGACAGGGAGAGGAGAGCTGTGGGCTGTCTGTGTATTGCCCCTGCTCGCCCCCTCCCCTTTCTGTCAGCCAAAGGGAAAAGAGAGAGGGAGCAGCTCTAATTGGGTTTTCCATGCTGCCGCCCAGCTTTCTGCCCACTGTTTCCTTCCCCATGATTGGCCACAGCAGAGGGCCAGTTGGAGAGAGAATGACAACTTTAAGGGGGGGGGGGTTGCGGTTTGACGGCTCCTACTTAAACTGCTTCATAGCCCCCTCCACAAAGGCTTTTTTGCCGCCCCACGCAAAGTGTCACCCTAGGCCTGGGCCTTGTCGGCCTATGCCAAAACAAAGCACTGTGTATGTGTCACAAAAATGTATACTTTTGTAGCGCTACCCCCGAAAGAGCCGCTGGTTTAATGATGGGATCGGCATATCAAGTTACCTTGATATGGACTGAGGGTGCAAATAGAACACAAAGTAATGAACGAAGGTCCAGACCGTGAATAAAAGGGTTTTCCAAGGCTTTATTTTCTAGGCCAACACGGCCAACGTCAACATCAATTGGGAAGAACAGGTTGATGAAAAGAGAGAGAGAAAACCTTGCAGTTTCAGGCCTGGATATTATTGGAGCAGTCCTGCTCTATGTAGTACCAATTTGTAACTCGTCGCCACTCTAGCCAGAGTGGGTGAAGTGCCCCCGGACAGACCCCTCTCACAAGCCTGGCAGCCAAAGCGTCACTTAGGAATTGCTCGGAGGAACAGGTCTCTCTCACAGACCTGGCCCTAAGGCCTCTGCCACAGGCCAATTACTTTAAGCTAGGTGGATGAACAGGGCGAATCCTCCCAGTGAAATTTAGCATATGTCACCGGATGACAGCAAAGCGTACCTGTCAGCATTCCAGTCACCAGATCCCCGATTGGTTCGTCCAAGCCCTGTTGGATAACCTGCCTCCAGGCTCTCCTCAAGCCGACTCCCCAATCGCACGGCACCCAGCCTGGGATCCTCTCAATAGAACGGGGAACCCAGCGAGTCACTGGGGTCCCCTTTTACCTCCAGATGATGTGTAGCCTGCAACTTTGGCCAGGTGGGCCATGCCGGCGGGGTCCATGGATGCCCGCACCCTGAAGGTGGATGCCGCACCTGGAACGGGGACCCCGCGGAGATTTTAGAACACATGACACCTTTTACAGATATACTCTCCCCCAGCATGCCCTGCGAGGGAAAACTCCTCTAATTGACTGCTGGGGAAAACTTGCTCTGCCAGAACCCCTCTGGCGCCAACTGCAGGCCAGGGATGGTATCAGATCCCTGGAGTACAGACTGACCCAGTGGACATTTCTGGAATGACAGAGGTCCCAATTTAGATAAATTGTGAATAAGAGCAAAGTAACTCTCCCATTCCCCACTAACTTTAGCGTAGTGCCCATACTGAAAGTAAGGGGGCGCTACACTTTGTTTTATTGTTTATTTTTTAATATATTTTCCTCAGCCGTTGACAGTTCTATATGGTATTACGTGTAGGATCATTAATCCTCTTGTTTTTATGTTTATGTACATGCATTTAGATGTAGTTAAAGCGGTAGTTCACCCTCACTTACATCATTTTTCCATCGAGACAGGCATTGTAGCGCGAGCTACAGTATGCCTGTCCCGATTTTTTTACCCCCGTACTCACTGTGTACTTGTACATTAAAGATTTCGGCTCCCGCGGGGAATGGGCTTGCCTATGGAGAGGGAGGATGATTGACGGCCGGCCCTGGCACGTCACTCTCCCCGAAGACAGCCGGAGTAGGTCTCGGCTCTTCACGGCGCCTGCGCACAGGCTATGCGCACAGGCTATGCGCAGGCGCCGTGAAGAGCCAAGCCTATTTCGGCTATTTCCGGAGAAGCGTGACGCGCCAGAGCCGGCCGTCAATCATCCTCCGTCTCCATAGGCACGCCCATTCCCCGGTATCTTCGATGTACGAGTACAAGGTGAGTACGGGGTAAAAAAATTGGGACAGGCATACTGTAGCTCGCGCTACAATGCCTGATTTTATGGTAGAAGAAAAAAAAAATTTTTTTTTTTGCGTTAATAGGGTGAACCCCCGCTTTAATACACAATCTGGCATATAGATGTAAGGATGTAGATATTTATTATTATAATGTTCATCTTTTTATATATATTATCTCACAAAAGTGAGTACACCCCTTACATTTTTGTAAATAATTTATTATATATTTTCATGTGACAACACTGAAGAAATTACACTTTGCTACAATGTAAAGTAGTGAGTCATTAATGTCTGAACCGCTGGCAACAAAAGTCAGTACACCCCTAAGTGAAAATGTCCAAATTATGCCCAATTAGCCATTTTTCCTCCCTGGTGTCATGTGACTCGTTAAAGCGGGAGTTCACCCATTTTTAAAAAAAAAAAAAATCTCCCCTTAGCTTCCTGCTCGTTCGGTCTAGGGGAATCGGCTATTTATATTAAAATATGAGCAGTACTTACCCGTTTTCGAGCTGCATCTTCTTCCGTCGCTTCCGGGTATGGGTCTTCGGGAGCGGGCGTTCCTTCTTGATTGACATTCTTCCGAGAGGCTTCCGACGGTCGCATCCATCGCGTCACGATTTTCCGAAAGAAGCCGAACGTCGGTGCGCAGGCGCAGTATAGAGCCGCACCGACGTTCGGCTTCTTTCGGAAAATCGTGACGCGATGGATGCGACCGTCGGAAGCCTCTCGGAAGCCTGTCAATCAAGAAGGAACGCCCATTCCCGAAGCCCATACCCGGAAGCGACGGAGAGGATGCGTCTCGTAAACGGGTAAGTACTGCACATATTTTAAAATAAATAGCCGATTCCCCTAGTAATAACGAGCAGGAATCTAAGGGGGAAAAGTGCCCTCTAAGGGTGAACCCCCGCTTTAATGTTACAAGGTCTCAGTCGTGAATGGGGAGCAGGTGTGTTAAATTTGGTGTTATTGCTCTCACTGGGCCATATTCTGAGAGAAGTTACGATGGAGTATCTCAGGATACTCCATCGTATCTCCCTTTTTTGGCCCGTGTATCTATGCGACTGATTCTTAGAATCATTTTCGCATAGATACACTTAAGATCCGCCATGTGTAAGTCACTTACACTGTCGGATCTTAAATGTAAGTACGCCGCCCGCCGCTAGATGGCATGTACGTGAAGGACTCATTTGCTTATGCAAATGAGCCTGCTACGCCGATTCCCGAACGATTTTGCGTCGCGTACCCGTTGCTAACGTCGTTTGCATAAGCGGAAACTTACTCCTGCTATATGAGGAGTAAGTTTCCGCAAGTCCCACGTAGGCCATGTTACGGATGGCGTCGGGTCCGCGTCGTGTTTTTCCGTCGGCTACGTCGTTTCCGTAAGTCGTTCTTGAATACGACTTTACGTCAATGACGTACACGTCGGCATCATTGACGTTTTACGCCGAGAACTGGAGCATGCGCACTGGGCTTTTTTAAGCCCGGCGCATGCGCAATTACTTAGAATCGGGGGCGCGCTTAATTTGAATAGAAGCCGCCCCCTTGGAGATACGCGTGGCTACGCCGGGGCATTTACACTCCGCCGCCCCAAACTACGGAGCAAGTGTTTGGGGAATACAGCACTTGCTCCTGTAGGTTGGGGCGGCGGAGTGTAAATGCCTTACGCGCAGCCCGCGGACATTTAGCCAGAATATGGGCCACTCTCTCATACTGGAAGTTCAACATGACACCTCATGGTGAAGAACTCTCTGAGGATCTGAAAAAAATAATTGTTGCTCAACATAAAGATGGCCTAGGCTATAAGAAGATTGCCAAGACCCTAAAACTAAGCTGCAGCACAGTGGCCAAGAGTAAGACCATACAGCGTTTTAACAGGACACATTCCACTCAGAACAGGACTCACCATGGTCGACCAAAGAAGTTGAGTGCACGTGCTCAGCGTCATATCCAGAAGTTGTCTTTGGGAAATAGACATATGAGTGCTGCCAGCATTTCTGAAGAGGTTGAAGGGGTGGGGGTCAGGCTGTCAGTGCTCTGACCATATGCCACACACTGCATCAAATTGGTCTGCCTCTTCTAATAATGATGCACAAGCCGGCAAACATTTTGCTGAAGACAAGCAGACTAAGGACATGGATTACTGGAACCATGCCCTGTGGTCTGTCGAGACCAAGCTAAACTTATTTGGTTCAGATGGTGTCAAGCATGTGTGGGGGCAACCAGGTGAGGAGTACAAAGACAAGTGTGTCTTGCCTACAGTAAAGCATGGTGGTGGGAGTGTCATGGTCTGGGGCTGCATGAGTGCTGCCAGCACTGGGGAGCTACAGTTCATTGAGGGAACCATGAATGCCAACATGTACTGTGACATACTGAAGCAGAGCATGATCCCCTCCCTTTGGAGACTGGGCCACAGGGCAGTATTCCAACATGATAACTACCCCAACACACACCTCCAAGATGGCCACTGCCTTGCTAAAGAAGCTGAGGGTAAAGGTGATGGACTGGCCAAGCATTTCTCCAGAACTAAACCCTGTTGAGCATCTGTGAGGCATCCTCAAATGGAGGATGGAGGAGTGCAAGGTCTCCACCAGCTCTGTGATGTCGTCATGGAGGAGTGAAAGAGGACTCCAGTGGCAACCAGTGAAGCTCTGGGGAACTCTGTGCCCAAGAGGGTTAAGGCAGTACTGGAAAATAATGGTGGCCACACAAAATATTGACATTTTGGGCCCAATTTGGACATTTTCACTTTGGGATGTACTCACTTTTGTTGCCAGCGGTTTAGACATTAATGACTGTATGTTGGGTTATTTTGAAGGGACAGCAAATTTACACTGTAATACAAGTTGTACACTCACTACTTTATATTGTAGCAAAGTGTAATTTCTTCAGTGTTGTCACATGAAAGGATATAATAAAATATTTACAAAAATGTGAGGGGTGTACTCACTTTTGTTTTAAATTATTTTTATTCTTTTTCACATAAAAAACTTTTACAAACTTTTCAGAGACGTTTTTAAAATCAAAAACCATTATAAAGTTCACATAAATACATTCATACATAGAACATGTACAATAATACAAAAATACATGTCTGGGTACATAGTTGGGTCCATCCTCTGAATCATGCACCTAGGTCTCTCCATACCGTGGCACCTTCTCTTTTATCCTCAAAAAGAGAGATAGAAACCTCTCGGAGACACAGAGATCAGAGCAACCTGCCCAGCCCCCCCCCCCCCTTAAAAAAAAGTTTTTGTGTATTGATTACCCCTCTTAGTGTGTATCCCATTTCTATCTCAGTGCCCATATATATATCCTTACTTTTAGAGAAGGGAAATGGGGGATCCTTCATCTCCTCATCCTCCCTTATATCCCTTCATATTATGTGAAGAAGAAAAAAAACAAACACCTCCCCAAAAAGTGAGAAGAGGGAATAAGAGAGAGGATAGCATATCTGGAAATGCATTTTTACGTATATCCACAAATGATCCCCCCCCTTACACCCATCCCATTGCCATATATATGTGTTTATATATCTCCTGCCTTCAAACCAAGAGAGAGAGATAGAAAAAAAAGGGGGGGAAGGGTTGGGGCCCAAATGGGTAGGAGAGCCACCACCTAGGCACCAGCCTTTATGTACTCTCCCCGCTCCCCATAATCTCCAAATAGGTCGGGGACTGCTTAAAATTTAAAATTCATTCATTTCCCCCATGTACCCTGAAATCTTGTCTCTGCGTCTTCTTGAAAACGTATTAATTCCTCCATTACAATCGTTTTATCTCCCCCCCCCCCCCAAACCATTCCTTTATCCTTGGCCGTTCCTTCAATATCTCCAATATTTTGGGATTAATGCTTTCGCTGCATTCAACAAAAATGGGGTAAGAGCCACTCTATATTTCTTCCTCGGTCCTTCCATTGCATGGAATAAACACTTCTATCTGTTTCATCAAATCTAGTACTTCCACCCAATATGTTTGAATCAAACTACATTGCCACCATATGTGGGCATGGTTTCCTTCTTCCCCGCATTCCCTCCAGCAAAAGGGTGATGCATCATTGTTTATTTTATACATTTTAGTGGGGACGTAGTACCACTTGGTCAATAATTTATAGTTCATTTCTTTCATCCTTGTATCCTTTGAGGTAGAATATATATAGTCCATAATCCTATTCTTCAACATCTCTGGAACTGCTTGGTTTAATTCTATCTCCCATTTTTCCAAAGGATGCATTAACCCATCGTCCATGGAGGTTATCAGCAGCCTATATATTTTAGAGATCAACCCTTTTCTACGTATCCCCCCCTGATCTATTAATCTCTCCCATGAATTTAATCTTTCAGCACAGTGAAGAGGTTTTGGAAGAGATTCAATAAAATGTTGGAGCTGCATGTATCTCCAGCCATCCCACGGTGATGTTCCATATTTCTCACGCAATTCTTCTAGTGAGCATAACCTATTCCCCTTTAAAACATCTCTTAATCTCAATCTGTCCGAATGGGTCCACTTTAGATACAGCTTATTTTTTTTTCCCGATGGGAAATAATTATTTCCTGTCAGGGACATCAATGGACTGTTGTATTGCCCTTTGATAGCTTTAATTACTTTATCCCATATTCTTATGCCGCGTACACACGGTCGTTTTTCAGGATGAAAGAAAATGTAATTTTTTTAGCATGTCCAAAAAACGAAGTTTTTCCAACTTCATCATTAAAAACTACGTTGCCCACACACCATCATTTTAGAAAAATTATAAACAAAGCACGATGACGTACAACACGTACGACGGCACTCTAAAGGGGCTGCTTTTAGCTGATTCCTTGTTAGTAAAAGACGATTCGCGCTTTTTTGTCTGTTCCAGCGTGATGAATGTGCTTACTCCATTATGAATGGTAGTTTTACCAGAACGAGCGCTCTCGTCTCATAACTTGCTTCTGGGCATGCGCGGGTTTAAAACGTCCTTTTTGCCCACACACGATCATTTTTTACAACATGAAAAACGACATTTTAAAAAACGACATGAAAAAATGCAGCATGTTCGAATTTTTTTTTTGTTTTTCAGAAGCCGAAAAACGATGTGAAGCCCACACACGATCATTTGAAATGGCGTTTTAAAAAACGTCGTTTTTTTTTTCATGCCGAAAAATGATCGTGTGTACGGGGCATAAGTGTTTCTATTGTAATTGGGGCCAATACCTTAGGGAAGTCTCTGTATTTTTTGGGGATCCAAATAATCTGTCCTAGAGCCGTTTTGCTCATATTATCTTCTAACGACTCCCATTTCTTATATGATGTATTATGAACCCAATCTATAACTCTCTTTATTGCTGCTGCTTCATAATATTTCTGAAAATCTGGAAGGAGCACCCCCCTGTTGTCTCTAGATCTACTCATTACTTTGTAGGAGATACGGCTTCCTTTCAATTTTTGTATTAAGGTTCTCATAGTTCTAAAATATGCCCCTGGGATACAGATTGGCAGGCTCTGGAAGATATACAAAGCTTTCGGAAGTGTCATAATTTTAATTACCTTCCTAGCCATGACAATCTGTATGCTTGATATCCCTTCAGATCTTGTTTAATTGTATTCAGAAGAGGAATAGAGTTGTCTTGGTATAAATCTGTTGTTATTACTGACAGAGAGACTCCTATATTTTTCAGTCCCCTTTATCTCCATATAAAGGGAAAAGGGGCTCTTAGTTCTCCTTTGGGGGGGGGTACCTATATTTAATATCTCAGTTTTTTCCATATTAATTTTGAAATTAGACCCTTCCATCGCCCATTTTTTTCATAATCTTAGGGAGTGATTGCCTAGGATTTTCTATAAATAACATAATATCATCTGCATACGCAGATATCTGATGTTCCCTCAGACCTCAATACCACTTATTTCTCGGTTCATTCTTATAGAAGATAAGAGGGGTTCCAAGGATAGCACAAACAGTAAAGGGGAGAGTGGACATCCCTGGCGTGTCCCATTATATAGCCTAAATGCCTCCGACAGAGTTCCATTAACCTGGATTAGAGCCGGGGGATCAGAGTATAGGGCCTCTATCCATCTCAACATTCGTGATCCCAGGCCAAATTTGTGTAATGTCTGCAACATATATTCCCAGTTGACTCTGTCAAAGGCCTTTCGGCATCTACTGATAAAAAAAGGGCAGATTTCTTTCCCTTTTTTGCTTTGTGTATTAATAAGATTGTCCTTAATATGTTATCCCTTGTTTCCCGTTCGGGAACAAAGCCTGCCTGGTCCCTCGCTATACAGTCTGGCATATATAGCTTCAATCTTTCGGCCAAGATCCTTGCATAGATTTTTATATCCTCATTAACCACTTGCCGACTGCGCCATAGGCATTTTACAGCTACAGCGCGGTCGAGTTGTTCTGGGAGGACGTCCCTGGGACATCCTCCCAGCATCCTTCACTCGCGCGCCCCCTGGGGCGCACTCCTGGAATTATCCGTTAGCGCCGAGTCTAGAAGACCCGGCAAAACACGGATCGCGGTAAATTGCCGCTGATAGCGGCCGTTTACCACGTGATCGCTCCGTCAAATGACGGAGCGATCACTTGTAAACAAACCGGCGTCATTTGATGACGCCGGTTGATCCCTCTCCTCTCTGTACCGTTCAGTACAGTGTGAGAGGAGGGGGGGGGGGGAGCGGGTGTCAGCAGCAGCACTGAGGGCTGGATCTGTGACAACTGCAGTCACAGATCCAACCATCCATCCCAGCTCAGCTATCCCTGCGCAATACTCTGCAATACCCCAATACTCTGCAATAGCCTACGCAATACTCTGCAATACCCCAATATTCTGCAATACCCTGCACAATACTCTGCAATACCCCAATACTCTGAAATACCCTGCGCAATACCCCAATATTCTGCAATACCCTGCGCAATACTCTGCAATACCTCAATACTCTGCAATACCCTGCGCGATACTCTGCAATACCCCAATACCCTGCGCGATACTCTGCAATACCCCAATACTCTGCAATACCCTGCGCGATACTCTGCAATACCCCAATACTCTGCAATACCCCCCATACTCTGCAATACCCCCCATACTCTGCAATACCCCCCATACTCTGCAATACCCCCCATACTCTGCAATACCCTGCGCGATACTCTGCAATACCCCAATACTCTGCAATACCCATTTTTTTAAAGCGCCCCTGTCCCCGTGTGCTCGCATGCAGAAGCGAACGCATACGTAAGTCCCGCCCACATATGAAAACGGTGTTCAAGCTACACATGTGAGGTATCTCTGCGAACGTTAGAGCGAGAGCAATCATTTTGGCCCTAGACCTCCTCTGTAACTAAAAACATATAACCAATAAAAGTAATTAAAGTGTTGCCTATGGGGATTTTTAAGTAGCGAAGTTTGGCGCCATTCCATGAGTGTGTGCAATTTTGAAGTGTGACATGTTGGGTATCTATTTACTTGGCGTAACTTCATCTTTCACATTATGAAAAAAAATTGGGCTAACTTTACTGTTTTTTTTTTTTTTTACGCACAAAAGATTTTTTTAAAAAAACACGCGTTCAAAAAATTTCTGCAAAAATACCATGCGAGATAAAAAGTAACGGCCGCCATTGTATTCTCTAGGGTCTTTGCTAAAAAAGCATATATAATGTTTTGGGGTTCTATGTAATTTTCTAGCAAATAAATGATGATTTTTACGTGTAGGAGAGGAATGTCAGAATTGGACTGGGTGCTCCAGAATGCCTGATGGTGCTCCCTGAATGTCGGGCCTCTGTATGTGGCCACGCTATGTAAAAGTCTCACACATGTGGTATCGCCATACTCGGGAGGAATAGCAGAATGTGTTTTGGGGTGTAATTTGTGGTATGCATATGCTGTGTGTGAGAAATAACCTGCTAATATGACAGAAACTAGTTTTTCTTTTTATCTTTTACAGAATTTTCAGTCGTTTTTCTTTTATAACGCAAAAAATAAAAAACCCAGAGGTGATCAAATACCACCAAAAGAAAGCTCTATTTGTGTGAAAAAAAGGACAAAAATTTCAAATGGGTACAATGTTGTATGACTGAGTAATTGTCATTCAAATTGTGAGAGCACTGAAAGCTGAAAATTGGTCTGGTCAGGAAGGGGGTTTAAGTGCCCAGTGGTCAAGAGGTTAATCAAGGAGATTGGCCTAAAGCTGGAGCATAGTGTTGGGTCCTTGCCTTCCTTTGGTAAGATTTGGTAAGCCCCCAAGGCTTCCTTACGTATCTTCATTCCTTCCCCGATGGAGTTCATATAACAATAAAAATGGGGTGTCAATATTCCAAGAATTTTTTTATAATACAGAGATGTATACCCATCTGTTCCTGGGCTTTTTCCACTCTTACTATTTTTAATTGCCTGCTGAATCTCTTCCTTAGAGATCTCACATTCTAGTTTATTTGAGTCTTATTTTGCTATAGCTGATAGTTTGCTATAGCTGATTGTTTTATCTTCCTGAGATATTGTTCAATTTTATTTTTCCTATTCTGTTTATCCTCATTATCCTGACTGTTGTTTACTTTATATAGTGATTGATAGTACTTTTTTTTACTAATATCTCTAGTTGTATGTTTCAGCATTCCCTTTTTATCTTTTATTTTTGCGATATAGTTCCGGTTTCGTCTAGGTTTAATTACCTCCGCCAACAGTCTCCCAGGTTTATTACCAAATTCATATTGTTTTTTAGCCGTTTTCAAAAATACCCTTTTTGTCTCCTGTTCCAACAGATTCCTCAGTGATTCACGTTTTCTTGTTAACTCCTCCATTATTTTACCGTCAATTGACTCTTTATGTATCTGCACCAGCTCCTGGATTTCTTGTAGAATCAGTTGTTTTTCTGCTACCCATATTTTCCTTCTTTTTGCCCCTTCTGCTATTAATCTCCCTCTCATAAATACTTTATGGGTTTCCCATAGTATAGATAGTGCAATATTTTCTACATTATTTTCTTAAAAAAATTGATTTAAATCCCTTTCTAGGGCATCACTAACATTATGATCACGTAAAAGATTCATCTATCCTCCAGGATCTCTGCCTATTGGGTATGTCCTCTAAATCCAAGATGGCCATAACCGGGGCATGATCCGAGAGGGTTACGGATTTCACCTCTACTTTCATTACCCCTTCCATGAGCTGATGATCTAGTAAAATATAGTCAATTCTCGAGTAAGTGGAGTGTACCTGAGAATAGTATGTGAAATCCCTTCCCTTAGGGTGAAAAACCCTCCACTAATTGTTGCTGATGTAATTTTCTTTTAATTACCTTAAGATCCCTTCCTCCTGAACGTAAGGAAAGGGTTGGGTATCCAGGGCTGGATCAAACACAAAATTAAGATCGCCTGCCATAATCACCCCCCCTCTCGAAACTTTTCCAATTTATTCAGCACTTTTCCAAAGAAAGAACAGGGGTGAGTGTTAGGGCAGTAGATGTTGGCTAGTGTATACACTTTATTAAACAGGGAACCTTTAATAAATAAATACCTTCCTTCAGAATCTGATTCCATAGCTTTTAGAACAAAGGGGGTATTTCTGTCAAATCCTATTGCTATACCTTTAGATCTCTTGTTAGGCGAGTATCCATGAAACCATAGTGGAAAATGTCTAGAGTTTAATCCAACCCTAGAAGACCACTTAAAGTGAGTCTCCTGTAAAAAAACAATATTCGACTCTGTTATGTGCCCTTGCCGCTCTGTGTCCCTGGTGTTGATGGCAATGCTGCCAGAATCTGCAATTCCTTCAGTATTTGGTATCTCTTAGAAGGACTATTTAACCCTCTAACATTATATGTAATAATATTTAGAGGTGCCATTTTTATACATCGCAGAGCTTATACCCACAATCTATAGAGTATTTTGTATAATATTTTCTCGAGGATGGACCATTGAGTGTACCCAGACAATAACAAACATAACTAAACAAAACATAATATACCTCTCCCCTCCCCCGCCTCCCTTCCCCCACCCTTCATTGAAAATCAATGCTATGATCGGCCGAGTTGGGGCCTATTGCTGGCCTCCGACCCTGGCCAGACCTTTCTAGGGGACCTGTAGATGCCCGCCCAAACCCACAAGCTCCACCCCCTATTCATAACCCAGACTCTCCCTATCTACTAATCTATTACTTATTTTCAACCCTAGTACCATTATACCCTATTCCATGGCTGATTTTCTTTTAGCTTTTCCCATTCTGGAGTTTTTCTCCCCCAATTTTCTATATTGATATTTGGCAATTCCATCTTACTACAGAATTCCTTCAGTTCTTCTGGGAATCGCAAAACAGCTGAAATTCCTTGGTTTTTGGCTATCAAGCATGCCGGAAATCCCCATCTATAATATATCATTTTTTCTTGTAGCTGATCAATCAGGGGTTTCAGAGCTCTTCTACATGAGAGTGTTTCTTGTGATAGATCAGTAAAAAGAAGTAGCTTAGCTCCTTCGTATTCAATAACTTCAGAGTTTCTCGTGCCATACTGAACTTGTTGTTTTTCTTTATATTGGGAGAATCTCACTATTACGTCTCTTGCCATCTCGGGTGGAGCTTTCATAGTTTTCTGTACTCTGTGTATTCTATCATTGGGAGGAGGCGCGCTTGACGTCACCGCTTGTGAGGAACAGTTCCGTACCGGTCGGAACTTTGTCTGCTGATTTTTGTCTACTTTCTTGTAAGTGAGCTATTTTTATTTTTATTAAATTTGCCAAACGATATTACACCATTGTGGCCCCTTTCTTTCTCTG
Organism: Rana temporaria; assembly: GCF_905171775.1. Classification (NCBI taxonomy): domain Eukaryota; kingdom Metazoa; phylum Chordata; class Amphibia; order Anura; family Ranidae; genus Rana; species Rana temporaria. Next base: position 49,688,419 of record NC_053498.1, read on the forward strand.
ATGGTGGGACCATTGCCCTGAGTGCCTCTCTAAGGATTGCTGGATGTGAGTTCTCCCTACTACAGCTGCATAACCATCCTCCAGGATTTCACTGCTCTTATTCACTTGAATCTGGTAAGGACCAGTGTGTTCTGAGGTGGAGGTTTTTGTCACACTGTCCGTTTGCCAGTCACTTGGGGGTTTTAATTTACTTTATTTATTGTACAATATCACACTATTGGAGTTTTGTTCCTTTTTTGGTTGCTCACCATTGCTGGATCATCGGCTGTCTGCGTCTGGCTGTGGATTCGTTCCCCTGTTTAGCCCAGGTGTATGGCTATCCGCTCGTTTTGATCCTGTGGATCATTAACTCCGGTAAGGGTCAGCAATACCAGGCATCCTGGATTAATTCTGGTTTCTTTATACTCCTTTGCTTGAACACGTTTTCAACAGCTGTTTTCACAATGAACTGTTTCTATCAACTTTTTTTATATTTTTTGCATATCTGAAGAAATCTTCCAGATTATTTATTGGACTTTTTTTGTTTGTGTTTTTTACTGGGGATCTGCACAAGACACAGTTTGTTGTTTTTTAAGCGCAACTCCACCTTTTACCCATATCATTATTTGTTTGTATAAACATTTTGAGTTTGCAGCTACCACCCACTGTATTAGACAAGCGCACTTTTTTTTTTTCCCTTTTACCATTGATTATTCTATCAAAGGCTATCGGCGTTTGCGCTTCTTTTTTCTTTATTTTATTAAATACTTCACAAATCACATCTTCTAATGCCGCGTACACACGGTTGTTTTTTGTGATGAAATAAAAGGACGTTTTTTATCATGAAAAAAAACAAGTTTCAAACTTCATTTTAAAAAACGACATTGCCTACACACCATCGTTTTTTCAAAATGCTCTAGCAAAGCGCGGTTACGTACAGCATGTACGACGGCACTATAAAGGGTCATTTCCATGCGGAAGACGGCCTCTTTTGCTGATATCGTATTGCTGCGTGTTAGTAAAAGTTTGGTGAGAGACGATTCGCGCTTTTCAGTCTTCGTGCTTTAAAATTCGTTTTCTGTCGTACAGTTTGTGCTTTTGGGTTCGTATCTGTCTTACAGTGCTTGTATTCAGTTCGTATCTGTTTTGGCAGTGCAATCTTGTCTGCACGTTCCTGTTTTGCAGGTCGTTCTTCAGAGGCCTTTCTGTTTTTCAGGGTGTTTTTTTTAGTCCGATCTGATTTGACGACCGTTTTCTAGCCATGTTGCGGGTACATTCTCGTCGTCGAGATCGTGCTGTGCTTGTTGTTGGGATGTGTGCTGTATCCCGGCTCCGGTCCATGAACAGGGTGAGGAGGAGGTTGTGGACCAAGAACTGGTTTCTTCGCAGGGACCAGTTCTCTCATATGCCTCTACTGCGGGAGATCCAAGAAAACAACCCTGATGATTTCAGGAATTTTCTGAGGATGTCTGACCCCATATTTCAGCAGCTTTTATCCGTCCAATCCCGAGCAAGGGGGAGTGTCTATACGCGGCGCGGCGGGAAACACTACAGCTATTCAAATGAAATCTGTGATATTCCCCGCACGCTGTTTAACCATGCGGCGGCGGCGTTGTTGCGGTATGCGACGGCATTCGTTGCGGTGGGGGGGGCGAGTATCGGATGAGGCATCGGGGGGCATTTGCAGGAGTACAAGTACTCCCGCAAATACTGGGTATCGGTCCCGATACTGGTATCGGGACAACCCTAATTTTAACTACAAGGGGTTCCACAGCGTCGTGCTGATGGTGGTGGTGTCTGCCAATTATGAGTTTATGTACCTGGATGTTGGCAAAAATGGCCGGATATCGGACGGCGGGGTCTTTGCTCAGACCGAGTTCGCCCAACGGCTTCAGTCAGAGGACCTTGGATTGCCACCTGCGGAGGAGAAACGAAGAGGGGCTGCCCTTCGTATTTATCGCAGATGAGGTGTTTGGCTTGGGTCCCCACCTCATGAGGCCATTTCCCCAATGCACCCTCACCCCTGAGAGAAGGATTTTTAATTATAGGCTGGCCAGAGCCAGATGGGTGGCTGAGAATGCATTTGGCATCATGGCCAGCCGATTTCGTTTGTTTTTGACCAACATAAACATGGCAGAATACAAGTGGAACCATATAATCCTATGTTGCTGTATTTTGCATAACTTTCTGAAAAGACATTCCTCAACCTACTTAACAGTATTGCCTGATAAGGCAGTTGATCTTGCTCCGGAGGTGGCCCGTGAGGCTAGCCATACAGGCTTGGCCCCCCAAAGCGCACGTGCAGTGCGGCAAGCATATGTTGATTTTATGGGGAGGGGGGCCATTCCAATTCCAGATCTTGGCTGAATAAAATCTTTTCTTTTCTGCAATAAACAGTCTAATTTGTTTGTTACTTTACTAAATTATAATTTTTGGGTATTTTAGCTTTTTCCTAGGTTCTCATAGTGCCATGTGTTTTGGATGTTCTAAATACCCATCATTGTCAATGTTACCACCCCAACTCGACATGAGTTCTTTTATTAGTCAGGATTGATATAAGAACTAGCCACACCTTTTTGATCTTACAAATATGTTTATTGTTTAACATAGATAAAATCAAGGTTTTTAATATTTTGTGTTTTTTTTTTTTAATTTACAAATATACAATCAAGGTTTTTTTCTGTCATTTACAAATATACAATCAAGCTTTTTTTTATTTTATTTTTTTTCTCATTTACAAATATATAATCAAGGTTTTTTTTTGGTTTTTTTTTATCATTTACAAATATATAATCAAGCTTTTTTTATATTTTTATTTGTTTATAATTTACAAATATATAATCAAGGTTTTTTAAAAACATAATCAAACAAAAATCAAACCTTCAATAAAAAAAAAATCAAACCCTCCCCAGAACATCGATCAAATTTTTGAGTTGTAGTTCCACCCTTTTTGATTTCTCACAAATCTCTCTTGATGCAAGACGGATGTCTTCTATCTGTGCCCTGCACGACAACACTTCTGCAATCAAGAGCTGGTCACTATATGTGTCAAGTCCCTCACCAGCACGACTTGTTCCTGAAATGTGGGACCAAACCATGTATTAAAATTCTGTAGGCCTACATCTAGATTACCTGAAGCTGTGGTATATGATACTTTACCGGATGTGGTGGCAGGTTCCCCTTCGTCAACATCCCTCGGGGGTGTGGCTTGTGTGTTCGTCCTCCTGCCTTGCTGCTCCATTGCGCCCTACGAGATTGAAGAAAAGGTAAACATGATTTTAAAAGATTAGAGGCCTGAAAGAAAAATTACATTTTTTTTCTACAAATGATGGGACTATTGTTGGTTTTAACAACCCTTCTAAAAGCAGAACACACGATTGTAGGCATTCCCAATGCACTTTAAATTCTTTGTAGATTTGGTCTAGTTTTCTACATGGAAGCTAACCAAGTATCCACTGGATCAGCTCACCTCTGTGTGACACCCTACATAGGTTGTTCTTGTGGCCAACAATTGTGCTACTGAGTCCACATGTGTAACCAACTGCTGAGCAGACCCTCTTTTTTCTGTATATTGAGTTATTATTTAAAGCGGAAGTAAACCCATCGATTTAACAGTTTCAAAAAGCAGTTACATTTCCGGCATGCCGGGATTGCTAACTGTCACATTGGTTGTGCTCTCAACCAAACTGTCAAACCATCCAATGGCTGGTGTCATAACTGATCACATGTGCCGGTCCATGGCAGTTGAAGATTAAACATAGGCCAAGATGGCAGCTTCCTTGGCTGAAAATGATAAGTGGGTTTACTTACACTTTAATAATAAAATCTAGTTAGGAACACATCTACATCAATTCCACAATTGATGTCACCTAAAACCCAAAATATGTCGCAACTTTCATGTTTGTGGGTCCAATAATTGGTCGTAGGAGTCGTCGTTCATTCGAGCAGAAATAATAAAAAGACGATCTTTTTTTCTGATACAGTGTTTCAACTCCCATTTGCCCATGCGAACTAGGCATGATGCCATTTCTCACAAAGATCTACTTTTATTATTTAAAGTCATCGAATGAACGACAACTCCGACAACAAAATATTGTGCCCACAAACATAACAAAATTCAGTTCAACCTGAAAGAAAAACCACATGCCACAAAGAACAAACCCAAATAATGATTACACAGGAAAATTACTTACTTCTTCTAATGACTCTTTTTATCCTCTCCAGTTGCTCGGGCTCTCTCAACTTCAGGTCTGACCATCTTTTTCTGAGTTGTTCTTTACCCCTTGCATGTTTTCAAATTTATTTTTAAAACAGATCACATCCTAGTGATCTCCATCGACGTCTAAAAGCATTGCTGATATGATTAGAGACCCTGGGCCGAGTAGCTAAGCTGAGGCAATCCTTTTATGTTGACGAATATTCGCTATCGCGAATATTCGTATTACGAATATTCGCGAATACTTTCTCCGCCCTTCTTTTGCATCAGAGCCATATAATGATTATAATATAATAAGTATAATAATGATGTCAAATTTATGTTACTAGTGTTCCAAATTTCAAAGGATTGAACAAAAAGTGTTGAACATATCAATAGACAGTAGTGGCAAAACATGATGGGGACAAGATAGAAAAATGCAGGGGTCAGAATGATTGTGTGTAATTTTGTGTTACGCCATTAGGGGAGTACATGCAATACACCTGGAAGTGGTCCCGGATGACACCTTTTTGGGAAAAATCATTTTGGCCACCAAAAAAAAAAAAAATTATATTTTGGGTAAAGGCCCCCTACTTCACTATTTCTACCGGCAGCAACCCCCCCTGCTCCAGGGGGCCCATGTCTGAAGCTGTGTAAGGGGCCCCATAATTATGGATGGCGGCCCTGTGTGTAATATATATTAGCATTCAATTTGCATATGTCATGATTTTAAAAATGTGTGTGATTAATGAAGACAACACTCCTCTCTGCAATCCCGCAAAAAGGGCCAGGAGGATTCTCCAAATGGAGGAGACCCAGGCCATGCTTCGCGAAGCAACTGCCGCCATCCGAGAGCCACCCACAGAAGAAGAGGGTTTTGCAGCGCTCATCGCGGCCAAGCTCAGTAATCTGGAGCAAGGCCAGCGTGTGCGCTGTGAAACCCTCATCTTCAAGGCCATAAACATGGCCATACTGGGGCAGCTTGATGACGACTTCGACATTGTGCGGATTGCTCCTCCTGTCCTTGCTACTCCTACTGCTCCTGCTACTTCTCCTGCTCCTCCTCTTCCTGAGGCTGCTCTGGCTCCTGGCACAACCTCGGCTCCAGGAACCCAGCCCCCGAGGACTCGGGCTGCAGGGAAGACTGCAGGGAAGAAGTCCAAGCGATGAGATGGTGCCCCTAATGGAATTGATTTGCGATTCACAGCCTTGATTGTTGGCTTGGTGGACCCTTGTCTTTATAAATGCAAGCACACTCTCTGGCCTCTTTGTTTTTATTAATTTTTGTTTGCCAGCAGTGTATAATTAAATTTTTTGGATTCGGCCTGAATAAATGGCTTTTTGTTTTGCGTGCAAAATTTGACCATGTGTATTTTTTATTAAAAAGAGAGATCGTTAATGTTTTTTTTAAATGTGTCTGCCTACTCACTAACAAGGGACAACAACCTCCTTGTGGGTAAATTCAAAGAAATAATGATGCTGTTGTGGTCACTTCACACACTCCAAAATCAACCCAAAAAATATATTTATAAAAAATAAAAAAAATAAAGAATTCACCCAAAAAAAACAAAAAAAAAGATTTAAAATATATATTTTGCTTTTTGGAGATGGAGATCTGCCTAAAAAACACAACACAAAACATATAACAATAAATAATAAAGTAAAAAGCTTGTCATAACTATGTAACAAGATCAGCCGCAACAAACAAGTATTTTAGTGAAGCATTTAAAAGCATTGTGCAGCACATTCTTTTCATCTAGAATTTGAAACCTAACGAATGTGCTTACTCCATTCTGAACAGTAGTTTTACCAGAACGAGCGCTCCTGTCTCCAAATTTGCTTCTGAGCATGCGCGGGTTTAAAACGTAATTTTAGCGTACACACGATCGTTTTTTATGACACAAAAAACGACATTCTGAAAAACGACATAAAAAATTGAAGCATGTTCGATTTTTTTTTTGTCGTTTTTCAGAAGACATAAAACGCCGTTTTGCCCACACATGCTCATTTTAAATTATGTTTTTAAAAATGTTGTTTTATTCTATCACAAATAAACGACCGTGTGTATGTGGCATAAGTCTTTGCTTTCCACCGATTCTGGCAAACCTCGGACCCTTAGGTTATTTCGTCTGCTTCTATTTTCTTGGTCCTCAAGCTTATATCGGAGGTTCCTCATTTCTATCCAGTCCCTGTCCGCTCTCTCCCGTAGTTCCAGGATGGCTTTTTTATGTTCATCTAATTGTGCTTCCGATTCATCAAACTCGCGGTAATACACTTTTAATGTCTGCTCTGGTTGCATTCAATTCGCCTTTAATCGTGCATTCCAAATATGTCATCAGCTCTGCCATATCTTGTTTGGTAGACGGCATTTGGGAGTTATCTGTTTCTTTTCTTCTCTCCTTATCCAATGTTTGCTGTTCTTCTTGATTTTTCTGTGGGGACTTTCTTTCCTCCCTATTGAGTAGACATGTGCACAGAAAATGTTTTCGTTTTTTTTTTGTTCTGTTTCATATCGTTCCGTAGGTTCGTTTCCGTTCGTTTTTCGTAAGACACCCATTTTCCTGTTCGTTCCCGTTCGTTTTGTCGAACGACGAGATTTTTTCGTATTCCGATCGTTTCGTATTTTCGTTACCGTTTTATTTTCGTACATGCGGGATGGTTCGTTATTCTGTTTAATTCATGTTCGTTACTTGTTAGACAATAATTTTCGTGAATTTTCGTCAATGATTTGCATTCTGTGTTTTGGATTCCTTTTTCTGTTCGTGTTTTCGGTCGTGTGTTCGTGTTTTCGGTCGTGTGTTCGTGTGACATCTATGACAATTTGTTGTGGATGTCATGTGGGCATGCGACTGAAAATACGAACAGAAAAAGGATTTTCGTCATTTTGTACTTTCGTAAATATATCGCGGGATTCGTGGCACTTTCAACACGCGGCTCATCCATATTAACGATTGTTAAGCCCCATACACTTGGTCAGACTTTAACAACAAACATAAAAACGATTGTTTTCCGTTCGTTCTCAGAAAATGTGTTCGTTTTTAAACTCCATCAGAAAACCATTTTTGGGTTCAAAAGTCTGGCCAACTGATCTCCCTTCAGATGAAAATCCACAGAAAAGTTTATTTGGCTTTACTGTACTACTCAGCACAAAAGAGAAGCTGCTTTACTAACTACACTCACTGCCCATTCAAAAAAACGAAAATTACATCTGTGCAAGGGATTTGCATTCTGTGTTTTGGGTCCTTTTTCTTTTGGTGTTTTCGGTCGTGTGTTCGTGTGACATCTGTGGCAAAAGATTTGCATTCTGTTGAATCCAAAATACAAACAGAAAAAAGGAATTCAAAATACAGGGTGCGGGTCTTTTGTTGTGGATGTCGTGTGAGCATGCGACTGGGGATGCGGACAGGGAAAGGATTCAAACAAAATGCAGAGTGTGGGTCTTTTGTTGTGGATGTCATATGAGCATACGACTGAGGGTGCGAACAGAGAAGGGATTCAAACAAGATACAGAGTGCAAATCTTTTGTTGTGGATGTCGTGTGAGCATACGACTGAGGGTGCGAACAGAGAAGGGATTCAAACAAGATACAGAATGCAAATCTTTTGTTGTGGATGTCGTGTGAACATACGGCTGAGGATACGAGCAGAGAGGGGATTCAAACAGGATACAGAATGCAAATCTTTTGTTGTGGATGTCGTGTGAACATACGGCTGAGGATACGAACAGAGAGGGGATTCAAACAAAATACAGAATGCAAATCTTTTGTTGTAGGTGTCATGTGGACATGCGGCTGAGGATACGAGCAGAGAGGAGATTCAAACAGGATAGAGAATGCAAATCTTTTGTTATAGATGTAATTTTCGTTCTTTTGCCGTTTTCGTTTTGTCGTATTTTCGTCAGATCGTTCGTTCGTATTTGCGGTTGTTCGTTATGTGGTTCATTCGTAATCCCGTCGTTTTCGTATTTTGGTGCTTTAATTTTTTCGTATGTACACATTATTCTGCAGGTACGAAAATGAAATTTCCGTACGAAAATAACATTCGTACGAACGGGAATGCACATATCTACTATTGAGATTCCCAGCTATTGAGCTCTCTAGAGGGGGGACTGATTCTTCCATCTCTTCCATCTCCTGCTCTACCCTTTGATCTACTTTGTCCTGTACCATAAACGTCTTTATGGAATTCCCTTTCCCACTTTCTGTAACTTTTGGACCTTGCTTCCCCATTGTTTTATTTCGTAGCATAATGTTTAGTTATTAGTTTCTCTCTTCTTGTACTTTTCTTAGTTATTTTTGTTTTTATTAATTGATACTCTTAATTCTTAATCCTGCGTATTTTATCGTACTATATTTAGATGTTCCTTTCCCTGTCCTTCACTAAACGTTACCTCTACTAATTTTGTCTTATACTAACCCCACTTATACTCAAGTTAATTAGTGAATTTAGTTATTCAATCTCAAGGTGTAAATATCTATCTGTAAATATCTATTTTATTATGTGATTACTTATGTAAACACTGTCGTGTTATACAATATTACCCTCTACAGTGCCAGATATCACCACCCTTTATCCATCTACTACCACATGCCCTAAAATTCTATCTATTAATATTCCACTTACAACCCTCTTAGAGAGAAAACAAATTAAGAAAAAAAACAAAATAAATTAAATTAAACCCTTATAAACAATTATATCAATAATTATGCAGTTAAACACCCAATTGTGAAAAAAACAAGAGGAAGGGGTTAATTTAGACTCAGATGTCCAGTTCGTATTTAGTTAGTTTTTCATAAGAGTTTTCGAATACAGGGCTCTTTATGGAAAAAAAAAAAAAGGGAGGGAGAACACCTTCCTCCCCTTTATCCTACTACGGTTTTTGATGCTGTCCAAAAAAAGAAAAAACAAACCAGGAAAGAAAGGAAAACAACAGATGGGAACTTCTTGCTGTGTGTTAGCAGTATTTGAAAGATACAAGGCATTCAGAATTGTCAAGCCACTTTAGTCATTTGCTATGTTATATTTGTCTCCGCATCGCTATACCTGCTTGGCTCACTGGGGTATTATGTTGTATATTGATGTTTTGTAATTGTCCTTAATGTCCCCCAATTTTTGATTTACTTAAATTACCCCTTCAGAGATCTAGGGTAGGGGGTAGGAGCCACGCAAGATGGCGCCGGTCAGCAGCTGAGCGCTGAGACTCCCGTTCTCCGACTCCATCCCCGAGCAGATGGAAATGATTAATGAATGAATGAATGATGATGACCCAGGCTCAGACTTAGACCCGAGACCCAATACACCTGATGATGAAATGCTCTTCCTGAGTCCTTGGACACGTGGAGCTTGAGAATAGTGCATGGTAAACCCACTCTGCTACCTCCGAAGCTATCCCTGGAGCGAACCGGATCTGCGGCTAGAGGTGCGGAAACCTCAGCGTGTAGTCCGGCATCGGCATCTGCATCAGCTCTGGATGTTGCTTTGGCTTAGAGCACAGCGGTGGCGCAAAGCACGGTGCAGTGCGACACGGAGGAGTAGTGAGAGGGGAACCTGGCCGGACTGCATATCAAAGGTTTACCCAAACTAACTTACCTGACGCCGGCGGGCGCTAGGCGAGTGAGTTGCAAGGAAGGAAGCCTGCAGATGCATGTGCGATATCCGAATTCTCCCAGGAAAGCAGCTGTGAAGTGGCAGCATCAAGATAGCGGCTGAAACCGAATATCACCGAGCCACACATCACGGTTGGAGGTCCCTGAGGGAGGAGGTGTACGGAATCCCAGGAGATCGCATCGAGCAAGGGAGTTGGCCCCCGCCTGTGGTGCGCTGTGCTGCCTGGCATATCCCAGGATTCCGGCCCGCCAAGGACACATTTCCAGTGGGTTGGCTATGTTACAACAAGAGTCACCTGTGGAGGAAGGGGTGGATGCTATAGGGCAGTGGTCGTCAACCCCCGGTCCGCGGCCCACTACCGGGCCGCGGCCCTTCTGCAGCCGGGCCGCGGGTGCTAGCAGGCGGCATGACACTTTTCTTCCTACTGCCGTCGCTCTGTAATCCTCACAGAGCCGACAGCAGGAGGCGGAACAATTCTGGGTGGAAGGTGGAGCTGCCCGAGATTATCACACAGGCGATTGGCTGCTAGGACTGTCCTTCATCCTAGCAGCCAATCAGCCAACTCCACTATTCTCTGTTTACTGCTGCTAACTCTCCTCAAGCAAGCTGCACTTCCGCCCTCAACTTGCTCTCCTTGCCGGGTCACTTCACCTTCTTCCCTGTTACTTTCACTGTGGTCAGCAGCTCATCTCAGCTCCTCCCCGTCTACACTTCTCTCTGCCTTATCTGCACGATCACACAGTAAGTCACTCGGCACCTATCCTCCTCGCTCCCCTGCTTAGTTCATTTTTTCCCCCTCTCCGTGGTCCTTTATCTGCTGTCCCTCCATAAATCTTCACCATGCTGCCGTCTCAGCTCAGCATTCCAGACAGGGATCTTACACCCTTTCCATCCCAGTTTGCTCTTAGCTCTCATAATTGTCCTGTACTCACCATGCAGCCTAGCACATTCTGTCACTAATGACTAAGACATTAGCACATACTTTTACCACCCCAACCTCCTCACCAATTCTCTCTTTTCTAATCTTTTAGCCCCCCCCCCCCCCCTCACATTGAAGCAATTTGTCATGCAGTTTGACAAGTCACAAGTAGTACATGCGATTTAGGGTGCGACTTCAATAGACATCTGAATGAAGCCACACAGATGTCTTCAAAGTTGCAACCCAAAGTCACACTGAGATGCGGCTCTAAAATTGTGCCATTTTCAGGTTAGGTCGCACAATTTCAAAGCCACAGTCGATGTGAACGGGGGCCAATAGTAGATTCACACTGGTGTGCTGTGGTCTGGCCACAGTGCGATTGTATATGCAGTTTACCCACAGTTTTAGGTGCGCTCCCATTCAATTCTATTAGACTGTTTTCATGAAAGCAAATCTCAGACTTGCATGCTGCATCCTTGATGTGCAATCAGAAAACACACAGTCCACTAGAATTCAACAGGAGCACACCTAAAACTGCAAGTAAATCACACATACAAATCGCACCGTGGTCAAACCACAGCGCACCAGTGTGAAACCGCTATAAGGCTAGGTTCACGCGCAGTCAGGATCATGCACAAAATTGTGCCGCTTCATAGGAGTGAATGGAGGTTCCGATCAGGTCTGCCTGAAAAACTGACAGACAGACCTGATCGGAAAGCCCGTGTGAAAGGGCTCAAGTTCGAACCGGAGGAGCGCACTTTGCCATCTTCGCCCTGGGCGCTGGATGACCTAGTCCCAGCACTGGTGAGGGGGTGAAGTAAAGCGCTAATATCTGAATGTGGGGGGGGGGGGGGGAAATCCGAGCCTCAGGATTGCTGTGATTTGGGGGCGAGGGGCTGAGGACATTAAAGAGGAGCTGAGCACTGGAGTGTGGAGGGGGGGGGGGACCGAGACTGGAGTGTGGGGACTGAGGACTGTAATGTGGGGGGGCCTGAAGAAGTTAAATTGGGGTGACCAAGAACTGTCATATGAGGGGGGCTGAGGATATTAAAGTGGAGGTTGGGAATGTAATGTGGGGGGTAGGCTGTCACTGATTCTGCATTATGGTGGGTTTAACTATTTCATTTATTACTACAATGTAATAGAAATAATGCGCTGACAAATTGCCCGCAAAAAATCGCTTACCCCCCGCATGCCATCCCCAACCTCCCCCCCAACCGGGCCTTGGCAAAATTTTGTCCACGCAGCCGGTCCCCGGTGCCAAAAAGGTTGGGGACCACTGCTATAGGGGATTCCATGTGTGCACTTGTGAGCTTTTATCTAGTGGAGCCAGACTTCTGTATATGCTCCACAGCAGGGACAAGGCCCACCGTGGGCGCACTTCCAGCCTGCAAGCAATATGTTTCCGACCCATACCCCTTCTGTGTTCCAGCAGGCTTAAGCATGCATTCTAGCATGGTCTATCCTGGGGAAGAGCCATGCTGCTGGAGCCACGGAGCGGTAGGGGCATGATATGGTATGTGCCTGTGAGATTTCCATGCCTTTCCAAATGAGAACGAGTGGGGCATGCAGTCACCATTGCTTGTTATCATGACATGTACACAGGTGAACACTGATGGAGGTGTCTGTATGCACTCTATTTATTTATTTTTATATATTTATTATTATTATATATTTTTATTGTGACACATACATATGGGCATATTCTATTTTGATCGCTTCCCCATGTCCACCCCTTTTTTCACCCTTCTCTTTTGTAGGAGGGCCCCAGGTCGATGACTAGTTTAAAAAGCCACTGAACTACAGGTTGCATTAGCTCTGAGGAAGGGGATCTGTTCCCCAAAACGTGTCAGCCATCCAATTGGTTTTGGTCCTATGATGGGCACATCGCGTTCTGCTGAAGCATTGGTGTTTTATGCCTATTGATTTTTACTGTCTGTAAATATCCATTTGTTTTGTGTGTTGCAATAAGTCTGTCTATAGTAATGCACAAGGTGTTTGCACCCTCCTGTGTGTAGTTTGTTGAAGATTCCCCAGTCTGAGGAGGGCTGCACCCCAAAGAGGCATTGTGCATTGGACCACTGCAAAATAAACCCCCCCTGGATTTCAGAGGCGGTGCGTCCATAAGGGGGCACGGGCGCCAACCCCTCTATTTATGACTGCCGCTGACACCCCTTATTCAGGCACCCAGACCCTTTTTGGATGACAGGCAAGGTGCTGCAGTCAAAAAAATCATTAGTAAAACAATAAAATAATAATGGAGAGCTGGATGATGATGAAAAGGATGATGTCACTAAGGGCCCTTTCACACTGGTGCGTTTTTGCTGCGTTTTCGCGGTAAAAATAGCGCTATTAAAACGCTCCCCATGCCCCTCTCCATTGAAATGAATTAAAAACGCTGTAAAAACGCAGTAAAATCGCAGTGTTTTACCGCGATTTTAACGCTCCGTTTTTACCGCGATTTTACAGCGGTTTTTAATCCATTTCAATGGAGGGGGCATGGGGAGCGTTTTATGGGCGTTTTAAATAGCGCTATTTTTACAGCGAAAACGCGAGAAAAACGCACCAGTGTGAAAGGGCCCTAAGATGTAAATACCCAAATAATGCAAGAAACACGTGATAAAAGAGAGTGCTATCAAGGTAAAGTTGAACTTGGGAAGATACAGCCTCTACTAAATTAAAAATCATTAAAGCGGAGTTCCGGCCACAATTTCACTTGTGTAATACACAAGCTTAATGTATTCTAGTAAAGTTAGTCTGTAAACTAAGGTCCGTTTTGTTAGGTTGTTACAGCATTTAGACACTATATAAAATAGAAATTGACTGGGGCCATCTTAAGTGTGGGCATCATGAAGCCAGACTGTATGACTTCCTAGATTTCAGCCTTGCAGATCTCGCACATGCTCAGTGCTGCATAAGCAGTGTAATAGGTTTCAGATCAGGTTTCAGCACCTGTACTGTACTGTTCAAGTCACATGATTCTTCGAGACTGGGGAGTGCACAGACTCCTGGAAAGTTACACCCACTACATTCCCAGGAGTCTGTGCGGTGTAGGTTAGGAAGCTTAAGCACCTAGGTGCAGGAAGAGGGAAGATTAACTATTCTGCCTAGCAACAACACTTTGAAGGCATCTAAAAACCCCGAGGTGCAAAAGTATCCAATATAAAAATCCATTTGGATTCAAGCTGGCTGAGGGTCCTCAGTTTATGACTACCTCACCAGTGTTTTTTATATGGTTCGATCCCCCTTCAAATGGGTAGGATCTTTATTGTGAATAAATTGTTAGCCTCTTAATACACGGTAACACGACATATAAATTGTATAGAACCATCATCCTGAAAATCATTTTAAACAGCGATAGGGCTCAAGGGACCCCAAAGACCCAAAAGACAAGAAGCAAAAAGCTAAAGAAAATAGAGGGCAGTAGGAGTTTACCCTTTAATATCATGGATATAAGAGGGTAAACTCAACACATGTGGCATCAAGAAGTGACTAGCATTATCAGTCAGGGAACCGATCCCTGATACAATGGGTCGGCCCGGGGGTCGTGAAAGGTTTTTATGCGTTTTGGGCAATGTATAGAAAGTAGGGGTCCTCAGATGTTTAAGAAGTAAATAGTTAAGGGTATCTCCGCCAAAACACACCCGTGCACAGTTCACGGAATTCAGCAATGAAATCCTGAATAAGGGGTAAGGGAATAGATTTATACCATATAGTCATTTAACACTGTGTGGCACATCGTACAGTATTGAGTATGTGTCATTACAACTATGTTCCCACCTTTATCTGATGGCTTTATTACAATTGTAACGGAATGGCCCGTGATACCCAGAGACTTTTGAAGGATGCGGGGTACTCCTGTGCCAGCTTCACTAATGACTCTTGGGTCTAGGGTCATCCTATGTCCAATAGGGGCATAGGATGACTGAGAAATGATATCATGAATTACATGAGATGGGACAATAATGATAATTCATGTATTGCAGGATATCTTGAAATATTACAAGTTGTTAATTCTGACCCCAACAGGTCAATAGGAGAGTGACTCATTCAATGTGGTACATAGACTGTTGAGGTGCTAATTAAGTCTACCTGGCTGTAGTGATAAAAGCTTGTTGTGATTGCATTCTATTGTCTATTGTTTTAATTAAGCCTGGCTCCTAAGATATTTCATGGTGCTATGCCAACTAACCCTGTTTTGTGTGAAAGTTCTATTGATGCTAATATGTGTTGTGAGTTAACACCCTCTAAAGGTCAGACGTCTGACTTATGTTCACTAAAAGAATGTGTATTGTGTATCAGGTGAGAATAGCTTATCGCAGAGTCAGAACATCTGGGTAAATGACTAGTAATTAGTTCATGTAGATTATCTGAAATGTCATTATCTAAAGGAATGTGTATTGAAGTTCCTTGTGTCATGTTGTGGGTGGAGTTAAGTCATTGTCCATATTTGGTTGCTAACTGTATAAGAAGAGCTGAGTTTATCATTAAAGTATTCATTCTGTTTGGAACCAGAGAACAGAGCTGTGTCTCGTTATTCTGGGGAATTCTTATGGATCTGCTGGATTGTGGAGTGTTGATAAGCTGTCGTGGGTTGGTGGAATGAAATATTGTAAATGGCGTTAACCCCTGACCGTTACAACAATATCCATGCGTTTCTGTAATTGTCTCAGGGCCAATTGTTGGTTAGGGGTAAGATTGGGAGGGAAAGTCTGCCAGTGATTTTGCTTTAGATCTTTAATGGAGAGCTGAAGAAAGGCCCAAATTGCTGGGCAAGTCATTAAATCCAGAAATTTCCGGGATTTGGGTTTACATTTCTTGGATTTATCAAGTACTTAATGTGTTGTCACGGTTGCTGTAGATGTGGGTGTATTGAGGACCCCAGCAATCCCTGTATTGCACCTCATACAGTTACACTTTCTCAGATCTCCCTCCCCCTTAACTCCCCTCTTTTCCCCCTCATTCTCTCCCCCCTTTTTCTTGCCCCCCTCCCCCTCCATTCCTTTTTTCCCTAGCTCTATTTTCCTTTCTCTCCTCTTCTCCCTCCCTTTTCTTGATCTTCCTTCACTTTCCCTCATGGTCCTCCTTTTCTCCTTTCCCCCCTCCCTATCCCCCCCTTCCTTCCCTCCCCCCCCTTTCCCCCTTCCTTCCCTCCTCCTCACACCTCCACACTCAAACTCCCCCCTCCCCCATTTTTTTCCTTTCACCTCCCTCACTTGTTGCTTTGATATCTCCACAGGCACATCCACTTGCACTTCCTTTTTTACACATTGCTTATGGCTCCACTTATGATTCGCCTATTATATATGTAGTTGAACAGGTCCATCTCCAATCTGTCCCCTTGGTCGCAGCAGGAGACCTCTCCTCATGGTGGCTTTGGCGTCTGAGCTGATGGGATACTTTTTTAGGTAAGCGGCACAGTGTTCTCTGTTCCCCAAACTGTACATTATTTATAATGATTTTAGTGTAAGGTTGGTCTGCATGTGTTTTTGCATATTCAGCTCAACCTTTTCTATTGTTAATATTAATAAATGTATATTGATTAATTTTAGAACTCTCCTGACAAATCGACTTGATCGCGAAACTAGATGAGAGACTCCCCTCTTCTACGTGATCCCTACTTTCACTGTGATCTTCCCCCTCCTGGGATAATCTACCACTGGTGCTCTGTATGGTTGACTCATGTTTTCTGTATTGTTTTTGATGTCTTTTATTTATTTTCTTAATACCATGTTAATTTATATTTTTTTAAATAACTGCTCTTTTGAGTTCACTTGTTTATCCTGTACCGCTATCCTACTGCCCTCCTTTTTCTTTAGCTTTTTTGCATCTGGTCTTTGGGGTCCCTTGAACCTCAGGATCTTTATTGTGACATATAGCAAAATGTTCAGTAACACTATGTTTATCAAATCCCTTCAGGATATTCTGTAAGTGTTCTTTAACCACTTAAGGACCGCCTAACGCCAATATACGTCATCAGAATGGCACGGCTGGGCACAATCACGTACCTGTACGTGATTGTTAAATGCCCAGCCGTGGGTTGCGGGCGCACGCCCGCCGCCCAGTCTGAAGCTCCTTGACTGCGGGACCCGATCACCGCCGGAGTCCCGCGATCGGTCACAGGAGCTGAAGAATGGGGAGGGGTGTGTGTAAACACACCTTCCCCGTTCTTCACAGTGGCGCTGTCATTGATCGTCTGTTCCCTGATATAGGGAAAGGCGATCAATGACGTCACACGTCCAGCCCCGCCCCCCTACAGTTAGAAACACATATGAGGTCACACTTAACCCCTTCAGCGCCCCCTAGTGGTTAACTCCCAAACTGCAATTGTCATTTTCACAGTAAAAAATGCATTTTTATACCACTTTTTGCTGTGAAAATGACAATGGTCCCAAAAATGTGTCAAAATTGTCCGATGTGTCCGCCATAACGTCGCAGTCATGAAAAAAATGCAATAAAACTATCCCCTATTTTGTAAACGCTATAAATTTTGCGCAAACCAATCGATAAACGCTTATTGGGATTTTTTTCTACCAAAAATAGGTAGAAGAATACGTATCGGCCTAAACTGAGGAAAAAAAAAAGTTTTTTTTATATATTTTTGGGGGATATTTATTATAGCAAAAAGTAAAAAATATTGCATTTTTTTCAAAATTGTCGCTCTATTTTTGTTTATAGCACAAAAAATTAAAACCGCAGAGGTGAAAAAATACCACCAAAAGAAAGCTCTATTTGTGGGGAAAAAAGGACGCCAATTTTGTTTGGGAGCCATGTCGCACGACCGCGCAATTGTCAGCTAAAGCGACGCAGTGCCGAATCGCAAAAAGGGGCCTGGTCATTTACCTGCATATTGGTCCGGGTCTTAAGTGGTTAATGCATACCTTTTAGAGGTCTTTTTGTGCGTCCAATATATGCCCACAGTTACATTCCAAAGCATAGGCTGCCCCCTCTGTGTTACAACATTTGAAGTCTTTCACCTCCTTGGGCCTGGTACACACGATAGGATTGATCCGCGGATACGGTCCTCCGGACCGTATCCGCGGATAAATCCTCTGGCGGATTTGGATCCGTTGGCATGTACTCACCATCGGATCCAAATCTGTGCGGAATTCAACCGCGGTGACGTGTCGCGCCGTCGCCGCGATGGTGACGTGTCGCCGCGATGGTGACGTGTCGCGCCGTCGCCGCGATGATGACGCGGCGACGCTGTCATATAAGGAAATCCACGCATGCGTCGAATCATTACGACGCATGCGAGGGACGGGTTCGGACGGATCGATCCGGTGAGTCTGTACAGACCACCGGATCGATCCGCTGGAGCCGATTCCAGCGGATAGATTTGTTAGCATGCTAACAAATTTTTATCTGCTGGAAATCGGAAATATCCGCGGATAAATATCCGCTGGAACGTACACACCAGGGGATCTATCCGCTGAAACCGATCCGCTGAGATTTTTCAGCGGATGGATCCTCTCGTGTGTATGGGGCCTTGGTGTTTCCTTTACTGGTGGATGTGAAATTAAATCTCTTTTCTTTCGGGCGTTTGATTTTTGTACATGCAAAACAGCGTTTGCAGGGAAAAAAACATTTCCGATAAAAAATGTCAAACCCCTCAACGGTGGGTCTAGTATACTTTTGACAATCTTGTCGCGGATCGTGGGAGCTCTTTTATATACAAATTTCGGGTTATCCAGTACTATATCCTGAAGATGTCTGTCTGTTAGGAGTATATGCCAATGTCGTTTTATTATTTCTTTGATTTTTCTATATGGAGTATTATAGTCTAAGACAGGGATGCCCAACCTTTTGAAGCGCAAGGGACACTTAAGTGACTTGGTAACTGGTCGCGGTCCACAAACAGCGGAGCGGGCGGATGGCAGGTCCATGTCCGCTCTGCACATCTACGCAGAGTGGACACGGACACAGCCGGATCAGATTGGAAGTAGGACACAAGTCGGTTTACATCTGCCACTCCTTGGAGGTGAATGGAGGGTCCAATTGGGTCGGACTGACCATGTGAAAGGGGCCAATGGCTGCTTTCACACTTAGGCGCAATGGTTTACCCACACCGTGGGGGCAACACAGTGTAGCTTTGGCTTTTCTGCACTTTGCAATAGACTTCTATTATATTCTGCAGGGTTGTTGCACTTTCAGAAAGCTCACCAAACTTGCAGGTAATAACAGAAGTCTATGGCTCAGTTCAGGTAACCTGCAGGTGCGCTGCTCTGCATCTGCCGATTAGTATGAAAGCAGCCCAGTAACTACTGCAGAACAAATATGCCCATATATACACTGTTTTTAGTAATAAACTGACCTTTTAATAAAAGTATTCTATTCCATCCCAGAGCAGGAGGTCCTGGGCCACATCAGAGTGCTCCGTGGGCCACATGTGGCCCCCCGGGTCACTGGTTGGGCACCCGTGGTCTAAGAATAGGTACTATGTATCTTCTATGATTCCTATTTTCTCTTATCTTTAACTAATTTTTTGCAATCCATTTCAGCTACTTCTATTATTTCCTTTTTACATATTGGCTATCATAGACTGTCATAATAAATCTTTGTTCAATTTTATCAGCTTGATCCAGGAAGTCGTTTTTTTTTTTTTTTGCAATTTCGTCTTGGGCACATCAGTTGGCCTTTAGGGATATAAATAATCAGTTTCTATGGTGACAGCTCTCTGGTTATTTAATATCCCTACTAAAGGCCAACTGAAGCGCCCGAGAAGAAATTGTACCCGGAAAAAACGACTTGCTGGATCAAGCTGATAAAATTGGACAAATATTTATTATGAAAGGCTACGATAGCCAATATGTAAAAAGGAAAAAACAGAAGTAGCTAAAATGGATCGCAAAGAATTAGTTAGACGAAGTCACGTGATTGTGACGCTACGCGTTGGAACAGACAGGTATCGGAAGTGGATCCAGGATGTCAGTGTGCGAGCTCACCGCTCGTGGTGTATAGCTTGCTTCTCTGTTTTTAATGTGAGTATCAGTTACTTTTAAATAAAACACCCAAGTGCAAACATACTACACTATTGTGGACCCTATCTTCTTTCTCCATACCATTTATGCACCATTCTGAGAGGATTGCCATTGCTATCCATTTGTACAAAGGAGGCCCATACATGCCATCTTAATGAGAACCACTCACCAGGATACAAGGTTACCTAGATGATCCTTATAATACGTCATCTTTAAGTGGCTATTTAGTGCAATGCACTGCAGGATTTCTATTTCATTTATATACACGCTGTTATCTTACAGCGGTAATGTAAGGGGCGAATTCACATTGAGGTGTCTTTTCACTAAAGAAAAGTCACAGTTATATATTGTTTTATTTGCACTGAGTGACAGAGACTGCAGCACCTTACCTGTTCACTCTTTTCCACCATTTATGAAGGATGTTTACCTATTTGGACTTTGCCATCTAGCACTGTCACTTTTTTGCACTAATACTTTAGTTACACATTTTTGGGATTGCATTATGTATACAGTATCACTTAAAGTAAAAAATAAAATAAAAAAATAAAGTCAGCAGCTACAAATACTGCAGCTGTTGACTTTTAATATATGGATACTTACCTGCCCAGGGAGCCCGCGATGTTGGCACCCGAAGCCGACCCATCCCATATTTCACGGGTGGAGTCGCCGCCATCTTCATTAAGGGAATAAGGAAGTCACTTACTGGTTCCCTACTGCGAGTCGTGCTGCGTGATTTTACTGGTCCCTGCTGTCTTCTGGGACATGTGTGTCTCCCAGAAGACAGCGGGGGGACAGAGGAGGAGCCAGACATGGCGTAGATCGCTGCAGATACTGCGGCGATCTATGCCTGGAAGTAGGAGCAAAGTTCAATTTTTGTGTAAGCACTCAACACTTTACAATGTGTATATGTGATATGTTTAGTATCATTCAGAGTGCAGCACCATTCACATTATGTATTTATTTATTGTTTATGGCTATGGATTGACCATCCCGGAGTTTGCAGCAACTAGTGTTGTTTTTATTTTATTCTCCTTTCTTGGTAGTGTGGGAATATTCCTTTTCTATATCAATGTTATGTATGTGCTGTATACAAATGGGAAAGATGTAAAAGCTGAGAGATAATCTTGGGGCACAGTGGTTGTTGTACTCCCATTGCTTTGTTTGTAAGAATCAGTTCCCCCCCTTCCTTTCTCAAGAAAGGAATGTGTAGGATGAGACAAGTAATAATCACATTTTTTATTTTTTTTTAGAAAAGAACATTATGTGCCAGTTTAACCACACAACCTCTGGAAGGTTGTACCCCTTCATCACCAGGCCATTTTTGCTGTTCAGCACTGTGCTACTTTAACTGGCAATTGCTCAGTCATGCAACACTGTACACAAATTAAATTGATATGATTTTTTACACAAATAGAGCTTTCTTTTAGTGATATTTCATCACCACAGTTTTTTTTTGTTTTTGTTTTTTTTTGGGCTATATAAACAAGACAATTACCATTTTTTGGGGGGGAAAAAAAGATGTTTTGCTTAGATTCTGTTATAAAAATAATAACAAATAATCTTTCTTTATAAATTTATGCCAAAATGTACTACATTTCTTTGGGAAAAATAACCCAAATCATTGAATATTATTTAGTCTGTGTGAAAGTTAGAGTCTACAAACTGATATACAGCTTTTGTTTCTCCAGCATTTTAGACAGTGACTCAAACTAGACATCAGTTTACCAGAAACAGGGGGCCAGATTCAGGTACAATTGCACCCGTGTAACGTAAGCTGTTTACGTTACACCGCCGCAAGTTTTCAGTTTTAGTGCCCGATCCACAAAGCACATACCTGGAAACTTGCGGCGGTAAATACGTCCGGCGCAAGGCGGTCCAAATCGAATGGGCGGGTATCATTTAAATTAGGCGCGCTCCCGCCCCAGACCTACTGCGCATGCTCCGTTTCGAAATTCCCGCCGTGCTTTGCGCGAACTGACGTCATTTTTGCGATCGGCGACGTGCGTAGCGTACTTCCGTATTCCCGGACGTGTTACGCAAACGACGTGAAATGTAAAATTTCGACGCGGGAACGATGGCCATACTTTAGACAGCAATCCATTTGCTGACTAAAGTTAAGGCACCCAAAACGACGACTAACTTTGCGACGGGAAACTAGACTAGCGGCGACGTAGCGAACGCAAAAAAACGTTGTGGATCGCTGTAACTCCTAATTTGCATACCCAACGCTGGTTTACGACGCAAACTCCCCCCAGCGGCGGCCGCGGTACTGCATCCTAAGATCCGACAGTGTAAAACAATTACACCTGTCGGATCTTAGGGATATCTATGCGTAACTAGTTCTATGAATCAGTCGCATAGATACTCTGAGAGATACGACGGAGTATCTGAGATACTCCGTCGTATCTCCTTTGTGAATCTGGGCCAGGATTGTTAAACTCTAGAAAAAATTCTTACCTGTTTCCAAATGTAGCATCTTTCAGGTCAATTAAGTTAGGTGTCGCTCCCTCCTTGGTGGAAATTTTGCAGACTGTAAGACGTTAGTGTGAGCAGGGGGCAATTGCCCCCTCCGAAAATGCGGGTGCGTGAGTGGGCGGGCGTCACTGCGGGTGAGAGAGTTGGCGGACGGCTCCATGGGTGAGAGCCAGTGGGCGGCTCCGTGGGTGAGAGCCGGCGGGCGGCTTCATTGGTGAGCAGCTGTGTGGCTCAGTGACGGTGTGTGAGCTGCTGCTGGCCAATCAGGGAGCTGGTGGGTGGGGGAGCAGAGAGATGACATCATCTCTCACTGCCCGGCGACTGCCCGCCCACCAGAGGTGCAGTCTGGAGACTGTAGGAATTACTACCATTGGTAAAGTGAATTGATCGTGGTGGACACATGGAGTGATCTGTCTATGAGTTTTATACTCATCCTTGAGGTGAGCAGGCATTTTAACCGGTGGTGGTGTGCACTGAATATTGAAACAAAACTAAATAGAATTTTTCACAGCGGTGACAGCTTTGGAAACCTACATATGAACTGTTTTTTATAATTTATTTATTTTCTTTTTTCATAAATTGTTTTATGGAATGTATAATTATTTGTTTATATAAGATTTATAGATATGCAGTGCTGCATTATTTTTACAAAATCATCTTGAATAGTTTCACGGCCAGTGCCGCTTCATCAGAAGCATATCTAAAATTGAATTGACAATCAGTCAAAAGTTATTCATTTAACAAAAACTACAATGTGTGGATTGGGCAAAACGGGCTTCGCTGCTTACCTACAAGACCCTGCAGGCGAGGACAGTGGGGGTCACCAAAGTCCCATGTGGCGACCAAGGGGCACACATATGTGAATGGACATTTGGCAGTTGCAAAACAAGAATTGATGGAAAAATGTACAAGTCTTTGGCAGATAAAATACTAAATAAATACTGTATGTATTTCAACAGTGTAATTGGCTGGTTGCCTGATGTTCACATTTAAGGGAAAACTGTGAGAAATATTGTAACAATCTTACCGTCTCATTTTGAAGACAAAGTAAACAATTAATCCAATGAGAAGAAGAAATAATAAAATCCCTAATACAGATCCAACAATAACTCCTATTAACAAAAAAAGTTTATGTCAATATATCTGTGCAATATTGCACTTAATGTCATTTATTTTAATCTGGTTTATTTTCTTTATACCTGTACTATCAGTGTAGCATTCAAATTTGTCAGTGACAGCACTTTCATCTGTTCCCAGAGTCACTACTTTAACCATGTATCCTTTAGCAGGTTGAAGGCCAGATATTACATTGCTTCTAGTACAGTTGCAGTTATAGCTCTTATCATTGACCACCACTTGGATTTCAGAATAATTGCCAACTGGACACTGAAATTCCACTCTTATCCGGTAACCATCGACTTTTGAGCATTTAACATTTTGGACAGGATCTGGTACTAAGAAAAAGAAAATATTTACTACCAATTTATCTTAACGGGAAAGTAAAGTGAGTTTTAAGCAAGCACATATAGTATTTTGTGACATTATATCAAATACCCCCCAAATGACCGTTTTTCAGACAGTACACATCCTGAGGCATTTAATGAGAAGTATGGGAATGTAAAAAGAGGTAGTACATGCTACCCTCATACCTGCATTGCATTTCTTTCTTTCCTCAGCCCTTTAGTTTTTTGCAGAGTCTAGAAGCGGCCTCTAACGGTTCTCTCTCAGTTCAAAAGTTTCCAAGGGGCGGATAAAGGCTCCACAATCAAGCCCCTCCTTCACTCCCTCCCTATCTTGGACATGTGTATGTAATTGGTGAAGAGGTGCACACCCACGCTGCTATCTAGAGTGGGCACGTTCTTCACATGCCTCTGTTTCCATGGCAACATGTCCCCAGCTAAAACCCAGAAGCAGCGACAGTATGAAACAAGCAGTGAAGTCTGCTCACCTTTCCCTGGTTATTATCTGCAAGCTCTCCTCTGCGAGACTCCAACACCTCTCCCCCTAGGCTCCTGTGTCCTCTGAATCCCCCTTCCCCTCACTCATTCAAAGTCTGTGTCAGCATCTTCTCCAGCCCATGGGGGGAGGGGGGAGTGTCACTGAACACTTCTCATGTCCAGCAATGAACACAGGTAAGCTCTCTACATTTAGCATTAAGCTCTCTACACATAGCACTGTGTTATTTCAGAAGAGGAGACATGGAGCATAGTAACCTGCTTCCTGTGTTTGTTCTCTGAAACAAGCACAGTGCTTTGTGTGAGAGCATATCTGTGTACAGTGCATAGTAGAGGGAGACTGACAACCCCCAGCATCTTAAGTGAACCCCGATATATCCCCAGAGTCTCCTTTATTGTACATACAAATCATCCCTCTGCCACTGATACTATCCCCCCACCACCATCCCTCTGCCACTGATCCCATCATCCCCATCCCCTGTACTCGTACAGTCCCATCATCCCCTATACTTCTATACAGTCCCATCATCCCAATCCCCTGTACCCCTATACAGTCCCATCATCCACTGTACTATACAGTCCCATCCTCCCCATCCCATGTACACCTATACAGTCCCATTATCCCCATCCCTGTATAGTGCCATCATCCCCATCCCCTATACAGTCCCATCATCCCCTATACAGTCCCATCATCCCAATCCCCTGTACTCCTATACAGTCCCATCATCCCCATCCACTGTACTATACAGTCCCATTCTCCCCATCCCATGTACCCCTATACAGTCCCATTATCCCCATCCCTGTATAGTGCCATCATCCCCATCCCCTATACAGTCCCATCATCCCCTATACTCCTATACAGTCCCATCATCCCCCATCCCATGTACTCCTATACAGTCCCATCATCCCCATCCCCTGTACTCCTATACAGTCCCATCATCCCCATCCCCTGTACTCCTATACAGTCCCATCATCCCCATCCCCTATACAGTCCCATCATCCCTATCCCCTGTCCTCCTATACCGTCCCATCATCCCCATCCCCTGTACTCCTATACAGTCCCATCATCCCTATCCCCATACAGTCCCATCATCCCCATCCCCTGTACAGTCCCAGCCATCATCCCCTGTACTCCTATACAGTCCCATCATCCCCATCCCATTTACTCCTATACAGTCCCATCATCCCTATCCCTTTTACTCCTATACAGTCCTATTATCCCCATTGGTCATATACAGTCCCATCATCCCCATCCCCTGTACTACTATACAGTCCCATCATCCCCATCCCATGTACACCTATACAGTTCCATTATCCCCATCCCTGTATAGTGCCATCATCCCCATCCCCTATACAGTCCCATCATCCCCATCCCCTGTACTCGTACAGTCCCATCATCCCCTATACAGTCCCATCATCCCAATCCCCTGTACTCCTATACAGTCCCATCATCCCCATCCACTGTACTATACAGTCCCATTCTCCCCATCCCATGTACCCCTATACAGTCCCATTATCCCCATCCCTGTATAGTGCCATCATCCCCATCCCCTATACAGTCCCATCATCCCCATCCCCTGTACTCATACAGTCCCATCATCCCCTATACTCCTATACAGTCCCATCATCCCCATCCCATGTACTCCTATACAGTCCCATCATCCCCATCCCCTGTACTCCTATACAGTCCCATCATCCCCATCCCCTATACAGTCCCATCATCCCTATCCCCTGTCCTCCTATACTGTCCCATCATCCCCATCCCCTGTACTTCTATACAGTCCCATCATCCCTATCCCCATACAGTCCCATCATCCCCATCCCCTGTACAGTCCCAGCCATCATCCCCTGTACTCCTATACAGTCCCATCATCCCCATCCCATTTACTCCTATACAGTCCCATCATCCCTATCCCCTTTACTCCTATACAGTCCTATTATCCCCATTACTCATATACAGTCCCATCATCCCCATCCCCTGTACTCCTATACAGTCCCATCATCCCTATCCCCTGTACAGTCCCATCATCCCCATCCCCTGTGCTTCTATACAATCCCATCATCCCTATCCCCTGTACAGTCCCATCATCCCCATCCCCTGTACAGTCCCATCACCCCTTGTACAGTCCCATCACCCCCAGCCCCTGTACTCATATACAGTCCCATCATCCCTGTCCCCTGTACAGTCCCATCATCCCCTGTACTCCTATACAGTCCCATCATTCCCATCCCCATTACTCATATACAGTCCCATCCTCCCTATCCCCTGTACTCCAACACAGTCCCATCCTCCCCATCCCCTGTACTCCTATACAGTCCCATCATCCCCATCATCTATACCCCTATTAAGTCCCATCATCCCCATCCCCTGTACTCCTAGCAGTGTGAAACCAGCACATTTACATGGAAGGCTCAACACTGAAGAAATGGCAGCACTCCAAGATCCATCAAAATTCTTATTTAATAGATGAACATCCCAAGTGTTACAAACAGTTCAAATGGTAGACGCGTTTCACACAAAGATGTGCTTATTCAATACAAAGATAAGTCAGCATTATTCTCCTTATATAGACCTATCCAATATAGCAACAGGTGAAATAGACCATTAAATTGCAGAAAAAAATAAGGGAAGGGGAAACCATAAAGGCACTCACATTTGCCAACATCCGAAATATTGAATCAAGAAAAAACGTACTACACAAGGTAGTGACAGGGCGGACTTTCTCAGGCAATCACAGGGACATAAAGTTTAGAAAAATTATAAAAATGTAATTACAAAAAATTATAATTGCATACAATAACTTCAATAAAATACAGTGAAAGAGTACAGGGTATACATTCACAAGCAATATTATCTTTCGTCTCGCCTACGCGTTTCGCCTAGCGGCTTCTTCAGGACGAGTTTGAGAGAGAGTTTTGGACAATAGAATATTGCTAGTATCATAAGTCAGTAAGACTGCTAGCCATCTACGTGCATCGAAAAGCCCAATTGGGATCACAGATGTATAGGAGATTTATAGCTTGTGAGAAAAAACTCAGGACGGCCTAATAGGAAAAGAAAAGAAGGTTTCCTATGGTTGGCGGCAGGCCATGATAGATCAAGATTACATAAATCAATAGGTTCTGAACTAAAAAAAGAGCCAATCCAGACCGGGACCAATGAGGCACAGAGCAGGGGAGAGGAGCAAGGGTGGAAATTAGATCCACATACTGGGCAACCACACTGCAATGTCCAGTAGAGGACAAACCAGTCTTACTGACTTATGATACTAGCAATATTCTATTGTCCAAAACTCTCTCTCAAACTCGTCCTGAAGAAGCCGCTAGGCGAAACGCGTAGGCGAGATGAAAGATAATATTGCTTGTGAATGTATACCCTGTACTCTTTCACTGTATTTTATTGAAGTTATTGTATGTAATTATAATTTTTTGTAATTACATTTTTATAATTTTTCTAAACTTTATGTCCCTGTGATTTCCTGAGAAAGTCCGCCCTGTCACTACCTTGTGTAGTACGTTTTTTCTTCATTAAATTGCAGACTTCTTTCTAGCCACATGTGATTTACATAAACATTAATGAGAAAGAAAAATACATAGACATATAAACTTGTACATATTTGGGTATCCATTTATGTATAAAATTAATAATGATGAGGATGTGCCAATATATAAATGTCATGTGCTATGAGAAAACAGGAAAAGTATGCATATGAAGTATGTAGAAAAGAAAAAATATCTAAATGTAAAAACATTATAACCTATTTATACCCCAATGGTTAAAGAGATGAATATATGTTTGCTATACTCCATTATACCTGGGTAAATATATATGTAGATACTAAAGGTGCACCGAAGTGGAAATTTCAGAACTGAAACCGAAATAAAAAAAATGTTTTATTTATGTATAATTTTCTTATTTTTAATATTTTTCTTATTCTTTACTTTTTAATTACTTATTTTATTCATTTAAATATTATTTCTTATTTTTTTTACACTTAACTTTATTGCTATCACACAGGAGAAAATAATTCCCTTTGTGATAGCAATTGGAGGTGACAGGTTCTCTTTATTAACCCTGTCACCTCCAAAAACAGGAGTGCATTGGCGGCAGGGACAGGAGCCAGACTAGGCAGCCGGAGGGAGAAGGAGGAGGGGGGGGACAGAGTGCCGAAGATAGAGCCAGCCGAGGGAGGTGTGGGGGGAGAAGGATGGATGGCTGCACAGTGCACACATGTTCTGCTAGAAAAGAAAGCAACTCACCGCCCGTATGCTGAAACTGTCTCCACGCTGCTCGCACACAGCCTCGCCTCCTCCTAACCCCACGCTGTGATAGACAGAACATATCTCAGCATTAGACCCGCATTCTGTCTATCACAGCATGGTTAGGAGCAGGCGGGGCTGTGTGCGAGCAGGGCGGAGACAATTTTAGTATGTGTTTTACCGCTCTGCAATCCCGCGGCACGCCGCAGATCACGTGTGTGCCGATCCAACGTCATTGATCCGTGCGGATCACGGATCAATGACGATCTGTTGCACCACTAGTCATTATCAGCAATTTTTTAGTTGTTTCGGCATTTCCCCAAAACAGCTATTTCCGGCCGATATGTATCGGTCTCCGATATATCGGTGCATCCCTAGTAGATACGTATATATTTGGCTAACTCCACAATAAAAACATTCATCAAAAACCTGGGAAAGCTATCAGGGTATAAAGATAGAAAAAGGGAGGAGTATAGGACGAGACAAACGTGACCAAAAAAGATCAGTGGTATACGGTTCATACAGAACAAAGATGTCTATTGATTATCTGTTCTGTATGACCTCAGTACCATGATCGGTCCTAACTAAGTAAATAAATTCATGTACGGTATACAAATTTGTATATATATGGAACAATGTGGGCGGTAAAAACACAGCCCAAATTTTAGATTATCCCTATATCTTCTACAATCTATAGGAGGGGCTCGTATTTAATAAATAAATTAAATGCAAAAATATGTCTCATAGAAACATTAACAGCGCTATATGAATGCCATGATTCACCTGAACCAAGAGTTCACAATCTGCTATTATCTATTGTAATGGTCTCACAGGAGCTCTATCCTATGATCCACATAATCAATTAAATGAAATTACACTATCTGCAATAAGTCCCACATTAGTGTATAACCATCAGAAAGTCTCTTATTCAAAGTGCTTCTTTAATATACTGTAGGATGGTTCTATTGGTCATTCCTGTTAGCTCCAGACACTCCTTCAAACGCTGTCCCCCTTAAGATGTTCTACTCACCAGATTTTAGTGGTGTATGATGGCTTAAACTCTCCTCTTAATCAGGGATCATCAGTCACTCTCCTCCTGGCCACAGCACAGCGTCAGGTACTCTCCTCCCAGTGCGTATAGGTTCAATACAATACATTTTTTTTCCACCAGGTGAATGGGTAGGGGTACGATGTACCCCATACTCATTCACATAGGGTGGGGGGCAGGATCTGGGGGCCCCCTTATTAAAGGGGGCTCCCAAATTCCCGATAAGCCCCCCGCCCGCAGACCCCGACAACCAACGGCCAGGGTTTTCGGGAAGAGGCCAGGGCGCCCCCCTGCCCCAAAGCACCCACCCTCCATGTTGAGGGCATGCGGCCTGGTACGATTCAGGAGGGGGGCCACTCGCTCCCATCCCCTTTCCTGACCAGCTGGGCTGCATGCTCAGATAAGGGTCTGGTATGGATTTTGGGGGGACCCCACATCGTTTTCTCGGCATAGGGGTTCCTGTTAAAATCCATACCAGACCTAAGGGCCTGGTATGCTCCTGGAGGGGAACTGTTTTTTTATTTGAAATTTGGAGTGGAGTTCTCCCACATGATAACAGCAGCGAGACTTTCCTCCCCTCCCCCAGGTCAGTAAATCTGCAGCTAAAACGCGAAGGAACCGCTGAACAACTGTTTGAGAATTTGGCAAAGAAACTGGAGCTCAAAAATGCAACGCACAAGTGTGAATCCAGCCTTAGAGAAACACCACTTAGCGCATGGGTCTTCAAACTACGGCCCTCCAGTTGTTCAGGAACTACAATTCCCATCATGCCTAGTCATGTCTGTGAATGTCAGTGCATTACAAGGCCTCATGGGATGTGTAGTTCTACAACAGCTGGAGGGCCGTAGTTTGAGGATCCCTGACTTAGCGTGATCACGTGACACCGCGGCTTGTGTGGAGGACG
Source organism: Rana temporaria (assembly GCF_905171775.1). NCBI lineage: Eukaryota > Metazoa > Chordata > Amphibia > Anura > Ranidae > Rana > Rana temporaria. Next base: position 49,718,741 of record NC_053498.1, read on the forward strand.
GACGAATCGAATCATGTCGGATCGTACATCCGACCACTGCGATTGAACCAGTACTGGATGGTAAACAACCATATGCATGGACGGATTTATGGCATATAGATCCAGGCGCCTCCTGTCAACTTAGACAGTTCCAGGATCTAGAGCAAACTGTGTGTCAGTGACCTAGCCATACAGATTCTGTTATACCTGGATGCCAGGACTGGAAACATACATCAATCTATTACTGTGGACAGACTTGTCACACATGCAACAGCCCACGAGGTGGTAATGTATTAATCAACAATATCACAGTTACAGCAAGTTATCTATACTGAGTTGATTACTGTTGCTACAGGCATCCACTCCACCATCCCATATGATGTCTAATGTTTTGCCTACCAAAGTCACAGATGTCAGCAATATGATGATGGGTCTGCATGCAGAAAATACTGCTTAAATTACTATACCCTACAATCATATATCCTTGCAAAAACTTTAAACGCACTACTAAAAGTACCCTGCAAGATACCTGTGCTTCAATCTATAAATAACAAACACTCACAGCACTCAGCTGCAATCAGACTGGTTTGGCCATTCAAGACATACTCAGAATCTTATTATTTTTTATGTCTATACTAAAATCCACCAGGTTTTTGATTAGTGCACTGATTCATGCTATCAATCCGATCCCCCAATCCCCTCCACTCCTTGATACTTACCAAGCCAGTGTTCAGCCCTCGCATTCAATCAACACTTAATTGACTTATTATAGGGAATTTTGAAGGGACAATATTAGTCCCACCTTCTTAGTCAATCGACTCCCGCACTTTAATTCAACTGTTTTTCAGTATGAGTGTATGATATGTGTGTAGGCTGAACACTGAGGCCCCGTACACACGACCGGATCTATCCACTGGGATTGATCCGCGGATCAGTTCCAGCGGACAAATCCGGTCGTCTGTACGGCCTAGTGGATATTTATCCGCGGAGATTCGTCCGGCCGGTCCATTTCAAGCGGATAGAAATTTCTTAGCATGCTAAGAAATCTATCCGCTTGAATCGGGACCAGCGGATTGATCCGGTGGTCTGTACAGACTCACCGGATCAATCCGTCGGCTCGCATGCGTCGTAATGATTCGACGCATGCGTGGAAGTACTTACCTTCCAGCGTCGCGCACGTCGTCGCGGAGATGGCGCGACACGTCACCGCGGAGGAATTCCGCATGGATTTTGATCCGATGGTGTGTACACGCCATCGGATCCAAATCCGGAGGAGGAATCTGGGACCAGCGGATTGATCCGGTGGTCTGTACAGACTCACCGGATCAATCCGTCCGCTCCCCTCCCTCGCATGCGTCGTAATGATTTGACGCATGCGTGGAAGAACTTACCTTCCAGCGTCGCGCACGTCACCGCGTCATCGTCGCGGCGACGGCGCGACACGTCACAGCGGAGGAATTCCAGTGGACCGTTTCCAGCGGAGATCCGGTCGTGTGTACAAGGCCTAATGTGTCCGGACCACGCTAAATGTCTATGTTTGTCTGTGTCCTGTTATAGTCGTGTCTATGTGTTGTCTCTTTTACAAGGTAGCCATACCTGTAATTACGGCTACCAACTGTTCATGTAGTTCCAATATTGTTGTGCTAATTTTTTATCTTTTGATACCAATAAATTTAATTCGAATTGTATCTTTACCTCTCTCTGATCATTACATTGTTGCCATAAGTAACCCCTTTTAGTCCCCCTGGTGGTCAACGACTTCCCATTCCCCATCCCTTTTCCCTTATCCCTTCCCCCTTCCTTCCCTTCTCTTTTTTTGTTTGGGAAACACTAGATAGAAAAGGACCATACCAATAGACAGACATATCACAAGCCAAAAAATAGTAGTAGAAGAAGGAAGGGAGATGGATTCTGGATCCACCTCCCTTCTTTCTCTCTGTGATTGAGATTGGCTCCCCATTGTTGGTATGACGCTTCAAGAAAGTCTGTAGACCCTCCCACAGGTAGTTAACTCTATTTTAACAGAAACTGTGCACTTCTCAGAGGGCAAGAAAAATTTGTGGCATGGCGAGTTTTTTTGAAGCTGCAATTTTGTGTCAGTTTTCCAAATGTTTCCAAATTTTGGGGAAAATTAAGAAATTTTATAAAATTTGTTAACAATTTTTTTATGGTTACCAGTACTGTACAGTGTCATCTTATGATTGGTGCTGCATTAATTAGGGATACAGACTGGTGACAGTGGCCCAGATTCAGGTACGACTTGCGCGGGAGCAAGTGTGATTTGCGCCGCGCAAGTACGGATTTGCTCCCAGGCAAATTTGCGGGTGACCCAGAAAGCAAGCTAAGCCTGAAATGTGCCATTTTTGCACGGAGGCAGTTTCTCTGCCCCGGCGCAATTAAGGGGCAATTTTGCTCAGGGAGCAACTTGCGCTCTCATGGTTTTCCCTCAGCAAATATGCAAATGAGGAACTGCCACTGATTCATAAACTTGCGCGTGTGAGGAGCATTTTGCTCCCAAAGCGCGCAAGCTGTTTGGCCGGGGCTAATTTGCACTTTATAAAAGCAGGGGCAAGTTAGCAACAGATGGCCACAGGTCAGCTGGAGAGCAACTACAGCAGCACCAAGACAGACGAGCTGAACAAGCAGAGCACCCACACTTTCTGGATCTCACATCTGTGTGCCAACATGCCAGGGGCAGCTACAAAATAAAAAAAGCTCATAATCTGAGCATCAATAAAATAAAAAATAAAAAAATCTGAGCATAACCAAAAAACAAGCTCATAATCTGAGCCACCAAAAAAAAAAAAAATGGTCATAAATTATTTTTTTCTTTTGGACATCCTTGGCCCAAGGGTGCCCCGGCTCTGGCTCCTCAGACGCCGTGGTGGAGCATGGGGTGGGGGCATCAACCCCTACTTCATCTCTCCTGGCAGGTGGTGGCATTGGCCAGGCGGTTGAGGACGGTGTTGGTCTGTCCCAACATCCTCATCTGCCATGTGGTGGTTATCCTCAACTGCCGTCGGGTAAGTCTCCCCTCCTCCCGCACAGCAGCAGTGTTGGCCTCCACCGCACCTGCCAACCTGCGCACCTCCGTAGTTAATAATGCAGTGGCATCCTGCTGTTCAACCAGACAGGTCACAATGGCTGCGCAGTTGCCACTAACATCCTCCAGGGTCTCATTCTGTCGGTCCCCCCGGTCAGCATGGTGGGTGAGGGCCTGCTGGACAGAGGAGGAGGAGGATGCCAGGCTGTCCGCCACCCGCCTCAGGTCTCCCACCATCTCCCTATATGGTGGGTCTGCCGGGCCTGCTCCTCCTGCAGACCCTCACGGAGGCTGGAGGGTACACCCCTAGTTTTAGAAAGAGCCTTCCTTGGAGGAGAGGCTGGGGCACGAACTGAGGGAGCAGAAGGGGAGGGGGTCACACAGGAGGGAGTGACACTGGAGGGGGGACACTGGAGGGAGGGACACTGGAGGGGGATGATGTTATGGTCGGGGGGGTGGTGGGTCGGTCAGGGATGGTGGGATCCATCCTCCTGGAGGGACACTGCTTCCTCCAGATTGAGGATAACGGCCTCCTCCACCACTTCCTCCTCCCTAGATGGACTCTGGCCGATATCCTCCTCCACCAACATGCCCAGGATCTGCAGAGGGCCTGACTGCACCCCATGATGTTCTGGGGATGGCGTGGGTCGCCCTACAGCCGACGACAGCCCAGCCTCATCATCAACATCTGTGGATGACACAAAACAAAAATGTTGCTGGAGCAACACACTTATCATATGTTCCCTTCTACCCCCTCCCATGATACACAGCAGATATGAGAAACAAAAACTTGTTACATGTTCCCTTCTACCCCCTCATATGTTCACTTCTACCCCCTCCCATGATACACAGCAGATATGAGAAACAAAAACTTGTTACATGTTCCCTTCTACCCCCTCATATGTTCACTTCTACCCCCTCCCATGATACACAGCAGATATGAGAAACAAAAAACTTACCAGTCCCCAAGTCCCCAACAGTGGAGTCATAGCCTGGCAGTCCCTCCACCTGCTCCAGCGCTAGACTCTGAGAGATGACCTCCTCCTCCGGATTGAGTCGCACAGAACAGGCTGGTCCTCCTCCGGTGCCCCTGCTGTGCTTTTTAATGAGGACAGTTTTGTCCCGAAAGCTACGCCGCATGTCCGTGAACTTTTTCTGGATGTCCATCCAAGTCCGGTCCTCAAAGCCCAGGGCACTGATGTCTAAGGTTATCGCCTCAAATATTGCCCTCCTTTGGGCTACGGTAGTATTTTGGCGTTCAGCGCCATACAGAACAGCAGTATGGCGCGTCAGTGCCGCCAGCATGATCTCCATCTCCGCTGCCACAAAATTAGCCTTCCTCTTTTTTTTTTTGGCCGGGAGGTGCCATCTCGCAGCAAAGGGCAAAATTACCTTGCTCAGAGGGGGGTGGAACAAGCAGGATGTAATTTTGCACAGGACCTGCGCAGGTCTGCCCCTATTTATTTGCTCAGTGCAAGCAGCTGGTCAGAATTTGCCCTGAAAATAGGCGCAAACCACTGCTGAGTGGAAAAAAGATCATTTGCATAGGGCACACCCACTTTCACTTGCGCTGCCTTAGGCCCTGATTTTTGCCTTACAAAGGAGCAAGTTAGCAGACAAAAGGAATCCTGAATCAGGTGGCAATTTTTCCAATTTGCCCCAGCGCAGAGCAAATCAGCTGCTCTTCACAGGTGTAACTAAAGGGCAAATCTACCTGAATCTGGGCCAGTATGTTTAACACTTTCCCGAGTAGTTGTAGCTGTGTCTCCGGAGCCGATGTGTGTGCCTGGTGGGCGCGATGACCACGATCGCTCATGACAGAGCGAGAACCAGGATCTGTGTGTGTAAACAAATGTGTGTGTAAACAAATCCCAGTTCTGTCAGGGGAGAGGAGACAGATTGTGTGTTCCTACTAAGTAGTACTAAGGCTCCTCTAATCAGCTCCCTTCTCCCCACAGTTAGAACACATCTAGGGAACACCGTTGACCCCTTGATCCCCCCTAGAGTTAACCCCTTCTGTGCCAGTGATATTTATACATGTAGCACTACCCCCTCAGGAGCCGCTGGTTGTTTTGGGATCGGCGTATTAAGTTACCTTTTATCGTTGTCTAGGGTGATTGTAGTGAGTAGAGCAGTAAACGAATGTCCAATCAGCGGATAAGATTTTCTGAATGCTTTATTGTCTCGGCCCAACACGACCAACATCAACATGAGGTAGACAGGAAAGGTTGATGAAGTAAGAGAACCTTGCAGTATCAGGCTTGGATAAGAGACGAGCAATCCTGCTCTCAGCAATAGTAGATACAATTTGTCGCCACTCTAGCCAGAGTGGGTGAAGTGCCCTGGACAGACTCCTGCCACGAGCCTGGCAGCCGAAGTGTCACTTTAAGGTTGCTGGGAGGAACAGGCCGCTGCCACAGGCCTGGCTCTAGTGGGGCCTCTGTCACAGGCCTAGGACGAGCTAAATAGTTGAGCTTATCCTCCCAGTAAATTGTGCTTGTGGTCACCGACTGACAGTACTGAGGTTATCTGTCAGTCTTCGGTCACCCAGATCCTTGATGGTTCATTCAAGCTTCTCAGACAACCTGCCTCTGGGTTCTCCTTGAGCCGATCCCCCACCGCACAGCACGTAGCTTGGGATCTTGTCAGAACCGTTAAGGTAAGTACTCACCGAGACCGAGATGCCGAGGGCGGCTACCTTTGCGACTCTGTGCACCTCACCCCCTGGAGGTGGAGACAGCGAGGAGGGGCACAAAGAGGCACCGGCTGCCTGCAGCAGGAGATGACTTGAAGGTAAGTCGCTGAGGATGTGATCCAGAGACACCGGTGAGGCTGCGGCAGGTGAAAGCGGTGATGCAGGTACAAATAGAGTCCACGGGGCTGGGAGCCCGTTCAGGTCAGAACAAATAGCAGAATCAGGAAACAAGCCAAGTGATCAGGGGTTCCGGAAGGTAGTAATCAGCAAAGCCAATGGTCAAAGGGGTAGAGACGTAAGCAGATCCAATAAGCAAGCCAGGGGTCAAGTGCAGGAAAAGGCAGAGAGTAGTCAAAGTCCAATCTGGGTCAAACAGGTCAAGGTTTCAGGTTTCTTCAAAGGTTCTTTAAACAGGGTAAAACTGACAACAAACCAGCAACAATCATGAGTGCAGGGCTGGTTTAAATAGGCCGGGTTGCGCCCTGATTGGTGGACGCGCGTGTGGGTGCGCGCGCACGCGACGTAGAACTGCTCCACGCTGGAACGCAGAGGCGCGCATGCGCGTGCCCGTGTGCGGCGCGCGCATGCGCAGAAGCGCAAATCGGCTACTGAGTCCCTGACAGTGCCCCCCCCAAGGGGCGGACTCCGGACGCCCAAACTGGACATCAATTCTGGATGGTTTTGATGAAAAGCTCGGATTAGCCGTGGAGCGTGTAAGTTCTTTGATGGCTCCCAAGAATTATCTTCCGGAGGGTATCCCTTCCATTTCACCAAGTACTGAAGCTGTCTTCCTCTTTTTCTGCAACCCAGAATGGCCTCAACCTCGAACTCCAACTCACCTTCGATCTCAACAGGTGTAGGTGGAGATTCTTCCCTGTCGGGGAAGGACTCAGGAACGACAGGCTTTAATAAAGAAACATGGAAGACAGGATGAATCTTGTAAGACTTAGGTAAGACCAACTCAAAAGCGACATCATTAATTTTTCGTTTGATCTTAAAAGGACCGACAAATCTCGGACATAGTTTCCGAGAAGGGATGTGTAACCTTGAGAGTCCCCAATTTCAAAAGTCGGACTCTCCTTCTTCCTCCTATCAAAAAATCTTTTGTAATCCTCCTGAGCCTGATGCATCGTCTCCTGGAGTGTCCTGAAATTTTGTTGAATAGAGGCTATGAGGTCTTGAACAGCTGGAACTGAAGTTTCTGGAATAGAATTTGGAAAGAATGAAGGATGAAACCCAAAGTTGGACCAGAAGGGAGTTTGATTGGTTGTGGAATGGATGGAATTGTTGTACGCAAACTCTGCGGATGGAAGTAGTGAGGACCAGTCATCCTGAGAGGCTGAACAGAAACAACGGAGATATTGCTCCAGAGTCTGGTTCGTTCTTTCTGTTTGACCATTGCTCTGTGGGTGGTAGGCCGATGATAGACAAACCTTGATATCAAGGGTCTTACAGAGTTCTCTCCAGAATTTGGATGTAAATTGTACGCCTCTGTCAGAGACGATACTTTTGGGAGTTCCGTGAAGGCGGACAATTTCCTTAATAAAAATGTTGGCTGTTTCTGCAGCTGATGGAGTGCCCACCATGGGTAAGAAGTGTGCCATCTTTGAAAGACGGTCAATGACGAAAATTGAGGAAAAGCCCCCGGATGGGGGGAGATCCACAATAAAATCCATAGAGACTTCGGACCATGGCCGTTCAGGAATGGGCAAAGGCTTGAGTAACCCCCAACTCTTCGTAATTGGCCCTTTGTTGCGCTGGCAACGAATACAAGCAGATACATAGGCTTTGCAATCCTGTCCCCATCTTGGCCACCAAAATGTGTGAGAAACCAGTTCTGCTGTCTTTTGAGTTCCGAAGTGACCTGCCAATTTGTGATCGTGGAACGTACTGAGAACTAGGTGTCGAGTTTCTAAGGGAACAAAAATTTTATTTTGAGACCAGAGCAGTTCGTCCCGTTTCTTAAGGGAAAGAGTCCCCTGGTTGGGGCAGTGCCTGGATGCGGTCTTCAGAGAGGTTAAAAGATCTGATTGTGGAAGTAACAGAAAATTGTGTGATGACAGAATGGTGCTAGGCTCCGATGTCACGGGGGTTTCCAAAAACATTCTGGAGAGAGCATCTGCTTTCACATTCTTGGAACCGGGTCTGTAAGATATAAGAAAGTTAAACCGGGTGAAGAAAAGAGCCCAACGGCTTGCCTGGGCCTCAAACGTTTAGCTGAACGCAGATATTCCAGATTTTTGTAATCTGTGAAGATCATAATAGGGTGAACTGCCCCTTCCAGCAAGTATCCCCACTCTTCAAGAGCGAACTTAATCGCAAGCAACTCTCTGTCACCGATGTCGTAGTTTCTCTCTGGTGGGTTTAACTTTCGGGAAGCAAAGGCCACCGGATGTAGAAGGGCCTTAGGACCTTGTCTTTGGGATAGAATGGCCCCAACAGCTGTTTCGGAGGCGTCAACCTCAAGTATGAAGGGTAGTGCCGGGTCAAGATGATGTAGGACAGGTGCCGAAGTAAATGTTGACTTGAGCTTGAAGAAAGCTTCTTGAGCCTCCTGTGACCAGACAAAACGGTTACCTTGGTGGGTGAGCTTGGTGATGGGTGCTACTATGGCGGAGAATCCAGTGATGAAGCGTCTATAAAAGTTGGCGAAGCCAATGAAGCGCTGTACCCCTTTTTTGTCTTTGGGAACTGGCCAATCTTGAATGGCTTGAACCTTTTGTGGGTCCATAGCAACCCCAGAAGTGGAGACAATGAAACCGAGGAACTGCACTATACATTTTTCAAACTCACATTTCTTGGCCTTCAAGTATAATTTATGACGTCTAAGGATGGTAAAGACTGTCTTAACATGTTTCCGATGGAGATCAATGGAAGCTGAAAAAATAAGGATATCGTCCAGATAGACCACCAAAAAGTTATCCAAGTGTTCCCGAAAAATGTCGTTGACAAGGTGTTGGAAGGTAGCTGGGGCATTGCAGAGGCCGAACGGCATAACAAGGTACTCGAAGTGGCCAAATCTGGACCTAAAGGCAGTCTTCCACTCATCCCCAGGTCTAATTCGAATGAGATTGTAGGCCCCCCGAAGATCCAATTTGGAGAAAACTTTAGCAGACCGGAACCGTTGGAAGAGCTCAGGAATGAGGGGTAATGGGTATCTATTTTTGACCGTAATTTTATTCAACTTCCTGTAGTCTATACAGGGTCGAAGGGAGCCATATTTTTTCTCCACAAAGAAGATTCCTGTCCCTGCAGGGGAGGAAGAAGGGCGGATGAACGGTTTCTCAAGGTTCTCGTCAATGTAGCCTTTGAGGGTCTTTAATTCAGTCTCTGATAGAGGAAAAATACGGCCAAAAGGAATTGCTGCACCGGGTAACAGATCGACAGGGCAATCATAAGGCCTATGGGCTGGTAGACGGTCAGCTTGTTTCTTGTCAAATACGTTTGCAAATTCCAGGTATGCTGGAGGGACGTGTTGGAGGCTTTCTGATGAGGCGGTGACGGTAGAACAGGTGGTGGTAACCGATGTGAAGCAGTTGTGGGAACAGTAGGATGATACAAAGTTGACCTCCTTGCTACCCCAATCGATATGAGGTTGGTGAGTCTGTAGCCAGGGAAGGCCAAAAATAATAGGGAATATGGGAGATGGAATCAAGTCCAACTGATGTCCAGAATCGGTGACGGCCAAGACAGGGTCGGTCTGTTGGGTCACTAGTCCAGAGCGGGGAAGTGAGCCGTCTGCCAGGCGAACTTGTAAATGATGATCCTTTAGTCGGAGGGGAAAATGTAGCTTCCGAGCAAGATCAGAGTCCACGAAGCTACTACAAGCGCCGGAATCAATGATCGCTGGCAATCGGGTTACCCCTCCCGGTAGCTGTAGAGAGACAAAAAGGGTAAGGTAAGACTGTGAGGCACTGACAACACGGCAGTTAGAAGCAAGCTTGGGTGCACACTTACTGGGTCTTAATGGACAAGTGCGAAGGAAGTGACCGGAGGCTCCACAATACAGGCACAGGTTGGCCTGACGCCTGCGTTGTCTTTCTTCAGAGGTGAGAGGAGGACGGACCAGTCCGAGTTGCATGGGTTCCGGGTCAGTGACTGGGTTGGAGGAGGAAGTTGGAAGAGGAGGATGCATAGGAACAGGTCTTGGAGGAGTCCAGGTTGGACGGGACGTTTGGAAGCGCTCAGAGCGCCGTTCCCGAAGACGTCGATCCAATTGGGTAGCAGCTTGAATCAAGTCCTCCAGTGTAGCGGGAGTTTCAGTTCAGGCTAGCTCGTCTTTAAGAGCTTCCGAAAGTCCCTGCCGGAACTGATATTTTAGTGCTGCTTCATTCCAACCGGTATCGGCTGACCACTTCCGAAAATCAGCTGTGTAGTCCTCTACGGGTCTCCTACCCTGACAGAGGTTGTGAAGGATGGTCTCAGCCGTTGCGGTGCGTTGTGGGTCATCATAAAGTCTGGCCATTTGTTCAAAAAAAGTATCAAGTGTATCTAGTACTGGACTTCTCTGCTCCATGAGGCCATGTGCCCATGCCTGTGGTTCCTCAGAGAGGAGGGATATAACGAAACCCACTTTTACTGCGTCAGAAAAGAAAGTTCTGGGTTGAAGTGCGAGATGCAGAGAACAGGCATTTTTAAAGGAACGGTACTTCCTGCGATCGCCTGAAAATCGCTCCGGAGTCGGGACTCGAGGTTCAGGGTGAGTCACTACGACAGCTGGGTTTGCAGCAGCCTGTGGAGCTGCGGCTCCAGGGGCTGGAGCTGTGGCTGAAGCAGAGGGACCAGGATGTCCGGCAAGTTGTTGAAGACGACCGTCAACTTGTAAGTAACCGTCCTGCAACTTTTGTACTGCTTCGTAAGTGCTGAGACCTGTTGGCATAGGGTCTCGAAAGGCGAGCGCGCCCTGTCGGCCTCGGACATCTTTTTGGCTGGTTTGTACTGTCAGAACCGTTAAGGTAAGTACTCACAGAGACCGAGATGCCGAGGGCGGCTACCTTTGCGACTCTGTGCACCTCACCCCCTGGAGGTGGAGACAGCGAGGAGGGGCACAAAGAGGCACCGGCTGCCTGCAGCAGGAAATGACTTGAAGGTAAGTCGCTGAGGATGTGATCCAGAGACACCGGTGAGGCTGCGGCAGGTGAAAGCGGTGATGCAGGTACAAATAGAGTACATGGGGCTGGGAGCCTGTTCAGGTCAGAACAAATAGCAGAATCAAGAAACAAGTGATCAGGGGTTCCGGAAGGTAGAAAGTCCAAATAAGCAAAGCCAGTGGTCAAAGGGGTAGAGACGTAAGCAGATCCAATAAGCAAGCCAGGGGTCAATTGCAGGAGAAGGCAGAGAGTAGTCAAAGTCCAATCCGGGTCAAACAGGTCAAGGTTTCAGGTTTCTTCAAAGGTTCTTTAAACAGGGTAAAGCTGACAACAAACCAGCAACTATCATGAGTGCAGGGCTGGTTTAAATAGGCCGGGTTGCGCCCTGATTGGTGGACGCGCGTGTGGGTGCGCACGCGCCGTAGAACAGCTCCACGCTGGAACGCAGAGGCGTGCATGCGCGTGCCCGCGCATGCGCAGAAGCGCAAATCGGCTACTGAGTCCCTGACAGATCTCTTCAGTAGAGTCAGGGACCCAGTAAGTGGCTGGGGCCCCTGGTAGCATCAGTTGCTCCAGGCCATGAGGGCCCAGAGTCAGAAACTCTGCATTGCACGCGACCCCAGGGGAGTAGGCCACTAGAAACTTTTGTGCAAACCAATCAATATAAGCTTATTGCGTTTTTTTTGTTTTTTTACCAAAAAATATGTAGAAGAATACATATCGGCCTAAACTGAGGAAGAAATGTGTTTTTTTTTTTAAATGTGGGGGATATTTATTATAGCAAAAAAGTAAAAAAACGGAAAATTGTATACTCACCTTTCTGTAATTTTCCTTTCCTGACGCATCTTTATGGCAGCACACACTGGGTTGTGAGTCTGCCCCAACAACCTGACAGGATTGGTTAGCTATAAATTTGAAAGGGAGACACCCGGCATTATTCTCCGTAAATATCATCATTGAACAGTAGGGTGGGCAGCTGTGTGCTGCCATGAAGATGCGTCAGGAAAGGAAAATTACGGAAAGGTGAGTATACAATTTTCCGTTTTCCTGACGCATTCATGGCAGCACACACTGGGAAATAACTTGCCAGTCGGGAGGGTTCAATGCAAAAGTATTTTATTCCCTAGAGAGCAGAAGAATTGGCCCTGATGACAGATCTGACAAATTCGGCTGTAGCCAAGAGAGCGGCGTCCACCCTGTAGTGGGAGATAAAGGTATGCCTGGAAGACCAGGTTGCTGCTCTGCAGATAGTTTCCGAGGAAACACCACAATATGCTGCCCAAGAGGTTGCCACTGCCCTGGTTGAGTGTGCCCTGACGCCTTCCGGGATCTCCAGTTGTTGAGTGGAATACGCTTTTTCAATAGCCTTGACTAGCCAAGAGGCGATGGTGCGGGAAGTGGCCGCCTGGCCTCGCCTGGCTCCGTGAGGTATAATCAAGAGGGCGTCTGTTGATCGAAGATGGGTAGTAGCCGACAGATATTTGGAAATTGTAGACTTAATGTCCAAGGCATGAGGTTTGCCACTCTCATTAGAAAGGCATGGTAAGATGATGTCCTGGCTGTAGTGGAAGGCCGAAGTAACTTTGGGAAGGAAACGATCTGAAGGTCTCAGTATCACCCTGTCGGGTCGAAAAACCAGGTATGGCTCCTTAGACATGAGAGCTTGCAGCTCCGACACTCTCCTTGCCGAGGCAATGGCAATGAGGAAGGATAACTTCAAGGTCAGATCCCATAGAGAAATCGAGTTAAGTGGGAAGAAAGGTGGATTGGAGAACGCCTCGAGGACCATCGAAAGATCCCAGGCCGGAAAGGACGGTTTTCTGGGCGGTCTGATCTTTATGCATGCCTTTATGAACTGGATGATCAAAGGATGCAAGGCCCATCTGGTGCCAGTTTTGGCAGACAGAGCGGAGATCTGTACCTTTAGGGTGCTTGAATTTAGGCCTTTGTCAACTCCCGTTTGCAGGAATTCCAGGATCTGGTAAGGATCGGGCAAGATGGGATTCCAACCTTTAAGTTGCGCCAACTGGGCGAATCTTTCCCAAACCCTGGTGTAAATGGTGTTTGTGGAGGTTTTCCTGGCTTGCATTAAAGTTGTTATAACCGCCTGGGAACATCCCTGTTCTCTTAGTCTAGCCCTCTCAACCTCCAGGCTGTCAGGTGGAGCCTGTCTGGGGCTGGATGGAGAAACCGACCTTGGTGTAGGAGATCCGCTGCAACTGGTAGGTGGATTGGAGGTCGGGTATTGAGCTGTAGGAGCGTCATAAACCACGGCCTCCTTGGCCAGAATGGTACTACTGTGATTACTGTGGCCGATGACCTTCGGAGTCGAGATAGAAACCTTGCTATTAAAGGAGTTGGGGGAAAGATGTATCCCAGATTGAAGTCCCATGGGTGAAGAAGGCAATCTGTCCCCTCTGCTGTCAGGAAGGGTACTCTGGAAAGGAACCTTGAGCATTTGGCATTTGCTGGTGTTGCTGCCAGGTCTATCTCCGGAACCCCCCATGCCTCCGTCAGAACGGAGAACTCCCGGAGATTCAGAGACCACTCGTTGTTGGACAGAAGTTCCCTGCTCAGGAAGTCGGCTAGCGTGTTCTGTGCTGCTGGAACATAGACTGCTCTCAGGTCCAGAAGATGTACCTGGGACCATTCCATTATGGGGTGAACTTCCTCTAGAAGAGTGTGGCTTCGGGTACCGCCCTGCCTCTGGATGTAGGCCACCGCCACCCTGTTGTCCATCCGAATTAGGACGCTCTTCCCTTGTAGCAGAGGTGCAAAGGCTAAGAGGGCCTGGAATGCCGCTCAGAGCTCCAGTATATTCGAGACTGTCCCCCGAGCAGGGAAGTGCCAGTGACCCTGGGCTGTCTGATCCAGGTAATGAGCCCCCCAACCTCTCTCGCTTGCATCTGATGTCACTATCTCCGGTTTTGAAGGAGCTATGGGCCTGAATCTTCTGAGGTTGGGAGGGCAAGTCCACCACAAAAGAGAGTGCCTTACATTGCTGGGGACGCTGATGGGTTGGTGCATTGAGGCTCCGTCCCATTGTCTGAGAAAGGTGTTCTGCAAGGTTCTCATGTGCCATTGGGACCATTGTACCATGGGTATGGTTGATGACATCGAGCCCAGCATACTGAGGCAGGTTCTGGAAGACGTGAGACTGGAGGACAATAGATACCGCACTTTCCGTACTAAGGGTTCCACCTTCTCTAAGGGCAGTTGTACTCTGTTCTGTTTTGTATCCAATTCTGCCCCCAGGAATACCATAGACTGTGATGGCTGAAGGCTGCTCTTCCGCCAGTTGATTAACCAGCCGAACCTTTGGAGGGTCGAGATTAGGATCTCCCGCTGGAGGAGTAGAGTCTCCCGATTGGCTGCTAAGAGCAGGATATTGTCCAGGTAATGATGTACCCGCAACCCTTTCTCCCTGAGAAATGCTATGAGGGGGAGAAGGACCTTTGTGAATGTCCTGGGAGCTGAAGAGATCCCGAATGGTAGACATCGGAACTGGTAGTGATGTTGGCCGATGGAAAAGCGCAGAAACTTCTGGAATGCGGGATGAATTGGCACATGAAGGTAGGCGTCTGATAAGTCTATCGACCGCATCCAATCTCCGAGATTCACTGCCAGGAGAATGGACTGGAGACTCTCCATCTTGAAAGCCTCTATTTGAATCCTTCTGTTGAGCCGCTTGAGGTCCAGCACGGGCCGTATGTCCCCTGATTTCTTTCGCACTAAAAAGAGAGGGGAATGAAATCCCCTGCCCCTTTGGTGCGAAGGAACTTCCACGATAGCTCCCTTCTGAACTAGTTCTAAGATGTATTGAGTGAGTAGCTTCCTTTTGTCTAGGGAAGACGGTATTTTGGTGGGTTGGAAGGTAGCGTGAGGCAATGCCCCCATAAAGTTCCATTTGTGGCCATGCTTTATTGTAGAAAGAGTCCATGGGTCCTTTATGTGTTCCGACCATATTTGTGCGAAACTGCTGAGCCTGGCGCCCACCTGAGCTGGGTGGGCATGCAAGACTTCAAAAGGACTTTTGCTGGTCCCCTGCAGTAATGGCCTTGGACTTTTGACCCCTTGCAAAGGGAGGGCGAGTAGGTCTCCAATCTCTTCTGAACTCCTTGCCGGGGCGATAGGATCTGGCTTCCCTGTACCTCTCGGGCAGATTACGCCTGAAGGTAGGACCTTTCTGAGGCTTGGGCCTCCTGTCGGAGGGAATAAGCACTGACTTTCCCCCAGTGACCTTGGAGATTGCCGAGTCCAATTTCATGCCGAACAGGTTCGTGCCATCATACGGTATCTTGCACCAGTTGGATTTCGAAGCCGTGTCAGAGACCCAAGGCTTCGGCCATAAGGCTCTACGGGCCATAACTGAGGCTAACATGGACCTGGCCGAAGAGTGAATGACATCCACCGAAGCCCCTGCCACAAAGTCACCGGCTAGCCTGATCTCCTGCAAGGAGGATATTACGTCCCCCCGGTCAGTACCTTCTAGGAGAGCTTTCTCAGCGCTGGCTGCCCATGCGGAAATGGCCTTGGCGACAGCCGCTGTGGCAATAGCTGGTCTACATGCTCCCCCCGCTGTGGAGTATGCTTTCTTCAACTCTAGGTCGATCTTATGATCGAGAACGTCCCGGAACGAGACTGCGTCCTCTATTGGCAGAGTGACGTGCCTGGCGAGCCGCATAAGAGACGAATTCACAACGGGAGCGTTAATGAGGGAAGCGACTTTATATTCTTTCAGAGGGTACAATTTAGCGAGTTTGTTGGACAGACCTGGCCGCTTGTCCGGTTTTTCCCACTCCTCCTTAATGAGGTCCTCCAATTCTTCAATGAAGGGAAACAGTTCGGGATCCCTCCTTAACTCGGGGAAGTATTTCCCAACCTTCAGTGGTTCTGTCACGGGTTCTTCCCAACCTATTGTCTCCTTAACCGAGCAGGCAAAAGGTTCGACCAGGCCAAAGTCAAATCCAGACACGAGCTCTCGATCTTCATGATCGGAATGAGCCTCTGTTAGCTGGGCATATGGGCCAGAGGCAGATGAAGTGCCTGGGGTGGGCTCATCACAGGCCAGAGGAGCTGCGGTCCAGATTGATTCCTGCGCTGATTCCTCTATGTGCTGTCGGGAAGAGAGATCTGTAGCCATCCTGGCGTCCGTCTCCTTTTCTCTAGTTGCTTCATTAAAGCAAGTACAACATGCTAGCTTTCCTGGCAAAGCAGTAGCACCGCACACCCAGCAAGCGTTTGCTGCAGGACGGGTATGGTAATGCTCGCGGTGAAATGAGGGAGACCGTCTGCGATGAGAGCGGCTGCGGCGTGATCGGCTATGCCTTGATCGATGGTAGCGGGAGGAAGATCTTGACCGACTTTTACGGGACCTCCTGCTTGATGCATGATTGATTGATTGATTGATTTAATAGATTTATAATGCGCCAAATACTGACCCGTCAGGGCAGTGTCTAAGCGCAGAAAACATAACTGTAAATAGATAAATAAAGTCAGGGAGGGAAAGAAATAGAAGGAAAAAAAAAAAGGAGAGCAAAAAAAAAACAACTAAAAAACAGATCACCAAGGAACAACAGGGAGAACTAACATGATTTGGCCTGCTTTTCCTAAAAAAAACAAGTTTTTAGCCTTTTACGAAATGCCTGGACCTCTCCCTGCGGCGTGGGCTTGCGTCTCTTGGCCTGATGGGACTGCAACAGAAAGGCAGTGTTTAGCAGCCGGCTCTGTTTTTTGTCTCTTCTCTACTTACCTAATAATATGACGGTCTCCATACCTTGTTTGCTGGTAGTGGTCTGCGAGGGCAGTGGGCTCCATGAGAAATACAGGGAAGCAGCAGATGTGGATAGCTGGAAGGAAGCAAACAGGTGGTTAAAAAAACCAAAGCATAAAGCAAAAGGGAAGGGAAGCCTAGAAGGGGAAAGGCACCTGCATACCTTGGGAGAAATCCCTGTGGAATTCAGGCAAAGCAGCAGCCTTAGGGAGGAAAATACATTTTCTGTCTTTTTGAATTCTGCGCTGCAGTCGCGTTGTCGCGGCGCTGATGATGCGCATGCGCAGTAGCGTCCCGGCGCCATCTTGGATGAGGTCGAGGGAGACCACCGGCGTCATCATTCCGCTGCGCGCATGCGCAGTACGCCCGGGGGACGCGGCGGCTGCGAGGGACTACATGGCTCAGAGAGCCTGCTGCTGGAAGGTACCGACGTTCAGAAAAATGAATGAGTATGTGCAATAGGAACAGGAAGGCAATGTAAACATACAAAACGAGGAGGATACTCAGAAAGAGAGAGAGAGAGAGAGAGAGCCACACTGCCTGTCTAAGCTTATTTAAAGCTTGTAAATATGCCAGGAATTTGCCGGGATTAACCCCTGAGACCACCAGAGCGGGGTTCCCCCTATAAAGCTCTATTAGAGACTGTACAAGGGGGACTTCAAAACAGGAGAGGCTGAACCTGCTGGGGCGATAGCGGTAGGAGACAAGCTGTACGTCCACGTCCTGTCAGGTGAGGATAAAAAAAGAGAATAATGCCGGGTGTCTCCCCTTCAAATTTATAGCTAACCAATCCTGTCAGGTTGTGGGGGCGGAGTCACAACCCAGTGTGTGCTGCCATGAATGCGTCAGGAAATATTGTTTTTTTGCTTCAAAATTGTCTTTTTTTTTTCATAGCGCAAAAAAAATTGCAGAGGTGATCAAATACCACCAAAAGAAAGCTCTATTTGTGGGGGGAAAAAAGAACATCAATTTTGTTTTTGTAAAATGTTGCATGACCGCGCAATTGTCAATTAAAACAACGCAGTGCCTTATCGCAAAAAATGCCTGGTCATTAGAAGGCCAAATCTTCCGGGGCTGAAGTGGTTAAAAAAAAATATATATATATTTTTTTACATTTTCAAAACTTTTTTTTTTTTTACATTTTTTAAATGTCTTTCTATTTTCCTTTACATACATTCATCATAATTGTTCAGTTTCACCACACTTGTGAGTGATCAGGGATTTTTTTTTCTTGTACAGTACATCCAAAAAGCATTCACAATGCTTCACTTTTCACACATTTTGTTATTTTACAGCCTTTATTCCAAAATAGATTAAATTCATTATTTTCCTCAAAAATCTACAAACAATAACCCATGGTGACAATGTAAAAGAAGTTTGTTTGAAATCTTTTCAAATTTGTATTTAGAAAATTACATGTGCATAAGTGTAAAAAATGGAGGGTTGGGACTTTAAATTAGATGCGATTATAGCAGTATGCGATTAAGTATATATATGGAAAATATAAAAATTGTTTCCATAATGATATATATATATATATATATATATATATATATATATATATATATATACTTAATCATACTTAATCGCATACTGCTATAATCACATCTCATTTGAAGTCCCAACCCTCCACATTTTTTACACCCTTACAGGGATGGAGGACTGTGGTGGTGCATACCACATGCCTCATACAAAGTCCCAACCCCATTTTATTTGTCTAACATTAGCTAGGGATGGAGATGCGATTTTCAGGAGTGTAACAGAGTGCCTCCACAGATCTACCACCAACAGTTAATTTATGCATTGTAATTTTTTGACTAGCTGACCCAGTTTGATGTGGTCCGCACCTAGTTTGGTGGTATTTTGGTTTGGTAGGCATGTATTGGTTTTACCCCTGTTTTTTGTCTTTCCAGTGCTCTCATTTGCCAGACCAACTATAGATAGGGGCAGGTCTAGGTTGCCATCTGCTCCCTGTCTATTGATTAGCACACCTGGGCTCCTTCTTTGGAGGCTTTAAAAATCATAGTTAGGACTGCAGCTACACAGAGTGCCTTGACGCTTGGCCTGCAGCTTCCCAGGTATTTGCAAATAACTGCAACTAAACCTCTGTTTTAATTACATACAGTTAGACAGATTATTTTGGTATAGTGCTTCTTGGGTTGGTATTTTTGAGCCTGGTCATTATGGATTTTTTTTTTATATTTTCCATATATATATATACTTAATCGCATACTGCTATAATCGCATCTCATTTAAAGTCCCAACCCTCCATCTTTTACACCCTTACAGGGATGGAGGCCTGTGGTGGTGCATACCACATGCCTCATACAAAGTCCCAACCCCATTTTATTTTTCTTACATGTGCATAAGTATTCACAGCCTTGGCTCAATACTTTGTTAAAGCACCTTTGGCACCAATTACAGCCTCAAGTCTTTTTGAGTAGGATGTAGGGATGAGCCAAACACCCCCCGATTCGGTTCGCATACAGAACATGCAAACGGACCGAAAGTTTGTGTGAACATTCGAACCCTGTTAAAGTCTATAAAACTCGAACGTGAGAAATCAAAAGTGGAAATTTTAAAGGCTAATATATGCAAGTTATTGTTCTAAAAAGGTTTGGGGTCCTGCCCCAGGGGACATGTATTAATGCAAAAAAAGTTTTAAAAACTTCAGTTTTTTCAGGAGTGCAGTGATTTTAATGATGCTTAAAGTGAAAAAATAAAAGTGAAATATTCCTTTAAATATCGTACCTGGGGGGGGGGGGGGGTGTATATAGTATGCCTGTGAAGTAACGCATGTTTTCCGTGTTTAGAACAGTCCCTGCAAAAAATGACATTTCTAAAGGAATAAAAGTATTTTAAAACTGCTTGCGGCTATAATATAATGTCGGGTCCCGGCAATATGGAGAAAAATTATTGAGAAAAACGGCATGGGTACCACCCCTCCCCCCAGCCCATTACCAGCCCCCTTGGGTCTTGTATGGGTATTAAGGGGAACACTGCACCCAAATTAAAAAAAGAAAAGGCGTGGGGCCCCGAGGCCCTATATACCGGATTTATCGGCACCCTAACTTTAAGAGGGAAGTTTCAGGGAGAAAACTTTCCACAGCCCCCTGCGTATAACACGCAGGCACAGTTTGCCCTCCATTTTCAGGGTAAAAAAGTGAGTGTTATACGCCAATAAATGGAGTACTCTGAACAACAGTATACAGTATACAGGCAGTGCCAATGAAGAAGGGTTATCATCACCCCTGTAATATTTGTTTTGCTGTCTGCTCAGAAGATTTCACCTCACTTTCTGTCTCAATGACAATTGAATTTTGAAAATTTGGGTTTTAAAGGGAAACAAGGATTGGTGCTAAAGCATCAGTGGAGACATATTTTTCCCATATTACAGGAGAAAATTTCCCTTCCTAAGAGTAGATTTACTCTCACTTCCTGTTGTCTCCCTCCGTTTGTAAGTAGGAGTCGTTTGTAAGTCAGATGTTTGAAAGTAGGGGACCGCTTGTATATACTGTACGGCCTGCCCTATATACAGTACTCTGCAGAAAATTGGGCCTTAGGTGTTGGTGGTACCAGAACACTGTAAACCCTCACAGATTCTGTTGATGAGTGCAGGAACAAGCCCTGCTGTGAAATAGTAGATCAAAAATTGTAATTACGCGCCCCTGTTAAACAGGGGCAGAAAAATTGGGCCTTAGGCAGTGGTGGTGGTGACACAACACTGTAAAACCTCATAGATACTTATGTTGAGCGCAGAAATGAGCCCTGCTGCGAAATATGACCGCGAAAATTGTAATCACGTGCCCCTGTTAAACAGGGGCAGAAAAATTGGGCCTTAGGCAGTGGTGGTGGTGCCACAACACTACAACCCCTCACAGATACTCTAGTTGAGTGCAGAAACAAGCCCTGCTGTGAAATATTACAGCAAACATTGTAATTAGGGATGAGCTTCGTGTTCGAGTCGAACGTATGTTCGACTCGAACATCGTATGTTCGATCGTTCGTCGAAATACGAACAAAACGGGTCGTTCGCGCCAAATTCGAGTAATGCGCCACGGCCCATAATTCACTGCGGCATTGCGCGCTGATGATTGGCCAAGCATGCACTATGACCCGCATGCTTGGCCAATCACAGCGCGCAAAAAACGGAGAGCCATAATTGGCCAAAGCCAGGGTGGCTTTGGTCAATTATGGCTCAGGGGGTTTAGTACACGCCCCACACTATAAAAGGCCTTGTGTAGTGTGTTGTGGCAGTTACCAGAGAACAGAGAGAGACAGAGTGTCATTTTTTGCAGGTCGATAGAGCAGGCAGGCCAGTCAGTTAATGTTACAGTGTGTAGAGGATATATATACATCCCAGGTGTTGTACATATATTTATACACTGTATAGCTTAGCTAGATCCGTTCTTCCTAATTTACTGGCAGGCAGGTGATTGTGCTATTTAAAGACGTTATCACAGGCATACTATAGACACCCAGCAGGTACAATATGCAGGAGCAGTGATTTTAATGATGCTTAAATAAAAAAAAACGTCTTTGAGAACCCGGGTCTTGCCCGAGGGAACATGTATCAATGGAAAAAAAAGTTTTAAAAACGGTTGTTTTCTCTTCCGTTCATGGACGGACACAGCAGCCTTTGACCTTAGGTTATATCCGCTTCCTTCAGGAGAGTTAGGCAGAAACAAAGCACTTTAACAACACTTTCCTCAGTGCAGCTCCTCCCAGGGGGCGTGGTTCCCCGGGTATAACCCACACCCTGCTCTAGCAGCTCCAGTTTCTTTCTGCCGAATGTCAGGAGAGGACAGGCACTCTGGAGTTCCTGTACTGCGATTTTTTTTTTTTTTTTTTTTTTTTTTTTTTTTTTTTTTACTTTTTATTATTTTGTTCCTGCATTTTGAATCCTGTGATTCTTCTATCAACAGCCCACTGGGTGACAGGCTGGGTCTTGACTCTTGTAGTCCCCCCATGTTTGGCCATCGAGCGTGTGCCGACCCTCAGCTCAGCTCTGGGTCGTCCACGACAGGCCCCATTGCTCCAGGGGCGGCCAGGGAACTACATGTTCCAGGACACACATATGACCGGTCTCTATGGCCTTGTCACAGTGTGTCTGGCCGACAGCCATGCCGTTAGTGGACTTTGTTCTGTCCGGGATGCCGGTAGTAGCAGGACTGGTAAGTAGTGTCCCCTTGCCCTGGCAAGGTGGTATGACTGGTGTTTTCCCTGGGGAGGTCGACTGATGGTCCGCCCTGCTTTCCTCTCTCCCTTTCCTCTCCCTCCTTCCCCAGACTGGGTAGCAGCTGTGAGGGGGGCTTCCTGGGGCTTCTTTATTACCATCCGGGGCCCGTGTGTTGTGGGGGACTGTGTTTTTACTCTGGGGGGGTGCTGCTGTATGCTGCTGTGTAGTGTGAGGTGTTTGGTGCATCACTGAGGAATTTAAACTGCGCCACGGCCGCCATTTTGCTGTGGTCGCAGTTTACATAGCTCGGCGGCCATTTTCCCGTAGCCCACTGGTGATTTTTACCTCATATGGTGGCCATCTTGGAAATGTCTTGGCCTCTTGTGTCAGTTTGAGCGCTGTAAAACGCTGCAAATCTTCCCTGAGGTGACAGACGCAGCACAGCCAGCACATCAGAGCACACCTCAGGTTTTCAGCTCTCTCTGCAGCCGGGTGGGGTGGTGAGTCCCTGGGAGGCCTCTGCTTCTATTTTTGCAGCCAGAAGGTGACCGGTGGGTTGTTCTGCCTTGCAGTACACAGCGGTGGGGCAACAAGGAAACCTGAACCTGATGTTTCCGCCCCAGCAATGCCTGAGTTATACTTTAACCCCCCTGCCGCATCTGTTGAGGCAATGTCGGCTGTCCTTGACGCATTTCTCGCCAGGTTTGAAGCAGCTAGTGCCCAGAAGTGGGGTACAAAGCACCCCCTCCCTGAGCCTGCTTCTGGGGATATCTCTGACACGGACTCATTGCCTGCTTTTGCTTCAGGATCTGGTTCTGTCATGTCAGATGATGCAGGCTTAACCCACACGGACTGTGAGGATGACTCTGTCTCAGGGTCAGTAAATGATAGGGAATTTGTTGGAGCTCATATTTCTGCGGTGCGTGTAAATCATAAACTTGAGGATTTGGCGGGGGCACCAGATGTGCTGGTCCCTTTTGGGTTCCGCAAACCGCCTAGCACCGCAAAAGTATTTCCCTGTATTCCATATTTGGAACAATTGCTATGTAAGGAATGGGACACGCCACAGAAAGTTTTTGCTGTTCCTAAAAACTTTGCGGTCCGTTATCCCTTTGAGGAGGACTTTTTGAAAAAGTGGGTCTCTCCTCCATCAGTGGACCCTCCCGTGTCCAGACTGAGTAAAGCCACCACATTGCCTGTGGAAGGGACTCCCACTTTTACGGACCCCACTGATAGAGCGGGCCACAGCCTTCACTCTCCTATGTTCACAGTTGTGGGTTCGGCTGTGAGACCGGTTGTGGCCTTGTCTCTGGTGTCGCAGACACTGACTGAACGGGCAAAGTTGTTGCTGCAGAAGCTGGAGGAGCAGGATGCTTCCGAGACCTGCAAGGACCTGGCTGAACAATTGGTTCAGGGTCTAAAATTTGTCTGTGAGTCGGCCCTGGATACGCTTCCCTTGCTTTCCAGAGCCTCCGCCTATGCGGTGGTATTACACCGTCTTGTGTGGCTGAAATGCTGGTCTGCGGACCAATCCTCCAAGAAGGCCTTGGTGGATTTGCCCTTTAAGGGTGAGCGGCTTTTTGGGGCGTCCCTGGATGACATCATTAAGGATACCACTGGTGGTAAGAGCACACTGCTCCCACAGTCTGGGAAGGGCAAGGAGCCTCGCCGTAGGCAAGGGCCCTCTTTTACTACCCCAAAGCGTTTTTTTCGTGCGCCCAGTGCATCGGGAAAAAGTGTGCAAGGTGCTAAGGTGCCCGCTGCAGGGCAGAAGCGCCTCTGGTTCCACAAGCCTAACAAGCCTGCGGACAAACCTGCTTCCGCATGAAGGTCTGCCACTGCCCGTGTCTCGGGTGGGGGGACAACTTTGCGAATTTGCGGCTCGGTGGAGGTCTCTTCTCTCTGACCGTTGGGTTTGCAAAGTAGTTTCCTCGGGGTACAAGATCGAGTTTCTCTGGTCTGGTCAGGGGGGTGTTTGTACCAGTTCCCTCGTTGGAACGGTTTCAGGGGTTTTAATCCAATCTGTTCGTAGTACCCAAGAAGGAAGGGGTCCGTCCAATCCTGGACCTCAAGGCCCTCAATTGCTTTGTCAAAGTGCAAAAATTCCGGATGGAGTCGGTTCGCTCGGTAATAGCAGCACTCCATCAGGGGGACTTCATGGCGTCCTTGGATATCATGGACGCGTACCTACATGTTCCCATATGCATGGAGCACCAGAGGTTTCTGCGCTTTGCGATCGGAGAGGACCACTTTCAATTTGTGGCCCTCCCGTTCAGCCTGGCCTCGGCACCACGGGTTTTCACCAAGGTGCTCGCCCCGATACTGGCCCTGCTGAGACAGCGGGGGATCGCTATCGTGGGATATCTGGACGACCTTCTCCTGAGAGCTTCCTCAGGCTCAGAGATAGAAGAGGACGTGTCTATCATGTGTCAGACTCTCCAAGAGTTCGGCTGGCTTCTGAATGTCCAGAAGTCAGTGTTGGTTCCATCTCAGAGACAGGAATACCTGGGACTAGTCCTGGATTTCGCGGAGGCGAGAGTTTTTCTCCCAACAGAAAAA
The DNA here is from genome assembly GCF_905171775.1 of Rana temporaria. NCBI lineage: Eukaryota > Metazoa > Chordata > Amphibia > Anura > Ranidae > Rana > Rana temporaria. The sequence continues at coordinate 49,743,059 of NC_053498.1, forward strand.
CTCCAGACACTGCATTCTGCAGTACAGCAGTTGTTGACCCAGAAGTGGTCGTCTCTTCGATTCTGCATGAGGGTTCTGGGTCTGATGGTGGCCTCTTTCGAGGCTGTTCCTTATGCTCAATTCCACACCAGGGAACTACAGAAGGAGATTCTGTCACGTTGGGACAAGCTCCCGTCTTCTTTGGATTACCAGATTCAGTTGAGTCAACTGGTCAAGTCTTCCCTGGTATGGTGGCTGACGTCTCTGGTGCTTCGGACCGGGAAGTCTTTTCTGCCGTGCCAATGGACAGTGGTCACGACGGATGCCAGCCTCTCCGGCTGGGGGGCGTTTGGGGCACACAGTGTCAGGGAAGGTCCCCCCCGCTGGTGTTACTGCCTGGTATTTGGCGTGCAGTACTGTGGCCCACCACCAGGTGTCTCCCGACAGTCTTGGACTGTCGGGAGTTCTTCCCTGGTGGTGCTATGTTATCCTTGGGCTGCAGTATTGGCGTCCACCAGCGGGGGATTCTTGGAAGTATGGAGCATACAGCCCTTCCTGCGTTCAGGTGTGACCTGAACGCAATTAGCAAGCAAGAATATATATATATATTTATACCCGGCGTGTGCAATCAGTCCTCGCCCTGGTATCTGTCTATTTACCTTGATCCTGTATCCTGACCCTGATTTTTGGACCCTGATTCTGATCCTTGATCCTGATCCCTGCCTGGACTTTCCTCCCTGTTTCCTGATTCCTGCTTCCCTTGGATTTCCTACCTCGCAGCCCGTCCATCCATCCGCTCCCTGATCCGCTGTGTTCCCATCCTCACCCATCTGCTGACTTCCCCTGTGTATGACCTCGGCCTGGCTTTGTTTATGGATACGGTATCTCCCTTTGATTGTACATACTGTTTGCTGTTTATTGTGCACTGGTTGTTCCACATGTTTTGTTCACTTATTTGTAAATAAACACCTTTATTTCACTGCATACAGTCTTGGTCTCCTCTGTGTAGGCACACAGTACTGGTTTACTAAACTCTCCTGACAGTATACCAGGGCCATCCCTGACCAGACATGCCTGCATTGAGGAACCATCCTGTTGCGGTGCGTTTTTTGAAGATGGATTTCAATGAAATCACTTACCTTTCTCTGCTGGCAGAGGAGGATGAGGAGTATTGTCGCCAGGTTTTTGAGGGATGGACAAGTGACCAGCTGATGGAAGCCATCCGATCAGCCCATTCCATGGTGGATCAGGGTTATATGTCTTATGATGATATTCAGCCATTAATCCATTTATGTGTTAAACCGGCCCTGTCGTTCATCCCAGATGGTAGTGATGATTTCTCTCCTCCCTTTCAGTCGTGACCAAGTTGAATCCTTGATATGGTTATTAGAGGATGATCCAGTTTCTTTTGAACATTATTCCTCTTGTTCCCAGCAGAAGTTGTCTGAGTGCATTAGTTCAGTGCAGTCTCTGATTAAACAGGGTGTGTGTGAATCTGCTTTTGTTCAACCTGTGCTGCAGGCATGGTCAGATCTCCTGATTTCAGCCAAACCACTACATTCCAGCCCTGCCATTAATCACCTGCCTTTCCAAGAATCTATCCACCCATCACCAATAGCAACCCCAGTCGCAGCTCAGTATACACTGCTTCCCACCAGATACCAATACCCAGTCTCTGCTCCCTGTACCTATCCTGCATTCAACCCACCTGTCTCTTCTCAGCTGCCTACAAACCCACAGCAAGCCACTTCTACCATCAGACACCTACCTGTTCAAGAGTCTTTTCTCCCATCACCCATGGCAACCCCAGTCGCAGCTCAGTATACACTGCTTCCCACCAGATACCAATACCCAGTCTCTGCTCCCTGTACCTATCCTGCATACAACCCACCTGTCTCTTCTCAGCCGCCTACAAACCCACAAAAACTTCCTCCAGCTACTGTTCCCTCTTCTCTGCCATATCCCAATCCTCCTTTCCAGTCCGCTGCACCCCTTACCTACAGAGCTTCTGTGGCTAAGCCCAAGAAAAAAACGAAAGTTTTTCCCAACCAAAATGATCCTGCCAGTAACCCAACCTGTCTCCACACCAACCAACCTGCTCCAGTCTGCTTGCATGCCAGCTGAACCTGATAACCAGCCTGATTCTGCCAAACCTCTACCTGCATTCCGGCCAGTGCCTCCGCCTGAAGTTCCCGTATGCAAGCCTGATGTTCCAGTGCCATCTGCCCAGCCTGTTCCAGTGCCATCTGCCCAGCCTGTTCCAGTGCCATCTGCCCAGCCTGTTCCAGGGCCATCTGCCCAGCCTGTTCCAGTGCCATCTGTTCAGCCTGTTCCAGTGCCATCTGCCCATCCTGTTCCAGTGCCATCTGCTCAGCCTGTTCCAGTGCCATCTGCCCATCCTGTTCCAGTGCCATCTGCTCAGCCTGTTCCAGTGCCATCTGCTCAGCCTGTTCCAGTGCCATCTGCTCAGCCTGTTCCAGTGCCATCTGCTCAGCCTGTTCCAGTTTCATCTGCTCAGCCTGTTCCAGTGCCATCTGCTCAGCCTGTTTCTGTACCAGCTGTTCAGCCTGTTTCTGTACCAGCTGCCCAGCCTATTCCTGTACCAGCGGCCCAGCCTATTCCTGTACCAGCGGCCCAGCCTATTCCTGTACCAGCGGCCCAGCCTATTCCTGTACCAGCGGCCCAGCCTGTTCCAGTGCCAGTTGCCCAGCCTGTTTTTTCCGTGCCAGTTACCCAGCCTGTTCCAGCTGCTCGGCCTGTCGTGCCAATTGCCCAGGCTGACGTGCCAGTTACCCCGCCTGACGTTGCAGTGCCAACCGCCCAACTTCTTGAGCCTCTGTCTGCTGCCCAGCCCGACGACCCTAAGCCTCTGTCTGCTGCCCAGCCCGACGACCCGGAGCCTCTGCCTGCTGCCCAGCCCGACGACCCGGAGCCTCTGCCTGCTGCCCAGCCCGATGACCCGGAGCCTCTGTCTGCTGCCCAGCCCGATGACCCGGAGCCTCTGTCTGCTGCCCAGCTCGACGACCCGGAACCTGCTGCCCAGCTCGACGACCCGGAGCTTGCTGCCCAGCCCGGCGACCCAGAGCCTGCTGCCCAGCCCGACGACCCGGAGCCTGCTGCCCAGCTCGACGACCCGGAGCCTGCTGCCCAGCTCGACGACCCGGAGCCTGCTGCCCAGCTCGACGACCCGGAGCCTGCTGCCCAGCTCGACGACCCGGAGCTTGCTGCCCAGCCCGGAGCTTGCCCCTATCTGCGTGCCAGCTTGATGTACTTTTTGCCCAGCCTAAGATTTCTGTACCCGCTGCCCAGTTTGAGCTGCACTTTGCCCTGTTAAAAGTCATGGACCTTCCTCCGGCCCAACTTGATGTGACTTTATCTGCTGCCCAGCTTGACATCACGGACTTCCCCCAGCAACATCTAATTGGAGCGTCCGGAGGCCGCTGCTTTGGGGGGGGTACTGTCAGGGAAGGTTCCCCCCGCTGGTGTTACTGCCTGGTATTTGGCGTGCAGTACTGTGTCTCCCGACAGTCTTGGACTGTCGGGGGAGTTCTTCCCTGGTGGTGCTATGTTATCCTTGGGCTGCAGTACTGGCGTCCACCAGCGGGGGATTCTTGGCAGTATGGAGCATACAGCCCTTCCTGCGTTCAGGTGTGACCTGAACGCAATTAGCAAGCATATATATATACCCGGCGTGTGCAATCAGTCCTCGCCCTGGTATCTGTCTATTTACCTTGATCCTGAGCCTGTATCCTGACCCTGATTCTGATCCTTGATCCTGATCCCTGCCTGGACTTTCCTCCCTGTTTCCTGATTCCTGCTTCCCTTGGATTTCCTACCTCGCAGCCCGTCCATCCATCCGCTCCCTGATCCGCTGTGTTCCCATCCTCACCCATCTGCTGACTTCCCCTGTGTATAGGGTTGCCACCTCATCCCTTTAAAACAGAACACATATGAATTACACAGGTTCTGAGGCTAATTTAATGCAGGTAAGGCACCAAATGAGTCTAATTACCACCTTAATTAGCCACAGAACATGTGTAATTCATATGTGTTCTGTTTTAAAGGGATGAGGTGGCAACTCTACCTGTGTATGACCTTGGCCTGGCTTTGTTTTATGGATACGGTATCTCCCTTTGATTGTACATACTGTTTGCTGTTTATTGTGCACTGGTTGTCCCACATGTTTTGTTCACTTATTTGTAAATAAACACCTTTATTTCACTGCATACAGTCTTGGTCTCCTCTGTGTAGGCACACAGTACTGGTCTACTAAACTCTCCTGACACACAGTCAGCCCAGGGGCGCTGGACTCAGGAGGAGTCCCGCCTTTCGATCAATGTTCTGGAGCTCCGAGCAATCAAGCTGTGCCTTGCCAGGTGGTCCCTGGAGCTGCAGGGCCGACCGGTCAGGATCCAGTCCGACAACGCCACGGCCGTGGCATACGTCAATCATCAGGGAGCCACACGGAGCTCAGCTGCAGCGACAGAGGTCGCGCACATCCTTCGGTGGGCCGAAAGATCCGTTCCAGCTCTGTCGGCCGTGTACATTCCGGGAGTACAGAATTGGCAAGCCGACTTCCTAAGTCGCCAAACACTAGACCAAGGAGTGGTCACTTCACCTGGATGTGTTTCAGAGTCTGTGCCAAAAGACTCTGTCCCGCCTCAATCGAAAGGTGCCACGGTTCGTGGCCAGGTCATAGGACCCGTGGGTGGACGCGTCAGACGTGTTGATGGCGCCTTGGGGTCACTATTGCCTAATTTATGCCTTCCCTCCTCTAAAGCTTCTTCCTCGCCTGCTGCGCAGAGTGGAAGCCGAAGGGATTCCAACAATCCTGATCTCCCCAGATTGGCCGCGCCGCTCCTGGTACGCGGACCTGGTGCGTCTGGTGGCAGACGTCCCCTGGCGTCTACCCCTGAGAGAAGATCTTCTGTCGCAGGGTCCGATCTTCCACTCTGCTTTACAGTCGCTGGCTTTAACGGCATGGCTGTTGAGAGCCAGGTACTGGAGGACCGAGGCCTATCAGGCTCAGTGGTCTCTACCATGCTGCGTGCATGGAAGTCTACCTCACGTAGGATTTACCATCGTACGTGGAAGGCCTACATCTCGGCGCACTCCTTGGTGCGTACATTTGTGCAGGGGGTCCGGCATGTGGCCCCTCCTGTGCGCCCTCCACTGCCACCATGGGACTTGAATTTAATCCTTTCGGTGCTTCAGGATGCTCCCTTTGAGGACATCCGAAAGATCCCTTTGTTGACTCTGTCACAGAAGGTGGTTTTTCTGGTAGCAATTACCTCGATCAGACGAGTATCTGAACTGGCGGCCTTGTCTCCCTACTTGGTCATCCATAAGGATAAGGTGGTACTGCGACCTCAGCTGTCTTTTCTCCCGAAAGTGGTTTTCGGCTTTTCACATTAATGAGGACATTGTTCTTCCATCTTTATGTCCTCAGCCGAAAAACCAGAAGGAGGCCACTTTACATTCCCTGGATGTGGTTCTGGCCCTACGAGTGTACTTATCTGCTACGGCTCCGTTCCGGAAGTCGGACTCACTGTTTGTGTCAGTGGCTGGTCCCAAAAAGGGGTCTGGCAGTCTCATCGGCCACTATTTCTAGGTGGATCCGACAGGTTGTGCTTCAGGCCTATGCCCTGAAGGGGCGGGCGCCTCCCTTTCGGGTTACGGCGCATTTGACCAGGGCGATCGGTGCCTCTTGGGCTTTCCGGCATCAAGCCTCTGTGTTACAGGTGTGTAAGGCAGCGATCTGGTCGTTGGTCCACACTTTTTCAAAGTTTTACAAGGTGGATGTGAGTGCATCTTCTGATGCCTCATTTGGCCGCAAGGTGTTACAGGCGGCAGTTTAAAGTTGGAGTTCCTCCATTGAGTAACTCCGGTTTTGTTTGGGGTGCAACTTGGTTTGCTGTGTTGTTTTCCCACCCCTCGAATTTTTGACACTGCTTGGGGACATCCCTAAGGTCAAAGGCTGCTGTGTCCGTCCATGAACGGAAGAGAAAATAGGATTTTTGTACTCACCGTAAAATCCATTTCTCTGAGTTCATGGACGGACACAGCACCCACCCCTCCTTTTGTTTGTACTGCTTGTTACGAACTGGAGCTGCTAGAGCAGGGTGTGGGTTATACCCGGGGAACCATGCCCCCTGGGAGGAGCTGCACTGAGGAAAGTGTTGTTAACACTTAAAGTGCTTTGTTTCTGCCTAACTCTCCTGAAAGAAGCGGATATAACCTAAGGTCAAAGGCTGCTGTGTCCGTCCATGAACTCAGAGAAATGGATTTTACGGTGAGTACAAAAATCCTATTTTTTCAGGAGTCCTGTTTCTTGAAAAAAATACAGTTTTCTAAACTTTTTTCCATTGATACATGTTCCCTGGGGCAAGACCTGGGTTCTCAAAGACGTTTTACGACAATAACTTGCATATTAGGCTTTAAAATTAGCACTTTTGAATTCGAACGTTCGAGTCCCATAGACGTCATTGGGGTTCTAAATGTTTGCGCAAACGTTCGGTCCGTTCGAAGGTTCTGGTGCAAACCGAACGGGGGGGGGGGGGGGTTCGGCTCATCCCTAATTGTAATTACACGTCCCTGTTAAACAGGGGCAGAAAAACTGAGCCTTAGGCAGTGGTGGTGATGCCATAACCCCTCACAGATACTCTAGTTGAGTGCTGGAACGAGCCCTGCTGTGAAATATTACAGCAAAAATTGAACCAGAACCAAAAATGTTCTTAGAAGCTATCAACATGAACATTGAGGAGGAATAGGAAGGGATAAGTTGCGCTGATAAAGTGAAAATTGAAAAAATGATATTCAATGTTGATAAAACCAGAAAATGAAAGTCCATAAAAAGTCCTCAGAATTGCAAGGAATGTAAATTATGAGAAAATAAACAATGCAGTGAAGCTAAACGTAACCACCACCGATGAAGTTAATAAGGATGTAGTGCTTACCAGAAGGCAAGCTAATTGAGCTTGCGGCTGAACCCCAGCCAGGGCCTTTAACATGGAGCTGCTGTCAACATCAGAGGTGAGATTCCTCCCAATTGATGAAGTGTGGAATTCCAAGAAAAAGAAACTCACATAGTGATGTACCGAATGGACTGAGAAATACCATATGATAGCACACTTGGAATAAGAGAACCACCACCGATAGGGAACACCGTAAAACGTATGCGCTTACCAGACAGATATATTTAATTGGCTTGCGGCTGAACCCCAGCCAGGGCCTTTACGGAACTATCTCCAACTTCATAGGATCGGTACTCCCCCAGTTTCCACGGCAACAGTTAACCACCGAAAAATGAAATGAATCCAACAATAGTGACGTACCGTAGAAAAGTGTGGTTTAATAAAATAAAAATAACACTTACAAAAGATCAAACGTTAAAAAATGGAGCCGGCCGGCTATGTATGATCACCCGTCCTCGTGGACTGGAACGCTACGCATCAGAGAGTCTCCTACCCGACGTACGTTTCGTCAAATAATGACGTAGTCTGGGGAACGGGTGACGCACCGTGTATAAAAGCAAAAAATTAAAACCAAGCCTCGCTGTGAGAAGCGGCCTACCGGCGTCACATGATGTGAGCAAACCAATCGTCAGGAGCCACGACCCGCACCGAGACCCGGCCCTAATGTAAACAGCTACGGTTACCCATAGGTCCCGTTTTGACAAAAATGACATATAAAAAAGAGCAAACAAGGCCTCGAGCTGAGTCAAGCAATCCGGCTATGCCCTCTAAAGCATATTTAATAAGTAGGGGAGATATGAACAAAAAACTAATGGTCACTCCTAAATTAGAAGGAAGTCACATTAGAAAGGAATTTTGTTACTAGCATCAACTGATATTGATGATAGTTAATGATGAGCTGAACCAAGATAATTTACATTGGATCAGAATCAAGGCAAGAATATATATTAATAAAAATACATATTTAAAAATAATATCAAAAGATAATATTATGATATAAAGAATAAACAAAAAATGGAAATAAAAATAGAGATAAAAATAAAAATAAATAAAAATGACCACTGTTGGAGAGAAAACCTATATTTATGATGAGTATAGAAAAATCATATTCAGGTTTGTATCCAAAATTGGTTAGCCTTGATGGCTATATGGCAAAAAGAAAACACTATTGAATGGCATTTTACATATAAAAGGATAATAGAAAAAACCTCCAAAAATACATACAAACTCACCCCATTAGAGTAATGTAGTAATAGGAAGCCCATGCTTGACTCGGCTAAAGTTCACATATTAAGGGGAGTCAGAAAGATTAGGAATTATCTATGCAGGCATTTACATCGACTTCGATGTTGAGTCCATGAGGGGTGTAACATTTTACCCTATGTATCCAGGCCATCTCAAGTTTAGAGATGCTTCTCACTAAAGAACCCCCTCGCCAGTGTGGAGTGTATTTATCTGTACCTAGGAAGATGGTTTTAGAAGGATTTTTATTGTGGGCCAAAAGGTAGTGCTTAGAGACTGAATGATTGGTGAAACCGGTTAGAATATTAGTGATGTGCTCATTAAGCCTAACTGATAAGGGTCTTTTAGTTCTACCAATATACTGAAGCCCACAAGGGCATTGGAGTAAGTAAACAACCCCTTCAGTGGAACAGGTGATGAAAGGTTTGATTTTGAATTCTTGTGATGTGGACAAGCAGCTCTAAACTTGAGATGGCCTGGATACATAGGGTAAAATGTTACACCCCTCATGGACTCAACATCGAAGTCGATGTAAATGCCTTCATAGATAATTCCTAATCTTTCTGACTCCCCTTAATATGTGAACTTTAGCCGAGTCAAGCATGGGCTTCCTATTACTACATTATTCTATTATCCTTTTATATGTAAAATGCCATTCAATAATGTTTTCTTTTTGCCATATAGCCATCAAGGCTAACCAATTTTGGATACAAACCTGAATATACTTTTTCTATACTCCTCATAAATATTTTTATTTTATTTTTTCATTTTTATCTCTATTTTTATTTCCATTTTTTTGTTCTTTATATCATAATATTATCTTTTGATATTATTTTTAAATATGTATTTTTATTAATATATATTATTGCCTTGATTCTGATCCAATGTAAATTATCTTGGTTCAGCTCATCATTAACTATCATCAATATCGGTTGATGCTAGTAACAAAATTCCTTTCTAATGTGACCTCCTTCTAATTTAGGAGTGACCATTAGTTTTTTGTTCATATCTCCCCTACTTATTAAATATGCTTTAGAGGGCATAGCCGGATTGCTTGACTCAGCTCGAGGCCTTGTTTGCTCTTCTTTATATGTAATTTTTGTCAAAACGGGACCTATGGGTCACCATAGCTGTTTACATTAGGGCCGGTTCTCGGTGAGGGGTCGTGGCTCCTGACGATTGGTTTGCTCAATCATGTGACGCCGGGAGGCCGCTTCTCACAGCGAGGCTTGGTTTTAATTTTTTGCTTTTATACGCGGTGCGTCAGTGCGTCGCCCGTTCCCCAGACGACGTCATTATTTGACGAAACGTACATCGGGTAGGAGACGCTCTGACGCGTAGCGTTCCAGTCCACGAGGACGGGTGATCGTACATAGCCGGCCGGCTCCATTTTTTAACGTTTGATCTTTTGTAAGTGTTATTTTTATTTTATTAAACCACACTTTTCTACGGTACGTCACTATTGTTGGATTAATTTCATTTTTTTCGGTGGTTAACTGTTGCCGTGGAAACTGGGGGAGTCCCGATCCTATGAGGTTGGAGATAGTTCCATAAAGGCCCTGGCTGAGGTTCAGCCGCAAGCCAATTAAATGTATCTGTCTGGTAAGCGCATACGTTTTACGGTGTTCCCTATCGGTGGTGGTTCTCTTCTTCCAAGTGTGCTTTCATATGGTATTTCTCAGTCCATTCGGTACATCACTATGTGAGTTTCTTTTTCTTGGAATTCCACACTTCTTCATCAATTGGGAGGAATCTCACCTCTGATGTTGACAGCAGCTCCATGTTAAAGGCCCTGGCTGGGGTTCAGCCGCAAGCTCAATTAGCTTGCCTTCTGGTAAGCACACATCCTTATTAACTTAATCGGTGGTGGTTACGTTTAGCTTCACTGCATTGTTTATTTTCTCACGATTTACATTCCTTGCAATTCTGAGGACTTTTTATGGACTTTCATTTTTTGGTTTTATCAACATTGAATATCATTTTTTCAATTTTCACTTTATCAGCGCAACTTATCCCTTCCTATTTCTGTATCTTTGTGTGTATATCACAAATTTGTTGCAGCTCTTTTTTATGGTAACTTTTTATTTAGATGTGTTATTCCTTTTAGCGCGGTAATTATTCTTTTATCCACATTGAGGAGGAATAGGATAGTCACTCAGCATAACAGGCTAGTCACTCAGCATAACAGGCTAGTTACTCAGCATAGAAAAAGAAAGCGAAAGAGAAAGAGAAAAGTGATGCCTGCGCGTATGTAAAGTAGGTATGAGGAAGGGAAAAGTGGATAACAGACTGCTGCCCCCCCTAAAACATATTTTCCAAGGAAAACATAAATAAATACAAATACAAAAGATGGGGGTGGTGGCGCTGTCTGTGTGTTCCCTGTGTGACCAGGGTGTGAACTGGCTAATAAGCCTGTGAGCAGTCCTACACTAAATAGCGAGGATCAACAAGATAAAGTAAAAGTGAATAACCAAACTAAATATTTATAGATGGTGTAGTGATACTAGGTGTCCACTAGATGGCGGTATTAGAAATACCTATATTAACTGTGATACCAGAAATTGAGTGCAGGTGCACTAAAGGTGTGACCAGCTAACTAGTATCAAACCGTAAACATTAGTATATTAAATGTATACATATACCATTAGATGGGATAAAAATATATATATATATATTAAACAATGTGAAAGAACTTCTGCCAACCACAACTGGCAGCAAAGATGTGGTAAATTAGTGATCAATCAGATGTGACAATCATCTAGCAATTAAATCAAAAATAGTCCTTCCAACTTGTGGCTGTAAAATATAATAAATGACAGCAGATATAAAGTTCATTCGGTGGGTGTCATCTTGGTGACTTGCTAGGTGAACAAACAAATACTTTTAAGTGCAGTCGCTGTGGCTCCGGTGCTCCCCCTTATGCGTCCCCACTCACCAGAGTTGAACACCCCTACAGGGGTAACAAGCGTGGGTAAGGATTTCCACCAGGCGTTCCACAGCTCAGATCTCCAGGCACTCGATTTTCCCAACGTTCCCTTTAAATTCCACAGCGGGGCAAAAATAGACTGCTGTCTTTATATACCTCCGGAAATAAAAAGGACAGGGACTCCCATAGCGTAGTATGTTTGAAATAGCACTTAAGCTAGGATTTATTGGCTGTGCCAGCAAAAAAATGTGTAAAAGTACAGATAACAAAAATAACAGGGACTCAAATATAATAGGAAATAAAGTAAAATAAAATCTTTAAAAGGGATCCAGGCTGGTTGGATGTACCAGCCGTTTGGGGATAAAAACAAAAAACTGCTGATCCAGCAGTGTTCCCACTAGGCACTTGGTGTCCGGTGCTCGTGACAGAGCTTGTCGAGCGGCGTGCGCTCCAGGTGCATTCCAGCTCGTCTCCCGGAAGTGCGTGGGGGTATGCGTGTATCCACTTGACGATCGTTTCGTCCAATCACGTCTTCTGAAGCGGGTACACGTCTACCTCCTCTTCTGATTTATATAGGAGACGTCAGCGTGTAACCTCCCACCCACTTGAAGGCATCAACCAATCAGGATTTTTTGCAGGGCTCCCTCAGAATTAATGGATTGGCTGACAGGAGGTTATGAGTAAATCAGTTCCCTTGGGATATTTAAGGTTACCGCAGACTAAACATTATAGTATATTGGGATCATGCAAACCCTTCATTAATATGGCTTTGTAACCTCATGCAATCGTACAAAAACAGTGCATAAATGGGAGAAGACTTATATATATATGAAAGGCATGTAAACAGGAGAATTATTATTAGCGCAAGTATGTATAAAATAATATGACTATAATTCAATGGTAAATGCTAATATATAATTCAAAAAGCCCCCACATACAAATGTACAAGGGTTCCGCTGTGTCAATGTGGAAAAAGGCACTGTGGGGGATGAGATGGCTCGGAGATACCGCACTATAAATGTTATAGCTAATACAGCATGTATATGTGGGAAAGTATTAAATAACAACTCCGAGGGGTCTAAATAAAAATAGAAATACAAATGGAAAACCTCTCCGAGGGGTGTAAACAAAAATCACAAGGGTTGTAGAGAAAGTGCAATTCCCTGAGCAATAGTACCTATAGAGTCGATAGATCCAGGGCCTAGGCTCATGGATGATGAAACGCATATCCTATAGTATTACCTAATAGGTAAAATGTGGGAAAATATGAGTATATTCATAGGACATTATAGAAAGTGTGGTAGGCTGGTAAGGCTGAAGTGTGACATTCCCATACCAGATGTGAACATATGTCCTACAAAGGGAGGGCAAGCCACAGGTGACACCATATGCAGAATACACCGTGTCACAAATATTCCAAACCGTGAATGTGACATATCCTGCCACTCCCTAAGTACAGATCCTACAACTCCCCAATTAAAAGGTACCATGGGGTAAGGGGCCCTTGGTGAGAGCTACGTATGTTAGTATACCCTCTTACCTTGGATAATTGAAAAGATGAAGCATAACCTAACTAAAAAATGTAAGTAAATATGTATAAATGGCATATAGCCCATATGTCACTGTAGACTAAATGAGAAATAAAGGACCATAATAGTAATAGAGAGCATATCATCAGTATAGGGTAGGCCCCCAGTATCATGGATTGGCCAGGAAACAGTTCAGATCTATGTCTTTGTTAAGGCCATGGGGCACTAAAGTACCTAATCGGTAGATCCAGCTTGTCTCGTTCTGCGAGATCGCAACTGTTTTATTGCCCCCCCCTCCAGTTGTCCTTGACAAGATCGATACCGTAGAAGATAAGCCCAGATGGGTCCTTCTGATGATATTCCTCGAAATGCCGTGACAGATTATGTTTAGGGTAGGCACTTTTTATTCTGCTGATATGTTCCTGAATCCTGACCTTTAGGGGTCGGGTAGTTCTACCGACGTATTGCAAATGACACGGACACTCAATGACGTATGTGACGTGTGTGGTATTGCAGGTTATTAACTCTTTAATTTTGTATTCTTTGAAATCGAAACGTGATTTGAAGCTAGTTTTTCTTCTTGGCTGCTTCTTACTAACCAGTTGTCCTTGACAAGATCGATACCGTAGAAGATGAGCCCAGATGGGTCCTTCTGATGATATTCCTCGAAATGCCGTGACAGATTATGTTTAGGGTAGGCACTTTTTATTCTGCTGATATGTTCCTGAATCCTGACCTGTAGGGGTCGGGTAGTTCTACCGACGTATTGCAAATGACACGGACATTCAATGACGTATGTGACGTGTGTGGTATTGCAGGTTATTAACTCTTTAATTTTGTATTCTTTGAAATCGAAACGTGATTTGAAGCTAGTTTTTCTTCTTGGCTGCTTCTTACTAACCCGGCATGCCAGACATTTTTGGCATTTGTAAAAGCCTTTCAGCTCTGGGCATAATCTGACAGGTTGCGGTGGATCAATGACATTGTGTACCAGATGTTGTCGTAAAGATGGAGCCCGTCTATAAATGAATGTTGTTGTTTTTTTTCCTAGTATGCTGGTCAGGATTTGATCTTCTTGTAAGATGGGCCAGTATTTTTTGATGATCTGTTCAAAATCTCTATACTGAGAGTTGAACCCTGTGATGAAAGCCACATCTGTCATCTTCTGCCTCTTCTTTACCTTGGGTTCCAGCATTAGGTTCCTATTCATATTCCGAACTTCTACCTTTTGTCTGGTCAGCTGTTCAATGTTGTATCCTTTTTCTTCAAACCTTTTTATTATCACGTCCGCTTGAGTTTCAAAGTCTGAAATTAAGTTGCAATTTCTACGGAGTCGCATCATCTGTCCTTTTGGAATATTTGCTTTCCATCTTGGGTGGTGACAGCTGGTAGATGGTATATAACCATTGCGGTCGGTAGATTTAAAGAACGTTTTTGTGTGTAATTTGGAGCCATATTTGAAGATTTGTAGATCTAGATATTCGATACAATCTTGGTCACATTTACCAGTGAATGTGAGTCCATATCTATTGTTGTTGAGGTCTAATAGGAATTTATTGAAGGTGTCTGTTGTTCCGTCCCATAAGATGATGAGATCATCAATGTATCTTTTATACATTTTAATCTGGGGAATGTTTTGTCCATACACATATTCCTCTTCCCAGCAGTCCATTAGTGTTTTTGTAGTCATATTATTTTATACATACTTGCGCTAATAATAATTCTCCTGTTTACATGCCTTTCATATATATATGTCTTCTCCCATTTATGCACTGTTTTTGTACGATTGCATGAGGTTACAAAGCCATATTAATGAAGGGTTTGCATGATCCCAATATACTATAATGTTTAGTCCGCGGTAACCTTAAATATCCCAAGGGAACTGATTTACTCATAACCTCCTGTCAGCCAATCCATTAATTCGGAGGGAGCCCTGCAAAAAATCCTGATTGGTTGATGCCTTCAAGTGGGTGGGAGGTTACACGCTGACGTCTCCTATATAAATCAGAAGAGGAGGTAGGCGTGTACCCGCTTCAGAAGACGTGATTGGACGAAACGATCGTCAAGCGGATACACGCATACCCCCACGCACTTCCGGGAGACGAGCTGGAACGCACCTGGAGCGCATGCCGCTCGACAAGCTCTGTCACGAGCACCGGACACCAAGTGCCTAGTGGGAACACTGCTGCATCAGCAGTTTTTTGTTTTTATCCCCAAACGGCTGGTACATCCAACCAGCCTGGATCCCTTTTAAAGATTTTATTTATTTTACTTTATTTCCTATTATATTTGAGTCCCTTTTATTTTAGTTATCTGTACTTTTACACATTTTTTTGCTGGCACAGCCAATAAATCCTAGCTTAAGTGCTATTTCAAACATACTACGCTATGGGAGTCCCTGTCCTTTTTATTTCTGGAGGTATATAAAGACAGCAGTCTATTTTTGCCCCGCTGTGGAATTTAAAGGGAACGTTGGGAAAATCGAGTGCCTGGAGATCTGAGCTGTGGAACGCCTGGTGGAAATCCTTACCCACGCTTGTTACCCCTGTAGGGGTGTTCAACTCTGGTGAGTGGGGACGCATAAGGGGGAGCACCGGAGCCACAGCGACTGCACTTAAAAGTATTTGTTTGTTCACCTAGCAAGTCACCAAGATGACACCCACCGAATGAACTTTATATCTGCTGTCATTTATTATATTTTACAGCCACAAGTTGGAAGGACTATTTTTGATTTAATTGCTAGATGATTGTCACATCTGATTGATCACTAATTTACCACATCTTTGCTGCCAGTTGTGGTTGGCAGAAGTTCTTTCACATTGTTTAATATATATATATATATTTTTATCCCATCTAATGGTATATGTATACATTTAATATACTAATGTTTACGGTTTGATACTAGTTAGCTGGTCACACCTTTAGTGCACCTGCACTCAATTTCTGGTATCACAGTTAATATAGGTATTTCTAATACCGCCATCTAGTGGACACCTAGTATCACTACACCATCTATAAATATTTAGTTTGGTTATTCACTTTTACTTTATCTTGTTGATCCTCGCTATTTAGCGTAGGACTGCTCACAGGCTTATTAGCCAGTTCACACCCTGGTCACACAGGGAACACACAGACAGCGCCACCACCCCCATCTTTTGTATTTGTAGTTACTCAGCATAGGCAGTCTTCAAGTGATCTCATTCATAAAAAATTATCGGTTACATCAGTATCAGGTGCTTGGTAGCTGGTGATCCAAGACTGATTCATTTTTATGAAGGTGAGCCGATCAACCGAGTCTGTGGACAGGCACACTCTGTGATCGGTTACAAAGCCTCAAGCAGCACTGAATGTGCATTCTGATTCTGGAAGAACACTGGATACAGGACAAGCCAGTAGCTCAATTGCATACTGTGCAAGCTCTGGCCAGTGATCAATCCTCAAGACCAGTAACCCAGTGGATTTTCGGTTGGAAAGATCTCCAAGTCTGATCTTGCCCCTAGGTATTCCTGCACCATGTAAATCAGACACTGGCGATGGTTGCTGGAACCGATCAGACCTTGGGTCTGCGGTCTAAAAAATTGTCTGAACGCATTGGTTCTGTGACTTACTGAAGCCTCAGCAACACGTTGTCCAGGAGGACCAGGAAATGGTAACCTCCCAGGCTCTGGAAACGCATTGCACAAACCTTTCTTCAAGGCCTCCTGAAGATGTTTCATCCTCTGCTCCCTCTGCAAAGGCTGGATAAGTTCCGCAACTTTACCCTTGTAATGTGGATCAAGAAGGGTTGTCAGCCAGTACTGATCCCTCTCCTTGATACCACAAATCCGAGGGTCCTTTTGCAGGCTTTACAGGATCAGGGAGGCCATGCAGTGTAGGTTTGTTGAGCCATTCAGTCCGGAGTCCTCTGGATCACTAAGAATGACATGATCCGCAGCCACCTCCTCCCAGCCATGTACAAGTCCATGGGTTTCTGAGGACTGAAAATTATCCCTTGAAGGCTGCTGCTGATGCTGAGTTCTAGGCTCCACCTCCATGCTGACACAATCCTCATCCTCCTCCTCCACCTCTTCCTGTGAGATTGGTGGGCCCGCAGGAATACTGTCTGGATAAAGGGGGCCTTGGGAGGTAAGGAAGTTCTCCTCTTCCTCCCCTTGTTATGCCTCAAGTGCCCTGTCCATTATTCCACGCATTTGCTCCAACAGGTAGAAAAGAGGGACAGTATCACTGATGCATGCACTGTCACTGCTCACCATCCTTGTGGCCTCCTCAAATGGTGACAGGACAGTGCATGCATCCTTGATCATGAGCCACTGGCATGGCAAAAAAAAGGGCGGAGAGGAGGTTGATGCCATTGTCGCAAACAACCATTCCTGGCTGAAGCTGGCATGGTGTCAACCATCTCTAAGCCTGCCGCTGCAGAGCTGACAGAATCTCTGCCCCAGTGTGGGTCCTGTCCCCTAAGCAGACCAACTCAAGCACCGCATGGCATTTTTTTGCCTGAGTGCTTGCGTAGTCCCTAGAACGCTTACAGAGCACCGCTGGTTCTGAGGACAAATCTGCACAGGAAGAGGCCATAGAGGAGGAAGAAGAGGAGAGGGTGAATGAAAGAGGTGTGTCAGAATCACCACTACCAGCATTTTGGAGGCGTGGTGGTGGAGCAAGCTCCAACAATACTGCACCCTGTCCTGCATCCTTCCCAGCTGCCAGCAGATTTACCCAGTGCGCCGTGAAAGAAAGATAACGTCCCTGTCTGCTGGACCATGAGTCAGCGGTAATATGCACCTTACCTCTGACTGCCCTGTCCAACGAGGCCAGGACATTCCCTTCCACATGCCGGTAGAGCGCCTGAATGGCCTTCCAAGACGAAAAATGGCGTTTGGGAACCTGCCACTAAGGTACCGCACATTCCACAAATTCTCAAAAGGGGGCAGTCTACGAGCTGAAAAGGCAGCAGTTGGAGTGCTAGCAATTTAGCCAAACTAGCATTCAGCCGCTGGGCATGTGGATGGCTGGGACTGAATTTCTTATGCCGATTTAGCAACTGGGGTAGGGAAATTTGCCTGCTAGAATTGGATTTAGGTGTACCGCTAGCAGATTGCCCGCAAGTGCTTGGGACACCTAATTCTGCACCTTCATTCCTCTCAGTGCAGGTTTCTGAGAGGACTGAAGGTATAGTGGGGTTGGGGATCCCAGCTGATGAGGAGCACGGAGAGGTCCACCTTGTTCTTTGATGTGGGTCTTTTAAGTACTGTTGTCAATGGGCTGTATGGGAGCTCGACATATGTCTGGTCAAGCATGTGGTGCCCAAGCGGCTGCTGTTTTGGCCACGCTTTATGCACTTCAGACATGTTGCAAACAGCAATGGTGCAATCTGCTGCACACGTCTCAAAAAAGGCCCACACCAAAGAACTTTTGGAAAAACGTGCTGAGTAAGCAGGGCACTGCACATGCGGTCGGGTGGCTGCCCTTAAGCTGGCCCCTGGAGGGCATCCTACCTCGGAGATGGGCCTCCCTCTCCTCCTCCTCCTCCTCCTCCTCCTCCTCCTCCTCTCTTTTATCAGGCACCCACGTAGTGTCAGTGATCTCATCAACCCCTCCCTCCTGGCCACTGGAGCAAATCTGTCAGTTGCTGCAGCTGGGGGAACATGACTGCCAGTTTCTTGTCCTTCTTGGGCACCCCCTCTCTCTGGGTTCACGTTACTTCCTTCATCCTCAACCTGGGTACCATCATCAGAGCCTTCAAAACACTGCATCTTCCTGCAGCATGTACCCTACACTGTGGTCGAACAGTTCGGGGGACTCCTCAGGGCATGATGGTGGGGCTAGGGAAGGAGTGACTGATGACATTGAGCCGATGGAAGAGGCCGCTTTGGCAGCTGGAATGGCAGACAAAGTACTCTGAGCCTGGGTGACAAAGGATGAGGAGGATGAGGACGGCTTGGCCATCCACTCCACCAACTCTTCTGCATGTTGTGACTGAACACGGCCAGCTGCCGAAAAAAAAGCCAAGTGTGCCCCACGGCCACGTGCTGAGGATGCACCGTGTCCATGACCAGCACTGTTGGCTGTAGACACAGAGCCTGCTTGCCCTATTTTAGTAGCCTGTGAGCTTCTGCCTCTCCTTGGTGGCCTTCCAGACATACTGTACAATTAGATTAGCAAAACAACGCCTGAAGTTTACTAAAAACAGTATACCAGGAATGGCCTGCAGTCAGGTATAGGCTTGGCTGGACTAGAATGCAGTGGATATATATGTAGGAGACTGTGTGTGTGTATATATATATATGTTATGCACTGCAGATCACCGAGTCACCTTCTTGCCTGAAAGTGTCTTTGAATACATACACCAGGAATGACCTACAGTCAGGTATATTCTTGGCTTGACTAGAATTCAGTGGATATATATTGTATGTACTGCAGCTCACTGAGTTGCCTGCCTGAAAGTGTCTTTGAACATGTACACCGGGAATGGCCTACAGTCAGGTATAGGCTTGGCTAGACATATATATGTGTGTGTGTGTGTGTATATATATATATATATATATATATATATATATATATATATATATATATATAAAATGCAATGCAGCTAACTGAGTTGCCTGCCTGAAAGTGTCCCAGACCATTATGCAGGTTAAGGACCTTGCCCCTTTTTGCGATTCGGCACTGCGTCGCTTTAACTGACAATTGCGCGGTCGTGCGACGTGGCTCCCAAACAAAGTTGGCGTCCTTTTTTTCCCACAAATAGAGCTTTCTTTTTGGTGGCATTTGATCACCTCCTGCGTTTTTTTTTTTTTTTTGCGCTATAAACACAAATAGAGCGACAATTTTGAAAATAATTCAATATTTTTTACTTTTTGCTATAATAAATATCCCCACAAATTATATAAAGTTTTTTTGTTTTCCTCAGTTTAGGTCGATACGTAATCTTCTACTTATTTTTGGTAAAAAAAAATCGCAATAAGCGTTTATTGATTGGTTTGTGCAAAAGTTATAGCGTTTACAAAATAGGGGATAGTTTTATGGCATTTTTATTAATATTTTTTTTACTAGTAATGGCGGCGATCAGCGTTTTTTTTTTTTTTTCACGACTATTGTCATTTTACAGCGAAAAGTGCTATAAAAATGCACGGATTACTGTGAAAATGACAATGTCAGGGAAGGGGTTAACCACTAGGTGGCGCTAAGAGGTTAAGTGTGCCCTAAGGGAGTGATTCTTACTGTAGGGGGGCGTGTCTGTAGGCGTGACGTCACTGATCGTCGTTCCCTATATCAGGGAACAGACGATCAGTGTCGCTGCCACACAGAAGAACGGGGAAGGTATGTTTACACACACCTCTCCCTGTTCTTCAGCTCCTGTGACCCGATCGCAGGACACCGGCGGCGATCGGGTCCACAGGTCCTGCGGGCGTGGTCACGGAGCTTTTGACTGGGTGGCGTGCGCTACCCATGGCTGGGCTCTTAAAGGCGCCGTACAGGTACGTGCCTGTGCCCAGCCGTGGCATTCTGCCAATGTATATCGGCGTTAGGCGGTCCTTAAGTGGTTAAACACGTACATATATACAAAGCCGGGATGTGTGTGTGTGTGTATACTGCAGCTAACTGTATCGCCTGCCTGAAGTATATTAGAAACAGTACACCAGGAACGGTCTGGAAAGAGATCAAGCTAAACTGTATACAGTAGGGCAGATTCAGGTACCTGTGCGCCTAGTTACGGCGGCGCAGCGTATTGTATTTACACTACGCCGAGGCAACTTACAGGAGCATGTGCAGTATTCACAAAGCACTAGCTCTGTAAGTTGTGGCGGCGTAGCGTAAATGGGGCCAGCGTAAGCCTGCGTAATTCAAATGTGGAAGGGGGGGCGTGTTTTATGCTAAAGTGTTATGACCTGACGTGATTGACGTGTTTTACGAACGGCGCATGCGCCGTCCGTGTACATATCCCAGTGTGCATTGCTCTCAAGTACGCCGCAACGACGTATTGGTTTTGACGTGAACGTAAATTAAGTCCAGCCCTATTCGCGAATGACTTACGCAAATGACGCAAACAATTCAAATTTCGAAGCGGGAACAACGTCCATACTTAACATTGGCTGCGCCACCTAATAGCAGGAGCAACGTTGCGCCGAAAACGACCCACGCAAACGATGTAAAAAACTACCGCTGGGCGCACGTACGTTTGTGAATCGGCATAACTAGGTAATTTGCATAATCTACTCTGAAAACAACGGGTGCGCCACCTAGCGGCCAGTGTGAGAATGCACCCTAAGATACGACGGCGTAAGAGACTTATGCCAGTCGTATCTTAGGCTAATGTCGGCGTATCTTGCTTTCTGAATACAGAAAGAAGATACGCCGGCACAGATTTGAATTTATACGCCGGCGTAAATTCTCTCTTCTGAATCTACCCCAGTGTGTGTGTGTGTGTGTGTACAAAGCCTGGATGTGTGTGTGTGTGTGTGTGTGTGTGTGTATATGTGTGTGTATTTTTATATATATACTATAATACACTGCAGCTAACTGAATCGACTGCCTGCTCAAACTAAATGAAATTACACTAAACTAAATAAAATGACTCTCTATCTATCTATCTATCTATCTATCTATCTATCTATCTATCTCTGCCAGGAGCACACTACAGAAGGCCGAAGTGCAGGCGGCCTTATATAGTGTGGAGCGTGGACTTAACCCCCTGAGCCATAATTGGCCACAGGCACCCTGCCTGTGGACAATTATGGCTCACTTCGCTGACGGTGCTGTGATTAAACAAAGCATGCGGGTCATAGTGCATGCTTGGCTAATCATCAGCCAGCAATACACTGCAATGACGCAGTGCATTATGGGCCGTGACGCGCCACACGAACGGCCCATAATGTTTGATATTCGTTGAATGATCGAACAGCCAATGTTCGTGTTGAACTCATGTTCGACTCGAACAGATAGCTCATCCGGGCTTGGTACACCTATCTTTGGGCAGTTTCTCCCATTCTTCTTTGCAGGACCTCTCAAGTTCCGTCAGGTTGGATGGGGAGCATCGGTGCACATCCTTTTTTATACCTTTCCAGAGATATTCAATTGGATTCAAGTCTGGGCTCTGGCTGGGCCACTCAAGGACATTCATAGAGTTGTCCCACAGCCACTCCTTTG
This sequence comes from Rana temporaria, assembly GCF_905171775.1. Taxonomy (NCBI): domain Eukaryota; kingdom Metazoa; phylum Chordata; class Amphibia; order Anura; family Ranidae; genus Rana; species Rana temporaria. Next base: position 49,764,856 of record NC_053498.1, read on the forward strand.
TTAGTTATCTTGGCTGTGTGCTTAGGGTTGTTGTCCAGTTAGAAGATGAACCTTTGCTGAGGTCTGAGGTCCAGAGAGCTCTGGAACAGGTTTTCATCAAGGACGTCTCTATATATTTCTGCATTTATCTTTCCCTCGATCCTGACTAGTCTCCCAGTTCCTGCAGCTATAAAAACATCCCCACAGCATGATGCTGCTACCACCATGCTATACTGTAGGGTTGGTACTGGCCAGGTGATGAGCGGTGCCTTTTTTCCTTCACACATGATGCTTGCCACTCGGGCCAAAGAGTTCAATCTTTGTTTCATCAGACCAGAGAATTTTGTTTCTCATGGTCTGAGAGTCCTTCAGTTGCCTTTTGGCAAACTCCAGGCGAGCTGTCGTGTGCCTTTTACTGAGGAGTGGCTTCCGTCTGGCCACTCTACCATACAGGCCTGATTGGTGAAATGCTGCAGAGATGGTTGTTCTTCTGGAAGGTTCTCCTCTCTCTGCAGAGAAACTCTGGAGCTCTGTCAGAGTGACCATTGGGTTCTTGGTTACCTCCCTGACAAAGGACCTTCTCCCCCGATCACTCAGTTTGACCAGGCGGTCCACTCTAGGAAGAGTCCTGGTGGTTCCAAACAGGCCACTGTGCTCACTAGGAGTTTCAGTTTTTCTGTACCTTTCCCCAGATCTGTGCCTCTATACAATCCTGTCTTGGAAGACTACAGACAATTCCTTGGACTTCATGGCTTAATTTGTGCTCTGACATACACTGTGGGCCCATATATATAGACGGGTGTGTGCCTTTCCAAATCATGTACAATCAACTGAATTTACCACAGGTGGACTCCAATCAAGTTGTAGAAACATCTCAAGGATGATTAGTGGAAACAGGATGCACCTGAGCTCAATTTTGAGTGTCATGGCAAAGGCTATGAATACTTATGTACATGTGATTTTTTTCATTTTTAAATTTTAATAAATTTGCAAAGATTTTAAAGAAACTTCTTTTACGTTTTCATTATGGGATATTGTTTGTAGTGTTTTGAGGAAAATAATTAATTGAATCCATTTTGGAATAAGGCAGTGGGAAAAAGTGAAGCGCTGTGAATATGCACTATACTGTACACTTTGGCTGCTATTGCAGTGAGGATCACTGTAACAGTAATGTTTTCAAATGTCATTCATAACAACTGTGATTTACTATTGTGTGCTTTGATTGGCCCACAGCTATCACACGGGGAGGGGTGCTGTGATTGGTATCATGTGATAGCTGTGGGCCAATCGCAGCATCACTATAGGAAACACAGCTGTTATGAAGGAAATTCATTCCAGCATTGTCAGCCTTTGACATGCACCCCCGGTGTAGACAAGTGGCCTAGCTGACACCCATTGCACAGATATGATCCCCTAATGTTACTATCAGGAAGCTTGTTCACAACACTGATGGGCATGTAGAGTGAGTGCATATAGACAGGAAAGCTGAAAGAGGCTGAAGATGATAAGCAGGACCTAAGATACAAAAAAAGGATTAAAAAAAGTGGCATGATACCTGCAATAAATAAAAAGAGAATTCGCTCTAGTTTGTAGATAACAAAATGGGAGGTAATTAGGACCAACGCAAACTTGTATTTTATAAATTACTATACAAGTCATATGTCATAAAAAGCAGAAAGGTCTGATGACATACCTGTCGCCTTTGTTGTGGTTTGTGGTGTGCTGTATGAGATCCATGTTGAATTCATTTGATTGAGACTTCTCTTTTGTGGAGCAATTGTATTTGAAGCAAAACTTTCCACACTGAACTCATATATATATCCAGGTTTCAAACCAGGTACATCATGCTTCATATCTTCTGTTGTATTGTTGTAAACAGTAATTTCATTTAGCAGAACTATGACACGATAACCGTCCACATTACTGTTGCTATAAAATGGGAGATCCCATTGTAATGTTGCTGTGGTGTTGGTTGTATTAACTTTAAAGTTCTGTGTAGAAACTGGGTCTAAGGAAAAAACAAAACAAAAAAAATGTTTCTTTGAACGGTATGCTTTCAGATAATACTTTTTTCACAAAAACAGTACACTTTGGCTATGTTCACATGGATGTTAAAAGGTGGAGACTATAAGGCCTGCTTAAACTATGATAGCTAGACAATTGACATTCTTAGAAGTTCAGCAACTGCCCACACAGTTCTATAATGTTTCTGTTATGTACTGGAACGTACCTTTTAGCCAGAGCCTAGTGTGCAGGAAGAGGCCTCTCTTACAGCCCCGGCTCTGGAGCTGCTGGAGTTGGGACAGCAAGCTCGGGAGCACGGCGAGGTAGGAGTGCCTGGTGATGATAGCAGCTCGGCACGGTTGGTGGTCCTTCGGGACGGTGGTTGCAGGAGACAGCGTCTCTAGAGCTGGCACAGGCACTGGATAGCAGGAGCTGGTGAAGCAAACCGGGTAAGCAGATAATCAGGTGGGTTAAGCAAGCGTAGTCAGATTCAGGCACAGGGTCTGGTAACGGTGGGCAGGAGAGCAGAGCGGAGTCAGAGCAAGCCAGGGGTCGGAGTGGAGAGGGTCGGATGGTCAGACGGAGCCGGGTCGGTTTGAGGTAACAGGTTACAACAGGTCACAGATTTCACTGGTACAACGCTGCAGATCAGACAGCAAAGTGTCACTGCAGCTGCTAGCTTTTTAAAGGCTGAGTGGCGCCAATCGCGCATTAACGAGCACGCGTTCCCGCCATCGTGCGCGTGTAGTAGGCGCATGCGCGCGCATACACATTTTGGAGCGAATTTGGCACATATCCGTGTGCATGTGAGGCACGCCTGCACACATGAATAGGTGACTGGTTTTGATTCCGACCATTAGTATGTGTGCGCATGCGTGCACGCCGGAGCCTATTGGCAGGTCCCTGACAGTTTCCTTACAGGGGCTGTCAACCAAGTAAAATGCTTTGGTTAAGAATATGTTCTAGTTCAGTGAGTCACGCTAATACCTCGTACACACGATCGGAATTTCTGATGGAAAAAGTCAGACGGATACTCCGATCGTGTGTATGCCCCATTGGACTTTTTCCGTCGGAAATTCCGACGGAGTTAGAAAGAGAACATGTTCTCTTTTTTTTCGACGGAAATTCCGTTAGTCTGTATGGAACTCCGATGGAGAAAAAAAACATGCATGCTCGGAAACAATTTGACGCAGGCTCGGAAGCATTGAACTTAATTTTTCTAGGCTCGTCCTAGTGTTGTATGTCACCGAGTTTTTGGTGGTCGGAATTTGGTGTGTCCGCAAGACAGCTTGAACAGAATTCCATCGGAAAACCCATTGGAGTTTATTCCGATGGAAACTTGTGTACAGGGCAATAGACATCTCCTACCTTTTGGGTAAAAATTCCCAACTGTGATGTGGCTCTTTCCCCTATGATTTAATGTGCCGTGAGGAGGAAGAAATATCAATAGGCTGCTTCAATAATGCAGTTCAGTAACAGAAATAATGTTGAAAGTAGCCCATACTAACCAATCACATTTTACATTGTAGCCTTTTGGAATAGGGCTGGTTTGGTTTTATTTCATACAAGATTATCATGAATTCCAACTAGAGACAAATTAACTTTTATGTGTCTTTTTAGACAATTCTCACTATGTACACGTTTATACATTTTAGAGCAGAAATCAATAATGACATATGAATTTTATCACTATGGTCTAATTCCCATTACTGAATAACGCTCTCCATTAACACACTTTATTGTGATTATATGTGAAGCACTGCATTTATGCAAGCCATTCATTTTGAATGGGTTCCAACACAGAAAAACTGGTGCTCAAAGTATTTTTTCCACTGCAGCATGCTGCAATTTATATCTTGAGTTGCATTCCCCTGTGGTGTGCTGTAGCACACATGTGTTGTGTACATGCAAAGGGGGGTCTTTCAAAATGAATGGAAACTCACAAAAACTGTTGTAAAGTGTGCTGTACCAAACACATTACTGCAATGTGCTAGGTTTTAATGGGTTTGTGGGATATTCACTTACAGATCCAGATCAAACAATAATAATGTCTCTATGGATAATGCCAGACATCACCCAATGAAAGATCTCAGGGAAACAGCAATCATTCCTATTGGAAAAATGGTGTTGGTTTTCAAAATGACAAACTGGTGTCGTAGGTGTCTGGTAATGGCTTTTCCTCTTCTGGCAGAGGCTGCCCCATCTTCCTCTCCATTATCTAAGCATGTTAATTGGTCAGTGGACTGAATGTGCATGTCCATGGACTTGCTGCCCAAGAGACAACACACGTGTCCTCTAATGCTTATTATAATGATTGGTAGCCATCATTTTTGGTTCACTACTCTTCACCCTTTTGTTACAAAATAACTACATCAGTCATACAAACTCAATTATGACAATGTACAGAAAAAAATAATAAGAAAAATGATCTTACTGGTTTGAAAATTGTGTACAGCATTTTCACTAGTTGTATTTCTAAATACAGATTGTACTGTTATTCTATAGAGATTTCCTGGAAATAGGCTCTTGATGGTGAATTGTGTGTCGCTTGTTGTATTTGGTCCTTCGTCTTTGTTTAGTTTTACATTTGTCCATGCCACATTGTACTCATATAAACTTGTGTGAACATCCTTAGGTGGTGTCCAATAAACAACTATTTCGGTGATACCTGTAATATTTCCAGCAAGATTGTGTGGTTCATTTGGCACTGGAAGAAATGTATTTGTTTTACAATTATTTTCTGAATTATCTGTTAGATTTGTTTCATCATACAAAATAACCCCCCCCCCCCCCCAACAAAAAAAACACAAATTGACAATTAGTTATTAGTTATAATTAGAATCAGGTACATAATGGGATGTATACCAATAATGTTACCAATGTGTAGTCAACCTTCGACTTCTTCTCAAGTAAACATATTACAGAATATTGATTTAAGCTGAACATAGATGGATAATTTAATCAGCACCTGCAGCACATTGGAGGGGGGATTCTTTTATCCATGTTTTTTGTTTTTTTGTTTTTTATCAGCCCACTGGCCAATCAAAAATATAATCCATTTATGACCATCCCCCCCCCCCCCACCACCACCACTTTGCTAAGCTCATTATAGACTATCAGACTGGATTATTGAATGGTTGTGGTTAGTTGGGGTTAGTTCTTAGTTCTGGATTGTATAAGTGTAACCTTTTTATATTACGTAATTTTTCATGCTTGGTTTTTTAGGATCATAGGGGCACAATACATATCAATGTTTGTGACCATGAACATGTATATTTACTGAGCTCGTTTTCAACAACATGGGGATTTTTTTAAATAAACTACAAAGAATGTCCTTGACCGATTTTAAGTATAAGGCCCCTTTCACACGGAGCGTATCAGTAATGATCCGCCCCGTGCACCTCCGTTTGCTCTGCCGGGATCGCTCCGTTGATCCCCGCTGAGCCGGCGGATGACAGGGCGGTCCCCGCACACTGTGCAGGGACCGCCCTGTCTTTTCTCCGCTCCCCCTTATGGGGGGATCAGATGAACACGGACCGTATGTAAGTGTTCACCCGATCCGATCCGCCAGACGGATGGAAAAGTAGGTTTTTCCTCCGTCACACTATGGCGGGTCAGATGTCAGCGGGCATGTCACCGCTGACATTCGCGGCTCCATAGAGGAGCACGGAGTGCCCGTACAGGTCCGCAAAAAATACTGACATGTGGACCTGTACGGGCCGCCAGTGTGAAAGAGCCCTAAGGGGATGCAAATGTTTATATAATATAATATAATATATATATATATATATATATAATATTTTTTTGTCAAATTTAAATTTTACATTTTAATTTAAAGTTTGAATAATTTTCCTCTAAAAAATGTAATTGTGGAAAAACCTGTGACCTGATTTCTCCCAACTCAACAAAAGGGTTTAATTGCTGTCTTTCATCCTATTGGAGAGATTCCTCTTACTTCCTGCCCAGGTAACCACACAGGAAAGGGTGATATCTCCCCAGTGGGAACACAGGCAAAAAAAACATAGAGGGTCCACTTAAACTTTTTTTCTCCCAAATCCACATTTTTGCTCTCTGGCATCCGTATTCTCATCATACCCTGGATACCCATACAGAGTGTGTACTATACAGTTCTGCCAAATTATATACAGCATATGGACAGACAATACCCCTTATTAGGGATGAGCCAAACACCCCCCGGTTCGGTTTGCACCAGAACATGCGAATAGGCAATTTGTTCGAACGCGCAAACACCGTTTAAAGTCTATGGGAAACGAACATGAAAAATCTAATTTTAAAGGTTAATATGTATTATCATTAAGTTATTGTAATAAAAAGTGTTTGGGGACCTGGGTCCTGCCCCAGGGGACATGTATCAATGCAATTTTTTTTAAAACTACAATTTTATCGGGAGGAGTGATTTTATTAATGCTTAAAATGAAACAATAAAAGTGAAATATTCCTTTAAATTTCGTACCTGGGGGGCGTGACCGGAAGCCGAGCTGGACGGACGTGCTGCCTAGGAGCTCCACACCAGCCCGCAGCATTTAGGCCGATTTCGGGGGAAATCTTTCAAATTTCATGAGCTCCTCCCGCACCACCAGATCCTCCACGTCCAGAGGACTCTCCCTGCCGTTGTCCGGAGCCTCCACGTCCTTCAGGGACTATTTTAAGATCCCCGACATGCCGCCGGGTAGCCATAGCAAGATGGCGCCGGACGCCGAGGCCTGTCAGCACCGCGGCCTCGCCCCGCAGCACGGGCAGAATACAGCTCCGCCACAGGCCCCCAGGGATCCACCGCCATCCCCGCAGAGGACATCGGACCCCGATGGGTCCCAGCAAGGGGTGAGTGACCGAGGCCATCAGCCTCAGATGCCGCCCGTGCGGCGCGGCGACCAGGCCGCAACGCATCCTCCGTCGCAGTTGCGGCAGAACGCGGAGACCACCCCCGGACCGAACCAAGCGGCGCAGGCCGTGGGGTCACAGGACACTGCCACCAGGCCAGCCTCCCCCCCGGATCCACTTCTGGACTTCCCGGCCCTGCCAAGCCCATCGCACCCCCCCGCGACGGTGCGGCCTAGCTCACCCCAGGCGCACAGCTTCACCTCTGTGTGGGCCCCGGATCCACCGCAAGCCCAGAGAACCTCACGCTCTGCAGACCTGCTCCGGACAGGGGCTCAGACAGCATATCACCCCCTCCTCTCCTATGCCCAGATGACACAGGCCAGCATGCCATCCCAGGGGGACGTACCCCCGGGGTCCACCCTACAGCCCCCCCTGACCATGCCATGGACTGACTCGGGGGCTCCCCCGTCCAAACACCCCCCGTCCCGAACCAAGAGCCCCACCGTTGGGCCCCATTGTCACACAACCTCTACATCCCCCCACCAGCCGTGGGGCCCGGATGGAGCCGAGCAGCCCTCCTGGCAGACCTATTTGCAAGCCTTCCCCACAAAGGAGGACTTTAAGCAACTGATTGCGGATGTAAAAGACACTTGCCGGACTGAAATTCAAACCATTCAAGCAGGCCTTAAACACCTGGCCGATAGAGTAGAGATGGCTGAAGAAGAGATACAGGAGACTAAAATGGCCGTACATAGGACCCAACTTCAGGGCTCTGAACACCGCCTTATGTTACGGGACATGCAGCGCCACTTGGAGGACCTGGACAACAGGGGGCGCCGCAATAACATTAGAGTGCGAGGCCTCCCTGAGGCAGATGAAGCTGAAGATTTGCAAAAAACGCTCCAGACGATGTTTAATGACCTCACAGGGGCTCCCCTGGACAAACACATTGAAATAGACAGAGCTCATAGGGCCCTGCGCCCGAAAGGCCCCGCCTCTAAACCACGGGACGTTATTTGCCGCATACAATCATATCCGCTGAAGGAGACCATCATGCGCAAAGCCCGCGCTGTCCGTGACCTAGTGTTCGACAACTCCCCGATACAACTTTATCCAGACCTCTCATGGATCACGCTCCAGAAGCGGAGACTCCTGCAACCACTACTACGCTCCCTGCGAGAACGGAACATTCTTTATAGATGGGGCTTCCCCTTTAGCTTAACGGCTAAACATCAAGGGAGATCGGCGATCCTGCGATACCCCGAAGACCTAGACTCTTTCTGTGACGCCCTGGACATCCCTGTCCCTCAACTACCTGATTGGGACCTGGTGGCCACTCCCCCTCCACCCCCGGTGGTCTGGCAGAAGGTTCCACCGAATAAACGCTCCAAGGGCCCGGAGCCCTCCCGCCGATCCCCCAGGCACAGATCCGAAGGCCCTGGTGTTGGAAGGCCCTTCCCCCTGATGACCAGCTGATCAAATGGCGAAACCCGACCTGTCCGGCCGGACACCACGAAGCACTGATCTGTACTCCCCCTTCCCTTTTTTTTCTTTTTAGATTGGTTCTTTATTATCTGTTTCGTGCGATGCAAGTTCATGACTGTCCCCTTCTCTTTTTTTTGGAAGCTCAGGTGCTCCAAATCCCTGCCTCTCCCCCGAAGGCCCTCGCTACATTTTTGTTTTCTATTTAACGGGCTGCCCTGAGGCGCCCCTGTCTGGACTGACCGGATTTCTGGATGCTGATCCCCCCTAGTGGCTACCCGCTAGAGAGTTCCTCCCTGGACTTCGGTCCCTCCGAGTCTCCCCGGCCCGGACATCTTAAATCTCCCGGCCGGGGAGTCCATTTGGAACTTATATGGCCCGTGACCCCTTGGTCACCCAGGGCATGTATGAGAATGTTTATCGTGTTTACTCTGTGTGTTCTTACTCTTTTTTCTTTCCCCCTTTCTAGAGCTCCCTGCTCCTGCTCTCCGCAGCCTGTGCCTCGTCCCCATTGGCCCCCGGCCTTCCTCGCGCTGATGTCACGCTCCTTGACCTGGACTCGTCGCCTGCTCCACCAGATAAGTATACGAGTAGCGCACCCCCTCCTAGGCTATGGCTAGAATTTTTTCATTAAATGTACATGGGCTAAATTCCAACAAGAAACGACACCTGGCGCTCCGAGAGTTTAGGCAATCAGGGGCAGATATTATCATGGTGCAGGAAACCCACTTTGATAGGGCTGACTCTTTTACATTTGCAGCCCGACACTTTCCCCAGGTATACCAGGCTTTTGGACCAAACAAGAAGGCGGGCGTAGCCATCCTCTTTAAAAAGGGGTCCCCTTTTACATGCTCCTCCACATATTTAGACCCTCGGGGACACTTTCTTATCCTCAGGGGCCTGTGGCAGTCACAGGCCATTACCCTCTGCGTAGTCTACGCTCCCAACACACATCAGCACCATTTCTTAACCAGGGTTCATGCCCGACTTTTCCGAGAGTCCCATGACATACTGGTGATCGGAGGAGACTTTAACCTGGCACACTCGGCTACCTGGGATCGCCTAGTGGCAAACACCCAGACCTCACAAACCCGGGCCCTAAGGGATTCAAAGTTGTTTCGCCAACTGACTAGGAAACACGCACTCTTTGATGCCTGGCGAGCCCTCCACCCAGGAGATCGCCAGTATACATTTTATTCGGCCCCACATCGCACACACACGCGGATAGACTACTTTTTCGTGAATAACAACACACTTCGGATTGCAGAAGCGGCTAGTGTCCTGCCCATCTCCTGGTCGGACCATGCCCCCATCACACTGTCCCTGAATTTAACCGCGCCCCTCCGCCGGCCCTATAACTGGAGGCTTAATGACTTCCTTCTGCAACACGCCCCCTCGAAACAGGAGCTAGAAGAGACCCTTCAGCACTACTTCGCTGAAAATGACACACCAGATGTTTCCACTTCCACCCTGTGGGCCGCCCACAAGGCGGTCCTGAGGGGAAAGTGCATGGCCCTCTCTTCGGCCATGAAGAAAGATGCCGGTGCTGCTAAAGCATTGGCCGAACGACAGTTGAAGGCCCTGGAGGCTAAGCTCCTGCAAAACCCATCCACCGCACTCCTTAAACGGATTGTCCAAACGCGCACGACACTGCGAGACCTCGCTTTAGGCAAAGTAGAAAAGGCGCTAACCCGCCTGAAGCAACTTTACTATGACAAGGGCAACAAGGCGCAGGCTCTCCTGGCCAGGAAACTGGCAGACCAAGCCCTTACCTCTACCCCACACCAGATAAAGAACAGGGGGGGCGATCTCGTAACACATCCTAGGGACATAGCGGCAGCCTTCGCGGACTACTATACGGACCTATATAATAAACCGGAAGTACCACACGATCCCCCTTCTCCCGACCTGAAGGCCCGAATGACCCAATACTTGGAACAAGCAGGTCTACCCCGACTTCAAATAGCAGACTTACAGGGCCTGAACGCTCCTATATCAGCGGAAGAGTTAGCAGACACTGTGAAAGGCCTCCCAGCCCATAAATCCCCTGGCCCTGACGGTCTACCGTACGAGTACTACAAGGCCTTTCTCCCGTTACTCAGTCCCCACATGACCACACTATTTAACGCCTTCCTCCACCAGACCCCAATCCCAAGTGACATGCAAGGATCCTTCTTGACCCTCATACCTAAACCGGATAAAGACCCAGCCTCTTGCGCTAGTTACAGGCCCATAGCGTTACTTAATTCAGACCTCAAAATATTCACCAAACTTCTATCGATTAGGCTGAACATTATTCTTCCCTCCCTGATCCATAAGGACCAAGTAGGTTTTGTGCCGCTACGCCAGGCAGGGGACAACACCAGGAAGATCATCGACCTGATTGATGTAGTCAATAGGGACGGTGCGGAGGCTCTCATACTGAGCCTAGACGCCGAAAAGGCCTTCGACCGCCTAAGCTGGCCCTTTATGTTCGCTACCCTGCACCACATGGGGTTTAAAGGTCCCTTCTTGCGGGCGGTACAACACCTATACTCAAACCCCACCTCCCAAGTTAAAACCCCCTTTGCCACATCCTCCCCCTTCCAGATAGCCAACGGCACGCGCCAGGGATGCCCACTTTCACCTTTGCTCTTTGCCCTATGTGTCGAGCCCCTGGCAGCATCCATACGGGGAAATCCGGACATTAGGGGCATCTCGGTACGGGGAAGGGAATTTAAGACATCCTTGTTTGCGGACGACATTATTCTTACCTTGACCCAACCCAGAATCTCCCTGCCCAACCTCCATGTTGAACTAGATAAATACGGGTCACTGTCGGGGTACAAAACGAACGCGTCAAAGTCAGCGGCCATACCGATCAACATTGCGGAGGCTGAGGTCCACCACCTACAATCGAACTTCCCCTATACCTGGGAGAGTTCATCCCTTAAATACCTTGGGATCCATATTACACCATCCTTCAGCTCCCTGTATCAGGTCAACTTCCCTCCCCTATATCGAACAATCAGAGGCCTTCTCCAAAAGTGGAAGGCACATCATATCTCGCTCCTAGGCCGAGTGGCGGCCATAAAAATGGTTATCCTCCCCAAACTCCTTTATCTGTTTCAGACGCTACCCATCCCGATCCCGTACGCCCACCTCCGCAAGCTTCAGGGTGATATGCTGAAGTTTGTTTGGAACTATAAAAAACATAGGATTCCTAGGTCGGTCATGACAGCCTCACGAGGAGACGGGGGCCTGGCTTTCCCCAACCTTGTTAAATATTACCAAGCTACCCAGTTACGTGCAGTGGTCTCCTGGTTTCCCCAAAGGTCCTTTAATAAGTGGACGGAGATAGAAAAGATATGGTTAGCCCCGGTCCACCCAAATAGCCTGTTATGGGATGCCGATGTGGGAGTGGGACCTGACCGTTTGTTAGGCTCGATGTCTTTGCTCAGAGGACTCTGGCGTAAGATATCCCGAGAAGTGGGGCTTAAGTCCGAATGCTCCTTACTAAACTCTTTTGTTTGCAACCCCAAAATACCAGATAGCTTGACCCACCAGATGTCTTGGCCCTGGGCTTCGCGAGACCTATTCCATTTTGGACACTTGGTGGACCCCAGGACCCGTAGGCTGCTGACATTCTCGGAGCTCCAGGTGAAACACGACCTGCCCAGACAAGTGTTCTATAGCTACTTACAAATAAGACATTATGCCCAGACAATAGCCCCAAAGCTCCAATTTTCGCAACCGTCCCCATTTGAACGTATTGTCCTGGAGGGGCGCAATAGACGGGGGCTGATCACGGATATCTACCAGCTATTGAACGCATATGATTGGCAAGGGCGGGGGAAGCATGCATATATGCTGAAATGGGAGAGAGAGCTGGAGGAGCCACTGCCGATGGAGGCCTGGCAGGCCGTCTGGAGGCAGGCTGCCAAATCGTCCCTATGCACCCTGTATAAGGAAAACTCATACAAAATTTTGTATTTCTGGTACCAAACCCCGGACATACTCCACAAAATATTTCCATCCACCTCTGACCGATGCTGGCGATGTCATCAGGCCAGAGGCTCTCTCTTCCACATCTATTGGACGTGCCCCCTTATCACCCCGTTCTGGCAGTCCACGCACCAGCTGCTTACCCATCTTTTTGAGGCGCCAATCCCCCTAACCCCTAAACTATTTTTACTAGGCATCTCCCAACCCCGCCTGGCCAAGCCATATAAAAAACTGCTTAGGCACGTGCTAACGGCGGCTAGATGCCTGATAGCCCTTAATTGGAAAAAGACCACACCCCCGTCCCAGGAGGCCCTTTACGCTAGGGTCAAGGACGTGGAGCTGATGGAGCGGATGACAGCCAGGATACGTAATCGCATGGATGCCCACGACGAGGTCTGGAGTGAGTGGCATCGGCGGGAGGACCCGCCGGGGGCGGACGAGGTGGCAGGCGCGGTAACCTAAATCTCCTTTCTCTCTCTTTTCCTCTTTCTTCTCTTGACTCTCCTTTTCTTCTTATACAACTTACTGTTTCGGTGTCACCGTTGACACCAGAGTATAGAAAACGGTTTGAAATGCATAAGTTTGTTGACCTGACTGACGGTAGAGCCAGCTTTTGGAATAGGGCCCCTAGGGCCGGAATCTCAACTCCCCCTCTACCCATAAAGGGCGAGGGTAATATCAGTACTCTTGGATAAGTGTATGATTTGGCTACTGTTATTACCTGCATTTATCTGTATCTTGTGAACCGATTTATACCAATAAAAAAAAAATGTTAATTGGAAAAAAATAAATTTCGTACCTGGGGGTGTGTATAGTATGCCTGTAAAGTAGCGTATGTTTCCCGTGTTTAGAACTGTCCCTGCACAAAATGTCATTTTTAAAGGAAAAAAAGTCATTCAAAACTACTCGCGGCTATTCATGAATTGTTGGGTCCCGGCAACACAGATCAAAGTCATTGGGGAAAAAAACTTTGATTGAAAAAAAAAAAGCGTGGGGTCCCCCCCAAATTCCATATCAGACCCTTCAGGTCTGGTATGGATTTTAAGGGAAACTTTGCACCAAAATTAAAAAAAAATGGCGTGGGTTTCTCCAATAATCCATACCAGTCCCTTATCCGAGCACACAACCTGGCAGGCTGCAGGAAAAGAGGGGGGGTGAGAGTGCACCCCCCCTCCTGAACTGTACCAGACCACATGCCCTCAACATGGGGATGATGTCCCCATGTTGATTGAGACAAGGGCCTCATCCCCACAACCCTTGCCCGGTCCGGATCCCGGCCCCACCCTATGTGAATTGGTAAGGGGGTACATTGAACCCCTATCATTTCACAAAGAAGGTGTAAAAAATAAAAAATAAACATTAGGGCTGTAGAAATTAACTATTAATTCCTCGATTAATCGTACATTTTTTTGATCGATCAAAATTCTTTTGATTGGTACTCGCCTCTCCGCTCGCTTCCGGGTCTTCAGGGAGTTCCGTCTGAGATCCGGTGATGTCACGGACACCGGCGGGGCTTGCCGTGTCCATCTGAAGGGCTCCTTTGCTGTGCCTTCATATGTGCATGCTGGCGGGACCTTACTATCTGCCACATGCAAGGGCTGTTACACTTCCCTCTATCAACCTGGGATTCTACAGCCATCTAATGGGAGTTGTGATAGTTCCCTTCACGGGACATCTACATGCCGACGGACTGATGTTAACCCCTCATCTGGATTCAGCAGTGGTATCGTTGTACACATTTTTATACTAGTATTATACTTAGCTACATGTTTTTATGACTGCTTTTGCTACCGTTTGGTATTACTCGCACCATTTTTACAGTTTATGTAGCTACATCGATTTTATCTCCAGTGCAATATTTATTTTGTTACCTACTTGAAGACTATAAAAGTTCTAATGCTATTCCCATCAGAGCGCTGCCTTTGTGTGTTTTTTGTATCCTGCTATCCATTTTTCCAGTGGTTGGTAGCTGCACTGGGAATTAGCCTGCAAGGAGATCAGCTAAAAGTAGTTGGATCTGTATGTGCGTATAATTAATCGAAATTGACACTGTCACCATTTGAATGACAATTGCGCGGTCGTGTGACGTGGCTCCCAAACAAAATGGACATCCTTTTTTTCCCCACAAATAGAGCTTTCTTTTGGTGGTATTTTATCACCTGTGCGGTTTTTATTTTGTGTGCTATAAACAAAAATAGAGCGACAATTTTGAAAAAAACACAATATTTTTTACTGTTTGCTACAATAAATATCCAATTTTTTTAAAAAATATATTTTTTTTTCTCAGTTTAGTCCGATACGTATTCTTCTACATATTTTTGGTAAAAAAAATCGCAATAAGCGTATAGTGATTGAAGGAAAATGAACCAATGTGACTCCATCTTAGAATAAGCATCCAGGGATCATTGCTTAGTCATATAATCTACTGCATATTGTTTCTCGCCCACACATATCTCAGTTAACACTTTGTTTGGGAACAAGTCTAGGTTAGTTTCTTGTTCCTTGATAACATGTGATTTCTTGTTATTGACGCTTGACTGTCTTATCACTATTTTGTGTCTTTTGTATTCTCAGTAAGATGTTCCATAACAATCTAGCTGTAATATTGTTCACTGTTTCTGTTATATCAACAATGGAACTACTGCTTGTAAAAAGCATCATTCTGTCTTATACAAACCACGCAATAATACAGCATTATCAGTAGAGCTGCACAATTAATCGTCAAGAATCGGTATCGCAATCTTTTTCCCGTTGCAATTCTTGACACAGGGTTTCACGATCTTTGACATGAAAAGAATTTTCTCTCTGCACTTTGGTATGCAAAGAATTTCCTCTCTACTCTCAGCCAAAAGTCAAAGGGCCAGATTCTCAAGAGATACGACGGCGTATCTCCAGATACGCCGTTGTATCTCCGAGTCTGGCCTGTCGTATCTATGCGCCTGATTCTTAGAATCAGTTACACATAGATTTCCCTTAGATCCGACAGGCGTAAGTCTCTTACGCCGTCGGATCGTAACTGCATATTTATGCTGGCCGCTAGGGGCGTGTACGCTGATTTACACGTCAAAATATGTAAATCAGCTAGATACGCAAATTCACGAACGTACGCCCGGCCGACACAGTACAGATACGCCGTTTACGTTAGGCTTTTCCCGACGTAAAGTTACCCCTGCTATATGTTGGCGTAAGTGTGGCGTACCAATGTTAAGTATGGCTGTCGTTTCCGCGTAGAATTTTGAATTTTTTACGTTGTTTGCGTAACTCGTCCGTGAATGGGGCTGGACGTAATTTACGTTCACGTCGAAACCAATTCGTCCTTGTGGCGTATTAGGAGCAATGCACACTGGGAGATTTCCACGGACGTCAATGCGCCGTTCGTGAAAAACGTCAATCACGTCGGGTCACAAGTTATTAACATAAAACACGCCCCCCTGTTCCAAATTTGAATTAGGCGGGCTTATGCCGGCCTTTTTACGCTACGCCGCCGCAACTTACGGAGCAAGTGCTTTGAGAATACAGCACTTGCCTTTCTAAGTTGCGGAGGCGTAACGTAAATCGGATACGTTACGCCCCCGCAAAGATACGCGGATCTACATGAATCTGGCCCAAAGTCTGGGCAATCTGCCAAGTCTGGGCAGCCTGCCAAGTTTTGAAAACATTCTTTATCAGTGGAAAGTTAAGTCTAAACATTGTATCACATCAAAGGAATAAACTTCTGTATGTAAATTAGGGAATGTTTAACCACTTAAACACCAAACCTTTTTCTGACAGCTCTTTTCAAGTTAAAATCATTTTTTTTTTTGCTAGAAAATTACTTAGAACCCCCAAACATTATATATTTTTTTAGTAGAGACCCTAGAGAATAAAATGGCGGTTGTTGCAATAGTTTATGTTGCACTGTATTTGCGCAGCAGTCTTTTTAAATGCAATTTTTTTTTATAAATGTAAAAGATTTTACGCCGTGAGAATCGTGAGAGAATTGTGATCTTCATTCTAAGCAAAAAAAATTGTGATTCTCATTTTGGCCAGAATCGTGCAGCTCTAATTATCAGATCACTCTGAAACTATGTCTCTGTGTGCATTAATGGTTCAGAAGTGCTCTCCGGCGCTGTTAGCTGAGATCGAAGGAACAACTGGGTCATATCTTGGTCATACTGAGCCCCTCCCTTTCAATTGGCGTAGTCTCGGCAGGACCATCGAGGCATTTTTTTTACGGTGGGTGTCAAATAAATTTTTTACCTTACCGTGACATATGTTCGTGATCGTCTTTATTTTAAATCTGTGTGGGGGAAGTATAGACTTGTTAAGTGTTTATGTAACACGAACAGTAGGCTTTGGGAAAGCCTAAATGGGTGGCTATTATACAGTGCTTTGGAAGTACATGAGGCTTTTTGGAAACGCATACATACCGTGTTTTGGAAACAGATGAAGCATTTTGGAAGCGCAAGTATATAGTACTTTGGAAGCAGACACAAAGTGTTTTGGACACAAATAGAGCGTTTTGGAAACGCATATAAATAGATCCGAGACGGATCTCATAGTCCTGGGTGGCTATTAAGGGAAACTTATATTTTAAAGGTGTATACACAAAATAGATTGACACGTGGTTCCGATATCTCAGGTTGCTTTTGCTTATCTTTCTATTGCATAGAAGTATAAGTATAATCTTGTATAAAAGTATAAGAATATTGTTGGTGCCTGGTAAGTGCCCAGAGTGTGAGGGGACTGTTGGTTTGCTGTTACAGTAACCTGACATATTTTAGAGTATAAGAACATTATTATTGTCTCATAGATGTTCTGAATGTGTTGTGGGTGTACTGTTTTGTTGTTGTTATGGTAGTCATACATATTTAATAGCAAGTATACCGGGTGGGTATCGTTCATGTATGTCCAGGTGCTGAAGTTCAACCTACATGTGCCAATTGTTTTCAAGGAAGGGTTAAGGGACTCAGGGGTCAGGTACATAGGAAAGGAAACAACCTTTTAGTTTGCCCCCAGTCACTGTATTATTTAGATCCCTCTGGCATTTCACAAATAATGGGAAAACCACCCCATATGTTCCCCAAAAGAACGTGCAATGTTTGTACCCCACACTAACGGTACCAGCTCAGCTCTCACATAAAGGTTTTTTGGCTGCAGCAGTTTATCAAACCCAGCCCGTAACAAGGAGACCCCCAGCCCAGTCGGCACAAGCTCAACTGTACAGCAAGAGAGTGTCCAGAGTGACACTGTGGGGACTCTAATAAAAACTCAGCCCCCATAGCAGAAATGTATATTCCAGGAGTAGTGAGTATAGACACTGACATGGGATCATTAAGGGGGGCAGAAGGGGGGTCAGACTTACAAGTTACACCCCCTACTGCATCTTAAAAGTATATACATCAGCTAGAAGTAGAAGACATACATTTTGAATAAATCGTCTGTTTAAAGATGATTTAAAGGTCAACCTGGTCAGGGACAAGTCTACCCTAGAAGGGGCTAATTTGCAACCATCTGTATAACTTTGTTGGTCATAGACTGTGTCACATATATATATATATATATATATATATACATTGTGACGGTATGCGAGGTGCGATACATGACAATAGGTACATTTCACCTCGCATTCGTTCCATTATGAGGGAGTGAACCGGAATCCGGTCCGGGTTTCACAGCCTTTGGGGCTGGCTAGGAATCCGGTCCGGATGTTTTGGTCCACTGGAGTACACAGTCAGGTGGACTTTAAAAGACCAGTAAGAGAGCACAACAGTGTGCTGGGATTTTTGGAGACTCAGGAGGGAACCTGAGTGTGAGGGGCTCTATGGAAAGTAACTGCAAGAAAAGGTTTGCTTTATTGGTATTTTGTGGGTGATGGGGACCAGCCCCGCACTGTATAGAGAGGAGATCCTGTTTGTTTAGTTTAGCGCCGGACGGCAAGGATTTAATTTACTGTTTTGTTTGTTTTTACCTGCAAACCATTTTTCCAAATAAAATCTGGCAAAAATCTGTGTTTCAGAAAGGTGATCCCCACAATCTAATCCCTCACACGTGGTGGATTCAGCGGGCACTTTTCTGAAAATGGAGGAAATTTTAAGGGCCCTGCTACAGGCCAATGTGGCTTAGCGAGAAACCAACCGCCAAGTCGCAAAGGCTGCTGCAGCACAACAGGTTGCCCATGAGGAGATGAACCGACAGGTCGCAGAGGCTGCTGCAGCACAACAGGTTGCCCAGCAGGAGATGAACCGACAGTTCGCCGAAGCTCTGGTGGAATTGAAAAAGGGGTCTGCACCTCCGGTGTCAGCGGAACCAAAGATAGTACGTGCCTCCTACCACCTGCAAAGATGACACCGGCGGATGATGTTGAGGCGTACATGGCGACTTTCGAGAGAGTCGCTGTCCGCGAAGGATGGCCAAAAGAGCAGTGGGCGGGACTATTGGCCCCATTCCTAATAGGAGAACCCCAAAAAGGCCTATTTTGACCTAGAACCAGATAAGGCCCAGGACCATGAGATCCTAAAGACAGAGATACTCGCACGGTTGGGTGTCACCATGGCCGTCCGGGCCCAGCGCGTGCATCAGTGGTCTTACTCCAGCAACAAGCCACCCCGGTCACAAATGTTTGACCTGGTCCACCTCACCAGGAAGTGGTTGCAGCCAGAGACTCTGACCAGCCCTCGGATTGTGGAGTGTGTGGTAATGGACCGGTATCTGCGTGCGCTTCCTGCTGCCCTGAGGAAGTGGGTCGGACAGGGGGACCCCAGCACCTGCAGCCCAAATGGTGGACCTAGTGGAGAGGCACAGTGCTACCGAGGACTTGGTAAACCCACCTACGCCCCACTT
Organism: Rana temporaria; assembly: GCF_905171775.1. Taxonomy (NCBI): domain Eukaryota; kingdom Metazoa; phylum Chordata; class Amphibia; order Anura; family Ranidae; genus Rana; species Rana temporaria. Next base: position 49,783,969 of record NC_053498.1, read on the forward strand.
CGCTGTGTCTATGGGTGCAAGATCTCCCAACGGTTCGGGTAAGACAGTTCCGGGGTTCAAGAGCTTGGGGAAAGTGGATACAACTGTTGTTACAGCAGATGAGACTGTAGGTCCTAGACCTGGAGACTGGCCAAAGAAGCCAGGAAGGTTTTTGGGACCGTTAAGAGGACTGGGGGTAGGGCAAATACGGTGTTTTCGTTGCTATGCATTAGGCCATATTGCTGCAGACTGCCCTCTAAATGATTAACATATGCAATGTGATTATGCTGATAGAAAAAGACGCATCTCTCTGTTTGCACAGCTTGCATGTGTTGCGGTAGGTCAGAGTAGCCTTGAAAAACAGATGTGCGTTATTTTAGTGGATGGCAAGCCTCTCACAGCCCTACTAGACTCTGGTAGTGTGGTGACCCTAGTCAGAAGTGCTTGTGTAGACCCCGCAAAACTACACCCCAGTAGTATTGGGGTAATTTGCATACATGGGGACACTCGGGACTACCAGACAGCGGTGATTGAGGTTGATACCCCCTGGGGCAGTGTAACACATTCAGGGTTGGTGGTACCCTCACTGCTCCATGAAGCTTTAGTGGGGAGAGATTTTCCCCATTTTTGGAAGTTATGGGAGAGCCAAGGGGGGCTCGTAGATAGAGCTCCCCCTGCTGGGGAAACACAGGAACTCTCACCAGACCCGTTTTGCCAAAGGGAAAGGTATGCTGTTGGTGGAATCGAGGAAGCCGAAGATCCTCTTCCTTTCCCTGCCATGGCCGGGGAAACGGAGGACTGGGAAGCTAGCACCCAGCCTGAGGGTAACAAACAGGATGTCCCATCTGACCCTGACATGGAGAGTAGCCAAAATGTGGTACCAGACCTGGAAGTCAGGAGAGAGGATTTCTGTACCGAGCAGCTGCGAGAGCCCACACTCATGAGAGCCAGGGAAAATGTTAAGATATTGGATGGGGAACCGGTGGATCCTAATTGGGTGGTGTCCTTCCCCTACATGGCAATTAAAAACAATTTGTTATATCGAGTGATAAAACATGGAGAGGAAGAGGTAGAACAGCTACTGGTTCCCAAACCCTTTCGCAGGGTAGTGCTAGACCTGGCTCATAGTCATGTAATGGGGGGACATCTCGGGGTTGAAAAAACAGGGAGAGAATCGCTCAAAGATTTTTCTGGCCCGGTTTGCATGCAGAGGTCAAGGAGTACTGCGAATCGTGCCCCGAGTGCCAACTGTCAGCACTGTCATCCCATTTTCGCAGCCCCCTTGTTCCTCTACCAATATTCAAGGTCCCCTTTGAGAGGATTGGCATCGACCTGGTGGGGCCGGTCGTGAAATCGGCCCGAGGTCACCAGCATATTCTGGTGATCCTGGACTATGCGACTCGCTATCCTGAGGCGATACCCTTGCGTAACACCTCCGCTAAGGCTATTGCCAAGGAATTGGTCAAGGTATTTAGTCCAGTGGGGATCCCAAAGGAGATCTTGACCGATCAGGGCACACCTTTTTTATGTCGAGGGTTACCAAGGAGTTGTGTAGATTGTACAAAATCTCCCATCTCCGCACTTCTGTCTACCACCCCCAAACAGATGGTCTGGTCGAAAGATTTAATAAAACATTGAAGAGTATGCTGAAAAAGGTGGTCGACAAAGATGGGAGAAACTGGGATTTTTTGCTACCATATCTCATGTTTACCATACGAGAGGTCCCGCAGGCATCCACAGGCTATTCCCCCTTTGAGCTCTTGTATGGTAGGCATCCCAGGGGCCTGCTAGATGTGGCCAAAGAAACGTGGGAAGGAGAGGTCAGCCCATATAGGAGCGTCATAGAGCACGTCTCTTTGATGCAGGATCGAATCACAGCTGTCCTGCCCCTGGTACGGAAACATATATGGATCGAGCCCAGGAGGCTCAGAGGAGGGTCTATAACCGGGGTGCCAAGGTCCGTTCTTTCAGCCCGGGGGACAGAGTGTTGCTACTGGTTCCCACGGTAGAAAGTAAGTTTCTAGCAAAGTGGCAGGGTCCCTTCGAGGTTGTCAAAAGGGTGGGGGGAGGTAAACTACAAAGTCTATCATCCAGGGAAAAGGAAACCACACCACATTTACCATGTGAATCTCTTAAAGCCCTGGAAGGACCGAGAGACTTTACTGGCCACATCCCCGCCTCCAACAGACCGGATACCCGTGACACCTGACGTCCCCCTCACGGATTCCCTGTCCGTAGCACAACAAACTGACGTTAGGGCATTCCTGCAGAAAAATAGAGACTTTTTCTCGCCCTTTCCCGGACTGACCAACACGTTCCAACATGACATAGTGACGGAACCAGGGGTTCGGGTAAATGTAAAACCGTATAGAATTCCAGAGGCCTGGCGAGAGGCGGTTGCGGAGGAAATAAAAAATATGTTGGAGTTGGATGTGATCTAGGAGTCTCACAGTGAGTGGTCAAGTCCCATAGTGCTGGTCCCAAAACCTGATGGCAGTATCAGGTTTTGTAATGACTTTAGAAAACTTAACTGTGTGTCCAAGTTTGACGCCTACCCGATGCCCCGGGTCGACGAACTTGTGGACAGGTTGGGACAGGCTCGCTACATAACGACCCTACATAACGACCCTAGACCTAACGAAAGGTTATTGGCAGATACCGCTTACTGAATCGGCCAATGAGAAGACTGCCTTTTCCACCCCTGAGGGTTTGTTTCAGTATAATCGGATGTCGTTTGGTCTGCACACGGAGCCCCTGCATTATTCCAGCGAATGATGGATCAAATTTTGAGACCACATCGCTCGTATGCAGTGGCGTACTTAGACAATGTGGTCATCCATAGCCCAGACTGGGAAACGCACTTGCTCTGTGTACAAGCGGTGGCAGATTCCCTTAGGGAAACAGGTCTCACGGCCAACCCCAAAAAATGTGCTATAGGCCTGGAGGAGGCCAAATACCTTGGGTACATTATTGGCCGGGGAGTAGGGTTGAGCGAACCCGAACTGTAAAGTTTGGTACGGACTTTGGGTTTTTCCCGAACCCGAACCCGAATAATTGGAAAAAGTCCGGGTTCGGGTTCGGAGTTCGGGTATGTTTTGGCGCGTTGCATGGCAGCCAATCGCCATTCGTGTTACTACTGTGACTGGGAACTGATCACAGCCATGCCTACTTCTGGCATGGCTGTGATTGGCCAGTGCAGCATGTGACCCATCATGTGACCAGTCTCTATATTAGATAGAGGCACACAGCACAGATCGTCACTCTGCTTCACTCATGATAGGGAAAGGCTGCTGGAATCTGCTGCTTAGGGAAAGTCTTAGGTGTATCTGGCTCGTTGTCACTGTGCTTCACTTATGTGAGGGAAAGGCTGCTGAATCTGCTCAGGGACAGTGTTAGGTCTATGCTGCTATGCTGCTCCAGAAATATCAAGAAGCACACTTTATTTCTTTGATATCTGCATCATCTTATGGCATCTGGCTCGTTGTCACTGCTTCACTTATGTGAGGGAAAGGCTGCTGAATCTGCTTAGGGACAGTTTTAGGTGTATGCTGCTCCAGAAATATCAACAAGCACTCTATTCCTGTGACATCTGCCCTTCTGTGAACTATTATATCAAGAATTGTAATTGCATGCCATTGTTGAACAGTGGTAGAAAAATTGGGCCTTTGGTGCTGGTGCCACAACACTGTAAGCCCTCACAGGTGGGCACAGGAATGGGCCCTGCTGTGAAATATTAGATCAAGAATTGTAATGACATACCCCTGTTGAACAGGGGCAGAAAAATTGGGCCTTAGGCACTGGTTCCACAACACAGCAACCATTCACAGATACTGTAGTTGGAGCGCAGGAATGAGCCCTGCTGCAAAGTATTGCATCAAAAATTGTAATTAAACGCCCCTGTTAAACAGGGGCAGAAAAATTGGGCCTTAGCCACTGGTGGCTGTGCCCAGAACCATATATGTTCTTACAAGCTATCGGCATGATCATTGAGGAGGAAAGGGATAGTCACTCAGCATAACACTATAGTCACTCAGCATCAGCATAGGCAGTCTTGAAGGGATCTGACATATCCAAAAAAAAATATTCAGTTACATCAGCATCAGGTGCTTGGTAGCTGGTGGTGATCCAAGCCTGATTTATTTTTATGAAGGTCAGTTGATCGACGAGTCGCTGGAGAGGCGCAACCTGTGATCGGTTACAAAGCCTCCAGCAGCACTGAATGTGCGTTCCGAAAGAACGCTGGATGCAGGACAGGCCAGTACCTCAATTGCATACTGTGCAAGCTCTGGCCAGTGATCCATCCTTAAGACCCAGTAAGCCAGGGGATTTTCGGCGGGAAAGGTATCCAAGTCTGATCTTGCCCCTAGGTATTCCCGAATCATGTAAAACAGACGCTGGTGATGGTTGCTGGAACAGGTCATACCTTGGGGCTGCGGACTAAAAAATTGTCTGAACGCATCGGTCAGATGGCCACCTTCTCCACCACTCCTTCTGTGACTGACCAAAGCCTCAGCAACATGTTGTCCTGGACCAGGATTTTGTAACCTCCCAGTCTTTGGGAACGCGTTGCACAGACCTTTCTGCAAGGCCTCCCGAAGATGTTTCATTTTCTGCTCCCTCTGCGCCGGCAAGATAAGGTCCGCAACCTTACCCTTGTGACGTGGATCAAGGAGGATTGCCAGCTAGTAATGATACCTCTCCTTGATAGCACGAATACAAGGATCCTTCTGCAGGCTTTGCAGGATCAGGGAGGCCATGCAGCGTACGTTTGAGGCATTCGGTGCGCAGTCCTCTGGGTCACCGAGGATGACATGATCCGCAGCCACCTCGTCCCAGCCACGTACAAGTCCATGGGTTTCTTGGGACTGTAATTGATCCCTTGAAGACTGCTGCTGATGCTGAGTGCTAGGCTCCACCTCCATGCTGACACAATCATCCTCCTCCCCCTCATCCTCTTCCTGTGTGATAGGTGGGCAAGCAGGAACACCGGATAAAGGGGGCCTTGAGAGGTAAGGAAGTTCTCCTCTTCCTCCCTCTGTTCTGCCTCAAGGGCCCTGTCCATTATTCCACGTAGTGTGTGTGCTCCAACAGGTGGATAACAGGGACAGTGTCACCGATGCATGCACTGTCACTGCTCACCATCCTTGTGGCCTCCTAAAATGGTGACAGGACAGTGCATGCATCCCTGATCATGGCCCACTGGCGTGGAGGAAAAAAAACAAGTTCCCCTGACCCTGTTCTGGTGCCATATTGGCACAGATACTCATTGATGGGCCCCCTGCTGCGTGTGCAGCCGCTGCAGTATGGCCAACGTAGAGTTCCACCTGGTGGGCATGTCACAGATTAGGGGGTCCTTGGGCAGGTTGTATTCCTTTTTAGAGGTCTGCCAGCCGAGCACTGGCATTATACGGCTGTCGGAAATGCACACAGAGTTTCCTGGCCTGCATCAGGACATCCTGTAAGCCCAGGTACCTGCCCAAGAACCGCTGCACCACCAAGTTAAGGACATGAGCAAAACAGGGAACCTGGGTCAGTTGTCCCTGTCGCAGGGCGGAGAGGAGGTTGGTGCCATTGTCGCAAACCACCATTCCTGGCTTAAGCTGGCGTGGCATTAACCACCTCTGAGCCTGCCCCTGCAGAGCTGACAGAACCTCTGCCCCAATGTGGCTCCTGTCCCCTAAGCACACCAGCTCACCGCATGGCATCTCTTTGCCTGCATACCTGCGTAGCCCCTTGAACGCCTAAGGAGCACCGCTGGTTCAGAGGACACATTAGCACAGGAAGAGGCCACAGAGGAAGAAGAGGAGGGGGTGGAGGAGAGAGGTGTGTCACAATTACCAGTAGTAGCATTTTGGAGGTGTGGTGGCGGAACAACCTCCAACACTACTGTACCTTGAATGAATGAATGAATGACTTGTATAGCGCAACGCATGCGAACTGAATCGCCTCTGGGCGCTTTTTCCAGCCAGAATCTGCTTGGCTGGTGCGGTCATTTTTACCCCGTAGGATCATGACACGCTAGGGACACACAGTCATACACACATATATACATATATACTGGGCCAATTTGGACGAGATCCAATTTACCTACCAGCATGTCTTTGGAGTGCGCTGGAAGAGTAGGGTCTGGCAGGCAGCATTATTTATAATATACAGTAAAACCTTGGCCTGCGAGCATAATTCGCTCCAGAAACATGCTTGTAATCCAAAGCACTTGTATATCAAAGCATTTTTTTTTACAGGGTATAAAAAGAGAAGAGAGGCACCTCCAAGTGTAGCAATTAGTTGTACCTTCATTAAATGTAATCATAATGCTACACTTAGAGGCTCCCCCTCCCCTTTTTACTCAGTTGTGACATGACACTACTCTTATATCAAGACATCGTTTGTATATCAAGGCAAAAACTTTATGAAAACATTTTGCTTGTCTTGCAAAACGCTCTCAAACCAAGTTACACTCAAACCAAGGTTTTACTGTACAGTTCTTTGTAGAATAAGGCAGAATTATTTTTCTTTTCTTCATTGAGCTTTAGGGCAAATTTACACTTCATGAAATTGCAGACCAGCTATGCTAGGGGGCAGTGTGGTGCACAATTCAGCACACTGCGTGGCTGGCTTTTTTTTTTGCACAAGCTTTATTTGAAGTGTACACTTCATACCCTGCAATGTCGGGCAGCACGGTGCACCTTGTCCTGCATCCTTCCTAGCTGCCAGCAGAGTCACCCAATGCGCCCTGAAAGATAGGTAACGTCCCTGTCCATGCCTGCTTGACCATGAGTCAGCGGTAATATGTACCTTACCACTGACCGCCCTGTCCAGTGAGGCATGGACATTGCCTTCCACATGCCAGTAGAGAGCCGGAATCGCCTTCCGTGAGAAAAAGTGGCGTTTGGGAACCTGCCACTGAGGTACCGCACATTCCACAAACTCACGGAAGGGGTCAGAATCTACCAACTGTAAAGGCAGCAGTTGAAGTGCTAACAATTTAGCTAAGCTAGCATTCAACCGCTGGGCATGTGGATGGCTAGGAGAAAACTTATTTTGGCGCTGCAGCAGCTGGGGCAGGGAAATTTGCCTGGTACAATCTGACATCGGTGTACCAATAGTAGATTGCCTGTATGTACTTGGCTGTGACACAACTAATTCTACACCTTCAGTCCTATCAGTGCGGGCTTCAGAGAGGACTGAAGGTATAGGGGGGTAGGAGATCCCAGCAGATGAGGAGCAAGGAGATGTCCGCTTTGTTCTTTGGTGTGGGTCTTTGAGGTACGCTTGCCAACGAACTGCATGGCAGGTCGACATATGTCAAGCATGTGGTGCCCAAGCGAGTGATGTTTTGGCCACGCGAGATACGCTTGCGACATATGTTGCAAATAGAGGCTACCTCCCCAACGCTAACGGCGTGGTTGACAGTATAACGGTGCTGGATGATACCCCTCCATCACACTGCAGCCTTCAAAACATCTTCTGGTCTCTCACCTGTATGGAATTCACTTCCCTACTCCTATGGGATTAACCTCCCTCACCTTTACATATGCAGCTTATGGTCTGCAACATTGTATGTACCTACGAATTTGACCAGCCTACTATTTGCTGCTGCTTGTATATTTGGATTGATTTACCAGCCTTATTCCCACCTGGACCGTTGCTTAAATCTGGATTGTTTTACCTTCTTATCCAGTCCCTCCTACCGGAAATCTTTTTTTTTTTTTTTTTTTTAATTCAACTTTATCCATTACGTGGATGAAAATCTATAGCTCCTGAAGAAGCATTCAACTGCAAAACATGTAGAGCTCATGCACAAATACGTCTACCAATATTAACGTTGGCCATCAACCACTGTTGATGTCTTTAGTGGACCTCTATTGGTTTTAATAATTTCTATTTGAGTTGTCCTTATTATTACAAGGTTATTCTGTGATAATGTATGTTCCTTTTAATGTAATTTTTTATTAATATGTACTGTAATGTTGATTCAATCACCCATTCAGTTGGGATTGTATCAATAAAAATGTATTCTGTGTCAACCATTGGTGCCTAGAAAGTCCATTTTTTCTTCAAACAATAAACCCTCCTACTATGTTGCAAATAGCAGCGGTGCGATCTGATGCACTCGTCTCAAAAAAGGCCCACACCAAAGAACTTTTGGAATAACGTGCAGAGACAGCAGCGCCCTGCACATGCGGAGCTCTGCGTTGTGATACAGTCGGTGTGCTGCCCTTAAGCTGGCCCCTGGAGGGCATCCTGCCTCGTTGGAAATGTGCCTCCTCCTCCTCATCCTCCTCCTCTCTCCTATCAGGCACCCACATGGAGTCAGTGACCTCATCATCCCCTTCCTTCTCATCACTGTAGAAAACCTGGCAGTATGCTGCAGCTGGGGGGAACATGACTGCCAGATTGCTGTCCTTCTTGGGCACCCCCTCTCTCTGGGCTCACGTTACTGCCTTCCTCTAGCTGTGTACAATCATCGAAACCTTCAAAACACTGCGCATCCTCCTGCAGCATGTACCCAACACTGTGGTCAAATAGTTCGGGGGACTCCTCAGGAGGACATGGTGGGGCTAGAGAAGGAGTGACTGATGCCATTGAGCAGAGGGAAGAGGCCGCGTTGGTAGCTGCTTTGCCAGACAAAGTACCCTGAGCCTGGGTGAGAGAGGATGAGGAGGATGAGGACGGCTTGGTCATCCACTCTACCAAGTGTTCGACATGTTGCGGCTCAACGCGGCCACGTGCTGATGAGGATGCACCATGTCCACGACCAGCAGCACTGTTGCCTCTAGACGCAGAGCCTGCTTGCCCTCTTTTATCGGCTCGTGACTCTCTGCCTCTCCTTGTTGTCCTTCCAGACATACTAATGGCCTGCAGGGAGATGTAGCTGCACAAATACTGACAATACTTGCTAATCAGTCACTGCCTGTGGTATTAATATGAGAACAGCAATTGTATTCACGTCTCTTTAGGTACACGCTGTGCAGAGGACACAGTACACCAAGTGAAAATACTTGCTGATCCCTGCCTGTGGTATTAATATGAGAACACCAGCAAATGTTTTGACTTAGCTTTAGGTGCACACTGTGCAAAAGACACAGTACACCAAGTGAAAATACTTGCAGATCCCTGCCTGTGGTATTAATATGAGAACACCAGCAAATGTATTGATGTAGCTTTAGGTCCACACTGTGCAGAGGACCTAGTACAACAAGTGAAAATACTTGCTGATCAGTCACTGCCTGTGGTATTAATATGACAACAACAGCAATTGTATTCACATGGCTTTAGGTGCACACTGTGCAGAGGACACAGTACACCAATTGAAAATACTTGCTGATCAGCCACTGCCTGTGGTATTAATATGACAACAACAGCAATTGCATTCACATGGCTTTAGGTGTACACTGTGCAGAGGACACAGTACACCAAGTGAAAATACTTGCTGATCAGCCACTGCCTGTGGTATTAATATGACAACAACAGCAATTGTATTCACATAGCTTTAGGCGCACACTGTGCAAAGGACACAGTACACCAAGTGAAAATACTGCAGCTAGCACAATCACCTGCCTGCCTGTCAGTATATTAGGAAGAGCGAATCTAGCTAAACTCAATACAGTGTATTAATATATATACAAAACCTGGGATGCATATATATCCTCTACACACTGTAACTCTAACTAACTAGCCTGCCTGCCTGCTCTATCTAACTCCAAAAAGAATGACACTCTCTCTCTCTCTGTTTTAACCACCGCAACACACTACACAAGGCCGACTTCCAGGCAGCCTTATATAGTGTGGGGCTTTGGCCAATTATGGCTCTCCGTTTTTTTGCATGCTGTGATTGGCCAAAGCATGCGGGTCATAGTGCATGCTTGGGCAATCATCAGCCAGCAATGCACTGCGATGCCACAGTGAGTTATGGGCCGTAATTCGACGAACGAGCGACCATACGATGTTCGAGTCGAGCATGAGTTCGACTCGAACACGAAGCTCATCCCTACCACTGATCCGTTTTGACTGCCATCTCAGAAGAGACGGGGACCCTCCGTTGGTTCTTGCAGGCTGCTATGCCCCTCACCATAACCCCAGGCTCCTGCCTGAGTATCCTGAAATTTTTTTTTACCTTCAGGTTTTTCAAATAATGTTTTTGTGGGGGGTTTTTTTTTCCATTTTTTTTTTTGTTTGTTTGTTTATTGATTCCTCATTTTCTGGGTCTTTTTTTGACCCTCATATGGTTATTTATGCTAATGTTATGACACCATTTCAACTTCTATGTTTATATGCCTCTATGTATTTTGCACCATGAATGATAATATACTTGTTTAAGGTTTATAGTAAACTAGCAATATTCATACTTACTTTGTCATGGCTCTTAAGATATACTCATGGGCATAAATTCCATCGGGAAACAATGGCAAGCTCTGAAGGAGATTAGGTCCTCCAATGCAAAAGTGATTATGATTCAGGAGACTCACTTTAGACCCAGTGGATCATTTTAAGTTTGCTTCCAAACATTTTCCCATGGCCTATATGACTTCTGACCCATCTGGAAAGGCAGGTGTGGCTATACTCATCAAACGATCCTGCCCGATCCGGGTTCTCTCTTCCTACCAGGACCCCATGGTAGGTTCGTACTCCTGAGTCACCTGAACACTCAATTCACTTTGGCTAACATAAATGCTCCAAATGTAGGACAGAAGTTTCCTCACGAAAGCGTTTGAAAAGCTACATTCCTTCTCTCAGCCTTTTATGATCATAGGAGGTGATTTCAATGTGTGCATGTCCCAGACCAAGACACTCCACGGGTCGCTATCCAGAAACTATCTGCCTCTTTTCGTAAATTAACTAGATTGCTGTCATGGTCTTACCTCTTTGCAGGCTTCTCATCACTGACCTGTGCTAGCAGCCATCTTGCTTCATGGGGTTCTTGTAACCTGTCACACCCTGCGGCTCCTCCTTTCCACTGGGAGGAGCTGGCTGCTCAGCATATATATATATGACGGCAGCTACAGCATTTCCTCGCTTGGGCCTTTTGTCTGACACCCCTTCTGTGATCGTGCTGCCTGCTCCTGGTCACCGACCCGGCTACGGACGTTCCTTCTGGTTCCTGATCCCCGGCTTCGTTTCACCCCGTCTCTGGCTACAGACTCTGGCTTGGCTGACTTTCATCCCTGGCTATCGACCCTGGCTCTGTTGGACGACTCTTCTGGCTGTTTCGACCGTCAGTGTGGACTTTGACCTTGCTGTTTGGTTTCCAATAAAATCTTTTTATTCATTTATCTGTTTTGTACGTCTGATTCATGCTTCCTTGACAATTGCACAACCTCGTTGACTCCTGGAGGGTAAAACATCCTACTCAGAGGAGTTATACATTCTACCCCCCCAATAAGCTATATTCTAGATTAGACCATTTTTTTGTAAGGACTCCTCTACTTCCCTATGTAGTCACCTCGGAGGTAAATCCTATCACTTGGTCAGACCATGCACCCATTGAACTTGACATTGTTTTGACGACTTCAAGCCCCAAGACATGCCATTGGCATCTTAACGAGTCCCTGATGAGAAATCCAGTGACCCAAACCCACTTGCAACAAAAGTTATCTGCATTTTTTCAATTAAATGATGTGTCGGTTGCGGAAATTTCCACCTTGTGGGAAACCCATAAGGCTTTTTTCAGGGGTGAGCGCGAGAGGAGCCGAGCCTGCCCGACTATACACAAGTGTACTGCGCTCGGTAAATGCCGGCGCAGTGTTCAAACTCGGCACGGGAAAACGGGGATCGAGCGGGGAGGACACCAGAGAAGGATGCCGGACCCGACGAAGAGGACACCCGAAGCCGCAGACGGACCCGACGAGGCCACCGATGGACGCCAAAACTGTAAGTACTAAAAAATTTTTTTACAGGAATGCGGGTTCCTTTTAGGGGTGCGCGCTATACCCCGGAGCGCGCAATACTCCGATAAATACGGTAACTTATAAGGGGTTTAATATTTTGTATATGTATTTGTCATGGATCTTGAGAGGTCTCGTCACAGTATTTATTTTTTCTATTTCAATTTCATGCTTGAAATGGCATGGGCTGAGAGCGCTGATCAGAAGCTAGTCAGTTGCTGGTTTTCTAGTATGCTCATCCAACAGAAGCCAGCCAGCTGCCATACATAGGGGTCGCCCATTTTTTATTGAACTGGCCAACGTCACTCGAAATTTGGCCCGTGTGTACTCAGCTTAAAGGAGACCTCACTATCAGACCATAGTGTGTGTGTGCTTAAAGGATAAGTTCACTTTTAGTAATATGTCACATGTTACACCTATATTAAGGGTGCAACATGTAACATGTTTCTAAAGCACCTGACGGCACCCTGACCCAATCCCCCATTGTTACAGTGGGCAGGGAATCTTCTCCTCACACCCACTATCACAATTCAAATACAGTGCGGCTCTGCACAGCTCAACTCACACGGTGGCATCATTCATTCAGAGTTACATGAAGAAATGGACTCCCGCCTGCCAGTTTTCAATGAACTGCGAGGGCGCTGATGAGCGATCTTGTAGTTCAAAGATTTTCTTGGACTTCAGTAAATTCCTGCATGTACGGGGGGCATTTATTATTTTATTTTGGTGAACGTAGCCTTTAATAGCTAATCAGTATAAACCTGTGAGTTTATGTATTCCTCATGGGGAGTACCTTCCTTCCTATACATAATCATTTATCAATAAAAAATTTACACAGGACTTGATAAGTACTAATACAAGTGCACACACTGTATAATAAAATGTATATTTATAATTATTTTATAAAATATCAAAATATTTAAAGCTGGCACATATATCAATATCGCATTGCTATGACATTCACTAATGGAAAAAATTTCCAATTCATAGTCCAGTTTCCTTCCAATTTCAAACTCATGGGGTCCGACTGACGTCTCTTCAGGAGAATAGAAGGATATATCATTGATTTTAAAGCGGAGTTCCACCCAAATTTGGAACTTCCGCTTATCCCACTCCTCACCCCCTTACATGCCACATTTGGCATGTAATTTTTTTGGGGGGGGAGTGGGGGCTTCAGGAGGAGTGGGACTTCCTGTCCCACTTCCTCCTTCCGGGCAGACGATTAAGCCTAATCGCCTAGGCGATTAAGCTTAATCACCTACAGGAAGGGGCTGCTGTAGGCGATCGCCCAGGACACGTGACAGGTCCTCGGCGATCGCCTGTCCAATCAGACGGCGCCTCGCCGGGCGCGCATGCGCAGTGCCGCTCACGAATGCGCAGTGGGTGCCCGGCCGTGAAGCCGAAAGCTGTCACGGCCGGGTGCCCACACTGAGCATGAAGACGTGGAGCAGGTAAGTGTTGGTTTATTAAAAGCCAGCAGCTACACTTTTTGTAGCTGCTGACTTTTAATAAACTTAAAATGGGTGGAAAACCCCTTTAACCACTTCTCACATCCATTCACCCCCCTATGAAACAGTGCAGACTTTTTTGATTTGCACGAACATCCAAATTCAAGGTTTTAGCAGTACTAATACACAAAGTTTTAGCAGAATGTTAAGTAGGACAATCATTACCCAAGGTAAGACATATAGGCCCCGGATTCACATACATCAGCGCATATATATGCCGCCGTAGCGTATCTCTTTTACGCTACGCCGACGCAGCGCTGAGAGGCAAGCATGGAATTCACAAAGCAAATGCTTCCAACGTTGCGCCGGCGTAACGTAAATTCGTAGGCGTAAGCTGGCCTAATTCAAAGTAGGTGGAAGTGGGCGTGCTCCATTTAAATGAAGCGTGACCCCATGCAAATGATGGGCCGAATGAACGGCGCATGCGCCGTCCCGTGGACGCATCCCAGTGCGCATGCTCAGAATCACGTGAAAAAATACTCCCTAAGATACGTCGAATCACTGCCTACGACGTGAACGTAACCTACGCCCAGCCCTATTCACGTACTACTACGTAAACGACGTAAAATATGACGGCTGTTCCCTGGTCCATACCTTTGCATGAGTTGCGCTTCATAGATGGGGAATAACTTCACGTCGGGCGTACGACCTACGTAAACCGCATATATTAATGCGCCGGGCGCAAGTATCTCGCTGATTTGTATATTCGAATCGTAAATCAATGGAAGCGCCCCTTGCGGCCAGAGTAAATATGCGCCCACGATACGACGGCGTAGGAAACTTACATCGGTCGTAGGAAGCCTATTTTCAGGCGTATCTAGTTCTGTGGGCACGGCGCACAGATACGACGACGCACATTTACACTTACGTGGCGTATCTCCAGATACGTCTGCGTAAGTGCTACGTGAATCCGGGCCATATTGTTTTTTTTTTAAAGACAAACAAGGAATTTTGCTAGTAAATATTTTTCCCACAATCCTTAGACAATTAATCGTAACAAAACTAAACAAAATGCACTTTTTCTTTTTTTTGACCAGCGTTATTTTAAAGCATGAATTTTATTCTGTCATTTGTAATTTTTTCAAATGACTCAAATCATGATTCTGGTACAAAGCATTACAAAGTTATTTACAAATGAAATAAAGTGTTTTTTTTATGTGAAACTTGTAAATATATGTTAATGTGTAATGATCAAAACAAACAAAAAAAAACTTGATATGCACGGTTAATAAAATAGAAACTAACAAAAAAAAAAAACAGCAGGACAATAACAATAACAATTAAATGTATAAGGAGAATAAGGAGTTAATTAGAGCTGATTTGCGTGAACTAAGGGTTAATATGTTAATAGGTTAATAAGGGATTAAACAGAGAAACACTTTTTTGAAAAAAATATACTTTTTTTACTTGTTAGTTTGTTTTAAATGACTTCATCAGCAGATCAAAGTTTATACCTTTGATCTTTAGATAAACAAACCAAATAGATGTAAAAGTAACAATATGTTACTTTGAAGCTTTGCATATCGTATGAGCAGCTTATTGATAAACATCATCCGACAACTGCAGCTTCTCAGAGCTTCTCTGTGAACACATTAATATGGATTTGATTAATCAGAGCCGAATTGCTGTGTACTGAGAGTAAAAGAGTACAAAAACACTCTCTAATCACAATAAACCAAAACATCAGTGGCGGCCCATCCATACGGGGCGCAGGGACGCCGCCCCCTAATCCGGCCCTTAATCTACATTCAGGGCAGCTTTGAATTAGTTTCAAAAATTGTTGGGCCCAGGGCGCAGGGCACTGCACCCCAAGCCCACGAACTTGAGTGACAATAATGAATTAAAGTGGAGTTTCCATCCCAAAATTGTTTTTTCATTATTGTGCTCATTAGACCTAAAAAATAAAAAAATGCTTTTATTCATCTGGAAATGCCTGTTGCTATGCAGTCCCACGAAATCTGCCTTTGGAATCGCCTAGGATCCTGACATCATCTCCCTCTAATGCTCCTGGGAAATGTGTGTCATCATTTCCCAGGATGCAGCGCGCTACCCAATTATCACTTCACAATGCCCACAAGCAAAATGACAATGGTGTGGACATAGTTTTATAAACTATCTTTTTTTAATAACTATGCGAAGCGGCGGCGGATTGCAAAATAGTAAGTGACTGGATTTATATTATAAAAACGCATGATGAAAGGATATACATTTAAAAAATGCTAATTATGGTTGGAACCCCGCTTTAATAGAAAGAGGGTACTCCCGGGCTACCACTATAGAGGAAATGAAAATAGGTAAATAGCGCAACTGCTGCAAACACTGATAGGTGATTTCAAAACTAAAAATAATGTGATATGCTCTAAATGGTGCTGCACTGTTGAAAACGAAGTAAAAACTAAAAAAACTATGTGAAATACAAATACAATTAATGTGATATGCTGTAAATGGTGCTGTGCTGTTGAAAACAAAGTGATAAACTACAAAAACTATGTGAAATACAAGTACAATTTGAACACCAGCTGGCAAACTGAAAGGAATGTGAAATGATGGAATATTATGTCTGACATTAGCTACTCCATTTTGAGATCTAGGATTCCATTTTATATAATATAGGTCTCTGTAGAGACATTTCAATATGTACTTTTGTTTTTTGCTTTTAATCTAACATTTAAGTTTTGCGGTTTTCATAAATAGAATATGTGCTAGATGGCTAGTTCCGGAGCAGGCATTCTGTATGCAAGTAACGTGTTCTTCTGTCTTTAAAGTTTAACAATTGTTCCTTAAAATCCTCTGAAATCTGTAAGATTGAAACTGTGAACTTGTTCCCCTTTTTCTACATGTTAGGAGGAGGAGATTTTTTTAACTCTCTGTATGTGTGTATAAATGCTCTGTCGAAAAATATAGCAATTTGCAATTATCGATACAACATAAGTGTCTGTGTCATCATTGTCTCGCTAGCGAGGGAATCCCACCTGTCCAAGGTCCAGCCTAGGCAACAGGATCAGAACCGAACCTAACAGAACTGGTACCAGGAAGCGAGGTGCTGATTGACCAGGTAAGGCCACACTTATTCTCGAATTTTACATTTGGGTGTTTTTGTGTTCTTTGCCTGGCTCAGTAGAACCTCGGATAATTTTAAGTTTTTTAGTTTTAAGATTCTGTTGTGCGTATTGCAGAGGTTGCGGTTATAAAGGATAGGGAGAGTCCGGCGGAGTGTCTGACTATAAACTAACAGAGTCAACGGGTTTGTCTGACTATAAACTAAGAATATTTCAGGGTAGCAGCAGATTGCTCCCTGAAGAAGGACGGACAGAGTGGAGCCCCAAGTACAAAAGAGCTCATTTCTTGTTTTGTATTGTCTGAAATTGATGTGATTTAATCTGTTGCAACCTTTTGAATAATATAGAACATACTGTATTGTGTAATATAAGATTGATTGTTGTTGTTAAAGAGAAAACAGTGATTACATGTCATACTCTGTGCCAAAGACCTCCTGTATAGAGTGCAAAACAGGTTTAACTTTCTTGGCAGACGGGTCAAAGTTATCCCTAATCTCTGTATGGCCAAGAGAACATAGAAGTCCAACTCAATTAGGCAACAGGAGATTTTACCCGTTTAATCCAAAAAAACAGTCTCCCTGCACTAGAGTGCATCGAGTGAATATACACAATCAGATACCGTTCACCCCACAGGAAGGTCTTAGAGAAGGCCTGTCCCCGGACGAAGTGAAGGAGATTGTGCAAAGGACAGGACAAACTTTAGTTGTCTGTCCCTTTTCTTTACCAGTGTCCCAAATATTTTAAGGAGGACTTGAAATACAGAGTATCGACATGGGTAATAAATTTGGGAAGGAGTGTTCAGAAGGTAAGCTGAAGCAACCCTCCCCTATAGAGTTTGTTAAGAGTGAAATACCAATTGTATATTGTGATCCTTTTTGGGACTTGATAGTGAAACGAAGCCACCAGTTGCATATGTCAGGATATAGTCCTGTGGGCCCCACTAACCGACAGCAATGGTATGAGGTAGAGAAAATGTGTGGAATAGGAAAGAACATATATCCACCAGGGGACTGGGATACGGAGTATATGAAAAAATGTTGTAAGAAGTGGAGGCCTTTAGTGGAAAAATATGAAAAGAAATATGCGGAGTTGGACCAAGGTACTGCCCTTACTAGGGAAGTTCCTCCACCTTATACCAGGCGCCCACCCCCAGTGCCAACCGCGCCAACCCCACCGTCTTATGTTTTTGTTAAAGAGGAAGCTCCTCGCAGAAAATTATACCCCGTTCTTTCAAATCCTCAAGTTGCAATCATGGCTTATGGCTCAGCAACTGACCAACAAAAACAACAATGGGAAGATAGAGCCAAGGAGGAGGCAGATAAAAGGGCATCTGAAGAGGGCAGGAGAATAAGAGAAGCTCAGAGAAGAGCGGATATAAAAAGGGAGTTTGAGGAGTTGCAAAGGGACTTAGACTCAGTTAATACTCAAACGAGAATAGCAGACATGAGAAATAAGAGAGATGAAATAGAAGAAGACGCGAGACGCCTTCGGGAACAGCAGAGGGAAATAAACTTAAGACATGAACAGATGAATGAACATAAACAAAGTCTAGATGCACAGGCCCAAGAGGTGAGGGACTATGGGGAGCAACTTAACAGGGAAAAGAAGGAGGTTTTAGCACGAAAAAGTGACCTCGACCAAAGAAAACTTGAGTTGGAGAAAATTGCTAGGGAACAACAGGAGCAGTTGCGTTTAATAGAAGAGCAGCGGGTGCTTACTGCCCCTCGGACTAGGTTAGAAGCCTCTAAGGCTGCCAAGGCTTCAGCTCAACAGGCTGAAACTATACGAGAACAGCAACCTGACAGAGAGAGTGGTGATAAGGAAGAGATTACTGCCCCAAGTTTGGAGGGAGAAATGAAACATATTGCCATTACACAAGTAAAAGTCCAAACAGAACCCCAAGTTTCTCCACAACTTCCAGGGAATCATGGGTATTCCTAAGTCTGTGGCACCATTGATCATCTCATACATTCACGGTCCAGGTCACATAGGCCGTAAGCCCATCTTAAAACAGTACAGAGACCATTTTCAAACAGAAGGACTCATAAAAATAATACAAGACTTTGTAAGCTCATGCGTTACATGCGCACAAAATAATGTACAGGGAAAGGCAATGGGAAGACACGGAAATTTGCCCCCTCCATTAGGACCTCTTACAGACTTACAAATAGACTTTACGCATATGCCAAAACAAAAAGGAAATGTAAAATATCTTTTGGTAATTGTGGATAAATTTTCCGGGTGGGTAGAAGCAGTGCCCACTACTGGGGAAACTGCAGGAATAGCGGTACGAGCTATTATAAATAATTGGGTGAGTCGATTCGGACTCCCAGTGAATATCTGGTCTGACCAGGGACCAGCTTTTGCCTCTAGACTCACACAGGAATTCTCTAGGATTTTGGGGATACAATGGAAATTGCACATCCCTTATCACCCTCAGAGTGCGGGAATTGTCGAACGGATGAATAGAAATATTAAGGATAAACTGAATAAAGCTACTCAAGGTACTATGAAAAATTGGTCCTTATATCTCCCAGGTGTACTTTACCAGATAAGGGTCACTCCTAATTCTAGAGGGTATTCCCCTTTTGAGGTACTCATGGGACACCCTCCAGCTGAGAATAGTGTAGGAAAGGATAATGATTTGTTTTCTCAACAGGAAACTTGGATGAAACATCTGGTAAGTACTATTCAACATACCCAAGAAGGAGTTGCTGTCACCTTTTCTCCTCTTTCCACAGATCCAACTCACCCTTTTATACCTGGAGATGAGGTATTGGTTAAGCAGTTGGCCGTAAGAAGAAAGACGGGCCCCATTTACCAAGGCCCATATACGGTGGAAAAGGTCTCCCGGACAGCCGTAAAGGTTGAAGGCCTAGGACCATGGATTCATGCGAGCAGATTGAAAAAGGGTCCCTTGAAGATAAAGACCCCAGAAGCCCCGATGGCTCCCCCCTTGGAGCGAGGGCTTGAGAACAAGGAGGACACAAAGCTAGAAGCCCCGATGGCTCCCCCCTTGGAGCGAGGGCTCAAGAACAAGGAGGACGCAAAGCCAGAGACCCTGATGGCTCCCTCCATAGAGCAAGGGTCCGGGAAAACCAGCACTTAACTGCCAATCAGGTGTACAATAGAATGATAAGAGGAGGGAAATACTGTGGACTATTGCTTATATTGTTTGTGGTGACTGCTACGGGGGTTTGCTACTTCACCCCAGGTTGCCATGGGATACATGGAATGCATGAGGTGGGAAAAGGCCAAGACCCAAAATTAGTCATGGTAGGGAAGAGATTCATTAGATGGCGAGCCAGAGATCAATATTGGGATTCAAAGGGTAATATCTGGAAGCTTTGCTGTGTCAAATTTGACTGGGTGAGGAGGATTCCCAAAGGCCACCTAACGGGTTATACAGAGACGGACCTAGCCTGTAAAATTAAAGCAACCATGTTTTTCTATAATGACACAGTAGGGAAACCGCTTAGGTTCTGTATTCCCAGGGAACATACGGTAACTAAAACACTGGTGTCACGTTTGAAAAAGGTAAACGCAGGGTTGTCCACAAAGGAGGTGGTGGATGATCCTCTGTTCTTTCAAAGAATAGATGAATCTCTTAATATCAATCAAAGATATAACAAACCTATAAAGAACAATGTTGACAAAGCGAAAGTGTATGGAACAAAGGTGTTTAAGTCCATGGGACCTGTGGGGAACCCAAAGAAATATGAGGAAGTCCCCACTGTTCCCCATCACTGGGCATTAATGTATAAATATGGACAATTAACAGGGCAGAAAGAGAACTGCTGGGTATGTTCCAAAATACATTCTAATGAGGGTAAAATCCCGGTTATAGGCTTACCAGTAACATTGCCTCAATTTGTGGCCGCTGCAGGTAAGACCCCCATGAGAAGGGTTACCAGGACTGATAGACCAGTGTACTTTAGAAAATTTTCTAAACACCCCAACCTCTGTTTTTTGAATGGTGTGGTAACACATGAAGGTCAGATAGCAAATGGAGAATGGTGTCGAGAATCTGTGATGAATATGACCATTAGGAATGTTGCGGCATGGGAGGAGGACAAGTCCTTAGAAATTGAAGGATTGGGAATTAAACTTGCTGAGATGAATGATGGAGATGAGAGAGTGGGAAATATGAGTTTGTATAACATAAGCCATTGTTTTAGGATGAGGAAGCCCAATGACACTGTTAACCAGGTTCTCTCCTCCCTACATAATGTAAGTACTCCATGGATATCCCCCCAATCTGAGTTTGTGCCTCTTGTAGACTGGATGTGCCTGACGGGTCTACGAACTCCTATGCATGGGGAGGAGGTGGTGGAAGCACCACACCTTCCCCAGGGATTTATGGTCTGTTGTGGACTGGCTTGTCATACCACCATCCCATATCCCACCGATAGAAACACAGGGGGATGGTGTTCCCTTATGTACATGGTTCCTTATATGGGAGTAGCAAGTGGAGAAACCATGATGGAAATGAACAAACCGTCAGGGAGTTTGAAAATAAGATCCAAACGAGATGTAACAAGTCTCTGGGAAAAATTACTGACTTTGCTCCCAGGAGGAAGTATTAATGCCCTAACCAGAGTAGATGAATTTTCAAGTCTGGTAATGTCTTGGATGAATAAAACTGACAAGGACATTACTGATTTGAATGAGGAAACTTATAAAATAAGACTGTTGCAAGAAATGACAAACCTACAGTTGGAAAAGATGGGAGATATTGTTGTAGGGCTATGTATATTACATGAACAAGCGGATATGTGTTGCACATTCATGAAAAATCTTACTAAGGCCATTGGAGAAATTACTGTTCCTGATTACCATGACCAAATAGAAGCCCACCACAATGAGAGAATGTCCCTGGTGAATCAAATGCAACACATGGGAGATGCTTGGGATCCTTTTTCTGGATCTCTGGGAGGATTGTGGCCTAGTATCGTGGGTTTCTTTAAAAAGGCAGGAATATTCATTATAATGATCTTGCTCCTGGCCTTGAGTGCATTCCTTTCAGTAAAAATTATATTCTGTATAATTGGGAAAACAACAGGATTAAAAATAAAGCAGAATCCCGAATCCAGCCAGGATTCCCAGGAGTCATTCATGCTGAAAAGGCAAAATTGGTATAGTGAGTGATCCCAGGAAAGTAAATATCCTTGGGATCAGAGGAGGGAATTGAAAGGAATGTGAAATGATGGAATATTATGTCTGACATTAGCTACTCCATTTTGAGATCTAGGATTCCATTTTATATAATATAGGTCTCTGTAGAGACATTTCAATATGTACTTTTGTTTTTTGCTTTTAATCTAACATTTAAGTTTTGCGGTTTTCATAAATAGAATATGTGCTAGATGGCTAGTTCCGGAGCAGGCATTCTGTATGCAAGTAACGTGTTCTTCTGTCTTTAAAGTTTAACAATTGTTCCTTAAAATCCTCTGAAATCTGTAAGATTGAAACTGTAAACTTGTTCCCCTTTTTCTACATGTTAGGAGGAGGAGATTTTTTTAACTCTCTGTATGTGTGTATAAATGCTCTGTCGAAAAATATAGCAATTTGCAATTATCGATACAACATAAGTGTCTGTGTCATCATTGTCTCGCTAGCGAGGGAATCCCACCTGTCCAAGGTCCAGCCTAGGCAACAGGATCAGAACCGAACCTAACACTGGTATCAGCTACATAAAGCTTCTGAAATGCAACAGTTACTCAAAATGAACACAAGATGGCATTGAAAATCAAATGGCCACTTTTTAAAACTTCTTAGGCCCCGTACACACGACCAAACATGTATGCTGAAACTGGTCCGCGGACCAGTTTCAGCATACATGTTCGGTCGTGTGTAGGCGCGAGCGGGCCGAATTCCAGCAAACATTTGCCCGCCGGGCCTTTTCCCAGCAGAAAAATATTCCTGGACGTGTTTTAAAACCGTCCGCTGGAATCCTGCCCGCTCGAACATGTACGGTCGTCAGTACAGACCTACCGTACATGTCCGAGCGCCCGCCGTCCCTCGCATGCGTCAAATGACTTTGACGCATGCGTGGAAGCCTTTAAATGGCAGGCCCGCCCACGTCGCCGCGTCGACGACGCGGACACGCCCCGCATATTGTTTACGCGCGGACTTCTGTACGATGGTTAGTACAGCCATCGTACAGAAGCCCTCTGGCAGACATGTACGGTGAAAACGGTCCGACGGACCAGTTTCATCGTACATGTTTGCTCGTTAGTACCCGGCCTTAAAGTGCAATAGTGAAATCAAACGTCCAGTAAAATACACAAAATATGAAGTGACTATATCCACACAGTCTATGAAATCACAAAGTGCTTGATAATATGTAAAGTGCAATAATGGTGTTCTCTGGATTCAATAAAAATAAAACATGGTTGTCTCAATCTATATCATGTGAATAAAGCAGGTGTGGTGGGTGCAGAGGCGGCTCTTTAATTAGGCAAATTAGGCGGTCGCCTAAGGTCTCACACTCACAGGGGCCTCGTTGCTGCCTAACTTACCCAATGCCTTGCCCCAGTTTTGAGGGACAGGGGACCTTAACGCTGATGTGCTCAAGCAGCTTTAAGAACCCTGGCCAGCGTCCCTAACAACCAGTAAATATCGGTGAGACAACCCCTTGTGACGTCAATGACCCAGCATGCCCTCAGTCAATGACGTCACAAGGGGACGGGTTCACCAGGTGACATCACCAGGTAGCCCCCAGCCCCTTAGTTATTAAAGAGCAGGATCTGGGGGCCACCTTGTTAAAGGGGGTTTCCAGATTCCGATAAGCCACCTGCCCGCAGACCCCCAAAACCACCGGCTAGTCTTGTCCTTGAACTTTTTTCCCATCATGGGTGTGAGTGGGGCCCCATGTCAAGTTTTGCCTAAGGCCTCACAAAGCCTAGAGCCGCCTCTGAGTGGGTGTTCTGTCCACCAGATTTTTATGCTGATTATCTGTATCTGTGTTGTTAAAATTACATGTAAGGTTCTTAATTTACATAAAACAATCCTATGTGGAGTGCAGGCTCCATATAGTGTTCTTTTTTGGTATTGCTGTAGTCAATTCTGTTTATTTGATTCACTGTATGTGTAGTAAAGAAAGTTGTTAGCAGGGAATTCTGGGTAGAATCTTCACAGGAAGTGAAGCAGCCACCTGTCATGGATATGCAGGAATGTCTGGCAGCTTACCTTGCTCTCCATGTGTTCATCTTAGAGGCCAGGCCCTCTCACCTGGCTGCCTTTATCATCTCTCCTCCCTGTATGGCTCCACCCCAGGCCATTCCAGGAACTCTATATTAACCAGTGCTCTGCAGGTCTGCATTGCTGATCAACGTTGTTTGTTAAGCATTGTGTTTTTGGGTTCCTGCTTGCCGTGTGCTACGTTTATCTCTGTGTACCGATCTTGACTTGTCCCAGACTATTCTGGTTTGCCTGTGACCCTGACCCTTGGCCTGTCCCTTGTTTATCCTCTTTTCCCCGACCTTGGCTTACCCTTCACTATCTCTTGTGTCCTGCGTGGCTGTTTCCCCTCTCTCCCTTCGGAGCATGACCTAGGGGACCCTGGATCCAGTTGCAGCGAAGGCCATCCTCACCACTAGAGGCTCTGGTGAATACCAGCTGGATCTTAGATTCCGCGCCCTGGGGAATCTTGAGCTCAAGCTTCCCATGGGACCCCTGTTTGAGCTCCAGTGGACCTGTCCTCCATATCCACTCTGTGGTCCATCCACAACAGTCTGCCAAAGGGTTCACTACCTTGTGGTGCACTTCTGACTCCAACGGGGTGCATCGGTCATCTTGCCACAGGTGACCTGACCCCACCATTCTTTGAGACGATACTGCAGGAAGCAAGACATGTATTTCTCAATCTATCGCCATCACCCCTTGTAAATGTAAAAAGTATGTTTTTACTATCTCATCCTATATTGTAGATTGTTGTTTCTGTAATGTATGCTGTAATGTATGCAATATTGTACTTATTGAGGTTTTTTCTGTTATTTTGTAGTTTCACCTGGCTTGTTCTAATAAAACTGAGATCAAAGAAATATGGTATCTGAAGTTTATGGGACAAGAAGGTTTAGCTATCTGCCCTAGGGACAGAACAGTGGGTATCTCTTCATTCCATGCAGTGACAACTCTAACAGGTATAGCCTCTTACCTTAAAGGGGTTGTAAAGGAAAACATTTTTTTCATAATAAGCATCCTTTACCTGCAGACATTCCTCTTTTCACTTCTTCATTGTTCGTTTTTGCTCAGAAGTTGCTCTATTTCTTCTCTGTTCTGTTCACTTCCTGCTTGTCTGATTTTACTGACCACCGTGAAGGGAGGCTTTACTGCGGTGGTCAGTAACGTGCTCCCCCCCTCCTGGGAACTACATCTGTGTGGCAGGATGCTCTCTACGTGTTAGAGACTTCAAGGAGGTGTAAATTACTGGGCGTGCCGCAATTCATACTGGGAAATGTAGTTCTTACATGAACGAGCGATGGAAACCAGGAAGTGAATGAGAGAACAGAAACTAGAATGCCGGAGGTGATATAGATGAAGGAATTTAATAGGTATTTACTAGTTTTTTAACAGAATCATTACACTATTCTGTCTGTCTACCTTGCAGACATTAATTTTAGGCAACAAAAATGTTTTCCTTTACAACTCCTTTAAGGTAACAGCATGAAAATGTAGCACTAGTCTGATTTGCTCTGCGGGTCCTTTCATGGATATCTGGTGGATCCTATCTTCTGGGGGTTATCCTTGTATAAATCCAGCAAATGGTAGTGGTTGATATACTCCGCTTCCACATATACCCCAGACAGAGTAAAAAAGAAGGGGGGAGGAATGCCCAGATAGTGTAGTATATCTTGTAAAAAAGTTTTATTTCATAAAAACACAGAAAAGCTAACACTCACATTTGTTTGTAGTAAAACAAGTAAAAACTCAACGAGCACGGAGCTTGTCACCAACGTGTGACCAATTGCGCCTGTCAGCCAATCCCAATGCGTATCGTCACGGGTCACTTGACTTCATCAGGGATTAAAGGCTAACAAGTGAGGTGTCCTTAAATAGGCTAGAAGTTCCCAGTTCGATTTGCACCAGAACTTGCAAACAGGCAAAACATTTGTTCAAACACCGTTAAAGTCTATGGGACACGAACATGAAAAATCAAAAGTGCTAAAGGCTTATATGCATGGTATTGTCATAAAAAGTGTTTGGGGACCTGGGTCCTACCCCAGGGGACATGTATCAATGCAAAAAAAGTTTTAAAAATGCCAGTTTTTTGGGAGCAGTGATTTTAATAATGCTTAAAGTAAAACAATAAACATGAAATATTCCTTTAAATTTAGAACATCAGCAAAGGGGTGTGGTCATGCTATGGAGAAGTGACGTGTTTTCCCTCCGCTCCTCTCACACCGCAGCTACGGACAGCTTTCCAAGGGGTAATCCAGTCAATATTAACCCCACACATCGCAACGTTTACGGGCACACTCCCAGCCGCCGAGGATGGATCGGACGCGGCTGGGTCTGCTGGACACATACTTCACAGAGACCCACTGGTCCGGAAAAGGAGGCCCTAAGATGGTGGCGGAGAAGAAGTGCTTGCGATCGCACGTGGCTCCAGTCCCTGGACGGGCGGCATTCCCGATCCCGTCGCCGTGATCAGTGAGTGACTGGGCTTCCTCAGGCTCAGCATCCTCTCTGGAACAGGGCCCTGATGCTGCAGACTTCATGGGGAATGGAGACCTGAAACACCATATTTGGTCTCTCGTGACCAGGGAGAACCTAGAGCGCTTCACAGCCAGAATAGAAAAAGGCTTTCACCCAGGACATTGCTCAGCTTAAAGCAGAAACCACACACCTGGGGGGTAGGCTGGAGACCCTAGAACAGCACCTTGATGACACCCTGCCGCACATTGCTCTGCTGCAAGAGAAGTGCACAGCACAAGATCTCAAAATGAAGGCCCTGATATCCCAGTTGGATGATTTTGAGAATCGCAGCGGGCGAGCTAACATACGCATCTGTGGCTTGTCAGAAGTCACTGCACCTTAAGACATAGTTCTATCGCTGGTTGAGGTGTCTAGGGAAATGCTGGGGCTGCCAGATACTGCCCCGATAGAGATCGACCGGGCACAGAGAGCACTGAAACCGCCTTCACAGGACCCTGAAGCCCCCAGGCACATTATCTGTAAGCTTCATATGTATACTTTGAAAGATCGCATAATGCAAAAAATGAGGAACAAACCATACTTTGACTTTGATGGGGCTGAAACTTTTTTCTATCAAGATCTCTCCAGGCGCACCCTCATGCAACATAGAGCACTGTGCCCTTTGCTTATGGCTATTCAAGATGCGGGTCTCACCTACCGTTGGGGGGGGTTCCCCTTTAGCCTGCTGAGAGAGGGGCGACAAGTTACACTGCGCAACAAGGATGATCTGCCACACTTCTTCATTGCTTTGAAGCTTGGTGATGTGCCCTTCCTGGGTTGGCAGGCAAACATGGACTTGCCTGCTCTTTCCCTGTCGCAGCCATGGCAAACCGTAAGAGGCAAAGGTCGCTCCTAGGGGCAACAGACACTGCACCTCGCTGGGCCCATCTGCCACTGGAGACTGATTGGACGTTTCCCCCTCTGGCTTGGGGTTCTCCTGGCACCTTCTCTCTTTTTGGATCTGACCGCTCCTAGCCTGATGTTTCAGGCTGGGGAGCCATGTGCTTTGACTCAGGTTTACTAATGGGACTGTTCTGTTGTTGTTCCCCTTAGGACCCTGGCATATCCTCCCCGCCATGGCTGTCGATCCTGGACGTATACAATTAGCGTCCCCCTGTGTATGATTACTATTGACCTATAGAGGCGGTGGGAGGGGGGTGGGGTCTTCACTTTCCCCATGCTGGCTTCTGTTCCCCAGTAGGCCTACCCATATTTGGTGTATACCTTAGTTGCGAAAGTGGGCCGGGGCTCTCCTCGTGGCGGAGGGGTGCCTTGAGTCTGGTTCGCAGGTCAAATTTGTGGCATGCTGGTTAGTACCCACCTGCTTTGATAGGTTGTATTTTCAATTTTGTGTTACTGTGCTGCTCCCTGTCTTAATGTGTTTTTTCCTCTCTTCCCTTCTCTTTTCTTCCATGCGCCCTCCCTCCTAACCAATTGTATCCCACGGCACGCTATCCTCCACACCGCTCACACCACGACCCATGGTGCTCCTGCGATCTGAAGGTGCTCCTGGTCTCTCATGGTGTCTGTTAAGGTAATATCTTACAATGTTTGGGGTCTCTGCTCTACACACAAGAGAAGCAAGCTATGGTTGGAATGGAAAAGGTTGGGGGCTCAGGTGCTATTTCTGCATGAGACACACTTTACCTCTCAGTCCACTCCTAAACTACCCACCCAGCTTTAAGGAGAATACCACAGAGGATATGAGTGATGGGATAATTTAGGAGGGACACAAGGCAGTGGTACGGGGAGAGACAATTTCACAGGGGGCCAGGTGTAAGCGGGCACGGCAGGCTAACTTTCAGAAAGTCCTGAAAGAACTTCAGCGGGTGGAGCTCTGTCATAAGAGTCATGGGGACCTGGATGTTTACTAGAGCTACAGGAGCTTTTCTCCCGCCTATTGGACTGCAAGGTCTGTTGGCAGCTTTGTTTCCTTTCTCATAAATACTATGAGCATGGTAACAAGTGCAGCAGGATGCGGGCTAGAGCCCTTCGGAAATGTAGGGCTCAGACCCATGTCTACAAGCTCCAATCCACCTCTGGTGGGGCAGTCTCCCACTCCTCTAAGATAGCCTCCCTGTTCCGTGACTATTATGTGGACCTCTGTTTGTTGGACACCTGCATCCACGACCAAACATTCTGACATTCAGGATTACCTAGCGGCATCTGGGCTCCCTTCTTTGTCAGAGGAGCAAAGGACTGCTTTGGAGTCCCCTGTGGTGCCCTCGGAAATTGAGGCGATAGTGAAGTTACTGCCCAATAGGAAGAGCCAGGGCCCCGACGGGTACACAAGGGCATACTACAATACGTTCTTTCCTCTAGTGATAGGCTCAATGTGCAGATACTTTAACACAATAGCTGCAGGTAAACCGATCCCCTCTGAGGCTTTGTTAGCTCACATCACGGTGCTCCCTAAGGATGGCAAGGACCCCATTCTAGTTCAGAATTACCATCCGATATCGCTATTGAACGTGGACATAAAAATCCTAGCGAAAATACTAGCCAATCGCCTGAAACACCTTGTCCCTCACATCGTGCATCCGATCCAAACAGGCTTTGTTGCAGGCCATGAGGCACGGGATAATTCCCTTAGAGCTATTCACCTTGACCATTGGGCACACACCAACTCAGCACAGGGCCCATACCTTGTCTTGTCAACAGACGCAGAAAAGGCCTTTGACCGGGTTGATTGGTCTTTCCTGAGAGTGGTCTTGGAGACTGTGGGAATTGGTCCCTCTATGCTTACATGGATTATGGCCTTTACTCTACCCCTAGTGCCCAGGTCAAGGTGAATATTCTACTCTCCCATAGATTCCCAATCAGGAATGGCACGAGACGCTCCCACGTTGGAAGCGCTGCTGCGCAAGGTACAGGCTATCCATTAGGGGGCTGACGGTCGACAATATGAAGCACAAGTTATAGGCTTGCGCCGATGATGTTCTGTTCCACGTAACGGAGCCACTGATCTCGCTGCCAAACCTCATGAAGGAGCTCAATCAGTTTGGGGCTCTCTCTCTTATTTTAAAATTAATTATTCTAAGTCGGAGATCTTACCAATAGTGCTTTTCCCTGCCCTTGCGGACAGCCTTACAGGCAGCGTTTCCCTTTACATGGGCTAAATCCTCCATAAAGTACTTGGGTATCCAACTAACTGACCCCGCCCCCTCTGACGCCATGGGGAAACCGCAGAAACCCAGGGCCAGATTCACAGAAGAGATACGCCGTCGTATCTCTCAGAGTATCTATGCGACTGATTCATAGAATCAGTTACGCATAGATAGCCCTTAGATCCGACAGGTGTAATTGTCTTACACAGTCGGATCTTAGGATGCAGTACCTCGGCCGCCGCTGGGTGGAGTTTGCGTCGTATTCCAGCGTCGGGTATGCAAATGAGGTTTTACGGCGATCCACAATGGTTTTTCGCGTTCGTTACGTCGTTGCTAGTCTAGTTTCCCGTCGCAAAGTTAGTCGTCGTTTTACCTGCCCTAACTTTACACAGCCCATGTTAAAGTATGGCCGTCATTCCCGCGTCAAATTAAATTTTTTTTTTTCTTGCGTAAGACGTCCGGGAATACGAAAGTACGCTACGCACGGCGCCGTTCGAAAAAATGTCGACACTTCGCGCAAAGCACGGCGGGAATTTCAAAACGGAGCATGCGCAGTAGGTCCGGCGCGGGAGCGTGCCTAATTTAAATGGCACATGCCCCTTTGAATTACGCGGGCTTACGCCGGAGGCCGCCGGCGTAAGTTTTCACGCAAGTGCTTGGTGAATCAGGCACTTGCGATGAAAACTTGCGGCGGTGTATTGTATATACGATACGTTACGCCGCCATGATTCTACGTGAATCTGGCCCCCAGTTACCAATTCACATAGGAGGGGCGGGATCTGGGGGTCCCCTTGATAAATAGATTCTGATAAGCCCCCCGCCCACAGACCCCCCCACAACCACCAGGCAAGGGTTATGGGGATAAGGCCCTTGTCCCCATCAACATGGGCCCATGTCCCCATCAAAGCATCCTCCCCATGTTGAGGGCATGTATTCTGGTACAGTTCAGGGGGGGTGCTCTCTCTTCCCCCCTTTTTTCCTGCGGCCTGCCAGGTTGCATGCTCGGCTAAGGGTCTTGTATGGATTTTGGGGGGGACCCCCACACCATTTTTTTTTTTTTGGTGCGGGGTTCCCCTAAAATCCATACCAGACCTGAAGGGTCTGGTATGGATTTTGAGGGGGACCCCTACGCCATTTAAAAAAAATTGTCGCAGGGTTCCCCTTAATATCCATACCAAACCTGAAGGGCTTGGTATGGAATTTGGGGGGACCCCCATGCAATATTTTTACATTTTGGTTCGGGGTTCCCCTTAATATTCATACCAGACCCAAAGGGACTGGTAATGGACTGGGGGGGGATTCATGCCATTTTTTCAATTACTTTTATTTGTATTGCCGGGACCCGACAATTGATTATAGCCGCGAGTAGTTTTAAATTACTTTTTTTCCTTTTAGAAATCCCATTTCGTGTAGGGACTGTTCTAAACACGGGAAAAATGCACCACTTTACAGGCATACTATAGACACCCTCCAGGTACGAAATGTAAAGGAATATTTCACTTTCATTGTTTCACTTTAAGCATTAAAATCACTGCTCCTGAAAAAAATTAATTTTTTTTAAAACTTTTTTTTTCATTGATACATGTTACCCGGGTCCTCAAACACTTTTTATGACAATAACTTGCATATTAACCTTTAAAATTAGCACTTTTGATTTCTCCCATAGACTTTTAAAGAGCATTCCGCGGCTTTCGAATTTGCTGCAAACACCCAAAATTGTTCACTATTTGGCAAACAAGTGAACACCCGATGTTCGAGTCGAACTTACGTTTGACTCGAACATTGGGCTCATCCCTAGAGCTGGCTTACTGTTCTTACTTTGTGGCTGCCAAGCCAAATTCTCTTTTAAGGTTCTATTCCCCAGAATTTGAGATGGGAGGGGTCCTTATTAAGGGAAAAATGCTTGGATACGCTATGCTTGTCATAGCCCTTCAAAATGTTTTGTACATGTTGTTCCATTAGGACAATCACGTTTTATTTTTATTGAATCCAGAGAACACCATTTTTGCACTTTACATATCTTTCAAGCACTTTGTGATTTCATAGACTGTGTAGATATAGTCACTTCATATTTGGCGTATTTTATTTTATTTTATTTTATTTCACTATTGCACTTTAAGAAGTTTTAAACAGTGGTCATTGGATATTTACTGTCATCTTGTGTTCATTTTGAGTAATACACTGTTGCATTTCAGAAGTAGGGATGAGCTTTATGTTCGCATTGGCTGTTCACCCGTTTGCTGAACAGCGACCAATTTGGGGTGTTCGTGGCAAATTCAAAAGCCACGGGAACACCCTTTAAAAGTCTATAGGAGAAATCAAAAGTGCTCATTTTAAAGGTTAATATGCAAGTTATTGTCATAAAAAGTATTTGGGGACCTGGGTCCTGCCCCAGGGGACATGTATTCATGGAAAAAAAATGTTTTAAAAACGTCATTTTTTTCGGGAGCAGTGATTTTAATAATGCTTAAAGTGAAACAATAAAAATAAAATATCCCTTTAAATGTCATACCTGGGGGTGTCTACAGTATGCCTGTAAAGTAGCGCATGTTTCCCGTGCTTAGAAAAGTCCCTGTACAAAATGACATTTCTAAAGGAAAAAAGTCATTTAAAATTACTCGCGGCTATAATGAATTGTCGGGTCCTGGCAATACAGATAAAAGTAATTGAAAAAAACGACATGAGCCAAATAAAAAAAATGGCGTAGGGGTCCCCCTCAAAATCCATACCAGACCCTTATCCGAGCATGCAAGCTGCAGCAAAAGAGTGGGGACGAGAGAGCACCCCCTCCTGAACCGTACCATGCCATATGCCCTCAACATGGGGAGGATGTGCCCATGTTGATGGGGACAAGGGCCTCATCCCCACAACTCTTGCCCGGTGGTTGTGGGGGTCTGTGGGCAGGGGGCTTATCGGAATCTGGAATTCCTGATTTTTTTTTAAATCAAAAATAAGTTTATTGTAGCAATACAAACATATAAATATACACAGGCAGATCAATAGAAAGTGCATCAGAATGGTAAAGGGAACATACCAAGTGTACTCCCACAGTGGCAAACATCCAAGTCTTAAGTAATGCCGAAACATACATTAAATGAACGAATCATTATCTACACTTCAGACGTATAGAAGGATGGATATGATATTATAACTTACTTCATCATACAAGGCATTACCACATTAGCTCAGTCTGACTGTGTATTTCAATAGTAACTCTTTTACTCCGGAGTTAGAAAGATAAAACCAAATAGGGATAGGAAGAGAAGAAAGGGAGGGGAAAGAAAGAAAGAAAAAGAAAAGAAGAAAAAGATAGAAAGGATCTTTATCCCTAGGACTGTGGTCCTCAACATGTTTCCATCCTCCACCTAGTGTAGTAGAGGTTAGTGTGGCATTCCCACTCCTCATACCCCACCATTAATACAATTACACCACTCAATATTGGTTTATCGTCATTTGTTTTGAGGTATCATCCCTGCAACAATCTGTCCCTCACTAATTGAAGGGGTCCCAATCCTGGGACATCTAACCAGGGCTGCCATAGTGAAGCACCCCTGTGTTGGTATGTTAGTTTTTCACGAATCAATAAATTATTGACCTGTTTCACCCATAGTGTGCCCGTTGGTACCCTAGGCGTAATCCACACCTTCGCAATCTCCTTGCGAGCCAGGTAAAGCAACCGTAGCACCGCAGTGTGACCATTTGGTGACAGGTCAGGTAACTCCAGAACGCCAAGAAGGCAGACCACTGGGTCAGTAATAACTGGTATCTGAAATACCTGGGCTATAGTATCAAGGACATATTTCCAGTACCTAAAGAGTTTCGGGCATTTCCAGAACATGTGCAAGAGATCCCCAGTATGCGCATTACATTTTGGGCACAAAGGTGTCTCTCTAAAACCCCATTTATGTAGCCTAGCCGGGGTTCTGTATACCCTATGCAACAAATATAAGTGAGAGAGCCTCTGTGATGCCGATACAGATACTAGTGGGGCGGATGTCAGACACAGTTCCCATGTTTCACCATCTATAGGCCCCAAATCCCGTTCCCACCCTCGTCTGCAGGGGAGCTTACTTGCATCATGTGTAGATTGGATCAATCTTGCATAGACCCTTGATATCATGCCCGCCCGGTCATCAGCAATGAGCACATCCCTCGTCAGAGGGTGTACCATTACAGCTGGTCGGGTAAGTCTGTTTTCGCATTGTACAGCGTGTCTCAGTTGCAGGTATTGGTAAAATTGGGAGTTACATAAACCATATTCCTCTTTTAGGGTCGCAAAGGATTTAATTATAGTTCCAGAGAACAGCTGGGCGATATAATGTATGCCCAACCCCTCCCAGGAGCCAAATCCCTTCAACTTAAGAAGTTCACAATAATATCTATTCCTCCATATTGGGGTAAACTGGCACATTGTCTTGATCTTAAAGATGGTCCTTACATATTCCCATAACTTATTTAATAGACTAACTGTGGGTAGTGCAGTAGGGAATTGAGTAAGGCCTGCATCTAGATACACCAGTGCTGGAAGGGTTGAGTCCACTGGGACTATTGGTGATCTTATCGGGTCAGATTCATCCGCTATTCCCCAATTAGCAAGTTGCTGGAGCTGTGACGCTATGAAATAAAACCGAGAATGCGGAACTGCCATACCTCCCTGATCTTTTGGTAATTGCAAAGAATGCAAACTAATGCGGGCCGATCCCCCCCCCCATATCAACTCTCTAAATTGAGAGTCTATACGGGTAAACCATCTGTGAGTGATCCAGATCGGGGAGTTGTGAAAAATATATAAAAGTTGAGGTGCCCATATCATCTTAATTAAGTTAACTCTTCCGGTCACGGATAGGGGTAACTTTCTCCAAGCTGAGCATTTCAGCCTTAGTTTCTGCATCAGTGGAGATAAGTTTTTGTCAAGGTACTGGGATGGACTTGGCGTGACCTGTATGCCCAAGTAACGGAATTCATCTACTACTGCAATGTCCTTCGCACAGTCCGGCAGAGGGTTTGGCAGTGGGTCTAGAGGCATAATAACTGATTTGTTCCAGTTAATACTGAACCCCGAAAGCCGACCAAAGTCAGCAATCAGGCCCATTACATTTTGCAGGGAGCTTGCCGTGTCCCCCAGATATATCAATGTATCATCCGCATAAAGGGAAACCACATCTTTTCTGGGACCTCTCTGAAACCCCACTATATCCTGCCTATTTCTAATGTGAATGGCCAGTGGCTCAAGAGCCAGGGCAAACAACAGGGGCGACAAAGGGCACCCCTGCCGAGTGCCCCTAGCCAGACAGAAGGGTTCCGACACCTCTCCATTAATACGCATTCTCGCCGACGGGGAGCTATACAATAACTGTACCCATTCCAAAAATGAGGGACCCACCCCAAATCGAGTTAGGACTTCCCAAAAGTACGGCCACTCCACACTGTCGAACGCCTTAGCGGCGTCCAACGATAGGATCGCCCTGTTACCTACATTGTCCGGGGGGATTTGTAAGTTCAGGAAAAGTCTGCGCAAATTCTGAGATGTGGATCTCGTCGGAATGAACCCAGACTGATCTCTATGTATCACTTTTTGTATGCAGCTAGCCAACCTGCTAGCCAAAATCCTGGCCAGCAGCTTGACATCATAGGTTAGAAGTGAAATCGGTCTGTAAGAGTCCGGAGACGAGGGGTCTTTTCCGGGCTTCAACAGGACCACAATGAGTGCCTCATTCATAGAAGGGGGAGAGACCCTGTTTCGAATGCATGATTATACATTTTAAGAAGAATGGGGAGGAGTTGAGTTGAGTACCTTTTATATACCTCAGAGGGTAACCCATCAGCCCCGGGTGCCCGACTATTTTTCGAGTGGGCCAGCGCCTCAAGTAATTCATCCTCAGTCAGAGGAGCATTAAGAAGGGCAACATCCGAAGCAGACAAGGATGGCACAGGATACTTGTCTAGAAACGAATGTATGTCATCTCGAGTGGGGTTAACCTTGGAGGAATAAACATCCTGAAAAAAAAGACTAAATACCCTAGTAACTTCTCTAGTAGAATGGCAGGGATTCCCCTCGGAATTTGTTATTGATGCGATATGCGAAGACAGCTGTTGTGACTTAGCCAATAGCGCTAACATATGTCCCGTATTCTCTCCCTCCTCAAAATGACTTTGTTGTAGGAAAAAACGCTTATTTTCAGCTAGTTGCATAGTTAGGTCTTTAAGTAAGGTTTGGGATGCTAGCCACGAGCGTTTCGTATCGTCTGTGGGGTCAGCAATATACCTGGCCTCCGAGGATCGTACTTCCTCTAGGACCGACATTTCCCATTCCTTAGTGGAGGTTTTTATCTTGGAAATTACTCTAATAAATTGCCCTCTGAGGAAGGCTTTGGCTGTGTCCCAGACTATATCTAATGCCGCAGTATCTAGGTTTTGACTGAAAAATTTTTGGAGGAGCTCTGGGATAGGATCAGGGTCCGGAATGAGTGATAGCCAAAAGGGGTTAAGCTTCCAGAGGGTATTGCCCCTGTGAGCCCCACACCTGATGTCAATCGATAAAGGAGCATGATCAGAAATTTGCCTAGGGTGGTATTGAGAGGTTTCCAACAATGACAGGAGTAATGCATTTCCCAGCCCTAGGTCTATTCTAGAGAGGCCCCCTACCGAGGCAGATTGACACGAATAGACTCTGGCATCCGGATTACGGACCCTCCAAACATCTGTTAGGCCCATTTCCAGTAGTAATCGAGCGATTAGGCCCACTTCCCCTTTGTACTCCAACCTCCCCTTGGGCAGACAACCTGTCCCTAGTATGGTCCAGACAGTTATTAAAATCCCCTACAACCAACACAGGGACACCTGGAAAACGGGCAACAAAATCTGACAGTACTTTCAGTATGCTGGTAGAAAAGGGAGGGGGAATATAAATACCTGCAAGTAAACATTTAGTACCGCATATACAGCATAGAATAATGACATAACGCCCCTCGGGGTCAATTAGTGTCTCCAGAGCCGTAAATTGCGTGCCCTGTTTAACTAGGATGCTCACCCCCCTCGAGTACACTGAGAAAGTAGAATGATACTGGTGGCTAAATTGCCTTATCGCAAATTGGGGTGTGGAGGTCGGGGGGAGATGAGTCTACTGCAGGCAGACAATATCAGCGGCTATACGCTTGATCGTGCGAAGCACAGCCAAGCGTTTAACAGGATTATTCAATCCCCGCACATTCCAGGACACAAATCTGGTTATCTTGGGCATTGCATATTAGGGGTAAGTAAAACATAGGAGTCCATGGCAAGCACACAGCAGCAAAAAACAGGACAGCCAATCACCCTTGGGGGAGGATTCAGTAGTATGCCCTCAGTCAAGTTCAAAGGCGCACATAACAGGGCCAGACGGTCCAACGAAGTTGATGGGGCCAGGCCGAGGAGTATCACAAAATGCACAGCATAGGCAGTCACTGGTGGGATAATAAACCCCAAAAGCAGGTAGAATGTAAAGGACGATGAACCCACAGTCACATTGGCAGATAGAAAAAGGGATATTAAAAGAAAGAGAAAAAAAGATATATTCAAAAAATAACAGGCCAACATGGCCAACTTTGTTTGCCTACAGGCAGTGCGAGGCCTGTACCAGGCCCGCATGGGGGCAACAGTGGAAGTGCACCAAGTGTCTAAACTTCTCAACAGCAAGAACAAATAGCCCAGTGTATCTAGTATGAGCGAAATCTCAGCAACTTCTCCGCCTTGATAAAGGGGAATAGTAGGTAATTGGCAGGATAAGTCTATCTAGGTATTACCCATCTTGTTGAGCACGGTGACGATTGCGACCTTCTCGGATTGAATGTTCCTCTCTGTCTAGCCATTGTGCAGCTGATGACGGAAGATCAAAGAAGTGTACAGATCCCAATGCTTCCACCCTAAGCTTGGAGGGGTACAGCATAGCATATTTCACATCTAATACTCTGAGGCGACGTTTAACATCCAGAAACTTTGCACGTTGCTTTTGCAGCTCAGCAGAAAAATCAGGGAAGCAGGAGATTTTAGCATTATCAACTTTCATGGCCTCGGGTTTAATCCTGGCATTGCGCAGTATGGCATCCCTGTCTTTGTAATGCAGAAGTTTAAATAAGAAGGGTCTCGGAGGTGCCCCTGGCTGAGGGGGACGGGAAGGCACCCTGTGAGCTCTTTCCACCGAAAATAATGGAGTGAAAGCTTCTTTGCCAAAAGCAGTCACCAGCCAGTTTTCAATAAATTCTACAGGATTCTTCCCTTCAGCTCTTTCAGGTAGACCCACCAGCCTCACGTTATTTCGTCTCATTCTGTTCTCCAATTCCTCTAAACGAGAGGAATGTTGTGTAAGGAGATGATTATTGTAGGAAAGATCCCTTTGCATGGGGGCCATATCATCCTCTATGGAGCTCACCCTCCCCTCCACAGCAGACGTCCTCTCCCTTAGTTTCTGTGCATCCTGCCTCATAAATGACATTTCTGCTTTCACCCCTTTAATATCAGCAGTCAGGGCAGTTAGGGAGGTATTGCATGTAGTTATGGCTGCAAATATATCTCTCAATGAGGGTTCATTGTCAGTAGCAGGACTAGTGGCTGGGCTGGTGAGGGCCTGCGGCCTAGTGGTATTGCCGTTAGGGGTACTCACTGTACTCCATGGAAAGTCCGGGCCTCCACCATCCTCCAGGGGGACCGTATCGTCCGCATCTGACACTACACCCGGCATCTCGCTCTGGCCTCCCGGGCGAGCATTGGGATCGGCGGCCAGCACTCTGGAGAATAACTTCTCCGCCCCATCCCTGTATTTCTCCTTGGCCGTGCGCTGGGCCTGAGCGCCATCTTGGATCCCCACGCTGTCCGGGGACCGGGCCGCATTTTGTCTCCTAGCCGCCGCCATCGTGCTCGGATCGGGGAACAAGAGACACCGGAGCGATCAGGGAACCTTCCTGCAGCGAGCTGGCGTGAAGAACGGGTCCGTCGGGTAAGTATCAGAATGGATTGCAGGAGATTCGGCGGAGAGAAGCAAAAGGTGCGTCCGGCTACATCCGCTGCCTGGCCACGCCCCCTGGAATTCCTGATTAACAAAGGGGACCCCCAGATGCCGGCCCCCCTATGTAAATTGGTAACGGGGTACATTGTATCCCTAACATTTCCCCCAAAAAATTGACAAAAAAGGTAAAAAAATTAAAACACACACAGCTTGGGACAAGTCCTTTAATAAAAAGTAAAAAAAAAATTCCAGTGCTGTAATCCTTCTCTGACCCGCCGCCACGAATGATACAGCCTCCATATGAGGCGCCCGGCCAAATGACGCGCGACCCCTCTGAAAGCTCTTAAATTACCAAGGGTGGGGCCACCCTCTGACGCAACAGGGTTTCCGGTGGTTCCCCATGGTGTCACGGGTGACTCCGCCCCCTTTTCCCCATTGCATCAGAGGAGGACGGGGTCTCCCGTGATGCCACTGGGAAACCGCCAGAAACACTTGTTGCGTCAGAGAAGACAGGGTCACCCCTTCACGTCATGGGTGGCCCCACCCTCGGTTATTTAAGAGCTGTCTGACGGGTCGTGCGTCATTCGGCTGGGCGCCTCCTATGGAGGCTGTATCGTTCGTGGGGTCCGGGTCGTAGAAGGATTACAGCTCTGGAATTTTTTTGTATTATTAAATGACTTGCCCCAAGCTCTGTGTGTGTTTTTTTTTTTTTTTTTACTTTTTGTCACTTTTTGGGTGAAATGGTAGGGAAACAATGTACCCCGTTACCAATTCACATAGGGGGGCTGCATCTGGGGGTCCCCTTTGTTAAAGGGGGCTTCCAGATTCCGATAAGCCCCCGACCGCAGACCCCCACAACCACCAGGCAAGGGTTGTGGGGATGAGGCCCTTGTTAAGGGCATGTGGCCTGGTACGGTTCAGGAGGGGGGGCGCTCTGAAGGGCCTGGTAATGGAATTTAAGGGGACCCCCAAGCATTTTTTATTTATTTTTTTGGTTTGGAGTTCCCCTTAATATTCATATCAGACCCAAAGGGCCTTGTAATGGACTGGGGGGGGAACCCATGTCATTTTTTTTCAATTACTTTTATCTGTATTGCCGGGACCTGACAATTCCTTATAGCCGCAAGTAGTTTTAAATTACTTTTTTTTGTCTTTAGAAATGTCATTTTGTTCTAAATGCACTACTTTATAGGAATAATATAGACACCCCCCAGGTACAAAGTTTAAAGGAATATTTTATTGTTTCACTTTAAGCAATAATAAAATCACTGCTCTTGAACAATCGGCCATTTTTAAAACTTTTTTTGCATTGATACATGTCCCCTGGGACAGGACCCAGGTCACCAAACACTTTTTATGACAATAACTTGCATATTAACCTTTAAAATTAGCACTTTTAAATTTTGCCTGTTTGCATATTCTGCTGCACCGGGGGTTGTTCGGCTTATCCCTATTCAGAAGCTTTATGTAGCTGATACTAGTGTTTGTTTGTCACCTGATGTTCAAATTGTACTTGTATTTCACATAGCACTTGTAGTTTATTACTTTGTTTTCAACAATGCATCACCATTTACAGCATATCAGGATAGCAAATTTACGGTAATATTCGTTATTGTCTTCCTCATTCTCCTCCCGGCCAATCAGGAAGCAGGTCCTGTCACCTAATTTGCCAAGAGGAGAAGCACTCATATTGAAGGAGAAGAGGTAGAGGAGGCGGGGACACAGGGGAAGCCACCGTGATGCAGTGGAGGAGGATACGCTGGGTGAAGCCGCTGTCCCCGCCACCTGGAAGAAGTGCTGCCCGCGACCTAGATGGGGTAAGTGTGAGGCTGGTGAACAATGTTACGGGTGATCCATCCGACTGACCAGGGGGGGGAGGGTATGGCTGATCCGACCGGAGGGGGGGTGGCACCAGCCACCACTGCAAAACGTGCATTTTTTAAAGCAATAATCTTAAAGTCTAATTAGTTATAGTTATAACAAAATATAAACTTACTTGTTGTGTCCGTAATAAATGGATATTGAAAGCTTGAAACGTTATTAATGGTCACAGTGTAGATCGTAAAATTGTATGTTTCTCCAGCTAGTAAGTTCTCCACTGTTGTGAAACTGTTGTTAATATTTTGAACAGCGTATTTATAAGTGCTATTTGTTACCTCCACAGTATATGTATATGTAACCACATTAACATTTTCAGGGAATCTCCAGTTAAGAATCACAGACTGATTTGTTTTGGAGGAAATCGCAAATGTAGGAACAATTGATGGCACTTGAAAAGAGAAAAACAAAGAAATTACAATTTTC
Organism: Rana temporaria; assembly: GCF_905171775.1. Taxonomy (NCBI): domain Eukaryota; kingdom Metazoa; phylum Chordata; class Amphibia; order Anura; family Ranidae; genus Rana; species Rana temporaria. Next base: position 49,824,490 of record NC_053498.1, read on the forward strand.
TTTTTAATAAAATCCCTATTTTATTATGCTATTGAAGATTAAAGGGCTGGTGGCTAGAAAAGTATACATACACAGTTAAATACACACTTACATATGATTATTTATAGAACAATAGACATTCAAATATTTACATATTTTTTAATCAGAGCTTCCATCGGAATTAGATTTTTACCTATGCCTTCATTGACATGTGCATAGACCCGTACCTTTGTGCAGAGGGTTGCATTTATGCACCCAGCTGGAATGACACACAACCACCCTTTCAAAATCTAGGTAACTACCAGGATTTGTTTTATGCATTATCCTGTCCACGTTCTAGGTCAATCACAAAAGGTAGGGCTTTCCCATACAGAGAAAATCAGGATGTAGGCTACAGGGAAAATACTATATTGAAGCAGAGTTGCACCCATTTAACCACTGGGCACTTAAACCCCCTTCCTAACCAGACCAATTTTCAGCTTTTGGTGCTCTCACAGTTTGAATGACAGTTACTCAGTCATGCAATACTGTCACCATATGACATTTTTGTCCCTTTTTTCACACAAATAGAGCTTTCTTCTGGTGGTATTTAATCACTGCTGAGATTTTTATTTGTTTGCGCTATAAAAGAAAAAAAAGACTGAAAAATCTGTAAAGAAATGCATTTTTCTTTGTTTCCGCTATAAAAAGAAAATTAAAATTATTAATTGTTCTTAATACATTTTGGCCAAAATTTATACTGCTACATAACTTTGGTAAATAACCCAAATTGGTGTGTATTATTTGGTCTTTGTAAAAGTTATAGAGTCCACAAGCTATGGTGCCAATCTCTGAAAATTGATCACACCTGAAGTACTGACAGCCTATCTCAATTCTTGAGACCCCAACAAGCCAGGAAAGTACAAATACCCCCCAAATCACCCCTTTTTGGAAAGTAGACATTCCAATGTATTTAGTGAGAGGCATGATGAGGTTATTGTTCAAACACAGCATATACATGCCACAAATTACACCCCATAACACATTCTACTCCTCATGAGTATGGCGATATCACATGTGTGAGACTTTTACATAGCGTGGCCACATACAGAACCCCAACATGCAAGGAGCACCTCCAGGCATTGTAGGAGCATAAATTACACATATAATTTCCTGCCTACCTCTTGCACCTTTGAAGGCCCTGGAGTACCAGAACATGTAATTTTTTTCTACAATTTTTTTGAAAATGTGGAAATAAAATAAAAACACATTTTTTTTTTACACAAAGTTGTGAATTTATACAATATTTCTAACACATAGCATGTACATACCAAAAATTACACCCCAAAATAGATTCTCCTACTCCGCTTGAGTACAGTGATACCACATGTGTAAGACATTTATACAGCCTGGCCACATACAGAGGCCCAACATGCAGGGAGCACCATCAGATGTATCTAGGGACATACATTTCTCAAATCTAATTTGACTACCTATTACAGGGGGTCCCCGACTTACGAACTCCCGACTTACAAACAACTCCTACTTAAGAACGGGATGCTGCAGGGACTTTCTGCCATTCTGCGCATGCATGGCAACCTCGCAAAACATTGTAAAGTATCGAAAATGTTCATAATTGCTGTTCTGCGCATGCGCAGCCATTCGACAGAACAACGGAAAATGTTGGAAATGTTCGTAATTGCAGTTCTGCGCATTTGCGGCCCGACTTATGAACATTTCTGACTTAAGAACAAGGCAAAAGCGTTCGTAATTCGGGCACTGAGGCACTGTAGTGGTGTGGATAAGAACTGATGTGTTATGGATGAACCATAAATGTGGATTGCGGAGTATGAATGGGACAGCTGAGTACGGCTGGGTATGGCTGGTGGGCTTTAACGCTTTATATGTGTCACTGAGCTTTACATGTGTCACTGGGCAGCTAAGGTTTTTAAAGATAGCCCCCGCCCCCTAACTGGCAATTTCTATGCATATTACTTGTAAAGTAGAAGAATGTAGTGTGTGTATTAATAATGAGCTTCACAACAATTTTACATTCAAACCCTATCCAATTGGGATATTCAATGACGTTGGGTGGTAAAACCCTGCTGTTAGGTCACACTTTTACCCGCCCCCAACTGCTTCCCCTTTAGATGCAGTTGCTTTAGGTGGGCGCTACCACCCACTAAATGCAACCTATTCAAGTGAATGGGTCTCTGTTGCAACCACCTCGCAATTGTGTGCAATGCAGGCAGTTGGGACATGCTCTGGTGTGGGGTTCAAAGGGTAAAGCAAGCAGTGAGGAGGTGATACAACGTCTCCTCGCCACATGTTGCATGCTCTTTGAAGAGCATCACTCTTCAGAAAAAAAAATCTGTGTGAACAAGCTCTAACATATCCATGATGTACAATTTTCTCACCACCCTACTCATAAATTTTATCGCAACATATTTGACTAAATAGGAAGGAGATTTTTAATTAAAACTCTTGCCCAAACAAATTAATAGAATTCTTTTATATACACCAAAAGAGAGGAAATAAGCCAAACAATCAAAATAATCAAAATGGGAAAGAGCCCTGGTCCAGATGGGTATACATCATTTTACTATAAGAGATATGGGAAAACCCTTATATCGTACTTCCAGGAGAATATGAACTCTATTGGGAAAGGCATGATAATGCGTGAGGAAGCTTTGGGAGCCCACATAACTCGTATAGGGAAGGAAGATAAAGATCCCTTATTATGCGCCAGTTATAGGCCTATCTCTCTGATTAATGTTGACATAAAAATCTATGCGAAGAAATAGAAAACGATCAGGCAGGGTTTGTACCGGGGAGGGAAACAAGGGACAATGTCCTAAGAGGGCTATTCTTGATACAAAAAGTGAAAAAGAGTAAAGTACCATTACTGTTTCTGTCATTAGATGCCGAAAAGGCATTTGACAGACTAGATTGGGAATTTATGTTAGCAACATTGAGATATATAGGACTAGGCCCTAATATGCTCAGGTGGATAGGGGCACTATATTCTAAACCCTCTGCACAGGTGTGGGTGAACGGAACCCTTTCGGATAGGTTCCCACTTTTTAATGGGACCCGTCAGGGATGTCGGCTTTCACCCCTTCTGTTTGTCCTCTCACTAGAACCTCTATTAGCAACTATACGAAACTAATCAGGAGATAGAGGGGGGGGGGTGGATGGGAGGGAACACAAGATCTCTGCGTTCGCGGACGATATGATGCTGTATGTATCAAATCCTAGGCAGACAATACCAAAAATTATAGAGGAATATGAAAAGTATGGTGAGATCTCAAATTTAAAAATTAATAAAGAAAAAACTGAGATACTGAGTATATCCTTGAGTCCGAAGGAACGCAGAGACCTTGGGACCTTATACCCATTCACATTAAAACAGAAGGGGATGAAGTATCTAGGGATACTTCTGTCAAACGCAGAAAGAGGTCTATATGAAGATAATTATATTCCCTTATAAAATAAAATAAAATTAAAAATAAAAGTGTATCTGACAGACAAACTATCTTGGATGGGTAGAATAAACCTAATTAAGATGATGATATTGCCTGAAGCTCTGTATATTTTTCAAACACTCCCAATAAAAATCCCAGATATATACCGGTACTTCAAAATACTGGGGAGGATAATAAGGAGATTTATATGGAAGGATAAGAAGCCCTGTATATCAGCCGAGACTTTGATTAGACCCAGACAAGAAGGAGGATTATAAATACCAGACTTTAAAAGGTATTATGAGGCAGCTGTTCTAAAAAGGATAACGCATTGGTTCCAGGATGAGGGACAGAAAAAAAGTGGGTAGCAATAGAAGAGAGCCTAAGTAAAAAGGATCTGGAAAAAGAGAATATGGATCCCAAAACAATTTAGAAACTTCCCTCAAGAGATATCATCAATAACAAAAGAAACCTTTAGAATATGGGATAGAGTATGTAAAATTAAAAAGTGGCCCCATAATAGTCCGCTGCTGCCCCTTACGGGTACGGACTACTTCCCGCCAGGAAAGGGAGGTGGTATATTTCTGAAATGGGCAAACTCGGGAACATATGGATCCATCGCAGGAGATTACCAAAACCCCTGCGAGCCATGAGTGAGTTTAACCCTTGGGGAAAACATATAGGTCGGAGGGGTACAGGAGGACAGGGGATATCGAATATATATAGGATATTGATACCTTCAAGGGGGCCGGAGATGTGGGATGAAGGGATCTCATGCCCATATATGGTGGCATTGCCCCCTGATACAGGCATACTGGGGAGAGGTATTAAGTTTGATAAAGATGATCAGTGGTTTGGAGGTAAAACAAGACCCCTGGTATTGTCTGTTTTATAATACGAGGACAACAAGGAAAAAATATAGTAGGCTAGATTCAGCATTGATTTACGACGGCGTATTCATAGATACGCCGCGTAAATTCAAAGCTGCGCCGGCGTATCTTCTTTCTGTATTCAGAAAGCAAGATGCGCCGACATTAGCCTAAGATCCGACTGGCGTAAGTCTCTTACGCCGTCATATCTTAGGGTGCATTCTCACACTGGCCGCTAGGTGGCGCTTCCGTTGTTTTCGACGTAGAGTATGCAAATAACCTAGTTACGCCGATTCACAAACATACGTGCGCCCGGTGGTAGTTTTTTACGTCGTTTGCGTAAGGTTCTTTCGGCATAGCGTTGCTCCTGCTTCTATGAGGCGCACGCAATGTTAAGTATGGACGTCGTTCCCGCTTCGACTTTAGAATTTTTTACATTGTTTGCGTAAGTCGTTCGGTAATAGGGCTGGACGTAATTTACGTTCACGTCGAAAGCAATGACGATTTGCGGCGGAATTTCGAGCAGGCGCACTGGGATTCTTTCACGAACGGCGCATGCGCCGTTCGTAAAAAACGTAAAATACGCAGGGTCAACCTTAATTTAAATAAAACACGCCCCCCTCATCATCATTTGAATGACGCACGCTTACGCCGGCCCCATTTACGCTACGCCGCCGTAAGTTAGGAGGCAAGTGCTTTGTGAATACAGCACTTGCCTCTCAAACTTATGGCGGCGCAGCGTAAATACGATACGCTGCGCCGCCGTAATACTGGGCGCATCTACATGAATCTAGCCCAGAATGTCTTTGGTCCCTTACCTATTAAATGGATCAAAAGCATTAATACCAAGGAACTGGAAAGAAAAAAAAGCTCCATCAATAGGGGAATGGCTAAGAGAGATAGACAGAATTAGAGGGATGGAGAAGCTACTGTCAATTCAAAATGAATATAGGTCAAGATATGATAAGACTTGGAGAGGTTGGAGGGAGTTTAAGGAATCAGTAGTTTTCCTTGATAGATTGGGGTAGTAGGGGGGTATATGCTTTCTGCCTTTTGCCCCGCCTATATTATTTCCCCCCCTGTTATATTAACCATCATGCACTTTAGTTAGTAGCGATACTAGAACTCTAGAATTTAAATACACAATATATAATTTTCTTCTCCTTCTCCCCCCTTTTTTTTTTTGTCACATTATAGACACAAATCATTATGCACATGCACGTTAGAGAGTATCGACAAAAAGAGAGTATCTCCCCCTGGGTGGGACTTTAAAGGCCAAACAATGTTGTATCGAGTATCGAGTCTAGAATTCGAGAACTCAAACACATAAGATATAATTCTCTTTTTTTGTTCTCTTTCTCTTCACATTATAGATACAAATAACTATGCACATGCACTTTAGTGAGTATTGATTCTAAAACTCTAGAACTTAAAACACACAATATATAATTTTCCCTTTTTTCCCCCCCTTTTTTTTATCACATTATAGACACAAATCATTATGCACATGCACGTTAGAGAGTATCGACAAAAAGAGAGTATCTCCCCCTGGGTGGTACTTTAAAGGCCAAACAATGTTGTAGAGTATAAAATTATTTTAATAGAAATAGGTACACATGATTGCACATTGTAATAAAACACGCAGCAAGCACACAGTGTGCATATAAAAAACAAAAATACATATACAAAATAACAAAACCGCACATATGCCACAATGTGTGACAAAGACAGAAACTCTCCTATAATGATGATTCACAAATGTCCGACGCGTTTCTGGTAATAGACCATCATCAGCGGTCACAGATGAAGAGCAGTATAACCGTGGTTCTTTTTTACACAATCCAAATGATTTCATAAATAGAGATGTACAGAACTGTTCGCCGGCGAATAATTTGCGGCGATTTTTGCGCGTTCGTGTTCGCCGATGCGCGCGAACATATGCGCTGTTCTATCCGCCTCCTATTGATTATCATTGAGCAAACTTTGACCCTCTATCTCAGTCAGCAGACACATTCCAGCCAATCAGCAGCATACCCTCCCTCCCTGACCCTCCCACCTCTAGGGCAGCATCCATTTTAGATTCATTCGGGAACCTGCATTCTTAGTGAGAGGAGGGATAGTGTTGCTGCTGCTAAATTGATAGGGAAAGAATAGCTAGGCTAGTGTTTTCAGTGTCCTGAAAGACTCATCTGATCTCTGCTGTAAGGACAGCACCCCAAAAAGTCATTTTTAGGGCTATTAACCACTTACCCCCGAACCATATTGCTGCCCAAAGACCAGAGTACTTTTTGCGATTCGGGACTCTGTCGCTTTAACAGACAATTGCGCGGTCGTGCGACGTGGCTCCCAAACAAAATTGGCGTCCTTTTTTTCCCACAAATAGAGCTTTCTTTTGGTGGTATTTGATCACCTCTGCGGTTTTTAGTTTTTGCGCTATAAACAAAAATAGAGCGACGATTTTGAAAAAAATGAATATTTTTTACATTTTGCTGTAATAAATATCCCCCAAAAATATATAAAAAAAACATTTTTTTTCCTCAGTTTAGGCCGATACGTTTTCTTATACATATTTTTCGTTAAAAAAAATCGCAATAAGCGTTTATTGATTGGTTTGCGCAAAAGTTATAGCGTTTACAAAATAGGGGGTAGTTTTATGTCATTTTTATTATATTTTTTTTACTAGTAATGGCGGCGATCAGCGTTTTTTTTTTTCGGTACTGCGACATTATGGCGGACACTTCGGACACTTTTGACACATTTTTGGGACCATTGGCATTTTTATAGCGATCAGTGCTATAAAAATGCATTGGATTACTATAAAAATGCCACTGGCAGTGAAGGGGTTAACACTAGGGGGCGGGGAAGGGTTAAGTATGCCTGGGTGTGTTCTTACTGTGGGGGGGGGGGTGGCCTCACTAGGGGAAACACTAATCCACGGTTCATACATTGTATGAACCGAAGATCAGCATTTCCCCCGCTGACAGGAACGAGAGCTGTGTGTTTACACACACAGCTCCCGTTCCCCGCTCTGTACCGAGCCCCTAGTGGCGGCTGGGAGAGAGGACGTCATATTACGTGCTCTCGCCCAGCAGAGCCACCTTGTGGACGTATTTCGACGGCAAGTGGTTAACCCCAAAAAGCCCTTTTTAGGGCTGGTATATCAGTCTGCTTTTTTATCCTGTAATCTAATTGCAGTTGCCTGCTAGGAAGGCAGCGTGCGTGTGTCAGGATCACAGCGTACACTGTGCCCAGTGCCATACACCACTCATCTATCTTGGTGGCACAGTAGATAACATTAAAAAAAAAAAATATATTACTGCAATATAATTGTAATCAGTTGCCTGGCTGCCAGCGTGTGTCATGGGTACAGCATACACTGTGCCCAGTGCCACCCACCACCTATCTTGGTGGCACAGTCGATAACATTTAAAAAAAAAATTATTACTGCAATATAATTGTAATCAGTTGCCTGGCTGCCAGCGTGTGTCAGGGGTACAGCGTACACTGTGCCCAGTGCCATCCACCACTCATCTATCTTGGTGGCACAGTACATAACATTTAAAAAAACCCAAAAATTTACTGCAATAGAATAGTAGTCAGCTGCCAGCGTGTGTCAGGCTCATAGTGAAAACTGTGCCCGCTTGCCCAGTGCCACCACTCATATATCTGGTGGCATAGTATATTAAATTTAAAAAGAAAAACACAATTTTGACTGCAATAGAATAGCAGTTAGTTGTCTGCAGGTGTGTGTCAGGCCTACAGCGTCTACTCTGCCAACTTCTGACAGTGCACAGTGCCACTCATATCTGGTGTCACAGTAGCTTGCACGCATAGTACAACTAAACAAATAAAAAAAAATGACATGCAGAGGCAGGCCACCCCGCAGGGGCTGTCGTGGTCGTGGTCGTGGTGCTGTGATTCCCTTTGACCCTAGAATAATGCCCAGTGTTCAGAGGCCACGTACCCTGAAATCCAAAAGTTCTGAGGACATAGTTGACTGGCTAACACAGGACACCCAATCTTCTACAGCTTCCGCTCATAACCTTGACACACCATCTTCCTCCAGCTCAGCTTCGGGCACCTCTCAAGTTACCACTCGCCCGCATGCCGCCACCACCAACACTAGCATCACAGCTGCTTCACTTGATCTGTCAGAGGAGTTATTTACACATCAGTTGGAAGAAATGAGTGATGCGCAACCATTATTGCCAGAGATTGTAGATAAAAGGGATATGACTCAGTCAGGCAGCATTACACACATGGACGTATGGTGTGATGATGATGTACCCGCTGCTGCTTCCTTTGCTGAGTTGTCAGATACAAGTAAAGTGGTTGATGATGACGATGTGTCCGGGGATGTCACGTGGGTGCCCGCTCGAAGAGAAGAAGGGGAAAGTTCAGATGGGGAGACAGAGAGGAGGAGGAGACGAGTTGGAAGCAGGGGGAGGTCATCGCAAGGAGCTAGTGGCACAGTCAGACAGCATGTATCGGCACCCGGTGTCAGCCAGACAGCACGCCAATCAACGCATGCTGTTGCCACCACCAGAATGCCGGCATTGCAAAGCTCAGCAGTGTGGCATTTTTTTTGTATGTCTGCCTCTGATAACAGTGATGCCATTTGCAACCTGTGCCAAAAGAAACTGATTCGTGGGAAATCCAACACCCACCTAGGTACAACTGCTTTGCGAAGGCACATGATCGCACATCACAAACGCCTATGGGATCAACACATGATGAAGAGTACAAGCAGCACACAAGCTCAAAGCCACCATCCTCCTGCTGGTGCAGCATCTTCAGTCACGTCAACCACTGCTGTCCTCCTTGCCCCCTCTTAACCAACCGCCACTCCGTATCTCCGCAGTTCCTGCTCATCTCCCCACAGTCAGGTGTCTGTCAAGGACATGTTTGAGCGTAAGAAGCCAATGTCAGAGTCACCCCCTTGCCCGGCGTCTGACAGCTGGCTTGTCGGAACTCTTAACCCGCCAGCTTTTACCATACAAGCTGGTGGAGTCTGAGGCCTTCAAAAAATTTGTAGCTATTGGGACACCGCAGTGGAAGGTACCCGGCCGAAATTTCTTTTCACAAAAGGCAACCTGTACTCTATTGTGCAAAAGGAAGTCATGGCATCTCTGGCACACAGTGTTGGGGCAAGGGTCCATCTGACCACTGATACCTGGTCTGTAATGTGTGGCTCTGCAGAGGAGTTGGTGACACCGTGTAAGGATTGTTATTACTTACTGCCGTGCAGTGTTATTTATTGTGTATGGACCGCAGCTGCAGAGGCTTGTCAGGTCTAACCACCAGGTCACTCTCAATTTAGTTTAGAAAGTTTGGGGTTAAATCATCATATCCTCTAACCGAAACCAACTCAAACTAGCTTATTACCTCATAAGCTCAAAAGGAAGGAATAATGAGTATACTCCTTTAAGTGGACTATTAAGCAGATATTGAGATATTGATATTAGTGCATATACATCCTCAATAGATAGAAACTATATTGTTACTTCACAATAGAGTGGATCATAGAGATAGGTATAGTCCATTTATATCATGAGACATATGTAATGTGAAACCACAGAAATCACCAATGTAACTAGTATCAATGTAGAAAGGGAATCAGATTATATACCAAGATACTTGAGGTTCTGCTGAAAGCAGTAGTCCATGGATTAGGGAACTAGTGATAATACTGACAGTTGAACAGATTGATTATCAAAGATACTTGCGGTTCTGCTGAGAGCAGTAGTCCATGGGTTAAGCAACTAGAGATAATACTGACAGTTGAACAGATTGATTATCAAAGATACTTGCGGTTCTGCTGAGAGCAGTAGTCCCTGGGTTAAGATCCTGTCTGTATAGAGATTGTCAACAGTGAAGATGGAATGAGAGGATCAGTGGATGTCAGGTAGAAGTCCTCTGAGGTCTGTGCTGTCAAAGCGCTGCTGACTGTAGATCAGGTCTGGTCTCTGGAGGTGACTGAGGTGGAGAGTGTAGGCAGGGTGTTCCAAGGTGACGGCAGGTATCCGACAAAATAACAGAACACCCTACCGTCATCTTTGGGGGTTTAAATAGCCGCAAATTCGCGGGGAAAATTGGAAGAGACGCTGGTCGCACTTCCGCGTTCCAGCGTGGAACGCACATGTCCGCGCACCGGAAGTGACGCGGGTAACCTGCAAAACCAAGCGCAGCTGTCTGAATCGGACAGATCTGGGTCTGTATGAGAGAAGTAGCATCAAAGATGTTACACACCGCCACGACTTGCAGGCAGGTCTGCTGCCACCTCCTCTACTCCTCCTACTCCATCCTCTTCGATAACCTCCTCGGCTGAGTCCTCTTCTGCTGCTGCGTCTTGCTCCACATCAGCTGCACCCCCCCAGCTCCCCAGGGGCTATTCCACATCACGGATACGACAGTGTCACGCCGTTTTGGGGTTGACTTGCCTGAAAGCAGAGAGTCACACCGGACCAGCACTCCTGTCCGCCCTGAACACACAGGTGGATCAGTGGCTGACTCCGCACCAACTGGAGATCAGCAAAGTGGTGTGTGACAACGGAAGCAATTTGTTGGCAGCATTGAATTTGGGCAAGTTGACACATGTCCCGTGCATGGCACATGTGATGAATCTGATTGTACAACGCTTTGTGCACAAGTACCCAGACTTACAGGACGTCCTCATGCAGGCCAGGAAGGTGTGTGGCCATTTCAGGCGTTCCTACATGGCCATGGCGCACTTTTCAGATATCCAGCGGTGAAACAACATGCCAGTGAGGCGACTGGTTTGCGACAGCCCGACACGTTGGAATTCAACACTCCTAATGTTCGACCGCCTGCTCCAACAAGAAAAAGCCGTCAACGAGTATTTGTATGACCGGGTGCTAGGACAGCCTCTGCGCAGCTGGGAATTTTTTGCTCCTCCTACCATGACCACGACGTCAAGGACAGGACGCTTTACAGACGTGTTGTTGATGGAGGACATGCAGAGCTTTTTCAGCCCTACGCGACGCCACAGCCCTTCGGGGTCCACCCTCAGAGAACGACTCGACCAACAGGCCTGAGCTATCCCAATTTACGATAGAACTTCTGTCCTGCCCCGCTTCAAGTGTCCTTTCAGAAAGGACCTTCAGTGCAGCAGGAGGTATTGTCACTGAGAAGAGAAGTCGCCTAGGTCAAAAAAGTCTAGATTACCTCACTTTTATTAAGATGAATGAGGCATGGATCCCGAAGGGACTGACAGTGGGCGATACATTTGACTAAAGGCCTGATGAGATGAGCTTCCTTGGGCTACAAATGGTCCACACGCTGCTGTATTTTATCTCTGTATGCCGGATGACTTGCGTGACTTATCCGCCACCAACTAGGGTTCAAGCCGCAATGTTTTAGTGCACTTTCTGCCTGGAAAACATCTCTTTTTCTGGCAGCGGCTGCAACAATACCTACTTTTTCAGGCATGTGTACATGCCTAATTTTTCTGGCCTCTGTGGCTGCAAAAACAAAAACCCCAAAAAAAGACACAAACGTGTCAATTCCCCTTCGTGATTGTTACCTTGTTGTGGTGAAGGGGCTTGCGTATCACAATGAAGCGACCACCTCTATGAGTGTGTTGCCAATGGCAATGTTGGCACACCCCAGATGATAAGGTCGTTGCTTCATTGTGATCAGACCAAAAGTGATCGGCTGGATAATTTTGCATAGAAAAAACATTAATTTTCTTTGTGATCATTAAAGCCTACTAGGGCCCACACTGCAGAATCATTGTTTTCTGGGTCCCTTAACTGTCACTGAACTACATCAGCACGACCATAGGCTTTGAAAAACCCCCATCGCGTGCAATCTCCAAAACGTTCATTGACGTCAGTGAGGACAAGGAACGGGACATGGCTAGCTTGGTATACAACCTTGTGTAAATGGGGAGTTTGCGGTTGTGCAAATGGACTATTTGCAGGTGTTTGCGGTGCGTTAAACGGGGAGTTTGGTCTGACACTGTGAACCCTAACCCTATTACAGACAGGGTTAGGGTTACACATAGGGTTAGGGTTAGGGTTACAGATAGGGTAAGGTTTACAAATAGGGTTAGGGTTACAGTCTGTAACCCTAACCCTATCTGTAACCCTAACCCTAACCCTATCTGTAACCCTAACCCTACCCTAACCCTAATGCTATCTGTTAGGGTTAGGGTAACAGATAGCGTTAGGGTAGGGTTAGGGTTACAGATAGGGTTAGGGTTACAGATAGGGTTAGGGTTACAGATAGGGTTAGGGTTACAGTCTGTAACCCTATCTGTAACCCTAACCCTATCTGTAACCCTAACCCTATCTGTAATCCTAACCCTACCCTAATGCTATCTGTTAGGGTTAGGGTAACAGATAGCATTAGGGTTAGGGTAGGGTTAGGGTTAGGGTTACAGATAGGGTTAGGGTTACAGATAGGGTTAGGGTTACAGACTGTAACCCTATCTGTAACCCTAACCCTAAGCCTTACACTACCTGATCGATATAACATCATACTTGATGTTTTAGAACACGTTATTCCAAACAATTTATGAATGTTAGGTGATTTATGCCCTTTATGGATTAAAAACGGATTCTGCGACAACTAAGTAATTTTCCATGGGAGTTTTGCCATGGATCCCCCTCCGGCATGCCACAGTCCAGGTGTTGGTCCCCTTGAAACAACTTTTCCATCATTATTGTGGCCGGAAAGAGTCCCTGTGCGTTTTAACTACTTACCGACCGCGCACCGTCATAATACGGCGGCAGGTCGGCTCTCCTGGGTGAGAGCCCGTAGCTATACGTCCTGTGCGTGAACGGCAAGGGGGCGCGCGCGCCTCCCCGCCGTTCCCGATCAGATTTGTTTCAGAACTGATCAATCATCAGGTCCAGGCCAATAATCTGGCCTGGACCTGGTGATCACTCTAAACCAATGGTTGTCTTCCCCTGTCTATGTTTTGTAAACATTGACAGGGGAGGTGCTCTCTCCCTCGTGTCGGTCTTTTCGTTCCAGACCGAGAGGGAGAGAGCATCTGAAACGTGAGTTGCACAACACTACACTGACACCAGGTTACGTAGGCACACAATTCACCCCCCGATCACCCCCTGATCACCCCCAAATTAACCTTTTCACTGCCTGTCACTGTGTCGCCCAGTAAAGCGATCAGATTTTTTTTGATCGCTGTACTAGTGTCATTAGTGACTAAAATAATTGTTAGGGTAATTAGTCTTAGGCCCTAAAAAGTCTAGGGACCCCCCCTAACCCCCCCAATAAAGGTTTAACCCCTTCATTACCCCCTGTCACCAGTGATCACAGTATAAGTGTCACAGGTGACGCAGTTTAGTTAGTTTATTTTTTATAGCATCAAGGCACCCGCCATATTTTTTGCAATAAAGTTTTAACCCCCTGATCGCCCGGCGGGTGATAAAAGTTTGGTTTTAGCGCCAGATAGGGTCTGCGTCGCCCCAGGCAGCGTCAGATTAGTGCCAGTAGCGCTAACACCCACGCACGCACCATACGCCTCCCTTTAGTGGTATAGTATCTGAACGGATCGATACCTGATCTGATCAGATCAATACTAGCATCCCCTGCAGTTTAGGGTTCCCAAAAACGCATTGTTAGTGGGATCAGCCCAGATACCTGCTAGCACCTGCGTTTAGCCCCTTCGCCCAGCCAACCCACCGAAGTGCAGTATCGATCGATCGATCACTGACACAAAACACATAACTGCAGCGTTCGCAGAGTCAGGCCTGATCTCTGCGATCGCTAACAGTTTTTTTGGTAGCGCTTGACTCAGTCGCTAACAGGTCAGGTGCTTTTTCGCCTGTGAATCTCACCACTGTACCCCTAAATTTAGAGCCCAAAATGGCAAATCGATGGTACAGTGATGAAGAGGCCTACTTGTTTCTGAGTCTGACAGATAGTTAGGAGGAGGTCACGCATCTGTCAAATTCTAACTCCGAATACGATCCTGTAGACGACAGTGGCTCCCTGACAGATAGCTCTGACGGAGTTGTGGTCCCTGCTAGGGTCAGGCGTACCAGACCCCGATCTTCTGCTGTCGCTGAGATGCAAGAACCGCAGGGCTCTCGTATGGAGCAGAGAAGTACTAGCGCCGCTATTCCTTCTGGTGAACTGGCAAGCACCAGCGGCCTAGTACATCCTGGTCATACATCCAGCACTGCAGTAACACTTGGTGACGTGGCGAGTCCCATAAGTGCAGTTCAAGCTGGAGAGGTGGCAAGCAGGAGTAGTGTCCCGCTGCCACCAAGAAGAAGACGACAAAGACAGGCCCGTCCCCATAGTGCCCTTCCTGCTGCATTCGCCAATCCTGATTGGGTACACACCACTTCTGCAGCACCCGTACTTCCCCCATTCACTGGCCAACCCGGAATTCAGGTGAATACAGTTGATTTTACGTCACTGGATTTTTATACGCTGTATTTCACGGAAGATCTCTATAGATCTATTGTGGACCAAAGCAATTTGTACGCTGGTCAATTCATCGCCGCTAATCCCCAGCTGTCCCTTGCCAGAGATTTCCGAATTTAAGATCTTTCTGGGCCTTTCCCTCATCATGGGCATTAGTAAAAAGAGTAAGCTGCGGATGCACCCAGTTTCTCCATATGCCAATTGTCTCTGCCTCCATGGCCAGGACACGATACGAGCAGATCTTGCGGATCATGCATTTTAGTGACAATGAACTCTGTCGTCCTCGGGGAGACCCTGGATTCGATCGGCTCTACAAAATTCGGCCCCTCGTAAACCACCTCATCGAACGGTTTGCAGCCTTGTATAATCCCCAACAAGTTGTCTGCGTTGATGAGTCTCTGATTAAGTTTTCTGGCCGCTTGTCTTTCAAGCAGTACCTTCCCAGCAAGCGTGCCAGATACGGGGTCAAGTTGTATAAGCTCTGTGACAGGGCAACAGGCTATACATCTAGCTTTATGGTTTACGAGGGAAAAGACAGTCACGTAGAGTCGGAGAATTGCCCAGATTACATAGGGAGCGCTGGTAGGATAGTGTGGGAATTGGTGTCACCCTTATTCGGAAAGGGGTACCACTTGTACGTGGACAATTATTACACAAGCGTGCCACTTTTTAGTCACCTTTTTGATTATGGAATTGGCGCATGTGGCACTGTGCGACCTAATCGCCAGGGCTTCCCCCAATGGCTTGTAGAATCTCGTCTTAGTCGGGGGGAGAGAGCCTGCTTACAGTGTAATAATTTGTTAGCAGTGAAGTGGAGGGATTCACGGAATGTTTTCGTTCTTTCCACGCTTCACGCAGACACGGCAGTCCAAATTCCTACGGCGACTGGTGTTGTGGAGAAACCCCTCTGTATCCACGAGTACAACCTTAACATGGGAGGGGTGGACCTCAATGACCAGTTGTTGGCGCCATACCTAATTTCCCGGAGGTCCAGACGCTGGTACAAAAAAGTGTCTGTTTATTTGTTTCAATTGGCTTTGCTGAACGCTCCTGTGCTATACAGACCTTCAGGACGGACTGGATACTTCCTAAAATTCCAGGAAGAGATTGTCGAAGCCCTTCTGTTTCCAGATGGTGCTGTGCCCCACCTTCCCAACGCAAATGCAGTGAGCCGGCTGTATGAGAGGCATTTTCCTTTTGTCCTCGCTGGTACTCCTACCAGAAGAACCCCCCAAAAAAGATGTTGTGTCTGCAGCAAACTCGGATTTAGGCGTGACACCCGCTTTTATTGTCCCAACTGTCCTGACCAACCTGGTCTCTGCATTGGTGTATGTTTCAAACGCTACCACACACTAGTTGAGTTTTAGCGTTAGGGTACAGCACCACACAGTCCTAGGCACACCAACACAGGGTCTCGGAATATGTGATGGCCGTCACATTTTGAGAGACCATAATCTGCAACGATCAGTTTATAGTTTTCATAAAAGTGAAAAAAAGTGGAAAAAAATAAAAAAACACACAAAAACACAAAAAATATATAAAAAAAAATTAAAAAATAGTTGTGGTTGTATTTTTCTCCTCTCTTTTTTGTTCTCTCAGGCCCCGTACTCACGACCAAACATGTCTGCTGAAACTGGTCCGCGGACCAGTTTCAGCAGACATGTTTGGCCGTGTGTAGGCCCGAGCGGACCATTTTCGGGTGGATCGGACAGGTTTCCAGCGGACAACTGTTTCCTGGACTTGCTTTAAAACAGTCCGCTGGAAACCTGTCCGCCCGGACATGTACGGTCGTCTGTACAGACCTACCGTACATGTCCTGCCGCCTGCCATCCCTCGCATGCGTCGAATGACTTCGACGCATGCGTGGAAGCATTTTAAAGGCAGGCCGCCCACGTCGCCGCGTCATTGTCGCGGCGACACCGCGTCATCGACGCGGCGACACCGCGGACACGCCCCGCGTATTGTTTACGCGCGGACCTCTGTTCGATGGTGTGTACAGCCATCGAACAGAAGTCCCCGAGCAGTCCCCGGGCAGACATGTCCGATGAAAACGGTCCGCGTGGACCGGTTTCATCGGACATGTCTGCTCGTGAGTACTCGGCCTTATGTTCACTCTCTACTGTCCACTCACTATTGTTCTATATCTATTCTCTCTATTTTTACAATGTTTTATTGTATTTGCTTTGCAGGTATGGTATGTTATACTGTAATGTTTCTTTTATTGTTAACCATCATTTGCTTAGCAGGTACGCCATTCAGTTGCATCGCAGATTTATTTAGCGTGACAGCAACAGCGTTTGCTTCCACGATATATAAAGACGCGATTTTGCTCCTAATGCCGCGTACATACGGTCGAAATTCCGACGGAGGCTTGCCCGTGGAAAAGTTCGACCGTGTGTACGCGGCATTACTTTTTTTGCGGGAGGATGCCCCCATGCTTCGGCATATATATTTTTTAGGCACAGGTTGCGTTAAAAAATGTTTTATTTTTTACAGTTTTTTTTTTTGGTATTTGCTTTGCAGGTATGGTATGGTAAGATCTTACTGTTAAAATGTAATGTTACTTTGTTATAATGTTAACCATCATTTGCTTAGCTGGTACGCCATTCAGTTGCAGCGCGGATTTATTTAGCGTGACAGCAACAGCGTTTGCTCCCACGATACATAAAGCCGCGACTCCAACACTGTGGGAGGTGATTTCACCACCACAGTTAAAAAAAGAGCATATATGCCGAAGTATGGGGGCATTAGGGGCGGAGGAGCGATTTTGCTCCTAATGCCGCGTGCATATACGGTCGAAATTCCGTCGGAAGCTTGCCCGTGGAAAAGTCAGACCGTGTGTATGCGCCATAACTTTTTATGTGGCGTACATACGTGTGTGAGCAGCATAACTTTTTTGCGGGAGGATGCCCCCATGCTTCGGCATATATAAATGGTGCATGTATGCCCATCATTAGAAGTGGGTGGATGAAGGGAGGTATTCTAATGGTGGGCATACCCACCGATCAATCTCTTTTTTTCATTCAGCCAACAGGCTGCATGAAAAAAAAAAAGATTACAATACATGTCCAACAAAAACCATCAACGTATGGTATGTTGCTGGACTTTGAATGGTTATACCGGAATTATGCCTGCGGGTTTAGGTATCATCTTGGTATCATTCTTTTCAGCCAGCGGTCAGCTTTCATGTAAAAGCAATCCTAGCGGCTAATTAGCCTCTAAACTGCTTTTACAAGCAGTGGGAGGGTATGTCCCCTCCCCGGATATAAACTGCGCCATTGGGAAAGTGGGAAAACATTTTATCACACCGATCTTGGTGTGGTCAGATGCTTTAAGGGCAGAGGAGAGATCTAGGGTCTAATTTTTTCAAAAAAGAGTACCTGTCACTAACTATTGCTATCATAGGGGATATTTACATGCCCTAAGATGGCAATAAAAATTATAAAAATAATAAAAAAAGTAAGGAACAGTTTAAAATAAAATTAAAAAAGCAAATAAAATAATTATTAAAAAAAAAGCACCCCTGTCCCCCCCTGCTCTCGCGCAAAGGCAAACGTAAGTGTCAGTCTGTCGTCATATGTAAACAGCAATTGTACCATGCATGTGAGGTATCACCGCGAAGGTCCGATCGAGGGCAGTAATTTTAGCAGTATACCTCCTCTGTAAATCTAATGTGGTAACCCGTAGAGGCTTTTAAAGGCTTTTAAAAATGTATGTAGTTTGTCGCCACTGCGCATTTGTGCGCAATTTTAAAGCATGTCGTGTTTGGTATCTATGTACTAGGCCTAAGATCATCTTTTTTTATTTCATCAAACATTTGGGCAATATAGTGTGTTTTAGTGCATTAAAATTAAAAAATATGTATTTTTGCCAAAAAAATGCATTTGAAAAATCGCTGCACAAATACTGCGTGGAAAAAAAAAAATGCAACACCCACCATTTTAATCTGTAGGGCCTTTGCTTTAAAATAATATATAATGTTTGGGGGTTCAACGCAATTTTCTTGCAAAAAAAAAATATGTCTTCATGTAAACAAAAAGTCTCACTAAGGGCTTTGTCTTCAAGTGGTTAGAAGAGTGGGTGATGTGTGACATAAGCTTCTAAATGTTGTGCATAAAATGCCACGACAGTTCAAAACCCCCCCAAATGACCCGATTTTAGAAAGTAGACACCCCAAGCTATTTGCTGAGAGGCATGTCGAGTCCATGGAATATTTTATATTTTGACACAAGTTGTGGGAAAGAGAATTATTTTTTTTTTGCACAAAGTTGTCACTAAATGATATATTGCTCAAACATGCCATGGGCATATGTGGAATTACACCCCAAAATGCATTCTGCTGCTTCTCCTGAGTACGGGGATACCACATGTGTGAGACTTTTTGGGAGCCTAGCCGCGTACGGGACCCCAAAAACCAAGCACCGCCTTCAGGCTTTCTAAGGGTGTACATTTTTGATTTCACTCCTCACTGCCAATCACAGTTTTGGAGGCCATGGAATGCCCAGATGGCACAAAACCCCCCCAAATGACCCCATTTTGGAAAGTAGACACCCCAAGCTATTTGCTGAGAGGTATGTTGAGTATTTAGCAGATCTTGCTTTTTGTCACAAAGATTTGAAAATTGAAAAAAGAAAAAATATATATATATATCTTTCTTCATTTTCAAAAATAAATGAGCGCTGTAAAATACTCGCCATGCCTCTCAGCAAATAGCTTGGGGTGTCTACTTTCCAAAATGGGGTCATTTGGGGGGGTTGTGTGCCATCTGGGAATTCCATGGCCTCCGAAACTATGATAGGCAGCGAGGAGTGAAATCAAAAATTTGCGCCCTTAGAAATCCTGAAGGCGGTGCTTGGTTTTCAGGGTCCCCTACGCGGCTACGGTATCCCCATACTCAGGAGAAGCAGCAGAATGTATTTTGGGGTGCAATTCCACATATAACCATGGCATGTGTGAGCAATATATCATTTAGTAACAACTTTGTGCAAAAAAAAAAAAAAAGTTTGTCATATTCCTGCAACTGGTGGCAAGATATAAAATATTCCATGAACTCAACATGCTTCTCAGAAAATAGCTTGGGGTGTCTACTTTCCAAAATGGGGTAATTTGGGGGGGTTGTGTGCCATCTTGGCATTTTATGGCCTTCAATACTGTGATAGGTAGTGATAGGTAGTGAGGAGTGAAATAAAAAATGTATGCCCTTAGAAATCCTGAAGGCCGTGCTTGGTTTTCGGGGTCCCGTATGCGGCTAGGCTCCCAAAAAGTTCCACACATGTGGTATCCCCGTACTCAGGAGAAGCTGCAGAATGTATTTTGGGGTGTAATTCCACATATGCCCATGGCATGTGTGAGCAATATATCATTTAGTGACAACTTTGTGCAAAAAAAAAAAAATTGTCATATTCCCGCAACTTGTGGCAAAATATTAAATATTCCATGGACTCAACATGCCTCTCAGCAAATAGCCTGGGGTGTCTACTTTTCAATATGGGGTCATTTGGGGGGGGTTTGTGCTATTTGGGCATTTTATGGCCTTCAAAACTGTGATAGGTAGTGAGGAGTGAAATAAAAAATTTGCGCCCTTAGAAATCCTGAAGGCGATGCTTGGTTTTCGGGGCCCCGTACACGGCTAGGCTCCCAAAAAGTCCCACACATGTGGTTTCCCTGTACTCAGGAGAAGCAGCAGAAAGTATTTTGGGGTGCAATTCCACATATAATTATGGCATGTGTGAGCAATATATCATTTAGTTACAACTTTGTAATTTTTTTTTCTTTTTTTTTTTGTCATTATTCAATCACTTGGTACAAAAAAATTAAATATTCAGTGGGCTCAATATGCCCCTCAGCAGATTTCTTGGGGTGTCTACTTTCCAAAATGGGGTCATTTGGGGGGGTTTTGTACTGCCCTGCCATTTTAGCACCTCAAGAATTGAGATAGGCAGTCATAAAATAAAAGCTGTGTAAATTCCAGAAAATGTACCCTAGTTTGTAGACGCTAATAACTTTTGCGCAAACCAATAAATATACTCGTATTGCCATTTTTTTACTAAAAACATGTGGCTGAATACATTTTGGCCAAAATGTATGACTAAAATTTAGTTTGTTCGATTTTTCTTATAACAAAAATTAGAAAATATCATTTTTTTTTTCAAAATTTTCGCTCTTTTTCCGTTTATATCGCAAACATTAAAAATCGTAGAGGCAATCAAATACCATCAAAAGAAAGCTCTATTTGTGGGAAAAAAAGGACGCAAATTTTGTTTGGGTACAACATTGTATGGCCGCGCAATTACCAGTTAAAGCAGCGCAGTGGCAATTGTAAAAACACCTCTGGTCTTTAGGCTGACAAATGGTCCGGGGGTAAAGTGGTTAAAATTCGCCTGCCCATTGAAGTCTATGGCGGTTCGCCCCCGGTTCGCGCATTCGCGAACATATGCGCAAGTTCGCAATCGCCGTTCGCGAACGCAAAATTTTAGGTTCGCGACATCACTATTCATAAATACAGATTTATTCTGATTGCAGAGATGTATGGAATTAGGGTTGCATCTGAGCGCTATTCAAGCCCAGGGAGGAGAGGAGTTAATGGGCCCAGGACCTTCTCATGTGGTGATACCCAGACAGGGCCGATGCAAGGATTTTGCATTTTGCCCCCCCCCCCCCCGGCACGCATGCACGCACGCACACACACACAGGCGTATCTAAAAATGAAAATGGTGCCTATGGCAAGCACTGAAACTTCGCCCCTGTCAAAACATTGGATATCCATCTTTCAGATAAAACAGAAAAAACAAAAATACAAGTCAAGCTCTTTAATCTTTCAATTAACAAATTATGGATTGGCGCTACATAAAAATTACAACCGCAATTACACCGCCTGTTGCTTTTAGCAGGTGTTTACAAATTCAAATGAATGGCAGCGCTCTTGCAAGCTCTCCAAAACTGCGTGCAGTGTGGTGTTCAAGGGGTTAAAGCGTACAGTGTGGAGGAGATATGCCTCCTCACCACCTCTCAAATGCACGTGAAAGAGCCCCTACATATTCCTGCATCATGTCAATGGTGAAGGGCAGCTCAAACAAAATGTCATGCCTTTTGCTGAACCACGAATAAACAGCTGGTGCACATAACAGATCACCAAGTTGTCTCACAAAAATTGCATTTCTGTATTTATATATAATTTTTTTTTTTTTACAGTACATCTCAGCATATAAAAAGGTTCACTTTTTTGAAAGCCACACAGAACAGACTTGCTATACTGTATGTACATTGTGCATTTGCTCTTTCCTCTTTGGGTGCCAGAAGGATCAGCAAGGTGATCTCTATCCCAGTGTGCAGTGACTCGGTGTGCTGGTTACTTGATTGTGCAGTATGAGCTGAACACACAGCTTACACCAAGGATGGGGCACAGGAATTTTGGTGACTCTTTCCTATGACACAGATGGCACCTTGGCATTTTAATTGGAGAGGGGGCCTAGATTTGTGACAAGAGGGGGGTACCTTGGCAGTGTGACAGGGGTGGGGGGTACCTGGGCAGTGTGACAGGGGTGGGGGGGCAACTGGGCAGTGTGAATGGAGGGGGGTACCTGGGCAGTGTGATAGGAGGGGGGTACCTGGGCAGTGTGATAGGAGGGGGGTACCTGGGCAGTGTGACAGGGGTGTGGTGTGTTCCTGGGCAGTGTGATAGGAGGGGGTACCTGGGCAGTGTGATAGGAGGGGGGGTACCTGGGCAGTGTAACAGGGGTGGGGTGGGTACCTGGGCAGTCTGATAGGAGGGGGTACCTGGGCAGTTTGACAGGGGGGGTACATGGGCAGTGTGATGGGGGGTACCTGGGCAGTCTAATATGAGGGGGGGTACCTGGGCAGTGCGATAGGAGGGGGCATAGTAACATAAGGACAGACAGTGTGACAGGAGGACACATGGAGTGGACACACTATTCACTTTCATGTGCAGGGCACTGTGTCTTATGCTGACACCACACACAACACACAGTAATCACAAAGAATGCTCCAAAATCCCCCCTCACGAATGTGTGTTATTTGCGAGAGGGGGTGGCGCTGCAGCGCCCTCTATAGACGGCCACTAGAACTGCGGCTAAAATGTCAAAATGACATTTTAGCCGAATAAAAGTTCTTAAAGGGCCCGTTTTTTTTTTTTTTTTTTTGTGACTGTGTGAGAGGGGGCAGCGCCCGTGCGTCCCTATGGACGGGCCGCCACTGGATGCAACCCTAATTCCATACATCTCTGCAATCAGAATAAATCTGTATTTATGAAATAATTTGGATTGTGTAAAAAAGAACCACGATTATACTGCTCTTCATCTGTGAACCCTGATGACGGTCTATTACCAGAAACGAGTCTTCTCCTTTTTCTTTTTCTATGGGAGCCATAGGTATAGATATAGAGGGCCAGATTCTTAAAGGATGTACGCCGGCGTATCTCCAGATACGCCGCCGTAATTTCAAATGTGCGCCGTCGCATCTTTAAGCCGATTCACAAAGCGAGATACGTCCAAAAACATGGCTTCAGCCGTCCGACGTAACTTGCCTACGCCGGCGTATCGCGGGAGCATAGTTACGCTGGACGCATTCAGCGTTCCCATTATAAATATGCAAATGAACTAGATACGCCGATTCACGAACGTACTTGCACCCGGCGTATTAATATACGCTGTTTACGTAAGGTGTACGACCGGCGTAACTTTACCCCTCATAAAGCACTTGCCTGTCTAAGTTACGGCAGCGTAGCGTAAATAGGATACGCTACGCCCGCACAAAGTTGCGCCCAGATACGTGAATCTGGCCCAATGTATATAGGAGGAGTAGACCATCCAGCACAATTGTTACTAATATGATTAGACCATCTTTATGTTAGGAAGTATATTGAGACCGTTTATGTGATTTATGTATGTGTGTTTTAAGTGATTTTGTATTGAAATGTATGTAATATAATGTTGGAAAAGAGATTTTAAAATATTACTTAGACAACCTCGGTAGGCCCTCTTCTCCCACTTGTGTTTTACAATAACATTTGGGTATCCCAACAGGCAAAACCCTGATCTCTTCGGCCCGGGATCCTCCTCCCACCTGAAGTTCGGCTCCTTGGCACAGGGCTTGCACTCCTTCTGGGGTCAACTGATTCCTTAGCGGGGCCGCTGAGACCATGGGGCCTTCTTGATGGGGCATCAGCATCCCTATTCCCAATTCTTGGTCGATATTTTAGGCTGAAGGTAAAACCTGAAAGAGCAACCAACCATCGATGTCCTGTGGCATCCAGCTTGGCGGTAGTGAGAAGATAGGTGAGTGGGTTATTGTCGGTTCTCACTACAAATTCGGCCCCATACAAGTAGTCTCTTAATTTGTCTTCAACCGCCCACTTTAAGGCCAAAAATTCAAGCTTGTGCGTGGGGTAATTCTTCTACTCACATAGGCGACAGGCCGCAGGTGGCCATTGTGTTCCTGATACAGCACTCCGCCCAGTCCATCTCAGCTGGCATCAACATGCAGTTCGTAGGGCTTCATGGTGTCCGCGTAGGCCAGGACAGGGGCAGTGGTTAGGCTTTCCTTTAACTGAGTGAAGGTCTCCTCGCACTTGGGGGTACACTGGTCCTTGCTAGACTCTTTAGATTTCCTGTGCCCCATGGAGGACTTTACTGAATGAATGAATGAATGAAAACTTATATAGCGCAGCACATGCAAATTTAATCGCCTTACTGGTTGGTCTGATCCCAGGACTTTCTCCTCTCCTTCTTTCTTCAATAATTCATTAAGGGGTCTGGTTATCTTGGCAAAGCCCTCCACGAATCTTCTATATTAAGAGCAAAAGCCCAGGACTTACAGGAGCTTGGTTATGTTGGTAAGCCTTGGCCAGGGAGTGACAGCGTCCAGCTTCTCCAGGTCAGTGGCCACCCCTTCTGCAGACACAATGTGGCCCAGGTAGTGTACCGAGGAGTAGTAAAATTGGCACTTCTCTGGGAGAGCTTCAGGCCTTTTTCATGGAGCCTCTTTAGAACCTTCTCCAACCTCTCTTCCTGTTCTTCTAGGGTTCTACCAAACACGATAACGTTGTCTAGATACACCAGCACTTCTATTAGGTTCATGTCTACTACTGTTCTCTCCATCAGTCTTTGGAAAGTGGCTGGGGCTCCTAAAACCCCTGAGGCATACAGTTGAACTCGAAGAACCCTACTGAGGTAATAAAAGTCGTCTTTTCTTTATCTTCGGGATGCATGGGGATCTGATAGTACCCCTGACAGACTCTGCAAAGCATCTTCTATCCGGGGGGTGGTTGTCATGGTCTTACCTCTTTGCAGGCTTCTCATCACTGACCTGTGCTAGCAGCCATCTTGCTTCATGGGGTTCTTGTAACCTGTCACACCCTGCGGTTCCTCCTTTCCACTGGGAGGAGCTGGCTGCTCAGCATATATATATGACGGCAGCTGCAGCATTTCCTCGCTTAGGCCTTTTGTCTGACACCCCTTCTGTGATCATGCTGCCTGCTCCTGGTCACCGACCCGGCTACGGACGTTCCTTCTGGTTCCTGATCCCCGGCTTCGTTTCACCCCGTCTCTGGCTACCGACTCCGGCTTGGCTGACTCTCATCCCTGGCTATCGACCCTGGCACTGTTGGACGACTCTTCTGGCTGTTTCGACCGTCAGTGTGGACTTTGACCTTGCTGTTTGGTTTCCAATAAAATCTTCCTATTCTTTTATCTGTTTTGTACGTCTGATTCATGCTTCCTTGACAGTGGAATCCTGACGGTACAGGGCCATCCTCACTACCCATGCTGGTTGCCAGACTTGATCAGCAGGATCACCTGCTGGGTCAGTTCGCTCAGGCGTTGCAAACCCTGCTTGCTTGCACTGCTCATCTCGCTCCTGCTGCTGCTAGGCCGGTTGTCGCTCCTGTTACCGCTTCCACTGCCGCTCCGGTTGTTGCGCCAGAGTCTACCCCGGCACCCGTTGTTGCTGCGGTGTCTCGGGGTATGACCGGTTCTGCCCCCCTTCCCACAGCGCTTTGGGGGTGAGCCAACTCAGTGCCGAGGCTTCCTTATCCAAGTGGGCATTTATTTTGAGTTGCTGCCACATGCTTTTCCCACTGAGAGATCGAAGGTGGGCTTCCTGATCTCGCTGCTCTCGGACAAGGCCTTGGCCTGGGCAAGTCCTTTATGGGAGAACAACAATCCGGTGGTTGCCGAGTTTTCCAGTCTTGTTGCTTCTCTTCGGAGGGCTTTCGATGTGCCGGCTCGCTCTGCCTCTGCTGCGAAGCTCCTCATGTCCATCAGACAGGGTTCACGATCGGTAGCCGAATACGCCATTGAGTTTCATACCCTGGCAGCAGAGGTGGGCTGGAATAATGAGGCCCAGGTGGCTGCCTTCTCCCATGGTCTCTCTGACACCTTGAAAGATGAGATTGCGGCTAAAGACCTACCCGTGGAGCTCGAGGCTCTAATTTCTTTCCTGATATTGATGGACACCAGACTCAGGGAGAGACCTTCCTTTAAGGAGAGCCTGCGGAGGCCTTCCAACAGATTGGCGCCTACGTTTGCTGTCCCACCCGTGCCTCCCTCTCCTCCTACGCCTCCTGGGGTTGACGTGCCTGGGGGTGAGCCCATGCAGCTGGGGTTTGCTCGCCTGTCTGAGGGGGAGAGGGCACTTCGGAGACGTGAGGGTCAATGCATGTACTGCGGCCTCAGTGGGCATTTTCGGTTGTCATGTCCGAACCGTCTGGGAAACGCTCGCACCTGAGATCCTGTCGGGGACAGATCTTGGGTGGAGTTTCTTCGTCCCCGTTTTCCCGTGCTGATAAACCACTGCTCACCGTTGTCCTCTCCTGGGCCGGGGGCTCGGTGATGGCCCAGGCGTTGGTGGATTCTGGTGCTGGTGGTCTTTTCATCAACAGCAGATTTGCTGCCGCAAACTCCATTCCTCTGCAGGCTCGAGTTTCTCCGCTGGTTCTTGAGGCGATTGATGGCAGACCCCTTCAACCGCCGCAGGTGACTCATGAGACCCGTCCAGTGGAGATAGCCATTGGGGCCGTTCACAGGGAATCGGTCTGTCTTCAGGTCATTTCATCTCCTCACTACTCAGTGGTCTTGGGGTGCCCCTGGCTCCAGAGGCATAATCCGACTTTCGATTGGAGATTGGCTGAGATCCTCTCGTGGTCCCCACAGTGTGGGGCTAGTTGCATCCTTGGGCCCGTCAAGGTGTTGTGTGCCTCCTCGGACTCCGTGTTGCCTTCTGAATACAGGGAGTATCTGGATGTATTCGATAAGGTGCGTGCTGGTGCCCTGCCTCCGCACCGCCCATACGATTGTGCCATAGATTTACAACCTGGTGCCATTCCTCCTCATGGCAGGGTATATCCACTGTCAGTTGCGGAGAATGAAGCCATGGAGGAGTACGTGGGGGAGGCGCTTTCCCGGGGGCACATTCGCAAATCCTCTTCCCCAGCGGGGGCTGGATTTTTCTTTGTAAAGAAGAAGGGCGGGAGAATTGAGGCCTTGCATCGACTATAGGGGCCTAAATCGCATCACGATTAAGAATGCATACCCGATTCCATTGATTTCCGAGTTGTTCGACCATCTCAAGGGGGCAACGGTTTTTACCAAACTCGACCTGAGGGCTGCGTATAACCTTGTAAGGATCAGGGAGGGTGATGAGTGGATGACCGCGTTCAACACCAGGACCGGTCATTACGAATTCCTGGTTATGCCCTTTGGGTTGTGCAATGCGCCCGCAGTCTTTCAGGAGTTTATCAATGATGTTTTTCGTGACCTGTTGCAGCAGTGTGTAGTGGTCTACTTGGACGATATCTTGGTATACTCTGAATCCATGGAGGTCCACATTCTGGACGTCAAGCGAGTGTTGCAACGGTTACGAGAGAACAAGCTTGTCTGTAAGATTGAGAAATGCGAATTTCACCGGTCCCAGGTAACCTTCTTAGGTTACATCATTTCCGCGGAGGGGTTCTCCATGGACCCTGAGAAGGTTTCGGCTGTCCTACAGTGGCCACAGCCCACTGGTCTTCGTTCCCTGCAGCGCTTTTTGGGCTTCGCCAATTATTATCGGAAGTTCATCAGGGACTTCTCCATGCTGGCCAAGCCTCTCACGGATCTGACCAGGAAGGGCGGTAATTCCCATGATTGGCCGGCCGAGGCCATCCTGGCTTTTGAGGCTCTAAAATCAGCCTTTGCTTCGGCTCCAATACTGTCTCATCCCAATCCTGGGTTGCCCTTCGTCCTTGAGGTGGATGCGTCTGAGATGGGAGTAGGCGCCCTTCTGTCTCAGCGTCGGACACCAGAGGGACCTCTGCTTCCCTGTGGGTTCTACTCCAGGAAACTGTCTCCCACGGAATGCAACTACCAGATTGGTGACAGAGAGCTGTTGGCTATCGTGCAGGCTCTCAAAGAATGGAGGCACTTGCTCGAGGGTTCTGTGGTTCCGGTTCTTATCCTGACTGACCAGAAGAATCTGACATACCTTTCGGAGGCCAAGAGATTGACACCCCGTCAGGCCAGATGGGCTCTGTTCCTGTCACGCTTTAATTACGTGGTCTCCTACTTACCCGGTTCCAAGAACGTCAGGGCGTATGCCTTATCACGTCAATACTCCGAGCTGTCCAAAGAGGATTCGATACCGACTTCGGTCATACCTCCAAATCAGATCCTGGCCGCCATCCGCACTAGCTTGACCTCTCCCCTTGGAGAGCAGATTCTGGCGGCTCAATCTGGTGCTCCCTCTGGGAAACCCAATGGTAGGTGCTTCGTGCCTGAGGAGTTGCACACCCGGCTGTTGCGAACCTACCATAACTCCAAGACCGCGGGGCATCCTGGAAAGAATCAGCTGTCCTGGGCTGTCTCACGCTTGTTCTGGTGGCCTTCTCTACGGTCCGACATTGCCGCATATGTAGCGGCATGCTCTGCTTGTGCCCTTGGTCACACCTGGGGATGGACTTCATTGTGGACCTTCCTGTGTCCCGAGGCCATACGGTCATTCTCATGATTGTTGATCGGTTCTCCAAAATGTGCCACTGTGTTCCATTCAAGAAGTTACCCACTGCACAGGAGTTGGCCACGGTTTTCGCCAGGGAGGTCTTCCGGTTGCACGGTTTGCCTAAAGAGATAGTTTCGGATCGAGGGAGTCAGTTTGTGTCCAGGTTCTGGCGTGCTTTTTGCTCTCAGTTGGGTATTCGACTCTCCTTCTCTTCGGCTTACCACCCTCAGTCCAATGGGGTCACAGAGCTATCCAATCAAGCCCTGGAGCAATTTCTTTGTTGCCATGTCTCCGATCATCAGGAAAATTGGGTTGACCTTCTGCCATGGGCTGAGTTTGCCAGGAACACGGCGGTTAACTCTTCCTCTGGGATGTCTCCCTTCATGGCCAATTATGGGTTCCAATCTGCTGTATTACCGGAATCATTCTCTCCCCAAGATGTTCGGGCTGTGGAGAACCACCTTTCTGCCCTACGTGCTTCATGGGTACAGATCCAGAGGACCCTCAGGGTCTCTGCGCAGCGCCAGAAGCTCCAGGCTGTTTGCAGATGGTTGCCTGCTCCTTCCTACCAGGTCGGAGATCGTGTATGGTTGTCCACTCGCAATCTCAATCTCCGAGTGCCCACTCCTAAGCTGGCTCCTCGCTTTGTTGGTCCCTTCCGTGTGCTCCACAGGGTGAACCCGGTTGCCTATGCTCTTGCGCTTCCACCTGGTATGCGGGTTTCCAATGTGTTTCACGTTTCCCTGTTGAAACCACTAATATGCAATCGTTTCACCTCCTCGGTTCCTCGGCCTCGTCCTGTCTAGGTGGGTGATCATAAAGAATACGAGGTGAGCGATATCCTGGACTCACGCTTGGTCCGTGGCCGGTTGCAGTTCTTGGTCCACTGGCGTGGGTATGGTCCAGAGGAGCGTTCCTGGGTTCCTTCCGCAGATGTCCATGCTCCTGTCCTCCTCCGAGCCTTCCACGCGCAAGCTTCCCCAGAAGCTGTATTTTGCGCCGCGGAGGAGGGGCCCTTGAGGGGGAGGTACTGTCATGGTCTTACCTCTTTGCAGGCTTCTCATCACTGACCTGTGCTAGCAGCCATTTTGCTTCATGGGGTTCTTGTAACCTGTCACACCCTGCGGCTCCTCCTTTCCACTGGGAGGAGCTGGCTGCTCAGCATATATATATATGACGGCAGCTGCAGCATTTCCTCGCTTGGGCCTTTTGTCTGACACCCCTTCTGTGATCGTGCTGCCTGCTCCTGGTCACCGACCCGGCTACGGACGTTCCTTCTGGTTCCTGATCCCCGGCTTTGTTTCACCCCGTCTCTGGCTACCGACTCCAGGTTGGCTGACTCTCATCCCTGGCTATCGACCCTGGCACTGTTGGACGACTCTTCTGGCTGTTTCGACCGTCAGTGTGGACTTTGACCTTGCTGTTTGGTTTCCAATAAAATCTTCTTATTCATTTATCTGTTTTGTACGTCTGATTCATGCTTCCTTGACAGTGGTATACTGGTCTGGAATGGTACTCCAGTTCAGTGTTCTGTAGTCGATGCATAGCCTTAATGACCCATTTTTCTTTCGAACTACCACTATTGGGGAGGCGTAAGGACTCCTAGACTCTCGGATGATTACCGTACTCTTGAGTTCCGCCAACTCTCTCTATAAACGGTTTGTCTTCCTCTAATCGAATCTTGTGTGCGGCACTTTTCGCACACCCCACGTCAAATTCATATTTGGAAAATATCTTCTGCCATCGAGAAAGTTGAGCCTTGGCCCTCTCCCTCCACTCCGGCGGGAGGGTTGTGTTTCCTGAACAGAACTGCTCCATGGAGACCTCATCCCTCTCTTCCTTCTTCAAGTCAGATGGGGCAACTGGGGAGTTCACCTGGTCCAACAACATTCTGGCCGGTACCTTCACCGGTGTAGTCATAGTGTTCCTAAAACTCATTGAAACTTTACTGTGACTTCTCTGCAGAGAAGCCGTTGAGCATTTTGAGATGTGGAATGGAAGGCAGTGGGTCGCTCAGGGGGGACAGCAGGGATGTGTGACAAGGGCTTGTGTCCCCACTGCTGTCTTCCTGCTTTGGTGGATTCTTTGGAGTTAACTGGAACTGATGGGCACCTGGTTAACTCCTTCACCGGGGCCCTCTAAAGTTTTCCGCCGGCTTGCGGTATTGGGAAGCAGCTTTCCCCAGACTGGGACACACTCGTCGAAGATGCCCAATACTCCACAATTGAAACACACTTTTTTTGCCCTCGGAGGGGAGGAGGTAGATATGGTTGGGGTCACCTTGTTTGCGGTTTCTCCTTAACGGTCTTGGAGACATTTGCCATCAATGAAGTTAGCATTTCCATCACTTGTGCCATCTGAGACTTTAGAGTGGCTACTTCAGAGTCCGGGGTTGGGCTTGATTGCAGAGTAACAGATGATCCCGGACGAGCCCCCACGTGTAGCACTACCCCCGAAGGAGCTGCTGATTATGTTTGGGTCTGTACTCTGGCTATCAAACCCTGAAACTGGCTCAAACCCTCCCTTGGCACAACTGGTATAAGTAAGGATTGTGGAACCCACTGGTTGCTGGGGATCACAATAATATCACACCACAGTAAAACTTGCAAATAAGTTGTTACCTTGTATTGCCCACTGGTCCCACAGGATAATAGATAGACTGCACACAGGTTTGCACTTAACCAAAGAAAACTTTACTTGGTAAGAAAATAAAGATAAATGAACAAAATTAATCAGGTAACGTGGACTGCTTACAGGGCCCTGTAAGAGTCAATGATGATAAATATTAACAGGTTAGATTACCACAATTAACACAGACCTGTGTAAACACACAGCAAAGGTATCCCTTCAGCAAGGAATATCCAGTACTGAAGCACCTCTTCACCAGGCCTCACTTGTTAGGGCTAAAGAACACAAGGAATGGACATTAGACCAGTGGAAATCTGTGCTTTGGTCTGATGAGTCCAAACTTGAGATCTTTGGTTCCAACCCCTGTATATTTGTGCGATGCAGAAAAGGTGAACGGATGGACTCTACATACCTGGTTCCCACCGTGAAGCATGGAGGAGGAGGTGTGATGGTGTGGGGGTGCTTTGCTGGTGACACTGTTGGGGATTTAATCAAAATTGAAGGCATACTGAACCAGCATGGCTACCACAGCATCTTGCAGCGGCATGCTATTCCATCCGGTTTGCGTTTAGTTGGACCATCATTTATTTTTCAACAGGACAATGACCCCAAACACACCTCCAGGCTGTGTAAGGGCTATTTGACCAAGAAGGAGAGTGATGGGGTGCTGTGCCAGGTGATTACCTATTGAAGCTCATCAAGAGAATGCCAAGAGTGTGCCAAGCAGCAATCAAAGCAAAAGGTGGCTACTTTGAAGAACCTAGAATATGAAATATATTTTCAGGTGTTTCACACTTTTTTGTTATGTATAATTCCACACAGAGCTTTTCTTCTCAGAAAATAGGTGCAGGAACTCAACCACGACCCGTTCAGATTTCACAAACAGTAGAAGGGTCTTAAAGGGGCATTAAATACCAGGATTGCATCACATACAGAGTGCAGAGTTAGGGGGGTTACACACAGAGTGCAGAGCTGTCACTTGTAAACACAGAAACCAGACTTCTGTGTTTACAAGTCATTGTGGTGAGCAGGCACCAAAGGGTCTGAGCCAAAGGTGGTGGAACTGAGTTCCCCCTGAAAAAAGCCCTGATTCCACATGTGTTAATTCATAGTTTTGATGCCTTCAGTGTGAATCTACAATTTTCATATGCCTAGATTCACATACCTTGCCGCAACTTTGCGGCGGCGTAGCTTAAGGCACTTCGGCTACGCCGCCGTAAGTTAGCGAGGCAAGTACATGATTCACAATGTACTTGCCTGCTAAGTTACGGCGGCGTAGCCTAAAGCGGGCGGGCGTAAGCGCGCCTAATTCAAATGTGTGTGTAAGGGGGCGTGTTTTATGTTAATGGGGCTTGACCTTACGTTTTTGACGTTTTTTATTAACTGCGCATGCGCCGGGCGCCTACATTTCCCAGTGTGCATTGCTGCTAAGTACGCCGCACTGGCCTATTGATTTCGACGTGGACGTAAACAACGTAAATCCCGATTCACGAACGACTTACGCAAACGACGTAAAAAATTTGAATTTCGACGCGGGAGCGGCGGCCATACTTAACATTACTATTCCAACTAGGGCCTAGCTCTAACTTTACGCGGCCTATCTCTTACGTTAACGGCGTAAAAGTACTGTGTCGGCCGGGCGTACGTTCGAGAATCGGCGTATTTACTAATTTACATATTCTACTCCGACCGCAATGGAAGCGCCACCTAGCGGCCATCCGAAATATTGCAACCTAAGATAGGACAGCGCAAGCCGTCGTATCTTAGATATGTTTTCTCTATCTTCGCTAGCATAAGTTGGTGCACAATAAGAAATTTGTAATCCAAAGGAACAGATAAAACTGGTAAAGAACGTCTGAATAATTAAGGCGTATTAGCGACTCACACACCAATTCCCCTGCTGCACAGTCACCGTCCCTTGTCTTAAGTGTTATTATGTCTAACAACTAAAATGGTATAACAATTCTTTATATAGTTTTGGCAATTCAACTAGGCTGCTTCTCAGTTGTTGGTCATCAAATTTAAAACACATCTAGACATAATCCACTGTGGGACACAACAGCGTTATAAGGATGCTGAAATTCCTAGCGAACTGGAGTGAATATGAACATATTACACAAGGAATCTAACTCCAGGCTGAACACTCTTAATTGTATCATAATTTAAATAGGAGCAGGGGGCGTGCACCGGCGGAACATAAAAAGAGCGCTGCACAGGCCCCCCTCCAACGTCCAGACGAAGCTATGTAACCAAGATTGCGAAACGCGTTGACGTCACGGTCCTTGGACGCCACATTCGACTCCCCGTCAACACGGAGCGGATGCTGGGACAGCTAACAGCTGAAAGGCTAACACGCCTGACACGTGCGCCTGACACGCACACGTATGCGTACAACCTGGCAACAGCTGGTCTACGATCACGGACACCCTCTCGGCAGAACACTACCAAACAGGAGTGAGATACGGTGACATACGGTGATACGACAAGTGGTGAGTACCGGACCCCCACTCAAAAAGCAGTGGATGATCGATTTCCGGTCCCACTGAAGACTACCGAGGGTAAGACGTATCAGACCTAATAAAACTATAAAGGGACACTGTAGCAGTGGCGGCTGGTGCTCAAAATTTTTGGGGGGGCGCAAACGAAAAAAAAAATTTGCAGCCTCACTGTGCCCATCACATGCAGCCACTGTGCCATCAAACGCAGCCACTGTGCCATGCCACCAAATGCAGCCACTGTGCCATCAATTGTCACCACTGTGCCATGCCATCAAACACAGCAACTGTGCCATCATTTGTCACCACTGTGCCATGCAACACAGCAACTGTGCCATCAATTGTCACCACTGTGCCATGCCATCAAATGCAGTCACTGTGCCATCAATTGTCACCACTGTGCCATGCCATCAAACAGCAACTGTGCCATTAATTGTCACCACTGTGCCATGCCATCAAACGCAGCCACTGTGCCATCAATTGTCACCACTGTGCCATGCAACACAGCAACTGTGCCATCAATTGTCACCACTGTGCCATGCCATCAAACGCAGCTACTGTGCCATCAAACGCAGCCACTGTGCCATAAATTGTCACCACTGTGCCATGCCATCAAACGCAGCTACTGTGCCATCAAACCCAGCCACTGTGCCATAAATTGTCACCACTGTGCCATGCCATAAAACACAGTCACTGTGCCATGCCATCAAACGCAGCCACTGTTCCATCAATTGTCACCACTGTGCCATGCCATCAAACGCAGCCACTGTGCCCCTCAATTATTGCCACTGTGCCAATTGTCACCACTGTGCCCCATGATGCCACTGTGCCCATTGTCACCACTGTGCCCCATGATGCCACTGTGCCCATTGTCACCACTGTGCCCCATGATGCCACTGTGCCCATTGTCACCACTGTGCCCCATGATGCCACTGTGCCCATTGTCGCCTCTTTTCCTGTAAAAAGCACTTACCTAAAGCTTCCATGTCTTCCCTCGATGTCTTCTGCCGCTGTGGTGAAGCTCCAGCCAATCAGGTTCCTGATAACCAGAATCCGGGAACCTGATTGGCTGAAACGGCCGTTTGTCTTATGCAAGGACCGCAGATTGCCTGCGCTCCGAGTATAGACATCCGAGAGCCGGAGGGCTGTACTGGAAAAGCCTATCAGAGCCGCTGGCTTTGATAGGCAGTTCCCCTCAGCCAACCAGCTGCCGCTATTTGGGTAACCGGCGTCCCACGTCCGGTTATATGAATAGACCAGGCAGCTGGCAACCAACAATAACATACATGCACGAATGTGTGTTATTAGCGAGAGGGGGTGGCGCTGCAGCGCCCTCTATAGACGGCCGCCAGAACTGCGGTTAAAATGTCAAAATGACATTTTAGCCGAATAAAAGTTCTTAAAGGGCACGTTTTTTTTGTGACTGTGGGAGGGGGGGGCGGCGCCCCTGCGTCCCTATGGACGGGCCGCCACTGCACTGTAGACTGAACACCATTGGCTTGGCGCTAAGCGCACCCTTTATTTGAGTGGCCACTCACGGGCAATTTTGCCCCAAGAGACATTGGGGTAGATTCAGGTAGATTTGCGCATTCTTATGCATGCGCAGCGCATCTCAATTGCGCTACGCCGGCGCAATCGTGTGAGGTTGCCACCTGATTCAGGATGCCTTTACGCGTAAATTTGCGCCAGCGTAAGGTAAATTTGAGGGCGCAAGTGAAAGTGGGTGTGCCCCTATGCAAATGATGGGCTGACCATACAGCAGTGGCTTACGCCCGGCGTATCCTCGACGGAGAATGCGCAGATCGAACGCTTCCATGTGCGCATGCGTGCAACTACGCCTGTCCTACTTCCTGGGCTACGCCGGCCCACCTGCTTACGCAGAGCAAATAAATAGGGGCAGACATGCGCACGTCCTGCGCAAAATTACATCCTGCTTTTTTCACCCCCCCTTGAGCAAGGTAATTTTGCCCCAAATTTGCTATGGCACCTCCTCAGAGGGTAAAAAAGAGGAAGAATAATTTTAATTCCACGGAGATGGAGGTCATGCTGGCGGCACTGACCAAGCATGATGCTGCCCTGTATGGTGCCCAGCAGAAAAATACCAGCACAGCCCAAAGGAGGGCAATATATGAAACCATCACCCTGGACATAAATGAAATGCCATTGGGAATGAGGAGAGGACATGGGAGGAGATTCGGAAGAAACTCAATGACATGCGACGTCGGGTCCATGACAAACTTGTCCTAATCCGCAAACATGCCAGGGGCACGGGAGGAGGACCAGCCTGCCCATTGCGTTTAACTGCGGAGGAGGAGGTTATAGCGCAATGTTTGGCGAAGGAGCAGGTGGAGGGAGTCCCAGGATATGACTCCACTGTTGGGGACTTGGGGACAGGTAAGTGTGTTTTATCTCCTATTTGGTGTGTATCATGGGAGGGGGTAGAAGGGAACATGTGACAAGTGTGTGGCTCCACCAACATGTGTTTTTTTGTGTCATCCACAGATGTTGAGGATGAAGCTGGGCCGTCGTCGGCTGCAGGGCGACCCACGCCAACCCCACATCATCATGGGGTCCAGTCAGCCCCCATGCAAATACTGGGCATGTTGGTGGAGGAGGAGAGCGCCCATAGGCCATCTATGGAGGAGGTAGTGGTGGAGGAGTCTATTGACCTCCACCAGGAGGACTCCATCTACCTCCAGGAGGATCCCACCATCCCTGAGCTCCCCACCACCTCCCCGACCATCACGTCCTCCCCCTCCAGTGTCCCTCCCACCATTGTCGCCCCCTCCAGTGTCCCTCCCACCATTGTCGCCCCCTCCAGTGTCCCTCCCACCAGTGTGGCCCCCTCCAGTGTCCCTCCCACCAGTGTGGCCCCCTCCAGGGCAGCCCCCCCATCTTCTTCCTCAGTACGGGCCCCAGCCTCTCCTCCCAAGAAGGCTCTATATAAAACAAAGGGTGTACCCTCAGGCCTACAAGAAGGGCTGCAGGAGGAACAGGGCCGGCAGACACGCCATATAGGGGCCATGGTGGGAGACTTGAGGCGGGTGGCGGACACCCTGGCCTCCTCCTCCTCCTCAGTACAGCAGGCCCTCACCCTGCATGTGGAGCTGGGCAAAAAAGACACAGAGAGCCTGGAGGAAGTGAGCTCCAACAGTCTGGCCATGGTCACCTGCATGGTGGAGCAGCAGGCCGCCACAGCATTGCTGACAGCGGAGGTGAGCAGATTGGCAGGGGCGGTAGAGGCCAACACTGCCGCTGTGCGGGAGGAGGGGAGACTAACCCAGCGGCACCAGCAGCACAATACCACCCGGCAGCTTCGGATGCTGGCACAGACTAACTCTGTCCTCACCCGCCTGGCCAACACCATGGAGGGCAGGCAGGCACCACCTGCCAGGAGTGAGCAAGTAGGGGATGATGCTCCCCCCCCCTCCATCCCCACCCCATGCTCCATCCCCACCCCAGGCTCCATCCTCAGCCCAGGCTCCATCCTCAGCCCAGGCTCCACCACGCCAACTGAGGAGCCAGAGCCGGGGCACCCTTGGCACCAGGATCTCCAAAAGGAAAAGAAGATGATTTTCCTGCGGCTCATTTTTTTTTTGGAATCTAGATTTCTGCTCAGATTATGAGCTTATTTATTTTATTTTTATTATGCTCAGATTATGAGCTTATTTATTTTATTTTTATTATGCTCAGATTTTTATGCTCAAAGTTTGAGTTTTCTTGTTTATTTTGTAGTCCCTACACACGGTGAGGAGTGTATACTACAGTGTGACTGGTGTGTGAATGGGGGGGGGTGCCACTCCTGCTGGCAAAGGGGTGTATGAATGTACAGCAACATAATTGGAGCCTTGGCGTGGCGTTGCTGCTACCTAATACCATGCGGTATCCTTGGGTCTAATCCAATTTTTGGTGGATGTGGGGTGTGATAGGGACCACAGTGGTGTGCATGCGTGCATTCTACTTGTGACATGATTAATGTGTGTGATTAACGGGCAAAGAGGCGTTCCACGAGACAACTCCTGATTGCTCTTCCCTCAGCAGACCGGGTAGAGTTGCTTAGGGGGGATTGTGTGGTTGGGGGGTCAGGTCCTCACGTAGGTCAATCTCCAGGCCCTTTCTCACAGCGAAGTTGTGCAGAATGCAACATGCACCGATGATCTGGCACACAAAGTTTGGGGAATACAACAGGGTACCCCTAGACTTATCCAGGCATCAGAAACGGGACTTCAGGAGGCCAAATGTGCGTTCCACCACTGCACGGGTACGTGCGTGTGCTTCATTGTATCTTTCCTCTCCTGGGGTTTGGGGGTTCCGGAATGGAGTCATGAGATGGGGTCCCAGTGCATATGCAGAGTCACCTGGAAGGGAAAAGACAGGAGGATGTTAGTCATGCATGTGCCCCTCGTGATGTCTGCATCATGGGGGGGGGCAGTCATACCTGACACCCATGTCACTCACCAACCAGCCAGCTGTCCCCATACACGTTCTGTTCAAATTCTGTTGGGATGTTGCTTTTGACGGTATATGAAGCTGTCATGACAGGACCCGGGGTGTTTGGCACGGACGTGCCATATGAGGCTTGGGCATCGACTATCACCTGTACATTGATGGAATGCCAATGCTTCCGATTGCAGTATATGTGCTCTATGTCACGGGGGGGCCGTAGTGCCACATGTGTGCAATCAATGGCCCCCACGGTGCGTGGGAATCTGGCAATTTGATAGAAATCTGTCATTGCCTTCTGCCTCAGGTCCTCCTGGGTGGTTTTGATGAAGTGGTGGGTGGGACATGCGTCTGAGGATTGCGGGGACAACCTGGTGCACACATCTGCTCATGGACGATTGTGACATCCCAGCCACAATTCCACTTGTACGCTGAAAAGATCCACTTGCCAGGAAATGCAGGGTTGCCACTACCTTGACCAGTGGCTCCACTGCATGTCCACGATGTGTCTGGCTGGTGATGTCATCATGCAGGGTTGTGGCTAATTCCAGGATGACTTCAGGGCTGAATCTAAACATGCGAAACACCTCCGAATCCCCCATGGCAAAGACGTTCCTGCGCACTCAGTATATCCTCTCCCGTGCCCTCCTACGAGTCGGTTCACTCAGTAGTATTGCTAGGACCATGGCTGCCCCTGGCATGTTGGCACACAGATGTGAGGTCCTGCAAGTGTGGGTGCTCTGCTTGCTCAGCTCGTCCGTATTGGTGCTGCTGTAGTTGCTCTCCAGCTGACCTGTGGACGTCCGTTGCTAAGTTGCCCCTGCTTTTATGATGAGCAAGTTTGCCCTGGCCGAACAGCTTGCGCACTTTGTGCGCAAACCGCGGCTGACACGCGCAGGTTTGTGAATCAGCGTTTTGTTCCTCATTTGCATATTTGCTGAGGGAAAACAATGAGAGCGCAAGATGCACCCAGCGTAAAAATGCCCATTAAATGCGCCGGCGGAGAGAAACTACGTCCGTAGGAAGAAGCCTAATTTCAGGCGTAGCTCTTTTTCTGGGTCATCCGCATAGTTGCGTGGGCGCAAATCTGTACTTACGCGGCGCATATCGAGAATGCGTCGGCGCAAGTCGTACCTGAATCTACCCCATTATCTCCATAATCATAGTTTGGTTTACACATGTTCCTGGTTTCAGCTGATTCCCAGCCATCCGGTGTGTGCACTCACATATAAGCACATAAGAGACTGCTACCTGATATCTGTCATTGAATCACCCACTATGACCATTTTACATCTATGATATTTTGCAGCAGCCAACTTGGCATTAATAGCATACTGATATGCGCAGGTTGGAACTTTCTTATGCACATATTTAATCTAATTTACTCTTGTACCATCATCCCCCCCATCTGTTTCCCCCGCGGGGACACATTTGTATTATGTTCCCATTTATTACTAGCAATTACTTGTTATAACCGTATACATACTGTATGGCTATGCCATTGGGAACAGTAACA
Organism: Rana temporaria; assembly: GCF_905171775.1. Lineage (NCBI taxonomy): Eukaryota > Metazoa > Chordata > Amphibia > Anura > Ranidae > Rana > Rana temporaria. The sequence continues at coordinate 49,864,271 of NC_053498.1, forward strand.
CATGTGGTTTGAAGACGTCCGGACCGTTTTGTATATTTGTTTTATGTTTGTATTTGTTTTTTGTGTTTTATGTTAATCGCACCTAGTACTCCTTTACAGGTGCTTACTGTCTGTGCATATTAACCAAGGACCTTGGTATACCAGCATTTGCACTTTGATACTGCCTTTTATTGAATGTAACAACATAATTTAAATAAACTACCTTTTCATTAACCCTTTGGATATGCATATTGTCCATCTCCACTAATAGTAGCCCCCTTTTCTTTCTAGGTGGAATCTTATCTCTTAGGCCCCGTACACACGACCAAACATGTATGCTGAAACTGGTCCGCGGGCCAGTTTCAGCATACATGTTCGGTCGTGTGTGGGCGCGAGCGGGCCGAATTCCAGCAAACATTTGCCCGCCAGGCCTTTTCCCAGCGGGCAAATATTCCTGGACGTGTTTTAAAACCGTCCGCTGGAATCCTGCCCGCTCGGACATGTACGGTCGTCAGTACAGACCTACCGTACATGTCTGAGCGCCCGCCGTCCCTCGCATGCGTCGAATGACTTCGACGCATGCGTGGAAGCCTTTAAATGGCAGGCCCGCCCACGTCTCCGCGTCATCGCCGCGGCGACGACGCGGACACGCCCCGCGTATTGTTTACGCGCGGACTTCTGTACGATGGTTAGTACAACCATCGTACAGAAGCCCTCTGGCAGGCATGTATGGTGAAAACGGTCCGACGGACCGGTTTCACCATACATGTTTGCTCGTGTGTACCAGGCCTTAGATTCACACCAGAAAGCAATTTGTTTCCCTGCTGCACAGTCACTGCCAGATGCTACGTATCCCGCACGTGGCGTGTTGGCCTTCAAGTAACAATGGTGAGTCTACACGATCCACCTTCCTGCAACACAGTCAGTATTGTTGGGCAGGTGCCCATCTCACCCAACCAGGTCTGGTCTCTCCGGAATGCCTCATCTGCGAAATCCCGATCCTCTGCATTTCCACCACCGACAGTTCTCGGTCTTCCACATGGCCATCACACACTGCCGATCAAACAGGTCACCAGTTGCTCTTGGATGCAGCCTGGACTCTCCATCAGGAATCCCCCTCTCAGTATGAGCGATCCGCACAGGTGTGTGTAGGCAAAGGCTTCTCAGGCCTAGGCTTCCAGAGACAGGCCTCAACAAAGGCCTTCTACTTGCTCGAAGAGGCGGTCCCAAGAGAGCGAGCCGAAGACGTCCTCCTCCTTAAATTCCTTCACCCAACAGGCTGTGCAGGGTGTAAAGTACTTTGGGATGGCACAGTTGCACTCTGGACATTGTAGTCTGTCAATTAACCAGGGCAATGGAGTCTTTATCTCCCTGCACTTCAATTCCCATCATCCATTGTTGCACCAGGATAAAACCAAACAGAAAGTGGATATATAGACATTGGCTACCGGATGGAGCTGAGTTCCTTCTTTATCTGCAAACGGTAGTCTTCCACATCAAAAGTGGCACCTTGCTACATAAACAGTTAGTAGTCCTATCCCCAAAAAATCTAAGAAGCGTATTTTATTTATCTCATGGACGAAATGTGAGAAATTACATAAATATCATACAATCATTTTATAAACACGTACCACATACACTGCATATATCATTTGAGGAAAATATGCTCAAAAAATTGTTTACCATTTGGAAATAAAAATATCCACAAATGTAATTTAAAAAATCTGGTCACCTTATGTTAATTCCTTTTTGTGGAGCACAATCAAGGAAATCTTGTTTTTGGTTATGGGAATGGTGTGCAACCAAATCATTCATGAGAGCTGCATGACCATTCTTGTTAACGTTATTATTGGTAACAGAATTGATCATTGTACTTCAGTGATATGCACTTCAAGCTCTGCACTTCAGGAATTGCATGAAGTGAACATACATAGCAAACTGCACTGGAAAGAACCTAATGCCGCATACACACCATCACTTTATGTGATGAAAAAAAACGACGTTTTTAAAAACGTCAATTAAAATTACCGTGTGTGGGGGGAAATGTTGTTTTATGTCTTGTGAAAAACGACAAAAAAAAATTGAAGCATGCTCAGAAGCAAGTTATGAAGCAAGATTCAATGGAAAAGAGTGCTGAACGTAACCGCGCTTTGATAGAGCATTTTGAAAAAACGATGGTGTGTAGGCAACGTCGTTTTTGAAAATGAAGTTTCAAAAACGTTGTTTTTTTACTTCACAAAAAATTTCATTTTTTTTCATCACATAAAGTGGGGGGGCCAGATTCTGGTAGATCCTGCGGCGGCGTCGCGTAAGCTATTTACACTACGCCGCCCCAACTTACAGGAGCAAGTGCTGTATTCCCCAAACACTTGCTCCGTAATTTGCGGCGGCATAGTGTAATTGGCCCGGCGTATCCCCGCGTAATTCCAAGGGGGCGGCTTGTATTTAAATTAAGCACGCCCCCGTGCCGATCGAACTGCGCATGCGCCGGGCTTAAAATAGCCCAGTGCGCATGCTCCAGTTCTCAACGGAAAACGTCAATGATGCCGACGTGTGCGTCATTGACGTAGAGTCGTATTCAAGAACGACTTAGGAAAACGACGTACCCGACGGGAAAAGATGACGCGGACCCGACGCCATACTTAACATGGCATACGGTTGACTGGCGTAAGGTTACCCCTCATATAGCAGGGGTAACCTTACGCTTACGCAAACGACGTAAGCGACGGCTACGCGACGCAAATTCGTTCGGGAATCGGCGTATCAGGCTCATTTGCATAAACAAATGAGACCTGAACGTAAACGCCACCTAGCGGTCGGCGTTGTATTGCATTTAGGATCCGACGGTGTAAGTGATTTACACCAGTCGGATCCTAGCCTAAATCCGTCGTATCTTGTTTTGTGAATACAAAACAATGATACGCCGGCGGGAAATTCGAATTACGCCGGTGTATCAGTAGATACTCCGGCGTAAGTCTTCTGAGAATCTGGCCCATGGTGTGTACGCGGCATAACAGTCTGCAGGTGATCCTGTCTCTCTATTCAGCTCTCCTTCCACTCTGTAACATGTGCTCTCTACCACTCCTGACAGTGGTTTCCTCTCTCCTCAAACTCTCTTACCTTCACCCCTCTTCTCCACCCCACTGCTTTCTTAAACCCCTGCCTTCTGTCCTCACCCTATTACTGCTCCTACCAACTCTTGCTCATTCTACATCCATATACTCATACTAATCCAAGACATATTTTCTCAGTCACCCTGTGCCAGGATGGTACATGGTGACTTAGACATAAGAGGTGCATGGGGAACTGAAACAAGGGTTTCCCAAACTATTCAAGGGATTCTGGGTCCCACGGGCCCTCCTGTCACATTTACATTTATTTTCTCCATCAGCACATCCCCCACAGTTATTACCTCTTGTATCTCTTGACCTTCCCTCTTAGATTGTAAACTCTAAGGAGCAGGGCCCTCTGATTCCTACTGTCTTAAAGTGTATTGTATTTTTACTGTCTACCCTCAAGCTGTAAAGCACTGCGTAAACTTTTGGCGCTATATAAATCCTGTATAATAATAATAATAATAATTGTCTAGATTCTTGTCCAATAGCAATAGTGTTAAAATTCTACAAAATTTCCGTGTCCCTTAATAGACAAGAAATACATATATTTTTACCAAACAAACATCATCTATTCTGGCCATTTGTATTGCATGCACTAAAACTTGGCACTGGGCAAACTGGCGACAAAACACAAAATAAGAAAACAGTTACTTCACATTAATATTACATTTTTAAAACACAAACTTACGTGTTGTGGCACTAGCAACATCAGTAGCTGTAATTAAAAATTCTGGCATTCTGCTTTAGAATAAAAAAGCTACATCAAAAAAGTTTTTAAATAAATAAACTTGCAACTTACATGTTGTGACATTTTTAATGTCAGAAGCTGGGCCATAAACGTCATTCTTGGTGACTGCATAGACTATAAAGTCGTAATCTGATCCTGCCGTCAGATCTGACACAACTGTGCTGGTGTTTTTTAAACTGATTGTTTGATTCCTAAAACCTTGCACTTCTACAGTATAAGTATATGTTCCATTATTTGGGTCATTGGATTCCAGCCAAGAGACGGTCAAGTTATTAGTAGATATGTTAGATATGATCAAGCCTTTAACTTCAGATGGCACTAGGAAGACAAAGAGCAAAGAGTAGTATAAAAACATGCAGAGTAGTGATACAGTAATTGAATCAAGAACTAGATTAATTGGCCAACTGCAGGTTATGCATGTCTTCTAAATATATCCATGTAAATGTTTCTATTAATTTTTTCCATTCAATACAGTCTAAACTGTTTGATTATATATATAATTAAATTCCCATCCTCTCCTCTCTGCCTTGTCCAATCAAATACAAGATGTTCTCTGAATGGTAGAGGTGCCAAGTGAGTGACCCTCTGTGTTCAGCGCACAAATAGCATGTTGCTCAAGCAGCACCCCAAAGAGACCAGCGCTGACTGTATAATGAATTTCATTATCTCTGTAACGGATCATGGACCATTCTGCCTGGATCGATAATAACTGCAGGACTTGTTACAGTTGGATTTACCACATTGTATTCTGAGCTCAAAGGGTTAATCATGCAAGGGACTCTTCACTGCTGAATGCTAATAGTCCCTTTGCATAGCTAATTGACTCTCCTTTGTTTAGGTAATCCCTTCAGAATACGGAGGCTGTTATGTGTGAATGTATAATTGTTTTAAAGGTTAATTGAATTCTATTGAGAAAGGAATGTGCCTGGCCAGGAAATGTTAAGTGGTTTGCGGTGCCGAAGCGTCTAGAGACTGGTCAAGTGATTAATTCAAGGAGATGTCATTGTTTCAGGGGGTCTGTGTTGAAGCCCCCTACTGGGTGAAGGGGGGGCGGAAACTGTCATTGTTCTTGTAACAGTTGTAAGCAGATATAAGCAGGTGAAATATGCCAAATAAAGTCGGTCTGCTTGACTCTGCAAACGTAGCCCGTCTCATTTCTTGGAAGGGTGTTCGATGGGATATACCGGCGGTACCTGCATATCATAACTTGTCAGCAAAAAGGACGTCTCCAACGGCCGATACCCCTCACTACCAGTGGGCAGCCGTTACAATCTCTCCCTTCAAATGTGAGATATGATTAATTAAATGAGAGTTAAAATATGAGTTAAAAAAATAATAATTTTAGGTTTAAATTTTAGAATTTCTGTCAAGTTCATCTGCAACCCGAGATGGTCCAACAATCACTCCTGTCAGACTGTACAGCCAATCCCATGATTAAGTCTGTGTGACTAAACATGTCGGGCGTAGCTGTACGGCAATCATCATCATTGACGTGTGACGTCGAACCAGGAAGTGGAGACTCAACACTGTGCTCCAAGACCGAGGAGGGGATGAGAGTATCTTTACGCCTGCATACTTCGGGTCCGCCGTGACTGCAGTTCACCGCTGTGTGATAGATTTGAAGACTTGCTGTGATTTTAAGTTTTGCTGGCTTTGAATTTTTGAAATGTGAGTGTAAAGATTGAAGGTTCTTTGAGTGTTTTTATTAAACTGGTTTATACGTTATCACACTATTGGAGCACTCTATTATTTACATGTGGAGAGATCCCTCACATACATGCTTGGATATTGGAGAATCATTTAACCCTTGGTGTGGTTTAAAAGCGTCTTAGCCTAACACGAGAGTGCTAGGCATTGGAATCTGGTGAGCGTGTTTCCTGGAAGAATTAGGAAGACATTACACTGAAAAAAAGTCACTGGATTACTTTATGGAATGTATTCATATTATTACAATTTGTATTATTTTAATTTGTTTCACTTGTCACAGGTGTTGTGGAAATTTAAAGATGTATTTGTTATGTATTGTCATAATGGCACCCATGGTTGGTTCTCCCTCAGCCCGCTCTAGAAAGCTGACTGGGGCAGACAGACTTGTGGAGATACACTTCCTGATCTGGAGAAGGGTGTTTGTGGAGGGGGGGTGTCGGCCGGCGAAAGGGCCCCTGTGTGATGCACAGATATTCGCCTTCTCGGTGCGTCCGCTCTGCAAACGCATTGTCAATTTAGCTGGTGTGCGCTTCTGTCATCTCTCAGTACCTGATCAACACTGTTTTGTGATGTGCGCTTACACCTGCAGATAAGCTCCTCATCAGGAACTGTATCTTATTGTTATTATATTGCTGTATTGTTATTGATTATTGCTGTATTGTTATTGATTGCTGTATTGTATTGTTGTATTATTTTGTTATTACTGTATGGAATCCCTGTTGGAGAGGTTTCCATACATGGGCATCTGCTGGGTGAAGCCGACACCCTGTGAGCTCACTTCCTATGGAGGTGGTCACATGTTGTGACCTCACTTCCTACTGAGTCTTTTAATTAAACTGCCTGCAACCGTCTAAGCATTGTTCCAATCACATGTCTGTGATTGGTTCTTTTGAATGTATACACCATGTCTGATTGGCTGTTTTGTAAAGCCACCACCTTCTTTTGTTACTCAAATTGACATAAATAAAGAGAAAAGGAGCTTGAGGTCAGAAGGGATGATGACTAAGAGCTGAATGGAATGAGAACATGCTGGTGTGAGGTCTCTTGCTTGTATGAATGGCAGAGAATGATGGTGAGTGAATCTATTTAGCTTAAATATGCATTATTTCATTAAGATGGATTCTGTGCTTAATAGCACAGGGCAAAATGGCGCTGTGCTCTGCGTACAGCCCAGCTTTTTGCCACCACAGTTAATTGGCGAGCCAGGTAGGAGTAGACTGGGTCCCCTTTCAGCATCGTGCAGATGGGGGAAGAGTAGGTTCTGTTCCGATGCGTGGTGGGGGCTCTGCTCTACAAAAAAAACAAAATTTGACGTTTTAATGAAATAATGCTTGTGCGATTGAAATCGATTGTACGTGTGTGTGTGTGTGCGATTGTGTGATTCTGATTGTATGTGTGTGTGTGTGTGTGTGTGTGTGTGTTTGTGACTGTGGATTTGATTGTATGTGCAGGTATGATTTTGGCATGGACTGGAAGTTTGACTGTATGTCTGTTGTGTGAGAGATGTATGAGTTATGTGCCTGTGTGTGTGTGTGTGGACTGAATCTGGAATGTTTATGTGTGAATGCCTGAATGCTGTATGATTGAACAGATTGAAGTTATGTGCCCATGGTATACAGTAAAGCTGTTTGGAAAAGCTATTGTGTAAGACAGCAGCATTATGCCATGTGCTTTGGTGGGGGAAGGGCGATTTGTTTGAGCAGCATGTCTTTTAAAGATGGCTTCTCTGGCCATGAGGGTTGGGGGAAGGGCGATTTGTTTGGGCCACCATGCGGCGGACAGTGTTGAATCTCTGTTTCTTGAGTGTACAATTTTTAGAGCAAAGTCATGTGTAATATGTTCATGACTTATGTGAGGAATATAAATTAATAAATTGTGATTTTTACCTTTGTATGGGACCAAAAGACATGTCCCTGTGAGTGTGGCTGAACTGTGATTGAATTGTTTGGCTGATGAAGGAACATGTGCGCATGGTTTGCAATGAAGCTGTTTGTTTGGATTGCATTTCCTTTGGCTGCTAGCATAAAAAGAGTTTTTTTTTAAGGTTTTAAATGTGACCTCACTGTGAATTTCTTAAATGGTTTGCTATGAAAGGTGATGCCGCAGTTTGTACAAGAGCTTTGAGGAAAAGTGTTTTTGTTTTAATGTTGCGCATGTAACTGAAATTTTTTGAATGTGCTGTGTTGGCAAAAGGTCCGATTTGAAGCAGCCTCTGGGAGGGAGGGGTGACTAATGTTGAATCCCTGGGCTCATTGTGAGGGGTTCCCACCATCCCTGTGCTCATTGTGAGGGGTTCACACCATAAAAAGGTCTGATTTGAAGGAGCCTAAAGTGTGTGCCTTGTTGGTTGGTTGTTTTTAGAAAATGTTTTTGGTGTTCGTTTTGTTTGTTTTGTTTTTGTGGAGAAAGATTCCAGGCAGGTTTTTGAAAACTGCATCTGGCAGCCATCTTGTTTGCTGCTATGGTTGTTTGGCGGCCATTTTGGGAGGTGAAGTCTGTTTGGCCTTTGGGCCGTCCTATAGGAGAAGGTGCAGCCACCTTTTGTTTTCCTTTGTGTAGTATGGTCTGTCCTTTGGCAGACAGGTGATTTCGAGGCGCAGTTAAATTGTTTTTTTGCAAGCGTAAATGGCGCCATTGTTGCTGGCCATTTTTGAGATACAGTTTAAGCGCTATCTTTTGAATTGTGCTAGGGCTAATTTATATAAAAGATCTGACTAACCTACCGGCTGACTTTGCAGTATAAGAGTGGAGGCTTTTGTGTAAGAATTTCGTTTTTGTGTAGAATTTCGTTTTGGTGAAAAGACTGCTTTGCATGCACTGAATTTTGATGGATTGTGGGACTGGCTTTGAATGCATTTTTGTGCACAGCGATGTGCGTTTTGGTGTTTGAATATTTGGGGTCCTTGGCAATTCATTTGTTTTTGAAGATCGTAGGGTCAGGGGGGGGGGATCAACTCCTATTCTGCAGATGGGAGGAGATTGTTTTACCTTTCCTGAACCAAAATAATTTTGTTTTAAAAGGAGAGAGACAGAAGAGAGTCAGTTCTGGCTTTGTTTACTATTGGATAATACTTCCAGGGGATATTTGTGGTCCATGGAGTTTTTTGATGTGTTGAGACGAGGCAATGAAGACAGACTTCGCCCTCCCCTCCCTCTTCCTGTCATTATGTAAATAAACCAGATTTGGGGTTTACGAGCTGAGCATACAACAGGAAGTCCTTTTTCAGCATTTATATATAAGCAGGAAGTCAGTGGGAGGAGTTTTTGAAGTCTTCTGAAAGATTAGCAATGAGATTTGTGTCCTGAAAGGACAACGGAAAATATTTTGGCGTTTTTAATGGTTTTTGTGAAGTGTTATACTGTAAATACAGTTTTGGGTATTTTAGAGCACAAAGGGGGGCGTCACCATTATTGTTGTGACATCTAGATGCAGGTAGAAAGAAGCCATAATATTGTTTTGAAAAGTGGAGGATTTCATGGTGCGTTGTAGTTTGCGTGACGAACACATTTTAGGAGGCTTTATATCGTGAGACAGGTCTGGCCGTGTACAATAATCGGAAATCCTGTGCGCGATTGTATTAGCATAAATGTGAGGAGTAGTACGCTAATTGCCCTGCTAAGGCCGTGTAGAATAATCGGAATGCAGGGATCGGTTATGATTTTAAAGGCGCAAGCCATAACCGTTCCGAAAATAAGCGCATTGGTTTTCTGGACGCAGATTCACCAATAAAAATTGATTTGAATCGTCGTGGGATGTGCCGCCCATGCAGTGCACCAGTCAGACAGCTGCACGCATATGAAATCTGGGTTCGGGGCTCCGGACATGAGACCCCTTAAAGAATGACATAGGTGGTCAGAGGGTACAGTAAGGTGTACTCCTTTGGAAGGTACTCTGGCTGGAGGTATGAGACCTCAGAATAAAGATACCTTGAATGTAGTTCAGATGTGGCTTCAGAAATCTGTAATGATGAGTGTGGATGGAGGCGTGGTACACGCTTTGGTGACCCTCAAAGGAGAGCTATACATAGCCGGTCTATGCAAGGCTCTCACGCTATTCTCATATTTTCCCATTGTATTTTCTTCTATTGCTGAAAGTGAAGGCAGATTTCCAGCGGGTTTTTGTTTTTTTCATTTTTGTTTTGGATACTATGAATATCTCCCCCACATTTGTATATGAATGTTTGTGTGTAGTAACGTGAATAAGTACGAATTTACCGTGGCGATCCTTAAGATGCGTCGCGGCTGTAGTATTTTTGTAGGAACGGGAAAAGTAAGAGTTACACAGAGTTTCGTTTGAATCAGTTTTGAAAGAATGTCATTGAAAATTTACAGGAATGTCATTTTTGTTTGCCATTCTCTGCAGGATAAATATGAGGGATGAAGTAATGATTTCTGTTTAAGTATTTTTCAGGTCCAAGAAGCTTCTGGAAGTTCCTGTACATAGAGAGCAGGTGTATGTAGACAGCTGTACACATGGATAAATACGAGTCTAAGAAGGTTTAAAGGATCATAGGCCATTTCATTATTTGTTCTTCCTCCAGTCTGTAATGAGGAAGAAGGGGGGATAAATAAATGTAAAAGTGACAGTTTTTCGAACTAATAACACTAATCTTTCTAATTCTAATCAAGTTTGTGCCAAAGACTGTCTTTCTTTGATAGAATTTGAATCGGCAAGCAGAAGTCTGGCGAAGTAGGTTCCCATTTTAGATGAACCTGCCAATGGTTCCAGGTATTACAGGAGATGGTAAGGTATTACAGGCGACAGGGAGACACGCACAGATTGTGCAGTGAACACAGTCCCGAGGTCGGGGTTATTGTCATAAGGGTTGTTTGGAGGTCAACCGAAACCAGGGTCGTACTCCCCTCATCAGCTGTCACGTCGATTCTCAGGTGATGGGGTGAGTGCGATCACTGTAACATGAACTTCAAAGGGGTTCAGGAGAGTCTCTCCTGAACCCTGACACGGTAATTGGTTTTCATTTTTCCCAACCAGGTGACTGGGTCGTTTGTAAAGAAGCTTGATGGATGAGACCACGCCAGCCACTGCAAGACGCGGCTCCTCCACATCAAAGAAATTAGTAGTATCTTCGTTTATTTTGTATTTGTTTGTTTAGTAAATTTTAGCAGAGGTAACGATGAAAAGACATCCCAAGTTATTATTTCAAGTCTATTCTATGACTAATATGAGATGTCTTTAGAGGGTAGAATTGGTTTTAGTTTTTATGGCTCTGCCTCTTGGGTATCTACAGCCTATAAGGTAATTCAAGAGGTTCATGCGTGGTGGTGAAGCTGTCCCAGCATCCTATATCGCGGCCGATCGCAAGGATCTGATGGCGCAAGAGAAAATAGGGATGTCAGGGACAGCAAGACGGGAATTGTTCACTAACCCCGACCAGGTCTGGGCATGGCTTCCTGCATGTACAAGGTGGAGGGGCTTGAGCTTATGATACGATTGAACAATTCTAACCTATTCAGGATGGAATGTTTCATGTGACTGTTGAAGCTACAAGGAAGTTCTCACGGTCCAAGGGCGGTTTCTGGGAATTTACAAGTAAAGATTGTTATACCTGGATCGGGGATACTGGGAATTGGAGTTCAGGCCCTAATGGATAAGGTTTGGGTCCCTGCAAGGCAGAGCCAGAGCTGTAGCTAAGTGAAGGTTGGGAATCCTTTGAAGGGTCTGGGAATCTGAGGGGATTTAATTTTTATTTTACAGCGGATCGTGGTTGATGGAAATGGGAATATATATACTCATGACGTTTTTATTTCTATTCTTTCTATGTTGTGATGAGGCGCTCCTGTTGCCTGATTGGACGCGTGACCAGAGCCAGAGCAGATGACCACATTTTCCTTGATGAGACGCCCCAAAGCCGGACCCACGTACAAGACACAGAGGACCCCAGACCGATCTGCGATTACTACAGCTCACCAAGTTGTGCCCTCCTTATAAGTCATGTCTCCTGAAGAACAGAGTCTACATGTCAAGCCGTGTTTTCCTTTTTATGGACTGTAAAGACTGATTTAGTTTCTAGGTGTAAGAAGACTATCAAGATTGGAAGGACAAATGGGAGCAATATGACAAAAAGGGAGGACTGTTGTGGAAATTTAAAGATGTATTTGTTATGTATTGTCATAATGGCACCCATGGTTGGTTCTCCCTCAGCCCGCTCTAGAAAGCTGACTGGGGCAGACAGACTTGTGGAGATACACTTCCTGATCTGGAGAAGGGTGTTTGTGGAGGGGGGGTGTCGGTCGGCGAAAGGGCCCCTGTGTGATGCACAGATATTCGCCTTCTCGGTGCGTCCGCTCTGCAAACGCATTGTCAATTTAGCTGGTGTGCGCTTCTGTCATCTCTCAGTACCTGATCAACACTGTTTTGTGATGTGCGCTTACACCTGCAGATAAGCTCCTCATCAGGAACTGTATCCTATTGTTATTATATTGCTGTATTGTTATTGATTATTGCTGTATTGTTATTGATTGCTGTATTGTATTGTTGTTGTATTATTTTGTTATTACTGTATGGAATCCCTGTTGGAGAGGTTTCCATACATGGGCATCTGCTGGGTGAAGCCGACACCCTGTGAGCTCACTTCCTATGGAGGTGGTCACATGTTGTGACCTCACTTCCTACTGAGTCTTTTAATTAAACTGCCTGCAACCGTCTAAGCATTGTTCCAATCACATGTCTGTGATTGGTTCTTTTGAATGTATACACCATGTCTGATTGGCTGTTTTGTAAAGCCACCACCTTCTTTTGTTACTCAAATTGACATAAATAAAGAGAAAAGGAGCTTGAGGTCAGAAGGGATGATGACTAAGAGCTGAATGGAATGAGAACATGCTGGTGTGAGGTCTCTTGCTTGTATGAATGGCAGAGAATGATGGTGAGTGAATCTATTTAGCTTAAATATGCATTATTTCATTAAGATGGATTCTGTGCTTAATAGCACAGGGCAAAATGACGCTGTGCTCTGCGTACAGCCCAGCTTTTTGCCACCACACAGGGTGGTATTAATGTGTATTTATTGTATTCACTATTTGGTAAGCATACATGCTTATTAAGTACGTAGCGCTACTATATTTTCCTTTTTATTACTGGTTCGCTGATAAGGGTCAAAAATAGTGTAGAATATATATTACAGTGCAATCAGTGTAGTATATACTACAATGCAGGCAGTGAAGTATATATATATCACAGTGTAGTCAATGTAGAATATATATTACAGTGCAGTCCGTATAGTAAATATATAACAGTGCAGGCAGTGGATAATACAGTGCAGTCAGTGTAGTGTATATAACGCAGTGCATAGTATATACTACATTGCAGTGCAGCATATATATTACAGTGCAGCATATATATTACAGTACAGTGCACAGTATATAGTGCAGTGCAGAGTGTATAATACATAGTACTGCAGTGTGAACAATAGTGTTGAGCAGAATATGCCATATTCGATTTCGCGATATATCTCGAATATATATTCGAATATTCGAGATATATTCGCTAAATTCGAATATTCGTGATATTTTATCGAAATTAAATGATTGCGATTTTTCGCTATTGCGAATGCGAAAATAATTGCAAATTTTTTATAACTGCGGTAGGAGCACTCTGATTGGCTCACAATATTCTTGATATTTTGTCGAAATTTCGCAAAATGCGAATGCGATATTGATGGCGAAATTTCGACAACAGCGCTAGGAGCACTCTGATTGGCTCAGAATATTCGTGATATCTTACAATACAAAATAATTGCGAATATTCGGCAAATGCGGAAGGAGCACTCTGATTGGCTCAGAATATTCTTGATATTTTATCGAAATTTCGCAAAATGCGAATGTGATATTTATTGCGCAATTTCGAGAAATGCTGTAGGAGCACTCTGATTGGCTCAGAATATTCGTTATATTTTATCGAAATTTCGCAATATTGCGAATGCGATGATTATTGTGGAATTTCCCCAAATGCTGTAGGAGCGCTCTGATTGGCTCACTCTGAAATCGAATATTCGAGATATTTTAGCGCAATTTCACAAAATACGAATGCGAAATTGATTGCAGATATTTCGAAAACTGCTGTAGGAGCACTCTGAAATCGAATATTTATGATATTTTAGCAAAAAAATATTGCGATTGCGATTTTTCGATCGCGCATGCGCAATCGCGCGAACAACACGCGACCATTTCCTGGACCCTTGCCAATTTCCAACTTTATGATCGCATCGCAATCGCAGAGCAAGATGGTTGGAAGTAATTTCACTGTATCTGAGGAAAAGATGCTGATTTGTGTAAGTATTTTGACCACTGTTATTTCATTATCTTCAACTGCATTTTAGTCTAGTTTAAAAGTTAGTATATATGATCAGATATTAGTATTTCACAAACAATGTGTCTCCTGCTTTTACAAAACTACAACTCCCAGCATGCCTGGAGAGCTGCAGACACCCTGGTTGGTAAATGTGTATTTAGGCACTTTTCCTTGTTATTTAGCATAATGAATTTAACATTTTTTTGGACATAGGACATATGCGAACGTCCTGACTTCAGGGTCCTCAAGGCCCAATGACGTTCGAATACATATTGCCCTTTAGATGTTGCAGAACTACAACTTCCAGCATGCCTGGGAATGCTGGCACTTCTAGTATTGTAAGTTCTGCAGGCCCACATTTTTCAGGCCTTTATGCACGGGTCTCTAAACTGTGGCACCCTAGATGCAGCAAAAGTAAAATTCTTAGCATGCACTGACAGACCGTGGCTGATGGGAGTAGTAGTTTTGCAACAGCTGGAGGTGGACTGGTCTTGAAACCCTGAGTTAGGTAACAAACCCGTAGTGTTTTGCTACCATTCTGCCTCCAGTTGTTTTTTTTCTGTTGAAAAGCCTGTGGAGTGCAAAACACAACCCAAAAACTCCACCCGGTGCAGGGAAAAATGTGCACACACCTAAAGAGTGACATCACAAAAAACTGCGACGGGTGCATACGTCAGTGGTCCTCCGAAAAGGTCCCGTCTCTGACCCCCCGGGGCGTTAGGCTCCTGACAGGGAAAAGAGTTACTGTGGTCCATACAGCCGAAGCCATATGGACCCATCTCGGTCCAAGCAGCCGAAGCCACAAGGACCCAACATCCTCGGAGGGACTGCCGAAACAGAACCCTCCTCGGTGAGGCTCCCCCGAAGGGAGACCCCATGAGAGCCGGTGAACCTAACCAGAAGGCCGAGTCTACCAACTCCCAAGACTTTCAGAGACCGGCCCGAGGACCAGCACCCTACTCGCCACACATAAAGTGCAAGCACCAAAACAAAAAGAGTGACAAACAAAACAGAACACGGGGAAAAATAATAAAAGAAAGTGGGGAAAAGGAAGATGGGAGAGTGAGGAAAGTGACCAATGTGAAATAATTCTGCCTCCAGCTGTTGCAAAACTAAAACTCCCTGCATGCAACTGGCTGCAATTACCGCCCCCCCTCTCCCCCAATGTGAATGTACAGGGTACATTCACATGGGCTGTGGCTTACAGTGTGCTTCTAGCTGAAGCAAATTTGGCGCTGCAGCTCAAACCCTCAGCGGGAAACTACTGTGAACCCCATGCCTCCCCGTTATTACCGGACAGCCATTAACTGTCCAGGCATGCTGGGAGTTAAAGTATAATTGTTGTACAGCTGGTGACGGATGAGCTACATGGTGTATCAGAGCATGCTGGTAGTTGTAGTTGTTAAATAACATCAACTCCATTATTTATTCAAAATTAATTCATCAAAAAGTCAAAAGAAACAAACATATTATTGTTCCTATATAAAGATAGAGATGAAAAAAAATAATCTATTGTACAGGCCCATTATCAGTGTCCAAAAAAAATTATAGCGGTCAGATGAATAGCAACGCATATCTCCCCTATACGTGTATCCTGTGTTGTTAATCATATATACATAATTATGCAAATGATAATGGCTGCTATATTTATGCAAAAAAGGTGGCGACCGAAATGGCAGGATATAAAATCTGTCATGTTACCCCTGTCATTAATTAATAAGGCGAGAATGCTTCCAATTGTTGAATACCATACATTTACGTCATATATCCATAAGGCTTTAAACAAAAGTATTACAATATACTTTGTTCTTCATCTTGCAGAAGTTCCTGGAAACAGGGTATGATGAGATGCGGAGGCAGCAAGAAAAACAGGCTGTTGTCAGCTCCCTAATTGAGGAACTACGCGCCCAAAACGGCGAAGCACCAAGTCGCATGGCGATCCTCAAGAAGTGGTCCGACCTGAAGAGGCGCCAGATGAACCGGGCCAGGCGTATCCGGAATAAATATCATCCAGGTAAGTTATTGGTCCCAGTTATGTTTTTTTTTTTCTAAAGTGTATTTTGTGCGTGTACTCGAGAGAGGAGCCGGACTGCAGGAGTTGGGAGTAGGCAGGCCTCCCCCAGAGGTAATCTGCCACCTTTCTCCATGCCCCGGGTGGCAATGGCGGGTGTGAGGGGGTCCTCCCACACAGACCGTCCTACCTGCTCCGCTTCGAAGCCCAACTGGGCAGAGGGACTCCCTATAAGGGAGTGAGAGGATTTGCCCGCTCAACCAGCCCCGTTAGTCCTTCGCCTCTCTTTTTAGAGACCGCATGGTCAGAGTGCGTGCATGTTAACCCAATTGCGAGTGCGTGTGTAAGTGTGGTGGTTTTTGTGGGAGGGAGGTGGGCGTACTAAGCGCAGGCTTACCTCGCATAGCACACCCACCGGGGGCCGGGCTGAGACCACCAAACTCAATTCACATGTAGCCGAGAGCGGGATCCGAACCCCTAGCTGCAGAGGTGAATGGCTTGTCAGCGCAGTGGCAATCGCGTTGAGCCACCACAGCTCCTTTGGTGACAGTTATGTAAGGTCATATGTAATTAATGTAAGGTCAGATGTTGTTAACCAAGACGCCATGTTGTTGTAACATATATCACCACCAGCCAAGGTATTCATAGTACTGTTGGAAAAAGACATGGGACAGCAGACAGGAACACAGAAGTTATGTGGGAACATACTTTTCCCATTGCTTTGCATGGGACTTTAAACAAAAACCCCGACCCTCACCAATGGGGGTAGTTAAGGGATAAATTAACGATCCTATACTTGAAGTGGACGTATAGGTAACATGTGACCAAGTGTTATCGAAATATCTACAGCTGTTATGAAGTAACATGTATTTCCCATAGAGTTGAATGGGACTTTAAAGAAAAACCCTGACCAAGGCAAATGGGGGTGGATAAGGGTTAAACCACCTATCCTATGTTTGTGGCTGACATATAAGTACCTGTGTGCCAAGTTTCATGTAAATATCTTTAGCCGTTTGGACGTGATGCTGGAACATACATACATACATGCACACACACGTTGAGTTTTATATATATAGATTCCCACTAAATTCCAGTGTTAGGCGTGGGGTTGTTATAGTAATCCCGTGTACTCCATCAGGCCCTTTTTTTTAACATGAGATCGTCTGAACAAAACAAAGGAGACAAAAACAGCTCATTTTACCATGGTGGCAGCCCAGCTCACGCTCAGTCCCCTGTAGTGCCCACAAGACCCTTTAATATAACATTGTCCCATTGGTTAACTGTCTATATAAATTAATTTGTATTCATATACAATACAGCAGAGTACACAGAATTTGCATACGTCATTAGAAAACATTTTAACATATATGAACATTGTGTTTTATAGGAGCTTCTCTACCAACTGTGCGCCCCAAGCGCACAAGGCGACAGGCCGCAGAGGAGGAGCAGGAGGAGGATGTGGAAGAGGATGAGAGGGATGAGGAGGAGCAGCCAGAGCCATCCACATCACCACCCCCAGCTCCTGTGGAGGAGCAAGAGGAGGAGCTGCACCCCCCCCCCCAAAACTTCTGGTGGAGTAGTGGGTGACGAGGAAGAGGAGCAGGATGAGACGGTTAATTTTACCATCAATCAGGAGGGTAAATATGTGCACAGAGATTAATAAAATTTCAACAATAAAATGTAGCTCTAAAAATGGACAGCATTTAAAGCAGGGCTGTGGAGTCGGTAGATAAATGTTCCGACTCCGACTCTGACTCCTCAGTTTTATGTACTTCAGACTCCGACTCCCCGACTCTCCGACTCCTCTGTATTAATATGCGAATGTATTTTATAGATTCCTTGAGGGAAAGAAACGCAACCTACCACAGGACTACTGGCTGGGAAGCCAACAGTCTACTGTATTGCACAGTTTAAGCAAAAGACAAACACAATGAAAACAATCAAGTGACTGGATAGTAGCAGCAGGCATAAACATCAGGAACAGGATCTTTACCAGTTCAAAAATACAGACCACATTATTTGGCTGTTTTAGAACAAAAACAAAGCTTATCTATAATGAACCAAAAACAAAATCTGAAAAACCTAGAAATGGTTTATATTAATCTTGAAATGTAGTTCTAGGCTTAGCAAATGCAAATAAATGCAATGTAGAGTTCTAAGGAAGAGAATTGCCTCTGCCAGATCCTCTTTCATAGAGTCTCTTAAGTCCGACTTTATTATTTTTAGGGCTGAAAATAATCTTTCGTAACGGTCTTTGAAATCCAAATGTTTTTTTCTTATATCCTAACAGTTATAAAAAAGCTCAAGGGGAAACAAGCTGCCCTGAAAAAGATGACGCAGAGAATACTGGCAAATGAGCAGCAGATTCTTTTTTTTACGCGCCAAAATCAGCAGCTGGCGCAACAAATGGCGAAAACCATAGATGAGGTGGCAGAGCTCCAGAAGTTCATGTCTTAATTTTTTTTTTGTTTTGTTTTAATAAAAAATGTTATATTTTGCAAAGGTTTCATTTCTTATTGAGATTGTTAGTTTTTTAAACACATCTAACTTCACATCTAACACATCAACATCAACATCAACACATCTAGCTTAATAATAACCGAAAACATTTTATACTATTACTAGCTGAATACCCGGCATTGCCCGGTCTTCCTATCTTAACCTTTTGGGGAGGAAAATCATAGTAATATAAATATACCCATCTTTTATATAAGGGTGTTGGTAAGGGTTAATTTAACTGTTATATATTTTTATTTGGCATATAAGTAATATGTATAGCAGGTATTATTGAAATATCTCTAGGCGTACAGAAGTTATGTGGGAACATACATTTCCCATTGATTTGCATGGGACTTTAAAGAAAAACCCCGACCCTCACAAATGGGGGTAGTTAAGGGATAAATTAACTATTAGTGGTATCAGTGAACAGCAGTGGTAATAGGAGTATATAGAGTGGGAAATAACTTTTTACATAGGTGTCTTGACTGAGCAGCAGCAGTAGTAGTAGTAGTAGTAGATACAGAGTTATACCACTTGGGCAGGAGGTGCCATGATGAACAGCAGTGGTAATAGGAGTATATAGAGTGGGAAATAACTTCTGACATAGTTGTCTTGACTGAGCAGCAGCAGCAGCAGCAGCAGTAGTAGTAGTAGATACAGAGTCATATCACTTGGGCAGGAGGTGCCATGATGAACAGCAGTGGTAATAGGAGTATATAGAGTGGGAAATAACTTCTGACATAGTTGTCTTGACTGAGCAGCAGCAGCAGCAGTAGTAGTAGTATTAGTAGTAGTAGTTGATACAGAGTCATATCACTTGGGCAGGAGGTGCCATGATGAACAGCAGTGGTAATAGGAGTATATAGAGTGGGAAATAACTTTTGACATAGTTGTCTTGACTGATCCAGAGGAGTCATGGGAGAAAGTCATGTGGTCAGATGAGACCATAATATAACTTTTTGGTCATAATTTCACTAACCGTGTTCGGAGGAAGAATAATGATGAGTACCATGCCAAGAACGCCATCCCTACTGTGAAGCATGGGGGTGGTAGCATCATGCTTTGGGGGTGTTTTTCTGCACATGGGACAGGGTGACTGCACTGTATTAAGGAGAGGATGACCGGGGCCATGTATTGCGAGATTTTGGGCAACAACCTCCTTCCCTGAGTTAGAGCTTTGAAGATGGGTCGAGGCTGGGTCTTCCAACATGACAATGACCCAAAGCACACAGCCAGGATAACCAAGGGGTGGCTCTGTAAGGAGCATATCAAGGTTCTGGCGTGGCCTAGCCAGTCTCCAGACCTAAACCCAATAGAGAATCTTTGGAGGGAGCTCAAACTCCGTGTTTCTCAGCGAGAGCCCAGAAACCTGACTGATGTAGAGAAGATCTGTGTGGAGGAGTGGGCCAAAATCCCTCCTCCAGTGTGTGCAAAGCTGGTGTAAAACTACAAGAAAGGTTTGACCGCTGTAATTGCAAAGAAAGCCTACTGTACCAAATATTAACATTGATTTTCTCAGGTGTTCAAATAGTTATATTCAGCACTGTAAATACATCAGGTCCGGGGCTCCATCAGGGAATGCATGACAAGGGACCCTTCAGCGCCCTGAACCGACGACGGGTGCCAGAAAGTCACCGCCGATCCAGGACTCATTCATCTTTATGAATGTGAGTCTGTCCACGGAGTCTGTGGACAGACGGGTCCTCTTGTCCGTGACCACCCCACCTGCCACGCTGAATGTCCGCTCAGATAGTACGCTGGTGTCCAATCTGGCAACCCAGTACTCCATGGGGTCATCGGTGCTCATACTGTCAGAAGCACCGACGGACGCCATGTAGTCTGCCACCATGTGGGCCAGCCGCTGGTGGTGACTGCTGCTGCTGGTGCTGGTACTGGGTCGCTCCAATTGGAAGAACATCCTCATCTCATCCATTAGGTCCCCTGCTCGGCTGCTGCTGGGTGCAGCCACCTGCTGGGTGAGATGAGGGGGGACAACTGGAGGCCGGGGAGTTGCCTGCTCCAACCGACTGACAATGCCTGCCTGCAGTTCCTCCATCCGGCGCTGCCTCCGGCTGGCTGGGATGAACTGCTCCAGTTTCCCCTTGCACCTGGGATCCAAAAGGGTGGCCATCCAGAAATCATCCCTCGCCTTGATGGTCTTAACCCGGGGGTCCCTCCTGAGGCATCTCAGCATGTGGGCAGCCATGGGGAAGAGCACAGCCCGCTGTGACTCCTCACTGCTGCCCAGGTCAATGAGGTCCGACTCTTCATCCCTGAGGCGCTGCTGGTCACGCTCAGAGATGCCCAACCCCCGGACTATCGGTGCCCCCAACACCGGCTCTCCCTCCTGACCAGGCCCTGACTCCGGGATGACACCAGCAACCACCTCCTCCTCATCATCATCATCCTCCTCCTCCTCGTCCTGGCCCTGGTCTCGGTGGAGCATTGCTGACTCCTCCTGCTCCACCAAGGCACTCTCCCCAGCTTCGAGCAGGCGATCTAGTGTCCTCTCCAGCATGAACACTATTGGCAGCACGTTATTGAGGCCGACATGCTCACTGCTGACCATCTTGGTCGCCTGCTCGAAGGAGGACAACACTTGGCAGACCTGGTGTATCTGCCCCCACTCCGCACAGGCGATGAAAGGGAGTTGTGGTGAAGCCCTCTCAGTGCGTAGGTCCATCAGGTACTCCCTCACCGCCCTTCGCTGCTCCCACAACCTCTTCAGCATGTGGAGGGTGGAGTTCCACCGCGTCACACTGTCCACAATCAGCCTGTGAAGGGGCAGCCTGTAGTTCCGCTGCAACTCGGACAGGGACGCGGTAGCGGTTGGGGAGCGCCTGAAGTGGCTGGAAATCCTACGCGCCTTTGGCACAATGTCACTCAACCCGGGATAAGTGCGCAGGAACTTCTGCACCACCAGGTTGAGGACATGTGCCAGACAGGGCACGTGGGTCAGACTGCCAGCACTTGCTGTCAACTATGTTGAAGGGCAGCAGATGTTGGGCAATAACCCTTGCCAGGAGCCCATTGAGGGAACGCACACGTCGGTCTCCAGGGGGGAAGGGAGTGGTGCGGTCAAAGGCGTCTGAAATCGACGCCGGACGGCAGTGCGGGACACAGACGCGGAGGGTGCTGTGGAAGTAGAGGTCTGGCTGCCGGTACCAGTACCTCTACTAGAGGGAGCGGGGGGGCATGACCTGCTGGAAAGAGATGAAGCTGTGGCAGGGGCTGCTGTACCCTGCTCACTTGTGGTGGTGGCGCTGCTACCACCACCACGCTTCATCTCGTCAAACACCCCCCAGTGGTTTATCCTCAGGTGCTGGTTCAGGGCTGTGGTACCCACCCGAGCCAAACACTTCCCTCTCTTCACCCTCACTTTACAGATCCGGCAGACGGCCACGGTAGGGTTGTCTGCCACCAGGGTGAAGTAGTTCCAGACAGGTGACTTCAGCACCGCCCTCCTGTCAGATGGGGTGACGCTTACTTGCACCTGCTGGGACTCGGTGCGCACAGGTGGAGCTGCCTGCTGGTGCTGCTGCTGCTGCTGCTCCTCCTGACACCTCCTGCTGCCATCACCAGTGGAGACCCTGACGATGGTCTCCCTGGTGGTGACCTGGCGCACCGTTTCACCAGGGTGCCTACCTTCCCCGTCGTCACTGACGCAGTGAACCGACGCGTCAGATGGCAACCATGATGGGTCACCCTCTTCGCCCCCAGAGATGTCAGATCAAGGGCTGAGATGTGTTGGTCTGAGGGAACCAACTGACATGGAGCCTCTAGCCTGGCTCCGCTGTCCCCTCACCCACGCCTGGGTCTGACTAGGTGCTGCTGTTTCCTGCACCAAAACAGCAGCACCAGTTTGAAGGGATGTCTCTGGGATACTGCCAGCAGGTATCCCATCCTCCTCATCCATCCCTTCAAAAAGGTCCTGACCATCAGGACAGAGCTGGAGGTCTGCCTGATGCATGGCCTCCCCCAAGAGATCCCTCTCACTGTCGCTGTCGAACAGTAAGATGCTGGACTCTTGGGAGCTGGGGGGGGGGTACTACAGGCACCGGTGTAATGGTGGTACTACTGTGAGTCGGGACCGACGACTCAGTGGCACTGCTGTGCCCCATGTAGTCCACCACTACTTCAGCCTGAGATGGCAATATCGGGCGGCTGCCCGATGGGAAGAACTCCCGGATCAGGCGGACTCCCCTTGCACCCGATCCTCTACCACTAGTAGGGGCACGAGAGGTACCCCGTGCTGGCAGCGACCCAGCACTGGGAGTAACTCCCCTACCCCTGCTGCCACGGATGCCGCTCATGATTGCTGATGTGTGTGTGGGGGGGGGTAAACTTTATTGGGGGGGGAAATGTGAGGAAAATGTGTTTTTTATGTGTTTTTTTACAAGACAGGCACGCAGACAAAGACGTACACAGACAGCTACTAAACTATAATAAAAGTAGTACACCAAAGACAAGGACTACAAAATTAAAAAAAAAAAATGCACTAAACAAACACTAACTAAAGTATTTTTTTTTTTTTTTAACACAAAACACAGACACTAAACACACACTAAGCTAAGCTAGATGAAATAAATGTACACTAACAGTGTGTACACTTACTACACAGAAATCTAACTAAACTGAACAACACAAAACTTAGCTTTTAGAAAAGCTCTTTAAGAAAAACTAAGCAAAATGTGCACTGAAATCACTAGCAAATATCACTGAACAGCGAAGCTGCAAGATCAAACAGTAACACAAGATGAACAAAACAGCACAAAACTTAGCTTTGAAAAAAGCTCTTGGGTCTATTGCTTTGAAAAAAGCAGTTGATAAACTGGAATATATGCACTGGAATCACTAAATAGCAATGCAGCACTATGCTGATGATGATAGATCAATCAATCAGGAACAAAGACACAGGAACACAGAAACAGCCTCCACACTCTCTAGCCAGCTTCTGAATCTGCAATGAAATGGTGCTGGGAGTGACCTTATATAATGTCCGTGCAGGCAGGTTCCTATTGGTTGCAAAACCTATGACAACTGTGGTAGGAGAACTCTGATTGGCTCTGATGCAAAAGAAGGGCGGAGAAAATAATCGCGCAATATTCCTATTGCCGAATATTCGCATTGCGAATATTCGGCAATATAAAATGATCGCTTCAGCTACTCGGCCCAAGGTCTCTAATCATACCAGCAATGCTTTTAGACGTCTATGGAGATCACTAGGATGTAATCTGTTTTAAAAATTAAACTGTAAAAATCGCTCTGATGCGGAAGATAGGGGCGAAGAAAATAATCGCGCGATATTGCGATTGCCGAATAATCGCATTGCGATTTTTCGGAAAAATTCAATGAACGCTTCAGCTACTCGGCCCAGGGTCTCTTATCATACCAGCAATGCTTTTAGACGTTGATGGAGATATCTAGGATGTGATCTGTTCTAAAAAAAAAATTGTAAAAAATCGAATATTCGGAATTGCGAATATTCACCGCGAAATTCAAAATATAGCGCGATTTCTCGAATATGCTATATTCGAGTCGAATATTCGCAATGCGAATATTCGTGAGCAACACTAGTGAACAACACAGTATAGTGCAGTGTATATAATATAGTGAAGTGTGAAGAACACAGTGTTCTGGTGCTACTGAAATGTCAGTGTGTCACCACTGATCCCATGTTTTTTCATTAATCTTTTCTTATTTTTTTGCAGTATCAGGTTCTGTTGCTGCATTATTAGTACATCTGTGTCACAGGTGTTATTCCTTCTGTGTCAGCACAGCAGTGGTATGCCTTTTATTTTTTCATGGCGCAGCAGCACTTAAAATATTTAGGGCATAATTGATGCCCCCCCCTACTGCATCACAGGTGCTTCTCTTTCTGCGTTAGCAGTGGGTTTTTTTTACATTTATTTTTTGCAGCAGTGAAAAATTATTCTCCACAGTTGTAGCATTGTTTTTCTTAAAAGTATATATGTAATAAAACAGTTTATAGTGCACCAAGCACAAAAGTATTGCACACAAGAGCCATATTCCCTTCCCACACTCTGTAATAAAAAGTTATAAAATCCCCCTCTGTGTCTACAGTGAAAAGTGGTGGTCGTATGGGGGGCACGCTTGTCTTTTTTCCGCTGCTGGCCGTGCTATTGAGCCACAACATGCAGAAGAGTCAGTGGAGTGGATAACTAAGCCATCCCCATCCTCCTCATCCTCCGTCACACAGGATCATACTAGTTTGCCTTCCATCGCAGCTGCCAAAGCAGCCTATTCCACTGACTCCTTGTCCACAGCTACTCCTTCCCTAGCCCCACCATCATGCACGGAGGAGTCACCAGAGTCACCAGAATTATTCGATCACAGTGACGGTTACATGCTGCTGGAGGATGCACAGCAATTTGAATGGTCCGATGTTGGTTCCCAGGTTGAGGAAGGGAGTAATGTGAGCCTAGAGAGAGGGGGTGCCACAGAAGAACAAGAAACCAACAGTCATGTTACCCCAGCTGCAGCATACTGCCAAATATGCTCCAGTGACGTGGAGAGAGGAGATGATGAGGTCACTGACGGTACTTTGGTGCCTGAAAGAGCAGAGGAGGATGAGGAGGAGGAGGAGGCAACTCCAATTAGGCAGGATGTCCTCCAGGGACCGGCTTAAGGGCAGCCCCCCTATTGCATCACACCACAGGTGCAGGGCGCTGCTGACTCCCTGCTGACTTCCAAAAGTTCATTGGTGTGGGCTTTTTTCAACACATGTGCAGTAGATCGCACCATTGCTGTTTGTAATCTCTGTCTGAAGTGGATCAAGCGTGGCCAGAACACCACCTGCTTGTTTGCATATGATGACCTGCCTTGCAGTCCGTTGGCAACAGCACCTGAAAGATCCACATCATAAAAAAATGCAGACTTCTCCTTGCTCCTCATCTGGGATCTCTACCCCTACTATAGTATACCTCAAGGCTTCTCAAAAACCTGCATTGAAAGGAATGATGGTATAGCAATGGGTGCCAAAAGTACCGTACTTGCAGCCAATCTGCTAGCAGTACACCACCTGTTGATTTCAGCAGGCAAATTTTGCTATCCCAGTTGCTGAACCATAAAAAAGGGCTGTCCCAGCCATCCACATGCTCAGCATCTAAATGCTAGCTTGGCCAAATTGTTGGCACTACAACTGCTGTCTTTTTATCTGGTAGACTGCCCTTTCATAAATTTGTGGAATGTGCTATACCACGGTGGCAGATTCCAAAAAGAAATTAATTTTCACATAAAGCCATTCCAGCTCTCTATCGTCATGTGGAAGGCAATGTTTGGCTTTGTTGGACAGGGCGGTTAACAGCAAGGTTTACATTACTGCTAACTCGTGGGCCAGCAGGCATGCTCAGGGACATTACATTTCCTTCAAAACGCACTGGGTAACTCTGCTGGCAGCTGGGAAGAATGCAGCACAGGGTTCAGTACTGGAGCTTGTTCTGCCACCATGCCTCCAAAAAGCTGGTGGTGATTCTGCCACATTTGTCTGCTCCACCCCCTCTTCTTCTTCCTCTATGTGCTCCCTAAGTGTTCAAGGGGCTACGCAAGCAGTCAGGCTAAAAGGTGCCATGTGGTGCCTCAGTTGGTCTGTCTAGGGGACAGAAGCCACACTGGGGCAGAGATTCTGTCAGCTCTGCAGGGGCAGGCTCAGAGGTGGTTGACGCTAGATACGTGCATTCCCGTTCGTACGAATGTAATTTTCGTACGAAAATGTTAATTTTTCGTACCCGCGGAATAATGTGTACATACGAAAAAATGAAAGCACCAAAATACGAAAACGACGGTATTACGAATGAGCCGCATAACGAACAACCGCAAATACGAACGAACGATCCGACGAAAATACGACAAAACGAAAACGGCAAAAGAACGAAAATTACATCTATATCAAAAGATTTGCATTCTGTATTTTGTTTGAATCCTTTTTCTGTTCGTATGTTCATATTACATCTATAACAAAAGATTTGCATTCTGTATTTTGAATTCCTTTTTTCTGTTCGTAATTTGGTTTCAAAATACAGAATGCAAATCTTTTGTTATAGATGTCATATGAACATACGAACAGAAAAAGGATTCAAACAAAATACAGAATGCAAATCTTTTGTTATAAGATGTAATTTTCGTTTTTTTGAATGGGCAGTGAGTGTAGTTAGTAAAGCGGCTTCTCTTTTGTGCTGAGTACAGTAGTACAGTAAAGCCAAATAAACTTTTCTGTGGATTTTCATCTGAAGGGAGATCAGTTGGCCAGACTTTTGAACCTGGAACCCAAAAATGGTTTTCTGATAGTTTTTCCGAACGTTCGTTCGTTTTTAAACTCTATCGTTTTTATGTTTGTTGTTAAAGTCTGACCAAGTGTATGGGGCTTAACAATAGTTAATATGGATGAGCCGCGTGTTGAAAGTGCCCGAATCCCGCGATATATTTACGAAAGTACAAAATGACGAAAATTCACGAAAATTATTGTCTAACAAGTAACGAACATGAATTAAACAGAATAACGAACCATCCCGCATGTACGAAAATAAAACGATAACCAAATACGAACGATCGGAATACGAAAAAATCGCGTCGTACGAAAACGAATGGGAACGAACAGGAAAACGGGCGTCTTACGAAAAACGAACGGAAACGAACCTACGATACGAAACGGAACAAAATAATACGAAAAAAAATTCTGTGCACATGTCTAGTTGACGCCATGGCAGCTTGAGCCAGGAATGGTTGTATGCGACAATGGCACCAACCTTCTCTTTGTGTTTATTGAACAGATACCCAGGCTTACAAGATCTTCTGAGGCAGTCCAGAAAAGTCTGTGGCCATTTCCAATAGTCATACAATGCCAGTGCTCAGCTGGCTGACATTCAACGGGAATTCAACCTGTCTACCAACCACCTCATTTGTGACATGCCCACCAGGTGGAACTCAACATTGGCAATGCTGCAGCAGCTGCAGACACAGCAGAGGGCCATCAATGAGTACCTCTGCGAGTATGGCACAAGGGACAGGCTCAGGGGAGCCTGGCTTATTTTTCCTATGCCAGTGGCTACTGATAAAGGATGCATGCACTGTCCTGTAATAATTTGAGGAGGCCACAAGGATAGTGAGTAGGGAGGAACTGAACAATAGGCATGTGCATTTCGTTTCGTTCCGAATCGAAATTCGGACGAATTTTTCATTATTCGGACATTCGGATGCATACGAATTCCCGAATTGCAATATTAATGAATTTACCGAATCCGAACAAACGTTTTCGAATCTCTGACAGAGACTCTTTACCACCTGATCAGCTGTGTCCAATCACAGCTGATCACGTTGTACACAGGAAAAGCCATGCATCGTCTTTTCCTCACTCGCATCTGTCAGACGCGAGTAGAGGAGAGCCAATCGGCTGCTCCTCTGACAGGGGGGTCTGCGCTGATTATCAGTGCAGCCCCCCAGGATGCCCACACAGGACCACCAGGGACGCCCACCACTTGTGGCCACCAGGTATGCCACACATTGCCACCAAGGATGCCAATCAGTGCCCACAATTTATGCCAATCAGTGCCCATCACTAATGCCTGCCAGTGCCTGCCAATCAGTGATGCCCATCAGTGTCATCTATTAGTGTACATCTGTACCACACATCAGTTTCTATCAGTGCCCATAAGTGCCACCTTTCAGTGCCCAGCAGTGTCGCCTATCAGTGCCACCTATGCGTGCCCATCAGTGCCTCCTATCAATGCCCATTAGTGCCACCTATCAGTGCTGCATATTAGTTCCCATCACAAGTTCCCATCAGTGTCACCTCATTGGTGCCCATAATTGCCACCTTATCAGTGCCTGTCAGTGCAGCCTCATCAATGCCCATCAGTGAAGTGTTGGATACACTTCTGGTGGTGTACACAGTATAAAATACAGTATAAAATACAGTGCAGCCGTAATAAAGTTGCTAATACAGTGCAGGCCATGAACACAGTATCTAATACAGTGTGTACAGTTTCTACTATGCATTTGTTGGTGTACACAGTACACAATACAATGCAGGCGGTGTACACAGTATCTAATACAGTGTACAGTGTCTAATACACTTCTGGTGTACAGCCATAGTACAGTTTCTAAAAAGTGCAGGCGGCGTACACAGTATCTAATGGTGTGTACAGTTTCTACTATACGTTTGTTGGTGTACACCGTACACAATACAGTGCAGCCATAGTACAGTTGCTAATACAGTGCAGGCGACGTACACAGCATCTAATACAGTGTGTACAGTGTCTAATGCAATTCTGGCAGTGTACACAATACAGTGCAGCCGTAGTACTGTTGCTAATACAGTGCGGGCGGTGTGCATAGTATCTAATACAGTGTGTACAGTTTCTACTATACTTTTGTTGGTGTACACAATACATTGCAGCCATAGTACAGTTGCTAATACAGTACAGGCGGTTTACACAATATTATAAAGAAAACATTTGCGCTAGGTGCGTGAATAAATAACAAATGAAGACCAAAATCCGTGAACGATATCCTGCAGCTAAACATAGATATCCAGTAGATTTCCAGTGCAGATGTATGTATATAATATTCACCACTTGTGCTGCCCGTCACCTTAATCGAATTGGAGGCTTACCAGAAAGACTACGACCGCCCTTATTCAGGGGGGGGGTCAAACAAGGCTTAGTAGAGTACCAAATTCACTGATATGATGTTAAATATTCCATTCACAGGTACCAGCTGGCATCAATAGATACACCCTCAAATCTAATCCACAGGAACCATGAAGCATCCTCCCTAGAGGCGGTCTCTGCACATCATTGAACGTTCCCTTTCACAGGTAAGATGCAGGCATCCGGTGAATTCCGAAATATTTTAAAGTAAAAGATAGGGGAGAAAAAAACTCCAGTAGTGCAGATATTCCTTCGATTTCGTTTATTAAAAGTTCCAAAAAAAACATAGGACCAAGTCCCAATACATAAAAAGCGTTCCTAGCAAGGATTTTAAAATTGCTCTGTTAGTATCAACAAAACGGTTTGCGCATGCGCAGTGCATGTGTACGTGCGACCCTACATCCGTGTCGTCATAACTGACGTCATCAGGGGTACGTACACACGCTCACGCCTGCGCATTATATACCCATCTGGCAAAGCGGAAGAGCGCAGCCATAGGTCACACGAGATGGTGCTGAGAGCTTATTTGGACAGAACAACAGTTCTTGCCGCCAAAAGAGAGCCCTGTTATTTAATAAGAGAAACTGACTCACCATTGACACCCAAAGGACGGCAATGATACTGCTCTAAAGTTACTATAAAGAAACATCAATAGATGAAAACAGTGCTATCATGTGGACCATTCGGCATTGTTGAAAAAAAAGGATTTATTTAAAATAAATTATTCTCCAAATATATATTTTTATATTTTATATTCTTTTTTAAGTATATTCTTTTTTAAAAAACATATTTATTTTTAATTATATCACTAAAAATTTACTTAAGTTGAAGGATACACTCCTCCACAGTGTCATCAGTAAACATAACCACATTTCAATATTATAAAGGAAAATAATCATCCTTTATATAGAAACGATCACATGTATAACCATATAATCCCTTAAAAAGTGGTCAAAATATTCCAGACCAGACAAGGAGACGTAAGCCACAGTATTTTGTTAAAAAATTATCATATCAACATTAATTGAGCTTTATGCCTTCAGAAAGAAAAAAGCACTAGAAAGGGTCACAACTGAAGTGATAGAATAAGCGGAGGGGACATCAACAGTTATAATGAAACAACTGATGTCCCACTCCATGTTCAAGCCATTGGGGACATGGGATCCAAGCTTATAAATCCAGTTTCGTCTCGGATCTAGAGATACTTCGTCTGTCATTCCCACCTCGCCAGTGTGGTATATACAGTATTTTTATAGGGCAATAAAGGTGGTGGCCATTAGGATCTCTATTGTGTTTAAGGTCATAATGCTTGGAAACATTATGCTTATCAAAGACCTTTCTGATATTTGCAATGTTGTTCCCCTAGTCTGATGTGCAACATCCGGATGGTATGCCCCACGTACTCTAATCCACATAGACACCTTAAAAAGGTATACGACACACTTGGTGGTACACGTCATAAAAGATTTGATTTAGGTATGTGGTACCTGTACCAACCAATGTAAATTCTGTTAGTCTCTACCATGAAATGCATTTTTATTTAGCAACTTTACATTTCCTACATGGAAAAAAAACATTCAAGTCTCCAAAAAAAGTAGAACCGTGGGTGGATCCGGAACATTGGGTGCTATCGAGTGCCTAAGATTAGAGGCACCTCTAAAAAGCACACAAGTTTATCTGATAGCAATGGGCCAAGGCCCCGATAATTTTTGTTCACTAGGCCAATGTCTTTTGATTATCTTTTTATAGCCCAATGTTGGTTGGAATAGGTGGTGAGGAAAGCTAGTCCAAAATCCTCTCTATTCTCTACTTGAGGGGGTTTATCACCTTAAAGGGCCTGGTGATCTCTTTGCCTACCTCTGTTATTAAAGAATCAAGGACCATATTATCATAACCCTTGGTTAAAAATCTGAACTTTAAAACCAAAGCTTCTCTATGAAACTCCTCCAAATTGGTGCTATTCCGCCTTAACAATTGGCCTTTTGGGACAGCTGACAGCCAGGAACAGTGGTGACAGGAGTCTAATAGGATATAACCATTCCTGTCTGTCAGTTTAAAAAAGGTGGATAATCCTTTCATTCTCTATTGTAATTTTCAGGTCCAAAAAGTGGATTTGAGTAGGACTAGATTCATAACTGAGTACAATACCCCTATCGTTATAATTTATAAAGGATAATAAAGTGGCCACCGATTCAGCATCACCATCCTATATTCACAGGACGTCATCAATAAACCTCTTCCACATGACAAGCTCCAGACGCCTGTCGTGTAGAACTATGTCCTCCTCCCAATTGGCCATAAAGAGATTGGCCATACTTGGAGCGAACTTCGCTCCCATGGCCATTCCATTCGTTTGTAGATAATAAGCACCACTGTGCCAAAAGTAATTATGTTTCATCGAGAAGTCCAATCGCTCCATAACAAAGTTGCACTGTGTGACCGAAATATTGAAGTCACGATGAAGACAATGTCGCACCGCCTCATGGCCCAATTCATGGGATATTGCCGTCTAGAGCGATGCGACATCCGCGGTTATCAACACATATGATGCCTTCCACTCAATTTCACTGAGCAAGTTTATGACATGCTGTATTGTGTACTCATCACCAGTGGCTGTAAATAGTGATCAATATATTTACCAACACGTGAAGTGACGCAACAGAGGGAGAAGAGGGGAGAGGAGCCTTCACTCCAAAAAGGAGAACCTAGATGTAAATGGTATTACCAACCTTGGTACTAAAGAACTATCTAGGGAGGAACTTGACTCTGAATAAAGGATTGAAATTCGAATCACCCCAAAACCTTAACAAGTTCCAGACATTTATAGATGTAAAAAAATACACACGGAAACTTAATATTAAAATATACCTTTTTAGTAATCCTGCTAGACAATTAGCTTTGCTTTTCAACCCTCCGGAAAACTTGGCTCCTAATTAGGGTTGAGCGAACCCGAACTGTAAAGTTCGGGTTCGGTACGGACTTTGGGGTTTTTTTTGTACCCGAACCCGAACCCGAATAATTGGAAAAAGTTTGGGTTCGGGTTCGGAGTTCGGCTATGTTATGGCACGCTGCACAGCAGCCAATCGCCATTTGTTTTACTAGTGTGACTAGGAAGCCATCACAGCCATGCCTACTAATGGCATGGCTGTGATTGGCCAGTGCAGCATGTGACCCAGCATGTGACCAGCCTCTATATCAGATAGAGGCACACAACACAGTCGTCTCTCTGCTTTAGCTAGTGTAGGGAGAGCTGCTGCTGATTGAGGGACAGTGTAAGATAGGTTTATCCTGCTTCAGAAATCTACTCCACGACTGTTTATTTCTGTGAGATCTGCATCTTACCGTTTAGGGACTGTGCATTACATCGTTTAGGGCTCGTCAGTCTGCTTTAGCTAGGGTAGTGACAGGCTGCTGCTGATTGAGGGAGAGTGTCAGATAGGATTATCCTGCTTCACAAATCTACACCAGCACGGTTTATTTCTGTGAGATCTGCATCTTATCGTTTAGGGACTGTGCATTACATCGTTTAGGGCTCGTCAGTCTGCTTTAGCTAGGGTAGGGACAGGTTTGCTGCTGATTGAGGGAGAGTGTTAGATAGGGTTATCCTGCTTCAGAAATCTACAACAGCACTGTTTATTTCTGTGAGATCTGCATCTTATAGTTTAGGGACAGGTTCCTGCTATTTGTGTTAGGGACAGAAATATATAGGTGACTCTCTGCATATTTCACCAGCACTGCACCTGTCACCTGTGATATACTGTGTGTGTCCATTACATTATTTAGGGACAGGTTCCTGCTATTTGCTATAGGGACAGAAATATATAGGTGACTCTATGCATATTTCACCAGCACTGCACCTGTCACCTGTGATATACTGTGTGTGTCCAGTACATTGTTTAGGGACAGGTTCCTGCTATTTGCTATAGGGACATAAATATATAGGTGAATCTCTGCATATTTCACCAGCACTGCACCTGTCCCCTGTGATATACTGTGTGTGTCCAGTACATTGTTTAGGGACAGGTTCCTGCTATTTGCTATAGGGAAAGAAATATATAGGTGAATCTCTGCATATTTCACCAGCACTCCACCTGTCCCCTGTGATATACTGTCTGTCCAGTACATTGTTTAGGGCTAGGTTCCTGCTTCTTGCTATAGGGAGAGAAATATATAGGTGAATCTCTGCATATTTCACCAGCACTCCACCTGTCCCCTGTGATATACTGTCTGTCCAGTACATTGTTTAGGGCTAGGTTCCGGCTTCTTGCTATAGGGAAAGAAATATATAGGTGAATCTCTGCATATTTCACCAGCACTCCACCTCTCCCCTGTGATATACTATCTGTCCAGTACATTGTTTAGGGCTAGGTTCCTGCTTTTTGCTATAGGGAGAGAAATATATAGGTGAATCTCTGCATATTTCATCAGCACTCCACCTGTCCCCTGTGATATACTGTCTGTCCAGTACATTGTTTAGGGCTAGGTTCCTGCTTCTTGCTATAGGGAGAGAAATATATAGGTGAATCTCTGCATATTTCACCAGCACTCTCCACCTGTCCCCTGTGATATACTGTCTGTCCAGTACATTGTTTAGGGCTAGGTTCCTGCTTCTTGCTATAGGGAGAGAAATATACAGGTGAATCTCTGCATATTCACCAGCACTCCACCTGTCCCCTGTGATATACTGTCTGTCCAGTACATTGTTTAGGGCTAGGTTCCTGCTTCTTGCTATAGGGAGAGAAATATATAGGTGAATCTCTGCATATTTCACCAGCACTCCACCTGTCCCCTGTGATATACTGTCTGTCCAGTACATTGTTTAGGGCTAGGTTCCTGCTTCTTGCTATAGGGAAAGAAATATATAGGTGAATCTCTGCATATTTCACCAGCACTCAACCTGTCCCCTGTGATATACTGTATGTCCAGTACATTGTTTAGGCTAGGTTCCTGCTTCTTGCTATAGGGAGAGAAATATATAGGTGAATCTCTGCATATTTCACCAGCACTCCACCTGTCCCCTGTGATATACTGTCTGTCCAGTACATTGTCTAGGACTAGGTTCCTGCTTCTTGCTATAGGGAAAGAAATATATAGGTGAATCTCTGCATATTTCACCAGCACTCCACCTGTCCCCTGTGATATACTGTCTGTCCAGTACATTGTTTAGGGCTAGGTTCCTGCTTCTTGCTATAGGGAGAGAAATATATAGGTGAATCTCTGCATATTTCACCAGCACTCCACCTGTCCCCTGTGATATACTGTCTGTCCAGTACATTGTTTAGGGCTAGGTTCCTGCTTCTTGCTACATGGAAATACATATATAGGTGAATCTCTGCATATTACACCATATTACACTATTGTTGTATTTAAAAAAACACCCATTTAGGGCAAGATCCTACATTTGGAAAATGGAGGAAAATGTCAAATAAGGGACGTGGCCCGCGGTCGTGGTGCTGCTGGTGGAGCTCCTGTTACAGGGAGAGGACGTGGTCGATCTGTGCCAGCTACACGCACAAGTGAAACACTTTCTCAGGTGTGAGTAGGCGACAGAGCCTGCAGTGGTATTTGGTCGGGCCTAATTCCAGCTCTCGAATGTTGAGGCCAGGAGCAGAACAGGCGGTAGTAGATTGGGTTGCTGACAGTGCCTCCAGT
Organism: Rana temporaria; assembly: GCF_905171775.1. Classification (NCBI taxonomy): domain Eukaryota; kingdom Metazoa; phylum Chordata; class Amphibia; order Anura; family Ranidae; genus Rana; species Rana temporaria. The sequence continues at coordinate 49,898,961 of NC_053498.1, forward strand.
TCCTTCACATTGTCTCCCAACCAGTCTTGTGCTGAAAGTTCAGAGTTGGCGCCTGCAGCCGATGTCCACCATCAGTCTTTCACCTCACCCCCTTGCAAATCAGCCAAGCAGTCTGAGCCCCAAATCATGCAGCAGTCTCTTCTTCTTTTTGATGAGTCTGTTAGCATGTGTTCCCAGGGCCATCCACCTAGCCCAGCCCCAGAAGTGGAAGAGATTGAGTGCACCGATGCCCAACCACTTATATTTCAAGATGAGTACATGGGGGGACTATCACAGCACGTCTTGGATGATGATGAAACACAGTTGCCAACTGCTGGTGCTTTTGCAATTGTGCAGACCGACAAGGAGGGCAGTGGTGAAGACTGGGTGGAAGATGATGTGGAGGACGATGAGGTCCTCGAACCGACATGGAATCAACCTCATGCAGGTGACCCATGTAGTTCGGAGGAAGAGGCGGTGGTCGCACAGAGCCACCAGCACAGCAGAAGAGGGGGCAGGGTGCCAAAGCAGAGTGTCCGTCCCCTAGACAGTATGCCTGCTACTGACCAACGCAGCAAGGGACCGAGCACACCAAAGCCAGGTCCAAGGAGTTCCCTAGCGTGGCAGTTCTTCACACGATGTGCTGATGACAAGACACGAGTGGTTTGCACGTTGTGCAATCAGAGCCTGAAGCGAGGCATAAACGTTCTCAACCTGAGCACAACCTGCATGACCAGGCATCTAAGTGCATAAAAGCACGAGCTGCAGTGGAGTAGACACCTCAAAAACCAAGAAAGGTCTCTGGCTCCTCCTGCTTCCTCTTCTGCATCAGTCTCGGGCCTCTCCATCCACCTGTGTAGTGACAGTGCCACCTGCCACCCCTCAATTAGAGGACCGGCAAGCGACACTACCACCTGGGTCACCAAACATCTCCACAGTGTCCCATGGAAGCATTCAGCTCTCTATCTCCCAAACACTGGAGCGGAAAAGGAAGTACCCCCCTACCCACCCGCGATCTCTGGCCCTGAATGCCAGCATTTCAAAATTACTGGCCTTTGAAATGCTGTCATTCCGTCTGGTGGAGACGCAGAGTTTTAAAAGCCTGATGGCATTGGCTGTCCCACAGTACATCATGCCCAGCCGCCACTACTTTTCCAGGCGAGCCATCCCTTCCCTGCACAACCAAGTGGGGGACAAAATCAGGTGTGCACTGCGCAACGCCATCTGTGCCAAGGTCCACCTAACTACGGATACGTGGACCAGTAAGCATTGTCAGGGACGTTATATCTCCCTAACAGCGCACTGGGTAAATGCAGTGGTGGCTGGGCCTGAGGCGGATAGCAGTTTGGTGCATGTCCTTCCACCACCGAGGATTGCAGATTGCTTCAGTTTGCCTCCTGTTCCTAACTCCTCCTACTCCGCTTCCTCATCCTCTACCGCCTCCTCATCCAGTCAGCGTAACAAATTCACCTTCCCCCCCGGAGGGGGGAGTAACCCACATTTTTGGTGAATCTCTAATTGGTGTAGGGTGCACTAACACCTTTTTTTTATCATCTAACACAGGGATCCTCAAACTACGGCCCTCCAGCTGTTGTAGAACTACACATCCCATGAGGCATTGTAACACACTGACATTCACAGACATGACTAGGCATGATGGGAATTGTAGTTCCTGAACAACTGGAGGGCCATAGTTTGAAGACCCATGATCTAACACATCACCATTTATTTTTCTCATTAAGCTCTATATGGGGCCGTTTTTAAACACTAACAAGCGCTGTTTTATCATTTGAACCACAGTTTCTTATACATTTGATACTTTGTTTTATACTTTTAAATGGGTTTTATCCATTTATTTTAAATAGCAGCTACTCGGGATCAATATCACTTTTATTCACTGATATTTCCTTTTACTATATTTTCTGACCAACATACACCGGTTTCTTTTAAAACTTGGGAATAGTTGATACATTGTTCTCTGGCGCCGGAAGTGCACATTAGGCCTCGTGTGATGCACATTACCTGTAACAAATTCACCACCAACTTCAGCACAGCCATGGGTAAACGCCAGCTGGCAGTTTTAAAACTTTCCTGTTTGGGGGAAAAACCACACACCGCGCAGGAGTTGTGGAGGGACATGGAACAACAGACCGATGAGTGGTTGGCGTCAGTGAGCCTCAAGCCAGGCCTGGTGTGCGATAACGGGCGAAATCTCGTAGCAGCTCTGGGCCTAGCCGGTTTGACGCACATCCCTTGCCTGGCACATGTGCTGAATTTGGTGGTGCAGAGTTTCCTGAAAACTTACCCCGATATGCCACAGCTGCTGCAGAAAGTGCGGGCCGTCTGTGCGGACTTTCGGCGTTCTCACCCTGCTGCTGCTCGCCTGGCAGCGCTGCAGCGTAACTTCGGCCTTCCCGCTCACCGCCTCATATGTGATGTGCCCACAAGGTGGAACTCCACCTTGCACATGCTGGCCAGACTGTGCGAGCAGCAGCAGGCGATAGTGGAGTCCCAGCTGCAGCATGTACGCGTGAGTCGCTCTGCGGAACAGAACCACTTCACCACCAATAACTGGGCCTACATGCGAGACCTGTGTGCCTTGTTGCGCTGTTTCGAGTACTCCACCAACATGGCCAGTGCCGATGACGCCGTTCTCAGCGTGATTATCCCAGTTCTATGCCTCCTTGAAAAAACGCTACGGGCGATGATGGAAGAGGATGTGGCACAGGAGGAGGAGGAGGAATCGGGATAATTTCCAAGGCTTTCAGGGCAGTCATTCACAAGTGGCTCCGAGGGTGGGTTCATGCACCAACAAAGGCCAGGTACACAATTGTCCAGCAAGGGCACAATTCTGGAGGATGACACGGTGGAGGATGAGGAGGAGGAAGACATGGAGGAGGAGGAGGAACCATGTTCACAGCAGGATGGCATCCAGACCAGCTCATGGCCATCACTGGTGCGTGGCTGGGGGGATACAGAGGACACAGATGATACACCTCCCACAGGGGACAGCTTTTCGTTGCCTCTGGGCAGCCTGGCACACATGAGCGATTACATGCTGCAGTGTCTCCGCAACGACCGGCGTGTTTTGCACATTTTAACAGGTGCTGATTACTGGATGGCCACGCTGCTGGATCCCCGTTACAAGGACAATGTACCGTCCTTAATTCCCTCACTGGAGCGTGGTCGCAAGATGCGCGAGTACAAGCGCAAGCTGGTAGACGCGCTGCTGGTGCAATTCCCACCTGGCAGCGGGGGCACAGTGGAAGCACAAGGCAAAGGCAGAGGAGAAGGAAGAGGTCGCCAACGCAGCAGGGGCACCGCCAGCACCTCAGAAGGCAGGGTTAGCATGGCCAAAATGTGGAAAAGATTTGTCAGCATGCCACAACAAACAGCACCACCAGCTGATATGGAACGTTTTAGCATGACGCAGCATTTCAGCAACATGGTGGAGCAGTATGTGTGCACACGCCTACACGTACTGAATGACGGCTATGCCCTCTTAAACTTCTGGGTCTCCAAATTGGGCACATGGCCTGAGCTTGCCCTTTACGCCTTGGAGGTGCTGGCCTGCCCTGCGGCCAGTGTATTGTCTGAACGTGTATTTAGCACGGCAGGGGGCGTTATCACAGACAAGCGCAGCCGCCTGTCCAGAGCCAATGTGGACAAGCTCACGTTCATTAAAATGAACCAGGCATGGACATCTGTGTTCATGTTTAAAGGGATGAGGTAGCAACCCTAGATCTTTCTCACTCTTTTGGGGTTTACCCTAATTTAAAAAATAAATCAATTAAAAACCAAAACCTGCTGTGTTGGCTACCTCCTCCTCCTCCACCGCTGCTTCCACCTACACCGCCACATCCACCTCAACCTCCTACTACATATGGACCTCGTCCTCCTAGGTCAAAATGATTTTATTTTTTATGTTATTTTAAGTTATTTCCCTATCCACATTTATTTCCAGAGTACTTGCCATGCTCTTCCTGACTTTTTGCTGCCATTTGCAGCCCTCCAGCCCTTTCCCTTAGTTTTTTAGAGACATTTTAGTAGTCAAAAGCCGGGGCCCCATTGACTTCAATGGGGTTCGGGTTCGGGTCAAAGTTCGGGTCAAGTTCGGGTCCCGAACTCGAACCCGAACATCCAGGTGTCCACTCAACTCTACTCCTAATGTCAATGTCTTCCGGGATTTGGTGACTAAAGATCTGGCAATTTAGAGAACAAAATTGGTACAACCTCAACATGATATCAGGGTCGGAATGGAAACATTATGCAATAGAAAGGACAGATAAAGGCGGGGCTATTGTCATTCTTGACAAGGAATCTTACTCCAATGAAATGTTGAGGATTCTTTCTGATTCTGACAAATATTCCCTTTTACCATCTGACCCCACTTTCAAGTTCAAATGCAATTTAAAAACATTGATTGAAAAGGGTTACCATATGGGCATACTTAATAAAAAGGAAAAAGAACATCTAGTGCCTCTAGCACCTCGGTTGACAATTATGTATATATTGCCAAAAATTCATAAAACTCTCATTAATCCTTCAGGAAGACCAATCATCAGTGGTATAGACTCCATCACTTCACGTGTTGGTAAATATATTTATCACTATTTGCAGCCACTGGTGATGGGTACTACATCCTTTTTAAAGGATACATGGCATGTCATAAACTTGTTAAGTAAAATTGAGTGGAAGGCATCATATGTGTTGATAACCGCGGATGTCACATCGCTCTAGACGGCGATATCCCATCAATTGGGCCATGAGGCTGTGCAACATTTTTTTCATCGTGACTCCAATATTTCCGTCACGCAGTGCAACTTCGTGATGGAGCTATTGGACTTCTCGATGAAACATAATTACTTTTGGCACAGTGGTGCTTATTATCTACAAACGAAGGGAGTGGCCATGGGAGCAAAGTATTCTCCCAGTATGGCTAATCTCTTTATGGCCAAGTGGGAGGAGGACATAGTCATGTGGAATAGGTTTATTGATGACGTCCTGCACATATGGGATGGTGGTGTTAAATTGGTGGCCACTTTTTTATCCTTTCTAAATGATAACGATAAGGGTATTGTACTCAGTTATGAAACTAGTCCTACTCAAATCCACTTTTTGGACCTGAAAATTACAATAGAGAATGAAAGGATTATCCACCTTTTTTAAACTGACAGACATGAATGGTTATATCCCATTAGACACCTGTCACCACTGTTCCCGGCTGTCGGCTGTCCCAAAAGGCCAATTGTTAAGGCGGAATAGCACCAATTTGGAGGAGTTTCATAGAGAAGCTTTGGTTTTAAAGTTCAGATTTTTAACCAAGGGTTATGATAATACGGTCCTTGATTCTTTAATAACAGAGGTAGGCAATAGAGATCACCAGGCCCTTTTAGGTGATAAACCCCCTCAAGTAGAGAATAGAGAGGATTTTGGACTAGCTTTCCTCACCACCTATTCCAGCCAACATTGGGCTATAAAAAGAATAATCAAAAGACATTGGCCTGTGAACAAAAATGATCGGGTCCTTGGCCCATTGCTGTCAGATAAACCTTATGTGCCTCTAATCTTGGGCACTCTATAGCACCCAATGTTCCGGATCCACCCACAGGTCCTACTTTTTTTGGAGACTTGAATGTTTTTTTTCTATTTAGGAAATGTAAAGTTTGAAAAATAAAAATGCATTTCATTGTAGGAGACTAACAGAATTTACATTGGTTGGTACAGGTACCACATACCTAATCAAATCTTTTATGACGTGTACCACCAAGTGTGTCGCATACCTTTTTAAGGTGTCCATGTGGATTAGAGTACGTGGGGCATACCATCCGGATGTTGCACATCAGACTAGGGGAACACATTGCAAATTTCAGAAAGAGCTTTGATAAGCATAATGTTTCCAAGCATTATGACCTTAAACACAATAGAGATCCTAAAGGCACCACCTTTATTTCCCTAGAAAAATATATACCACACTAGCGAGGTGGGAATGGCAGAGAAAGTATCTCTCGATCCGAGACTTACTGGATTTATAAGCTTGGATCCCATGTCCAATGGCTTGAATGTGGTGTGGGACATCAATTGTTTCATTAATAACTGTTGATGTCCCATGCTATCACTTCAGTTGTGACCCTTTCTAGTGCTTTTTCTTTCTGAAGGCATAAAGCTCAATTCATGTTGATATGATAATTTTTTAACAAAATACTGTAGCTTACGTCTCTCTTGTCTGGTCTGCAATTTTTGGATAATTTTATAAGGGATTATATGGTTATACATGTGATTGTTTCTCTATAAAGAAAGATTACCGTGTTTCCCTGAAAATAAGACCGGGTCTTATATTAATTTTGGCTACAAAAAATCACACTAGGGCTTATTTTCAGGGGATGTCTTATTTCTTTACGGTATGTACAATAATCTACATTTATTCAAATACAGTCATGTCATCATGACGATCTTAGAGTGGTTGTAACCCCAAAAAGAAAAAAAATATATCCTGATCCTTTAAAGCATGATAGCCAGCACAGTGACCCGCCGTATCTCTTCTCCACTCTGAGCACTGCAGAGGAAGGGACCGCTGACGTTGGAGAGGAGAAGATCTGCGGCCGGTCACGTGAGTGCCCAGCGGCACTGTAAGTAAGGTATTTTCCAAAACAAAGTTACAAAAAGGAGACACACTGCACATTATATAATCTTTTTACAAAACGGATTACGTTTTTACGACGACTTTAACTAGGGTTTATTTTCGGGGTAGGGCTTATATTGCAGCCATCCCCAAAAAGAACGATAGGTCTTATTTTCGGGGTAGGGCTTATTTTCGGGGAAACAGGGTATTTTTCCTTTATAATATTGAAATGTGGTTATGTTTACTGATGGCACTGCGGAGGAGTGTATCCTTCAACTTAAGTACATTTTAAGTGATATAATTAAAAAATAAATATGTTTTTTAAAAAAGAATATACTTTTAAAAAGAATATATTTTTGGAGAATAATTTATTTTAAATAAATCCTTTTTTTTCAACAATGCCGAAATGGTCCACATGATGGCACTGTTTTCATCTATTGATGTTTCTTTATAGTAACTTTAGAGCAGTATCATTGCCGTCCTTTGGGTGTCAATGGTGAGTCAGTTTCTCTTATTAATTAACAGGGCTCTTTTTTGGCGGCAAGAACTGTTTGTTCTGTCCAATAAGCTCTCAACACCATTCTCGTGTGACCTATGGCTGCGCTCTTCCGCTTTGCCAGATGGGTATATAATGCGCAGGCGTGTGTACGTACCCCTGATGATGTCAGTTATGACGAAATGGTCATAGGGTCGCGACGTACACACGCACTGCGCATGTGCAAACCGGTTTGGTTGATACGAACAGTGCTATTTAAAAATCCTTGCAAGAACACTTTTTGTGTATTGGGACTTGGTCCTATATATTTTTTGAAATTTTAATAAACAAAATCGAATTCATCTCTGCACTACTGGAACATTTACTGATGTGCACAGACCGCCTCTAGGGAGGGTGCGTTATAGTTCCTGTGGATTGGCTTTGAGGGTGTATCCATTGATGCCAGCTGGTACCTGTGAAGGGAATATTCAACATCTTATCAGTGATTTTGTCACTCTACTAAGCCTTGTTTGACCCCCCTGAATAAGGGCAGTCGCAGGCTTTCTGGTAAGCCTCCAATCCTATTAAGGTGACGGGCAGCACAAGTGGTGAATGTTCGATTCAAACATCTGCAACGGAAATCTACTGGATATCCTATGTTTATGAACTTCTTTACTTTTTTCATGCGTTTATATGTAATTTTTGTGGATTATTCTCGGGACATGTTTAGAACACTGTTGTATTCAGTTATTTATTATTTGTACATTGATCACTATGTGATTTTATTACAATTTCAATTGTGTTTGTATATTCCACATAATTCACTCATTATCCAGCGCTGCACTCTTATCAATACCTGGTGTACACAGTATCTAATACAGTGTGTACAGTTTCTACGACACTTCTGGTGGTGTACACAGTACACAATACAGTGCAGCCGTAGTACAGTTTCTACTACACTTCTGGTGGTGTACACAGAATCTAATACAGTGTAGTGTGGTGTTGCAAAACAAAATATACATCATGTCCGGAAGGCCACCAAGGAGAGGCAGACACTCACAGGCCACTAAAAAAGGGCAAGCAGCAGCAGTGTCTACAGTCAGCAGTGCTGGTTGTGGACATGGTGCATGCTGCAGGTGGCCGTGGGGCACGCTTGTCCTTTTTCTCTGCTTCTGGCTGTGTTATTGAGCCAGAACATGCAGAAGAGTTGGTGGAGTGGATAATTAACCACTTCAATACAGGGCTTTAAAACCCAACTCCATACCGGGCCTATTCGGCAACTTCTCTCCTACACTTAAAAATCTCCATAGGCGACGCTTTAAATTTTTTACAGGTTACCAGTTTAGAGTTTAGAGTTAGAGAGGAGGTCTAGTGCTAGAATTGTTGCACACGCTCTAACGCACACGGCAACACCTCACATGTGTGGTTTGAACGACGTTTACATACGTGGGCGGGACTTACGTGTGCTTTCGCTTATGAGTGCGAGCTACCGGGGACAGGGGCGTTTTAATTTAAATTTTTTATTTTTATTTTTTTTACTTATTTATTTGTTTTTTACACTTTTTTTACATTTTTTTTCGATCGCTTTTATTCCTATTACAAGGAATAAAAACATCCCTTGTAATAGGAATAGTGTGTGAGAGGTCCTCTTTAAGGAGAGATGCGGGGTCAATAAGACCCCACATCTCTCCTCCAGGCTGGAAAGAATGAGATTGTGAAAAAAATTCACAGATCTCATTCTTACTAGCCGCAATTGCGGTTTGTTTACTTACGGGTACCTGGGCGTGACGTCATCACATCGCGCCTGGGCCTCCGACGGTCATAAAGATGACTGGTCACCAGTCATCTCTATGCCGCACGGCGATCATTTATCCGGGCCCCCGATGGCACGGGAGAGCCCGGAGAAGCACCAGATGGCAGCGGGAGGGGGGTGTCCCCTCCCACCGCCTATAAGAACGATCAAGTGATGGAACCACCGCTATGATCGTTTTTATGGTGCGCAGTATCACCACCAAAACAAAATGATATCTGAATGATGCCTCTAGGTGCAGGCATCATTCAGATATCACCGCACAAAGTACAGGACGTCATATGACGTCCACCCGGGATAAGAGATCCCCTTTTTGGACGTCATATGACGGCGTGCAGTTTTGAAGTGGTTAACCACTGCAGTATTTTCACTTGGTGTACTGTGTCCTCTGCACAGTGTGCACCTAAAGCTATGTGAATACAATTGCCGTTGTTCTCATATTAATACCACAGGCAGTGACTGATCAGCAAGTATTTTCACTTGGTGTACTGTGTCCTCTGCACAGTGTGCACCTAAAGCCATGTGAATACAATTGCTGTTGTTCTCATATTAATACCACAGGCAGTGACTGATCAGCAAGTATTTTCACCTGGTGTATTGTGTCCTCTGCACAGTGTGCACCTAAAACTACATCAATACATTTGCTGGTGTTCTCATATTAATACCACAGGCAGGGATCTGCAAGTATTTTCACTTGGTGTACTGTGTCCTCTGCAAAGTGTGCATCTAAAGCTATGTCAATACATTTGCTGGTGTTCTCATATTAATACCACAGGCAGGGATCTTCAAGTATTTTCAATTGTTGTACTGTGTCCTCTGCACAGTGTGCACCTAAAGCTATGTCAATACATTTGCTGGTGTTCTCATATTAATACCACAGGCAGGGATCTGCAAGTATTTTCACTTGGTTCACTGTGTCCTCTGCACTGTGTGCACCTGAAGCTACGTCAATACATTTGCTGGTGTTCTCATATTAATACCACAGGCAGGGATCTGCAAGTATTTTCACTTGGTGTACTGTGTCCTCTGCACAGTGTGCACCTAAAGCTATGTCAATACATTTGCTGGTGTTCTCATATTAATACCACAGGCAGGGATCTGCAAGTATTTTCACTTGGTGTACTGTGTCCTCTGAACAGTGTGCACCTCAAGCTATGTCAATACATTTGCTGGTGTTCTCATATTAATACCACAGGCAGGGATCTGCAAGTATTTTCAATTGGTGTACTGTGTCCTCTGCACAGTGTGCACCTAAAGCTATGTCAATACATTTGCTGGTGTTCTCATATTAATACCAGAGGCAGTGATCTGCAAGTATTTTCACTTGGTGTCCTGTTTCCTCTGCACAGTGTGAACCTAAAGCCACGTGAATACAATTGCTGTTGTTCTCATATTAATACCACAGGCAGTGACTGATCAGCAAGTATTTTCTCTTGGTGTACTGTGTCCTCTGCACAGTGTGCACCTAAAGCTATGTGAATACAATTGCTGTTGTTCTTATATTAATACCACAGGCAGTGACTGATCAGCAAGTATTGTCAGTAAAATATTATAATAAATGATGAGCGCAGTATCAAAACCACCTACTGCGCATAAGTGATAATCACTAACAAGCGATGATATACCTAATAATATATAAATCACACTAAAAGTGCAAGTGCAAATATTGTGAACAGGACTGCTCCAAAACAATAAAGTGCAGATATAGAATAAGAGCCAGAAACAAATGCTCCAAAAAATCTATGAATGTAAAGACCAATACATATATAATTATATATAAATGAAAAACTGGGCACAGTCCAAAAACAAGGTGAAAAAATAAATAGTCCAATAGTGACGACACGCGTTAGGAATACACACGTGACCGGAAGTGAAGTAGGAGCCTGCCCGTCCGTGCAAGCCTTTCCATATCCCTGTTTGGCATTTTATGTAAGCAGATCTATTTTTATTAAATATTCAGCGTTTGCTTACTTCACATGGGAGTCTTTCTCTTCTTTTTGGCTATAAATATCTGTCCCCACTGAGAGCCTCCATCTTTCTGAAGACCTCTGAACCATCAGCTAGTATCTGGAGTTCGTATGGATGTCACTGTCTGCTCAGGAAGCTGCTGCATTTAAAGCTACAATACTTATTGTAGCCCACATAGCAGGAAGTTCTACAGTTGAAGCACTATGATTCATGGATTGAAGCAATAGAACAGTTGTATTGATTTTTCACTCTGTTTTTGGACTATTTATTTTTTCACCTTGTTTTTGGACTATGCCCAGTTTTTCATTTATATATATATATATTTATATACTTATTGGTCTTTACATTCATTGATTTTTTGGAGCATTTGTTTCTGGCTCTTATTCTATATCTGCACTTTATTGTTTTGGAGCAGTCCTGTTCACAATATTTGCACTTGCACTTTTAGTGTGATTTATATATTATTAGGTATATCATCACTTGTTAGTGATTATCACTTATGCGCAGTAGGTGGTTTTGATACTGCGCTCATCATTTATTATAAAATGTTACTTTGTAGTGATTTGTACACTTGTAGATTGAGCAGCAGTTTCACATATTTTAACCACTTCCTCCCCTATTGTGGCTTTCCTTTGAATTCATTTTGGCTAGCGCAGAAGAACCCCTATACTATCAAGTATTGTCAGTATTTGTGCAGCTACATCTCCCTGCAGGCCATTAGTATGTCTGGAAGGACAACAAGGAGAGGCAGAGAGTCACGAGCCGATAAAAGGGGGCTGCTGGTCGCGGACACGGTGCATCCTCATCAGCACATGGCAGTGGGACACACTCATCCTTTTTTACGGGCAGCTGGCCGTATTCAGCCGCAACATGGCGAACACTTGGTAGAGTGGATGACCAAGCTGTCCTCATCCTCCTCATCCTCTCTCACCCAGGCTCAGGGTACTTTTTCTGGCAAAGCAGCTGCCAGCATGGCCTCTTCCCTCTGCTCAATGGCATCAGTCACTCCTTCCCTAGCCCCACCATGTCCTCCTGAGGAGTCCCCCGAACTGTTTGACCACAGTGTTGGGTACATGCTTAGTCACGTGACCAGTGACGATACTAGTGGGGGAGAAGCCTAAGTGACGCGATCGACGGAACTACATCCGCATGAGGAGATCGACGCACTGAGCTGTATCTACAGGCTGTCTATGTACAGAGGATTTGTGAGTGTGGTTTCTCTAATCAGTCCACAATCTCTGTTTTTTCTCGGCCATACTACACTATGAGCATTCTCCTTTGTTTTTTCTTCTCTCCCCTCTGGCTTTCTGAATCAGCAAGTGGCAGTATTGGACTGTGGATGGGAGGTATGGTGAAGTGCTGAGCATATCTCAGGTGTTCCCTATCATTAAGTCAGTCTGGAACTGTGAATGGTTCGTTTCTTGCTGCTTTTACCTGGTGTTTTTCACTTCACAGTGTTTGCACTGATGCACAAGTGCACTTTATATATGTTTGTGGTCTTTTTGTTTTTTTGTATTTTGTTTCTTTTGAACATCTGGCTTAAGCCAGGAATGGTGGTTTGTGACAATGGCACCAACCTCCTTTCCGCCCTGCGACAGGGACAACTGACCCATGTGCCCTGTTTTGCTCATGTCCTTAACTTGGTGGTGCAGTGGTTCTTGGGCAGGTAACCAGGCTTACAGGATGTCCTGAAGCAGGCCAGGAAACTTTGTGTGCATTTCTGACGGTCAGACCGCGGCTGGCAGACCTCCAAAAGGAATACAACCTGCCCAAGAACCGCCAAATCTGTGACATGCCCACCAGGTGGAACTCTACGTTGGCCGTGCTGCAGTGTTTGCACATGCAGCAGAGGGCCATCAATGAGTATCTGTGCCAATATTGCACCAGGACAGGGTCAGGGGAGCTTGTTTTTCCCCCCACAACAGTGGGCCATGATCAGGGATGCATGCACTGTCCTGTCACCATTTGAGGAGGCCACAAGGATGGTGAGAAGTGACAGTGCATGCATCAGTGACACTGTCCCTCTTATACACCTGTTGGAGCACACGCTGCGTGGAATAATGGACAGGGCCCTTGAGGCAGAACAGAGGGAGGAAGAGGAGGACTTCCTTACCTCTCAAGGCCCCCTTTATCCAGACAGTGTTCCTGTTTGCTCGCCTATCACACAGGAAAAGGACGAGGAGGAGGATTGTGTCAGCATGGAGGTGGAGCCTAGCATCAGCAGCAGTCTTCAAGGGATCAATTACAGTCCCAAGAAAACCATGGACTTGTACGTGGCTGGGATGAGGTGGCTGCGGATCATGTCGTCGTGGTTGTGGACCTTATCTTGCTGGCGCATAGGGAGCAGAAGATGAAACCTCTTCGGGAGGCCTTGCAGAAAGGTCTGTGCAATGCGTTCCCAGAGACTGATAGGTTACAAAATCCTGGTCCTGGACAACGTGTTGCTGAGGCTTCTGTCAGTCACAGAAGGAGCAGTGGAGAAGGTGGCCGTCTGACCGATGCGTTCAGACAATTTATTAGTCCGCAGCCCCCAAGGTATGACCGGTTCCAGCAACCATCGCCAGCGTCTGTTTTACATGGTGCGGGAATACCTAGGGGCAAGATCAGACTTGGAAACCTTTCCCACTGAAAATCCTCTGGCTTACTGGGACTTGAGGATGGATCACTGGCCAGAGCTTCCACAGTATGCAATTGAGCTACTGCCCTGTCCTGCATCCAGCGTTCTTTCGGAACGCACATTCAGTGCTGATGGAGGCTTTGTAACCGATCACAGGGTGTGCCTCTCCACCGACTCGGTCGATCGACTGACCTTCATAAAAATGAATCAGGCTTGGATCACCACCAGCTACCAAGCACCTGATGCTGATGTAACTGAATATTTTTTTTTTAAATGTCAGATCCCTTCAAGACTGCCCTATGCTGATGCTGAGTGACTATCCTGTTATGCTGAGTGACTATCCTTTTCCTCCTCAATGATCAAGCTGATAGCTTGTAAGGACATTTTTGGGCCCAATTTTTTCTGCCCCTGTTTAACAGGGGCGTGTAATTACAAGTTTTGATGCAATACTTTGCAGCAGGGCTCATTCCTGTGCTCCAACTAGAGTATCTGTGAGGGGTTGCAGTATTGTGGCACCAGCACCAGTGCCTAAGGCCCAATTTTTCTGCCCCTGTTTAACAGGGGCGTGTAATTTAAATTTTTGATCTAATATTTAACAGCAGGGCCCATTCCTGCGCCCACCAAGAGTAACTGTGAGGACTTAGTGTTGTGGCACCAGCGTTAGCACCAAAGGCCCAATTTTTCTACCACTGTTCAACAATGGCATGTAATTACAATTCTTGACATAATAGTTCACAGCAGGGCGTTCCAGCGCCCACCAAGACTAACTGTGAGAGCTTACAGTGTTGTGGCAACACCAACACCTAGGGCCCAAATTTCTGCAGAGTATATACGGCAGGCCCCTACTTTCAAACATCCAACTTACAAACGACTCCTACTTGCAAACGGAAGGAGACAACAGGAAGTGAGAGGAAACCTACCCCTAGGAAGGGAAATTCTCTTCTGTAAGAGGTGTCTCCTGTCCACTGATGTTTTATCACCAATCCTTGTTTCACAAAAAAAATTTTTTTTCAAAAAAACATTTGTCATTGGGACAGAAAGTGAGGTGCAATCTTCTGAACATATGCGCAAAGACAGCAAAACAAATGTTACAGTGATAATCCTTCTCTATGTTTTCCAAAAAGCTTAAAAATTAATTTTTTGGCTGAAGCCACACTTTAAAAAAGTACCAGTTCAAAATTACAAACAGATTCTACTTAACAAAAAACCTACAGTCCCTGGCCCGGATTCAGATAGCCTTTACGCCGGCGTATCTATTGATACGCCGCGTAAGTGCTACGAAGCGCTGGCGTATCTTCTTTCTGTATTTAGAAAGCTAGATACACCAGAATTTCCCTGAGATCCGACCGGCGTAAGTGTCTTACACCGTTGTATCTTAGGCTGCATATTTACGCTGGCCGCTAGGTGGCGCTTCCGTATATTTACGCAAGGAATATGCAAATGAGCTAGATATGCAGATTCAGAAATGTACGTCCGGCCGGCGCATTTTTTTACGTTGTTTACGTTAGGCTTTTTCCGGCGTAAAGTTACCCCTGCTATTTGAGGCGTAGCTAATGGGCCAGATTCAAGAAGCAATTGCGCCCGTGTAACCATAGGTTACAGGGCGCAATTGCTTACTTGCTCCGGCGTAGCGAATGCTCCTGATTCAGGAACATCGCTACGCCGACTGCAGCCTAAAATCTGCGCGGCATAAGGCTCTTATGCCACGCAGATTTTAGGCTGCATTCTAGCGAAGACCGCTAGGGGGCGCTCCCATTGTGATCTGTGTATAGTATGCAAATTGCATACTAACACCGATTCACAAACTTGCGCGGGCCCTGCATACGCAAATTATATAATTTGCGTACGTCGGGTTTCGCGTAACGTTACACATCCTAATAGCAGGCGCAGCCAATGCTATAGGATGGCCACGTTCCCGCTCTACGCTCGGCGCAGGAGCGCGCCTAATTTAAATGATTCCCGCCCCCGGCGGGATCATTTACATTAGGCGCCCTTACGCCGGGCAAGTTAACACAGCGTCCCCGCAATTTACGGAGCTTCTGCTCCGTGAATCGCGGGCAGCGCAGAAAATGTGCGCGGGCGCAGGGCAAAAACGCTGCCCTGTGCCTGCGTAAGAAAGGCGCAGATTCTTACTGAATCTGGGCCAATGTTAAGTATAGATGTCGTTCCCGCGTCAAGTTTTTTAAATTTTACGTCGTTTGCGTAAGTCATTCGCGAATAGGGCTGTACGTAAGTTACGTTCACGTATAAAGCATTGACGATTTGCGGCGTAATTTCGAGCATGTGCACTGGGATTTTTTCACGAATGGCGCATGCGGCATTCGTAAAAAACGTCAAATACGCGGGGTCACAGTTAATATACATAAAACACGCCCACATCATCCACATTTGAATTAGGCGGGCTTACGCCGACACACATACGTTACGCCGCCGTAACTAAGGGCGCAAGTGGTTTCTAAATACGGAACTTGCGCCCAAATTTACGGCGGTGTAACGTATCTGAGATACGTTACGCCACCCGGAAAGATACACCAATGTATCTGAATCCGGCCCCCTGTCTTGTTTGCACCGCCTGTATACTGCTGTTCAAAGTATATAGGGCCAAAGGGGCTGGTAATGACCTGGGGGAGGGGGGGCAACCCATGCAATTTTTCTCAATGATTTTCATCCATATTGCAGGCACCAGACATTACATTAAAGCCGCAAGCAGTTTTAAATTATAGTAATTCTTATAGTTTTTTCTCATAGTAATATCATTTTGTGCAGGGACCGTTCTAAACACGTGCTACTTCACAGGCATACTATAGGCACCCAGCAGGTACGATATTTAAAGGAATTTTTCAAATTTCTTTTCACTTTAAGCATCATTAAAATCACTAAATAAATAAAAGTGCAGCGCCAATAACAGGAACTCTTATAACCAGAGTTCTAAAATATTGAAGTGTAGCAAAAATCTAATTCAAACGTATCACTATGAATACGTAATAAGCAAACTCAATAGAAGTGACATATATATATATGTGAATGTCCGTGAAGGTGAAAAAGATCCAAAACGGGGGAGTTAATTCTTGTAGAATCAATATGGAAATTTTTCTTCCAAGGAAAGGTGATCCCTCCAAAGCCAAATAATAGGATACCCTTACCGGATAAGGTGGACCCAAACTATACCATACAGTGGTGGGTCATACTTGCATAGGGGGCCGGTTGCCCAATCTGGTCAATGCTGTGGTAATGCTCCTCGTTCCCACTGGATTGGTGGTCTCCTCGGCAGGGTGTTGTATAAATCAACTCTCAGGTGACTCCTTCCACTCCAATTCAGGATATGGAAAATGGGTGAACCAAAACCAGCTAAATAGACTCAGTGGGCTCCAACCATGGGGGAAAACAGAAAAAAACAAGGAAAACAACTCCTCATAGCGTAAAAAAGTTTGAAAATGTAGGGCCAAATCCTCAGAAATCCTGCCTAACTTAACTTTTCCCATTTAAGTTACACTGACTTAAAATTTCTACCTAAGTGCCCGATCCACCTAGAAATTTCAGGCCGTGTAACTTAAATGTCTCCGGCGCAAGGCGGTCCTCTTCTGCAGGGGGCGATGACAATTTAAATGAGGCGCGCTCCCGCGCCGGCCGTACTGCGCATGCTCGTGACGTCATTTTCCCGATGGGCAGCGCGCGAAATTACGTTACGTCGGGCTTTGTGGATTGTGATGGGACAATAAAGTTGCGTCGGGTAAAAAAAAAGTTACGCGCCGGGAAAAAAAATTCAAAATTTAAAAAAAATCGCGGCGATCGAAAAAAAGATCTGTTTTTACAAGGTGTTACTAGTTTACACTTTGTAAAAGCAGAACTAATTTTACGTATGCAAACGTAAACTTACGCAGAAATCACAAAGCTGAAAAGCTTTGTGGATCTCCGTAAGTCCTCATTTGCATATGCAAAGCGGCATTTCAATGAGAAATGCCCCCAGCGGCGGATGCGGTACTGCATCCTAAGATCTGACAGTGTAAGTGTCTTACAGATGTCAGATCTTCTGCCTATCTTTGGAAAACTGCTTCTGAGGATCAGTTCCAAAGATAGGCACAGGGATACGCAGGCTGAACAGCAGTTCCGCCTGCATATCCCTTTTGAGGATTTGGCCCGTAATTCTTAAAATCCACAAAAGGGCAGACATTTAAATCCAAAAAATGTCAAAATAAAAGTTAAAAATAATCACCACAGCAACCATATCAAAAAAAGTGGAAGGTCATCAATACACAGTTTGCGCAGTATGGAAGTGGTGTGGACCAAGGCATGTGCCCGACCGGTTGAGTCTAAGAAGACTTCAACAGGGGCATACCTCTAGCCCCTACCACTGCACTTAAATAGAGGTGCCAATAAACGTACCTACATGGGACCCCGCTCCGTGATGCACATGTGAAGCTGCGTGCATTCCACCGCAGTTGCCTACTTCCGGATTGGCGTCACACAACGTGCACTGCTGGTCTCTGATGAAGAGGTCTTTGTAGCCTTGAAATGCGTCAGTGGCAGTGACACACCTATATTCCACCTATTTGAAGTGTGGTTCGAGGGACATCTACCAAAGTGTTGTCGACAAGCCTATTATGCTGCTTCCTTTGTGAGTAGTTTTTTATCACTTTTTTATTCATTAAATCGTCTACGGTAACACACTAGGCTGGTGCGCCTTTTTTCTTCTCTTCTTTCTACGTGTGCTCCAATGCCTGGAAACAGCCATGTGAATATCAGGCGTGCGTTCCAATATCCGGAAGTGGCATTCCGATGGTGAATGCGGATGCAAAACGGGCCAAATTATATGATCCGATCAAATCAAGTGCGCTCCATATTCATTATCCTATTCACCAAAACCGATGAAAGAAAAAGAAAAATAGGGCGCCGCCATCCGTATCCAGAAGTGTGCGCTCCAAAAGGACAGCGTGACCAATCACGTCGGATCTGATGTGGGGGAGGAGACTCATACCCACGTCATAGGTCCCGTCTGGAGCCTAAATACATCCCACGTTCCTAGATCATATATGAGAAAAAGGGACATGAGACTGTGAAAAATCATTATGGATAACCTAGAACCGAGCGAAACCTAAATTACCTAAGAGGGCAAAAATAAAATAAAAATAAAAAATAAAAAGTAGGGAATGTGCTACACACGGAAGAGGTCCCAAGGAAGCTAGCACCTAAATGTCATAACATGTATTACCCCAAAGAAATCACAATGAGGAATCATAATAAGAGAACAAAAAAATACAAAAGTTTAAATGTACAGCTGAATGTGCCGGACAAATCAAGACTGATTGATAAAAGCATTGATGTCCACATCAACATTCAAGCCGTACGGCACGTAGCATTTAAGCTGGTATATCCAGAAAGTCTCTAACTTCGATACACCCCTCAACTTCGATTACTTTTTATTTTATTTTTTATTTATTTTTTATTTTTGCCCTCTTAGGTAATTGTTTCCTTTGATGGTCTAATGGGGTGGCACCTAGGTGAGCCTATGATCATAGGTGGAGGTAGGGTGGGGAGTGATCTTTTCCCACCCCTTCCCGATATGTGAGGTGTCACTCGGTTCTAGGTTATCCATAATGATTTTTCACAGTCTCATGTCCCTTTTTCTCATATATGATCTAGGGACGTGGGATGTATTTAGGCTCCAGAAGGGGCCTATGACGTGGGTATGAGTCCCCCCCCACGTCAGATCCGACGTGATTGGTCACGCTTCCAGATACGGATGGTGGCGCCCTATTATTTTTATTTTTCTTTCATCGGTTTTGGTGTTCGAATATCCGGAGCGCACTTGATTTGATCGGATCATATAATTTGGCCAGATTTGCATCCGAATTCACCATCGGAATGCCACTTCCGGATATTGGAACGCACGCCTGGACGCCATATTCACATGGCTGTTTCCGGGCATTGGAGCGCACGTTATGTGAAGCCAATCCGGAAGTAGGCAACCACGTGGAACGCACGCAGCTTCACATGTGCAGCACGGAGTGGGGTCCCATGTAAGTACGTCTATTGGCACCTCTATTTAAGCGCAGTGGTAGTGGGGGCTAGAGGTATGCCCCTGTTGAAGTCTTCTTAGGCCCCGTACACACGACCAAACATGTATGCTGAAACTGGTCCGCGGACCAGTTTCAGCATACATGTTCGGTCATGTGTAGGCGCGAGCGGGCAGAATTCCAGCAAACATTTGCCCGCCGTGCCTTTTCCCAGCGGGCAAATATTCCTGGACTTGTTTTAAAACCGTCCGCTGGAATCCTGCCCGCTCGGACATGTATGGTCGTCAGTACAGACCTACCGTACATGTCCGAGCGCCCGCCGTCCCTCGCATGCGTCGAATGACTTAGACGCATGCGTGGAAGCATTTAAAAGGCAGGCCCGCCCACGTCGCTGCGTCATCGCCGTTTCATCGTCGCGGCGACGGCGCGGACACGCCCCGCGTATTGTTTACTCGCGGACTTCTGTACGATGGTTAGTACAGCCATCGTACAGAAGTCCCCGGGCAGACATGTACGGTGAAAACGGTCCGACGGACCGGTTTCATCGTACATGTTTGCCCGTGTGTACCCGGCCTTAGACGACGATGATATGGTTGCTGTGGTGATTATTTTTAACTTTTATTTTGAAATTTTTTGGATTTAAATGTCTGTCCTTTTGTGGATTTTAAGAATTTAATTTTCAAACTTTTTTATGCTATGAGGAGTCGTTTTCCTTGTTTTTTCTTTTTTCCCCCATGGTTGGAGCCCACTGAGTCTATTTAGCTGGTTTTGGTTCACCCATTTTCCATGTCCTGAATTTGAGCGGAAGGAGTCACCTGAGAGTTGATTTATACAACACCCTGCCGAGGAGACCACCAATCCAGTGGGAACGAGGAGCATTACCACAGCACTAAACAGATTGGGCAACCGGCCCCCTATGCAAGTATGACCCACCACCATGTAGTTTGGGTCCACCTTATCCGGTAAGGGTATCCTATTATTTGGCTTTGGAGGGATCACCTTTCCTTGGAAGAAAAATTTCCATATTGATTCTACAAGAATTAACTCCCCCGTTTTGGATCTTTTTCACCTTCACGGACATTCACATATACTTGTATTTACTTTTTTTACTTTATCATTAAAATCACTGCTCCCGAAAAAACGTTAGTTTTTAAAACTTTTTTTTGCATTGATACATGTCCCCTGGGGCAAGACCCGGGTCCCCAAACCCGTTTTAGGACAATAACTTGCATATTAGCCTTTAAAATGAGCACTTTTGATTTTGAAAGTTCAAGTCCCATAGACTTCAATGGGGTTCTAAAGTTTGCGCGAACGTTCGGTCCGTTCGAAGGTTCAGGTACGAACCGAACGGGGGGGGGGTTTGGCTCATCCCTAATCAAGAACCAGAAGAGACATCAGCCAGGCAAGTCTTCAACAGAAACACTGTAGAGAGTCTCTATATATGTTGACCAAGGCGAAGGCATTGAAGAAATGAACCAGACAGTTTAAATAGCCAGAAGGGGCTGTCTGTGGACTTGACTGATGAGCAGGAGATGATCAACAGATGAGCCACTGTGGAACGATTAGTATTTGGAAAAGATTTTAATAAGGAGACATGAAAAACATTTGAAACACATGTCTTAGAAGAAAGGTCTAATGCGTAAGCCACTGGGTTCATCCTATGGAAAATATGAAAAGGCGCAAAAAATGTGTTGCCAGATTCAGTGAGGGAACATGGAGTCTGAAGTTATGATATGACAGCCAGACCCTCTCTCCAACCTGGTAGGAAGGCGCAGGTGGGCATCTGCGGTCAGCATGGAGTCTATATCTTTCACTGGCACATTGCAAGGACTCTTGGACCTTCACCCAAATGGAATGAATATCGCTGAGATGCTCCTCTAATTCAGGAGTTATTTGAGGAACAAATGAGTCAGGCAACATGGATGATTGGAAACCATAATTAATAAATAATTCCCCCAGGGGAAACCCAGCACCAAAATTATTAACTATATACACTAATATACACTATTAATTAACTATATACACTGAACAGCAGTATATGTACTATATGGCCTGCCCTATATACTCTGCATAAAAAATGGGCATTAGGTGATGGTGGTGCCAGAACACTCTAAACCCTCACAGTTACTCTTATTGGGCGCAGGAACGGGCCCTGCTGTGAAATTTTATATCAACATTTTTAATTACATGGCCCTGATAAATAGGGGCAAAAAAATTGGGCATTTGGTTTTGGTGGCGCTAGAACACTGTTACCCCTCACGGTTACTTTTGTTGGGAGCAAGAATGGGCCCTGATGTGAAATATTATATAAAAAATTGGTAATTACATGGTCCTGTTAAATAGAGGCAGAAAAATTGGACCTTGGGTGGTGGTGGCGCTAGAACACTGTAACCCCTCACAGTTACCCTTATTGGGTGCAGGAACGGGCCCTGCTGTGAAATATTATATCAAAAATTGTAATTACATGCCCCTGTTGAACAGGGGCAGAAAAATTGGGCCTTGGGTGGTGGTGGTGCCCTAAGCCAAAAATATTGTTGGAAGCTAGCATCATCAAGATTGAGGAGGAATAGGATAGCCAGCATAGGCAGTCTTAAAGGAATCCCAGATATATAGAACATTCAATCAGTTACATCAGCATCAGGTGCTTGATAGCTTCTGATCCAAGACTGATTCATTTTTATGAATGTGAGACTATCAACGGAGTCTGTGGACAGGCACACTCTTTGATCCATTACAAACTTTCCAGCAGCACTGAATGTGTGTTAAGAAAGCACGCTGGATGCAGGACAGACCAGCAGCTCAATTGCATATTGAGCAAGTTCTGGCCAGTGGTCCATCCTCAAGACCCAGTAACCCAGTGGATGCTCTCTTGGAAAGGTCTCCAGGTCTGCTCTTGCCCCTAGATATTTCTGCACCATATAATGCAAACGCTGGCAATAGTTGCTTGAACCGATCAGACTTTGGTGCTGAGAACTGAAAAAATTGTCATTGGTCAGCCGGCCACCTTCTTCCTCTGACTGAACAAAGCCTCAGCAACACGTTGTCCAGCACCAGAAAACAGTAAACTCCCAGGGTCTGGAAATGCGTTACACAAACCTTTCTTCAAGGCCTCCAGAAGATGTTTCATCCTCTTCTCCCTCTACAAAGGCAGGATGAGTTTTGCAACTTTACCCTTGTAACGTGGATCAAAAAAAGGTTGCCAGCCAGTAATGATCTCTCTCCTTGATACCAAAAATCCTAGCGAAAAGTCCTTTCGCAGGCTTTGCAGATTCAGGGAAGCAATGTAGCGTAAGTTTTCAGAGGCATTTGATTCTGAGTCCTCTGGGTCACTAAGGATAACATTATCCATAACTATCTCCTCCCAGCCACGTACAACTCCTTGGGTTTCTGTGTACTAAAAACCATCCCTTGAAGACTGCTGCTGAGTGTTATCCTCTACATCATGGGTGCTCAACCTGCGTGCCTCCAGCTGTAGCGGAACTACAAGTCCCACGAGGCATTGCAAGGCTGACGGTTACAAGCATGACCCTAGCATTCCTAGCTTGACTGCCATAGGCTGAGGCATGATGGGATTTGTAGTTCTGCAACAGCTGGAGGGCCACAGGTTGAGCACCCATACTCTACATTCATGCTAACACAATCCTCCTCCTCTTTTTCCTGTGTGTTTGGTGGGCCAGCAGGAATGCTATCTGGATAAATGGGGGCCTTGAGAGGAAAGAAAGTCCTCCTCTTCTTCCTGCTGTTCTGCCTCAAGTGCCCTGTCCATGATTCCACAAAGTGTGTGCTCAAGCAGGAAGACTAGAGGGACAATGTCACTGATGCATGCATTGTCACTGCTCACCATCCTTGTGGTCTCCTCAAATGGTGACAGGACAGTGCATACATCCTTAATCAATAGCCACTTAATCAATAGCGGCTGCTGTTCTGGCCACGCTTGATCCACTTAAGACATAGGTTGCAATCAGCTGCACACGTGTCGAAAAAGGCCCACATCAAGGAAGCTCTTCGGTGTGATGCAATAGGGTGGCTGCCCTTAAGCTGCCCCCTAAGCGACATCTTGCGTCCACAGAGTTGTGCCTCCTCCTCTCTTCTCTCAGGCACCCAAGTACAGTCAGCAGTGGCGTAGTGTGGGGGGGGTGACGGGGACCTTGGCCCCGGGCGCAACATTTGGGGGTGCAAAATCCTGCGCCAGTATGTGTCACCCTTGCTCCATAATTGTAATTTCCATTTCTGTGACCCCGCGTCTGAACGCATCGGTCAGACGGCCACCTTCTCCACCGCTCCTTCTCTGACTCACCGAAGCCTCAGCAAGACGTTGTCCAGGGCTAGGTTTTGGTAATCCCCCCGGTTCTGGGAACGCATTGCACAGACCCTTCTGCAAGGCCTCCCGCAGTAGTTTCATCTTCTGCTCCCTCTGCGATGGCAACATAAGATCCGTTACCTTACTCTTGTAACGTGGATCAAGGAGAGTTGCCAGCCAGTAATGATCCCTCTCCTTGATAGCACGTACACGAGGATCCTTACGCAGGCTTTGCAGGATCAGGAAGGCCATGCAGCGTAGGTTTGCAGAGGCATTCGGGGCACAGTCCTCTGGGTCACTGAGGACGACAGGATCCTCAGCCACCTCATCCCAGCCACGTGTTCCTTGGGACTGTAAATGATCCCTTGAAGGCTGCTGCTGTTGATGCTGAGTGCTAGGCTCCACCTCCATGCTGCTGATACAATCCTCCTCCTCCTCCTCCTCCTCCTCCTCCTCCTCCTCTTCCTGTGTTCCAGGTGGGCAAGCAGTAACAGTGTCTGGATAAAGGGGGCCTTGATAGGTAAGGAAGTCCTCCTCTTCCTCCCTCTGTTCTGCCTCAAGGGCCCTGTCCATTATTCCACGTAGGGTGTGCTCCAACATGTGAATAAGCTGGACAGTCTCACTGATGCATGCACTGTCACTGCTCACCATCCTCGTGGCCTCCTCAAATGGTGACAGGACAGTGCATGCATCCCTGATCAAGGCCCACTGGCGTGGTGAAAAAAACCCAAGCTCCCCTGAGTCAGTTCTGCTGCCATATTGGCACAGGTACTCATTGATGGCCCTCTGCTGCGTGTGCAGCCGCTGCAGCATGGCCAACGTAGAGTTCCATCTGGTGGGCATGTCACAGATTAGGCGGTTCTTGGGCAGGTTGTATTCCCTCTGGAGGTCTGTCAGCCGAGCAGTGGCATTATATGACCTCCGGAAATGCACACAGACTTTCCTGGCCTGCCTCAGGACATCCTGTAAGCCAGGGTACCTGCCCAAGAACCGCTGCACCACCAAATTGAGAACATGCGCAAAACAGGGCACATGGGTGAGTTTTCCACGTCGCAGGGCAGAGAGGAGGTTGGTGCCATTATCGCTGACCACCATTCCAGGCTTCAGCTGGCGTGGCGTCAACCACATCTGAGCCTGCCCCTGCAGAGCTGAAAGAACCTATTCTCCAGTGTGGCTCCTGTCTCCCAAGCACACCAGCTCTAGCACCGCATGGCATCTCTTGGCCTGCATTCCTGCGTAGCCCCTCGTACGCCTACGGAGCACGGCTGGTTCTGAGCCAACATCACCACAGGAAGAGGCCACAGAGGAAGAAGAAGAGGAGGGGGTGGAGGAGAGAGGTGTGTCACAAGCAGTAGTAGTGTTTTGGAGGCGTGGTGGCGGAACAACCTCCAAAACTACTGTACCTTGCCCTGTGTCCTTCCCAGCTGCCAGCAGAGTCACCCAATGGGCCGTAAAAGACAGGTTACGTCCCTGTCCATGCCTGCTGGACCATGAGTCAGCGGTAAGATGCACCTTACCACTGACCGCCCTGTCCAGCGAGGCATGGACATTGCCTTCCACATGCCGGTAGAGAGCTGGAATCGCCTTCCGTGAGAAAAAGTGGCGTTTGGGTACTTGCCACTGAGGTACTGCACATTCCACAAACTCACGGAAGGGGGCAGAATCTACCAACTGAAAAGGTAGCAGTTGAAGTGCTAGCAATTTTGCTAAGCTAGCATTCAACCGCTGGGCATGTGGATGGCTGGGAGCGTACTTCTTTCGGCGCTGCAGCAGCTGGGGCAGGGAAATTTGTCTGGTAATATCAGTAGATTGCCCGCATGTACTACCACTACTACGTTGTGACACACCTATTTCTACACCTTCGGTGCAGGCTGCAGAGAGGACTGGGGGTCTAGTGGGGTTGGAGGTCACAGAAGGGCAAGGGGAGGACCGCTTTGGTCTTT
The DNA here is from genome assembly GCF_905171775.1 of Rana temporaria. Taxonomy (NCBI): domain Eukaryota; kingdom Metazoa; phylum Chordata; class Amphibia; order Anura; family Ranidae; genus Rana; species Rana temporaria. Next base: position 49,924,689 of record NC_053498.1, read on the forward strand.
GGTGTGGGTCTTTCTGGTATGCCTGCCAACGAGCTGCATGGCAGGTCGACATATGTCTGGACAAGCATGTGGTGCCCAAGCGGGTGATGTTTTGGCCACGCGAGATACGCTTGAGACATATGTTGCAAACAGCAAAGGTACGATCTGATGGACAGGTTTAAAAAAAGGCCCACACCAAAGAACTTTTGCTGTACCGTTGAGACACAGCAGCGCCACGTAATGCAGTTGGTGTGCTGCCCTTAAGCTGACCCCTGGAGGGCATCCTGCCTCTTTGGAGATGTGCCTGTGCCTCGTCCTCCTCTTCCTCCTCCTCCTCTCTCCTATCAGGCACCCAGGTAGAGTCAATGACCTCATCATCCCCTCCCTCCTCATCATCACTGGCGACAACCTGGCAGTATGCTCCAGCTGGGGGAACATCACTCCCAGATTGTTGTCCCTCTCGGCCACCCCCTCTCCCTGGGCTCACATCAATGCCTTCCTCTATCAGTGTTCCGTCATCGGAGTCTTCAAAACGCTGCGCATCTTCAGCTAGCATGTACCCAACACTGTGTTGAAACAGTTCGGGGGACTCCTCAGGATGACACGGTGGGACTAGGGAAGGATTGTGTGATGCCATTGTGCAGAGGGTAGAGGACGCCTTGGCAGCTGCTTTGCCAGACAAACTATGATCAGTCTGTGTGAGAGAGGATGAGGAGGATGAGGACGGCTTGGTCATCCACTCAACTAATTTCTCAGCATGTTGAGGCTCAACACGGCCAGCTCCCGAAAAGGATGAGCGGCCACGGCCACGTGCTGAAGAGGATGCACCACATCCATCACCAGCGTTACCTCTAGATGCAGAGCCTGCTTGCCCTCGTGACTCTCTGCCTCTCTTTGTCCTTCCAGCCATAGTTATGCGTTCAGGTGTTATGTAACAAAATAGTCGCAGTCACACCAACTGCGTTCAGATGGTATTAAACAGCAACCACACAGTAAGAGCGACTTGGCTCAAGTGTTATGTAATAAAATAGTCGCAGTCACACCAACTTTGTTCAGATGGTATTAAACAGCAACCACACAGTAAGAGCGACTTGGCTCAAGTGTTATGTAACAAAATAGTCGCAGTCACACCAACTGCGTTCAGATGGTATTAAACAGCAACCACACAGTAAGAGCGACTTGGCTCAAGTGTTATGTAACAAAATAGTCGCAGTCACACAAACTTTGTTCAGATGGTATTAAACAGCAACCATACAGTAAGAGCGACTTGGCTCAAGTGTTATGTAACAAAATAGTCGCAGTCACACCAACTGCGTTCAGATGGTATTAAACAGCAACCACACAGTAAGAGCGACTTGGCTCAAGTGTTATGTAACAAAATAGTCGCAGTCACACCAACTGTGTTCAGATGGTATTAAATAGCAACCACACAGTAAGAGCGACTTGGCTCAAGTGTTATGTAACAAAATAGTCGCAGTCACACCAACTTTGTTCAGATGGTATTAAACAGCAACCACACAGTAAGAGCGACTTGGCTCAAGTGTTATGTAACAAAATAGTCGCAGTCACACCAACTGCGTTTAGATGGTATTAAATAGCAACCACACAGTAAGAGCGACTTGGCTCAAGTGTTATGTAACAAAATAGTCGCAGTCACACCAACTGCGTTCAGATGGTATTAAATAGCAACCACACAGTAAGAGCGACTTGGCTCAAGTATTATGTAACAAAATAGTCGCAGTCACACCAACTGCGTTCAGATGGTATTAAACAGCAACCACACAGTAAGAGCGACTGCGGTCAAATGCGATTTAACAGCACACACGCAGTGACACCAACTGCGTTTAGTTGCTATTAAACAGCACACACGCAGTAATATCGACTGCGGTCAAATGCGATTTAACAGCACACATGCAGTGACACCGACTGCGTTTAGTTGCTATTAAACAGCACACACGCAGTAATAGCGACTGCGGTCAAATGCGATTTAACAGCACACACGCAGTGACACCAAATGCGTTTAGTTGCTATTAAACAGCACACACGCAGTAATAGCGACTGCGGTCAAATGCAATTTAACAGCACACACGCAGTGACACCAAATGCGTTTAGTTGCTATTAAACAGCACACACGCAGTAAGAATGTCTGCGTTTCTGTGCAATTCAATAGCCCAGTTGCATTAACCGCGACTGCGCTTCTGTGCAAATAAATTGCACACGTGCAGTAACAGGTAATGCGTCTGTGTGTGCAATTAAACTAGCACACGTTCAATAACACAGAATAATATTTTCAAGCTAATCCCTAATGCAGGCAATACAACACGTTAGAGCACTGCATGTAGAACAATCTCCTGCCTGACAGATACTAATAGATCAACTAGATGAGCTATACAGTTTATAAATATATTGACAACGCCTAAGGATGTGAATATATTCTCTACAAACTGTAGTTTTGTGAAGATTGGGGTATCAAAAACTGCGCCCGACTGATAACCCACTACTGCGCCAAATGGAAAGAAGTTAAAGCGCCTAGCTGCTGTTTAAAATAAATAGTATGTGAAATAAAGGAATATATTATGTACATCAAGTGCCAATATAAAACCACAGCGCTGTGAGAATAAATAAATATTCAAATCTAAATATATATACAAGTGTACAATGTGATAACACAATTATAAGTGAATAGACTCATAAATTTGTACATGCAAATACGTGAAAAAAAGTTTGTGATGTTACGAAAAACGTGAAGTAATTAAAAGGAAAATTCATGTGACTTCAAAATAGTTGATCCACTCTTCCAGGACTTCCACCACACCTTAGTGTTCAGTGCTCCAATCCCCCTCACAGTGGACACTCACCACAATAGTATGCCTCCCACTTGAATACAATATTAGTATGAATTCAGTAGATTTTCTTGATGTCAACATTGAACATCTAAATGGAAAATTGAAGACCAAAGTACATTTCAAAACAACCGATCGGAACAGTTACTTGTCGATCCGGAGTGGACATCATCCGGCATGGATAAGTAATATCCCGAAAGGACAGTTCCTAAGAGTGAGGAGAAATTGTACTGAGGAATCAGACTATGTAGAACAAGCAACTATGTTGAAACAGAGATTTGTACAGAAGGGGTACAATGAAACGAAATTGAATAACATCATAAGAGATGTAGCAGAAGTACCGAGGGAACAGTGTTTAAGGAAGAAGGAATCTGTTGGACCTAAGAGCCAGAATCAATGGGGTTTTCTAACAGGTTTTCACTCTCAATATAAGGATGTTGAAATGATTTTTCGCAAGCATTGGTACATCCTGGCCAGAGACACACATTTGGGCACTGTAATACCGGATCAACCTCGGTTTATTTACCGAAAGGCACCTAATTTCGGAGATAAAGTTGTCCGGAAAATTCTGGACCCCCCGAATCCTTCTATTAAAATTGACTTAAAAGGTTTTTTTCCCTGTGGAAGGTGTATATGTTGTCGAACAGTCAAAATACACAACAGGGGGATATGTCAAGTAGTAGGAAGTGATGGTAGTCCTTTTGAGATTAAAGAATTCAGCACGTGTAACTCCTCCTACGTGGTCTATTTACTGTGGTGTCCATGTGGTCTACTTTATGTGGGGAGAACAAAGAGATTGCTTAGGGTGCGAATCGCTGAACATTTAGCGAATATAAAAAAGGGCTTTGAATATCACAGCGTCTCGATGCATTTTAAAAAGAGACATAAGCAGGATCCATCTTTGATTCAATTCTGTGGTATCGACGTGGTATATTTCGGTTGGAGGGGTTCAAATAGGATTAGGGACCTCTCACAACGCGAAACTCAGTGGATATACCTGCTTAAGTGTCTTCAGCCTCGGGGTCTAAATATAGAAGTTGACCTCAACTGTTTTATTAATAACTCTTGAGATACACAATTTCTCAGTATTTCCATTGTTTATCATTTATATATGTTATAGGTGAATATTTTTCTTCTTATTGTTTGTTTCTGGGCTGTACCTAATTACTGGAATGCAGGTTAATAAGCTAATTAGCATGGGTGATACCAGTTTAAACCCTTTTCTCTGCAACTGTCAGTTTATGGTCAGACACCTAGCTCTCATTTAATTTAATTTATCTTGTCACTATGATGTCTGGTATTCATGAAAGATTGGGTCATTCTTAATCAATAGTGACCATTAACCATTTACTCCATGATTTAATCGAGTAGTATCTTCATTTTAAATGTATTTTAATTCATGTACTCACTCACATGCACGATAGTTACTTAGAGGCATGTTGTTTTGATATTCCCGTGGTAATGTGCATATGTATACATTATTTGGTGCATTGATTTTATACATAATTTATATTCTACAAATAATGTTATTAATAGTATTTGTATATCAGATCAAAGTTATAGTGCTAATTTAAATTTTTAATTTTCAAACAATGAATGTATTTATTTATTTAGTGTGTAATAACTGAGGATTGGTGGTCATGGGGATTCTCGAGAGACCGTCCCCTTATTTAAGATCATTTTTTCCCCCAGCATTTGATCAATTACTGTTATACTTACACACTTTAACATTTTTAATACCTATTTTTAATACTAATTTGTTAGTTTGGTTTCTCTTTTTTAAAAATAGTAAACTGTTGTGTGACATGTCAGTGTACCATATGTACACTGCATCTCCGTCCGGGTTAACGCTGCGAAGAATGTCTATTGGCCACGGGGTACACGTGACCAGTTGGTCGCGTCCCCCGTTGTTAGAACAACGCGGCACCCTGACGATAGCTAATGCTCACTCGTCACTTTCCGGCAGGATGATTGGACACAAGGGAAGCGCAGCACGATTGGTCGCGCTCATCGCTGCTGGACTGACGAGCGAGACGCTATACACAGCTCCCGCCCATAGTAACGGCGATGCCCTCACCCCATTGGACGCGGCATCACACGTGACCAGGTGACGCTCTCGCTGTCAGTGCGATACACACACGCAGGCGGCGGCGTGTTTATCGTCACTCTCTGCTCTGATTTGCTGCTAAATAACCCTGAGCATATAAAATAGAGGGGATTGTGGGACTCGGCCATACCCATGAATAAGACAGGAAGTCGAAACATGTCGGGGCGTGGCCTAATCCATGTTTGAAAAAAAGTTCCAAGTTACATCTAGGACTGTTTGTAGCCATCTTTCAGCTGGTTTGTACTATCGAGTGAAGGAGTTATCATTTGAGGTGGTGTGCTGTGCCAAGGATTGTGGTGAGATCATCCAGTTAATCGAGGGTCCGCCGTGACCACTGTTATCTACAGTTAAGGAGATTGAAGTGTGCAGTGATCTGTTATCACACAAAGCTGGTTTTGTGATTTCGTTTTGTGAGTGCAACTTTTGAAGGTTCATTTAAGGCCCCATACTCACGAGCAAACATGTCTGCTGAAACTGGCCCGCAGGCCAGTTTCAGCAGACATGTTTGGTCGTGTGTGGGCGCGAGCGGGCCGAATTCCAGCAAACATTTGCCCGCCGGGCCTTTTCCCAGCAGACAAATATTCCTGGACTTGTTTTAAAACAGCCCGCTGGAATTCTGCCCGCTCGGACATGTACGGTCGTCAGTACAGACCTACCGTACATGTCCAGGCGCCCGCCGTCCCTCGCATGCGTCGAATGACTTCGACGCATGCGTGGAAGCATTTTAAAGGCGGGCCGCCCACGTCGCCGCGTCATTGTCGCGGCGACACCGCGTCATCGACGCGGCGACACCGCGGACACGCCCCGCGTATTGTTTACGCGCGGACTTCTGTACGATGGTGTGTACAACCATCGTACAGAAGCCCTCTGGCAGACATGTATGGTGAAAACGGTCCGACGGACCGCTTTCACCATACATGTTTGGTCGTGAGTACCCGGCCTGAGTGTTTTAATAAACTGGTCTTACGTTTTTATACTATTTTGCATTTTTCTTTTTTTTGCATTATCATTTTGGAAACTCCTCGAAATTAACACTGGGATTTATATTGGTGATACCTTGGAGATATTCCTATTACAAGCTCGTTAGCCAAACACTAGAGTGGGAGGCATACTATTGTGGTGAGTGTCCACTGTGAGGGGGATTGGAGCACTGAACACTAAGGTGTGGTGGAAGTCCTGGAAGAGTGGATCAACTATTTTGAAGTCACATGAATTTTCCTTTTGATTACTTCACGTTTTTCGTAACATCAAACTTTTTTTCACGTATTTGCATGTACAAATTTATGAAACTGTAGTTTTAACTATACTGACTACACTTCCTACTCTATCTATCTTGCTATCTATCTATCTATCTATCTGGTAGAAAAGACACTGGCCCAGATTCAAGAAGCACTTGCGCCCGCGCAACCATAGGTTACGCAGCGCAAGTGCTTACTTGCTCCGGTGTAACGAGTGCTCCTGATTCAGGAACCTCGTTACACCGACTGCAGGCTAAAATCTGCGCGGCATAAGGCTCTTATGCCTCGCAGATTTTAGGCTGCATTCTTGTGGGGGTCGCTAGGGGGCGCTCCCATTGTGTATCAGCGTGTAGTATGCAAATTGCATACTACCACTGATTCACAAGCTTGCGCGGGCCCCGCGCAAGCCAGGTACGGAGTTTCCGTACGGCTACTTTTAGCGCAAGGGCGGCCCTTTGTAATGTTAGGGGCATCCAATTCTAAAGTATAGCAGGCCTTCCCGCGCCGTGAAATTTGAATTTCACGGCATTTGCGTAAGTGAAACCTGAATGGCGCTGGATGCCATTCACGTTCACTTAGAAGCAAATGACGTCCTTGCGACGTCATTTGCCGCAATGCACGTCGGGAAAGTTTCCCAACGGAGCATGCGCTGTACGCTTGGCGCGGGAGCGCGCCTAATTTAAATGATTCCCGCCCCCGGCGGGATCATTTAACTTGCGCACGCTTACGCTGGCCAAATTTGTCGGCGCGCCCTCGCAATTCACGGAGCTACTGCTCCGTGAATCGAGGGCAGCGCAAAATATTTGCGGGGGCGCAGGGCAAAATCGTTGCCCTGCTCCCCCGCAAATATCGTGCAATTCTACTTCAATCTGGGCCACTGTGTCTCTATCTCTTTATCTATCTCTCTCTGTCTGACTGATCTGCTCTCTGTAACAAGCTGGAACACACTACACAAGGCAGCCGTGCAGGCTGCCTTTTATAGTGTGGGGCGTTTACTAATCCCCCTGAGCCATAATTGGCCAAAGCCACCCTGGCTTTGGCCAATTATGGCTCTTCGTTTTTTGAGCGCTGTGATTGGCCAAGCATGCGGGACATACAGCATACTTGGCCAATCATCAGCGCTCAACGCCGCAGTGAATTATGGGACGTTTTGCGTCATTCGAATTTGGCGCGAACGACCCGTTTCGTTCGAGTTCGAATCGAACGCGGAGCTCATCCCTAGTGTATTGTGTAGTGGTCAGTATATGAATCAGGTAGGTTAGTGTAGTGGTCGATGTAGGAATCAGGTAGGTCTGTGTAGTTGTCAGTATAGGAATCATGTAGGTCAGTGTAGAGGTTAGTGTAGTGGTCAATAAAGGAATCGGGTAGATTAGTGGTCAGGTAGGTCAGTGTGGGAATCAGGTAGGTCAGTACTATTGTAGGAAGGGAAGGGACTCAGGGAGTGCGAAAAGTCCACAGATAGGGGGTGCAAATTACTTGCCTTGCCCCGGGGCGCTGACAACCCACGCTACGCCACTGAAGTCAGTGACCTCATCATCCCCTCCCTCCTCGTCACTGGAGAAAACTTGGCAGTATGGGGGAACATGACTGCCAGTTTCTTGTTCTTCTGTGGCAGTCCCTCTCTCACGTTACTCCCTTCCTCAACCCGTGAACCAACATCGAAGCCTTCAAATCTGTGAGCATCCTCCAGCAGCATATAATCGACACTATTATGAAGATGCAAAACAAATGTCCCAAATGCACGTCTCCGCGCCAAAAAAACAGGATGTCTCTGAGCTGACAGTTGTCAATAGAATGGATGAGCGCAATCTGTAAATCAACCAATATCACAATTTTTGCGAAAGGATATGGCAATGAAAGCAGCTATTTAAAGTCCAAAATGAGAAACTCATAGAACACATAAAATATTAAAATATATCAAACTGAAACTAGAAAGTCCAAATGATAAAACAGCGCTTATTTAAGTTGGTTAAAATGCCCAACTGCATAGAGGCATTTGCATGATGACGATGCAACAAAATATTCTACAGTGATGGGTGCTTGTAAAAATAGGTACGTGATGAATCCTACACCTGCTCCCAATCTTCACCACAAGTGAGGCACTCTCCACTTCGGGGTACAAACTCACCAGAAAGCCAATGAATTGAGCCTTAAGAGGTAACTGTCACTGGAATATCCGTCAGCACTGCCAGTTTCAGCGTAGGTTAATACTCCATATGGATATATAAAATACAAGAAGGCACCAGCATAGTGTAATCCCATTTTTAATATAGATAAAAGAGTACCCCTTTACACAGTAAAAAAAAAACGCTCCAAATGCACGTACCGTTAGTATTAAATAAGCGCTGTTTTATCATTTGGACTTTCAGTTTCAGTTTCAGTTTGATATATTTTAATATATAATCGACACTGAAAAATTCTACTCTGAGCCTGGGTGACAGAGGATGAGGACAGCTTCGTTATCCACTCCACCAACTGATGTGGCTCAATAACACGGCCAGCAGCAGAAAAAAGGAAAAGTGTTCCCCTGTTCACGACCACCCCTATTGGTCATAGACACAGAGGCTGCTTGCCCTCTTTTAATGGCCTGTGAGCGTCTGCCTCTCCTTGGTGGCTTTCTGAACATGATGTACTTTGTTTTGCAACACCACACTACACTGTATAATATACATGTAGCACTACCCCCGGAGGAGCTGCTGGTTTGTTTTGGGTCTACGCTTTGTGATCAACCCCTGAAAGTGGGTTGATACAGACCTGTGCAAGCACACAGCAAGGGGATTTCCTCAACAAGACATACACATTGAAGCACCCCCTTGCCAAGCCTCACCCAGCTCTCTATCTCTCTACAGTACTGTACAATGTAATAGAACCAATTACTCGATCAACAAGTATAAAAATGAGTATCAACAATATGCTACACTAAATAGGTAGACTTTGAGTAATATAGCTAACCAATGTGGTTTGACGGGCCAGGCCAAACCTCAATATAATTTATCTCAAGAGTTCATGCACGTATGCGTTGGCATGCGTTGGCGCGCAAAGAAGTAAAATAACACAATTTGTAATCCAAAGGCAAAAGAAGAAAAATAGTATCTGGTAAAACTTCCTGAACAGTCGAACCACAATTGATGAATATATACAATCCACCCTCCTGCAAGACAGTCAGTATGCTTGGGCAGGTGCCCGTCTCACCCAACCAATTCAGGCCTTGTCCTTCTGTAGTACTCCATCCACGATCTCCGGTCACAGTCTTGCTAGGCGGCAGCCTCCGGTTCTCAGACAGGTCGCAGGGATACTGGAACCTCGTACGATCTCTCTGTCAGAGGTTCCATCTCTCCTTCTTAAAGGCACTCTGCCCGGGCGTATGTAGGCCTCAACTGCGGCCTACTCCCCGTGGAGTCACTTCTGACAGTGTCCTCCTGGGTTGAAGAGGCGGTCCAGAGAGAGCGCACCAAACACGTTCTCCCCCTTAAATTACCTCCCCCAGCAGGCTGCGCAGAAGGCAAAGCATCCTGGAGTTGTACAGCTGCTCTCTGGATAATGTAGTCTATTACAAGCCAGGGCAAATGGAGTCTCTTCTCTCCCTGTACTCAATTCCCCAACATTCTCTGCGTTACCAGAACAAAATGTAAACAACAGGTGGCTCTAACTCTGGCTGCCTGCACTGACTGAATATAGAGTAAACACTGAACATAAAATCCATGCTAAATGCAGAGTATATACAGTTAGGTAGATTCAGGTAGATGGGCGCATATTTGAGCTGGCGTAATGCAACGTACTTGAACTACATCGACCTAATCTGGAGAGCAAAGTTGATGATTCCCAAAGCATTTGCGCACCAATGTGCGCCGGCCGAACCTAAAATTGGAGGTTTAAGCCGGTGGAAGTGGGTGTCAACTTATGCAAATGATTGTGTGAGCGTGGTGCAGTGGCTTACGCCCGGCCTAACTTCAACGGAACATGCGCAGTGATGTTTTAGCCGGAGCGGTTTCTTGTGCGCATGCGCGCATCTAGGTCGGCCGAACTTCCTGTTGTAGGCCGGCCTATTGGCTTGCATCGAGCGTATAAATACGGCCAGACATACATCCGACCGATGCAAAATTACATCCTGCTTCCCCCCCCCCCTGAGCTTGGTAATTTTGCCCCTGGCTTTGAACTTTGGATTAAGGATGTCTGCTCCCGTGGCTTCTCCAGTGGCTGCTCCAGTGGCTGCTCCTGTGGCTGCTCCTGTCAGCCATAGGAAGAAAAATGTTACACCCCAGGAGAGGGCTATTATCATATCTGGGATGGAGGAGTTTCATGAGTCCCTCCATGGCTCTGAAAGCAGAAACACCAGGAAGCAGGAGATCCTTGACACTATAGCCACCAGGGTCAGTGCCTTGCTAAGGATATTTCCAAAAAAATAAATGACATGCGGCTTCGGGTGCGGGAGAAGCTCGCTAAGATTTCCAAGCACAGGACTGGCACTGGGGGTGGACCACCCTGTGATGTGGAGCTGCCCCCGGAGGAGGAGAGGATTGCCCGGTGTCTGCACAGGGAGCAGGTGGAGGGCATTGAGGGGTTTGATTCCCGGCAAGAGGGCTTGAGGACAGGTAAGTGTGTTTTATATTTCCTATCTGGTGTGTAGCATGTGTGGGGTGGGTGGGGGAAGGGAACATGTGACAAGTGTGTGCATTCTGATGGTTGGGCCCTCTACCACCTCCACCCCCATGATTTGAAGCCCCTCTCCCTCACCCACCAGCAGGGCAACCACCACCAGGACCTCCCCATACACCCGCTCAGTTGCCTCTTCTGGCCCCAGGAAGGCGACCAAGAAGACCAGGGGTGTAGTGGGCGATGTCCATGACCAGATCGCCCAGGATCAGACAATGCAGACCCGGCATATGGGGGATATTGCTGGGGGTCTGCGTAAGATTTCGGGGGAAGCTGGACATCTGAGGGAGGCTGTGGAAGAGGTGAGCTGTAACAGCTCTGCTGTAGTCACCTGCATGGTAGACCTGCAGGCCACCACAGCCAACCTGGTCACCAAGGTGGATTGCCTTTGTGAGGCAGTCAAGGCAAATACCACCGCGGTACAGGCTGCCATACAGGAGGAGGGGAGACGGAGGCAGCGGTCTGAGAGGGCCAACCTCACAAGACAACTGAGGATGCAGGCCCAGACCAACCTCTTCCTCAGCAGGATAGCCGCTGCCTTGGAGGCCAGGCAGCCATCACCTGGCAGGAGTGGGCCACCTGCCGATGTGCCACCTCCCGATCTCCCACCCCCCACCACAGGCTCCGCCATGAGCCTCCTGCCGATCAACCCCCCCCACCACCCCAGGCTCCGCCCAGGCAGCTGAGGAGCCAATCTGCTGCCACCAGGCGAAGCCAAAGAAAGGCAAAATAAAAGCCTTTTTTTTTATTTGCTCAGGTCATGAGCTTTATTTTTTCTTTATTTGCTCAGGTCATGAGCTTTATTATTTCTTTATTTGCTCAGGTCATGAGCTTTATTATTTCTTTATTTGCTCAGGTCATGAGCTTTATTTGAGTTCTGCCTGCACACGGTGAGGAGTGCTGCTTCAGTGTGACTGGTGTGTGAATGGGGGGGGGGGTGTCACTCCTGCTGGCAAAGGGGTGTCACCCTCTGCCGTGTGAAAGGTGTATGAATGCACAGTGACATAATTGGAGCCTTGGCGTGGCGTTGCTGCTCCCAAGTCCCGTACGGTGTCTTTGGGTCTAATCCAATCAGATGAGGATGAGATGTGTCTGTGCTAGGGACCACAGTGATGTGCATGCGTGCATTCTCATTGTGCTATGATTAATGTGTGTTTTTAACATGTAAATAGCTCTTCTGTGAGGCGTCTTCTGATTGCGGCTCCCACAGCAGACGGGTTATCCTCAGTTATGGGGGGATTGTGTGGTTCGGGGGTCAGGTCATCACGTAGATCAATCTGCAGGCCCTTTCTCACGGCGTAGTTGTGCAGAATGCAACATGCCCCGATGATCTGGCACACAAAGTTTGGGGCATACAACAGGGTACCCCCAGACTTATCCAGGCATCGGAAACGGGACTTCAGGAGGCCAAAGGTGCGTTCCACCACTCCACGGGTACGTGCGTGTGCTTCATTGTATCTTCTCTCTCCTGGGGTTTGGGGAGTCCGGTATGGAGTCATGAGATGGGGTCCAAGTGCATATGCAGAGTCACCTGGAAGGGAAAAGACAGGAGGTTGTTAGTCGTGCATGTGCCCCTCGTGATGTCTGCATCATGGGGGGGGACAGTCATACCTGACACCCATGTGACTCACTAACCAGCCAGGTGTCCCCATACATGTTCTGGTCAAAATCTGTTGGGATGTCACTTCGACGGTATATGAAGCTGTCATGGCTGGACCCGGGGTGTTTGGCACGGACGTGCCATATGAGGCATTGGGCATCCACTATCACCTGTACATTGATTGAATGCCAGTGCTTCCTATTGCGGTAAATGTGCTCTGTCTCACGGGGGGGCCGTAGTGCCACATGGGTGCAATCAATGGCCCCCACAGTGCGTGGGAATCTGGCAATTCTATAGAAATCCTCCATTGCCTTCTGCTGCAGGTCCTCCTGGGTGGGTCGGATAAAGTGGTGGGACATGAGTCTGAGGATTGCGGGGATAACCTGGTGCACACATCTGCTCATGGTGGTTTGTGACATCCCAGCCACAGATCCACTTGTGCGCTGAAAAGAGCCACTGGCAAGGAAATGGAGTGTTGCCAGGACCTTGATCAGTGGCTGCAGTGCTTGTGAGCGGTGTGTTGGGCTGGTGATGTCATCCTGCAGGGTTCTGGTTAAATCCAGGATGGCTTCACGGTTGAATCTGTAGATGCGATACACCTCTGCTTCTCCCATGGCAAAGAGGTTCATGCGCGTTCGGTAGATCCGCTCCCGTGCCCTCCTACGAGTCCGTGGACCCATTAGTAGTGCTAGGAGCACGCCTGCCCCTGGCATGTTGGCACACAGATGTGTTGTCCTGCAAGTGTGGGTGCTCGGCTTGCTCAGCTCGTCCGTAACGCTGCTGCTGGAGCTGCTCTCCAGCAGACCTGTGTCCTGGTGCAAAGTTATTCCACCTTTTTGGTGGAATAAATTTAGGCCTGACTTAACACTTGCGCCCACCGGGCTTAGCCTAAGTCTGGCGCACTTTAATTCGCAAATCGCCGTATCTCCGCAATTTGCATATTTAAATAGGAAATCAATGCAAGCGGAAGATGCGTCGCGCCTAAATATGCACCCGGCTTAGAAAAGTTGCATTGGTCGAAAAAAGCCTATTTTCAGGCCTATCTTGTTCTGTGGGTACGGAACAAATGCGCGCCGGCGCATATTTACACCTTATCTGTAGATAAGCCGGCCTAACTCTTTCTGAATCTACCTAAAAGTGCTGGTGCTTGTGCCAAATCATCAAGGTGGAAGGTGCTGAAGAAAAGTAAAGGGTTCTGATTTCCTTTAAAATTGATGAGGGTGTTTCCTTACCTTACTGCTGTAAGGTAACAGTGTGTATACAATCTGTCTGGGCAGATACAGCAAAGAAGCTCCAGTCGTTTCCCAATATGATGTGTCCCAATAAGGTACAGCCTCTATCTGTGAACAGAATCCCCCTAGGGAGTCACATCTGGTGGACAATAGTGAAACTCACTCTGGGAAATAAATTTTCCAATAGTATAGTATAGTTTAGGGATTTTAATAGCAACAATAAAACATACACTATGGTACTCACAAAAGTAGCACGTAATCAGGCATAAAAACAAACGAGTGGCGAACTTGCAGACGTCATCTCCGGTACCTCTGATAGACTCTTATGCGTATTCGTCACGATCACGTGACTTCCTCAGGAGTCTATCAGAGGTACCGGAGGTGACGTCTGCGAGTTCGCCACTCGTTTGTTTTTATGCCTGATTACATGCTTCTTTTGTGAGTACCATAGTATATGTTTTATTGTTGCTATTAAAATCCCTAAACTATACTACACCATCTGCGTATTTATTTCCCCGAGTGAGGGTCACTATTGTCCACCAGATGTGACTAAGATAAAAAACCTTTTGTGTGTAGTAGCCTTCCCAGCACCCCCCAATTACCCATCTCTCTTCAGCAATGTCCACGAGTGTCTAAGCCGTCCAGGACACTCTTCCTGATTGGGCGAGACACAGTAGCGGTGCCATTAACTCCCGCGGCTGTCAAAGTCAGTCAGCCAATCAGGGGATAGAGGGGGCGAGTGTCTGAATGGATACACTAAGCTCTTTACAATCACTTTAATATCCTCTTGCTCACCTATAAGGCTCTTCATGGCTTGGCACCCCATTATCTCTCTTAAACTTTATCAACTTATTCCCCCACTCGTAACCTCCGCTCCTCAAATTCTGGTTTGCTATGTCTCCCCTCTACTCGCCTAGACTCCATGGAAGACATAGCCTTTTCCTGCTATGCTCCAAAACTCTGGAATTCACTTCCAAAGAACATCAGAGAGTCATCTTGTCTAAACAAATTTGAATCAAATTTAAAGTGGAGTTCCACCCAAAATTGGAACTTCTGCTTTAAGTGCAGGTGACCCCCTGACTGGTGGTGGTTGTCACATAGTCAACTTAAAGTGGATGTAAACCCACTCTCATTCTTTCTAAACTACTGACTCCCCGCCCACCTCTACACTCCCCTTGTCAACATGCATTTTGTCCTGTGTATTTCTTACACTAAATTCTGCTATGATCACTAACATCCAGTCAAAATCCAGAAAAGTAACCAAATGACTTCAGAAAAGGAGTGGGGGTGGGAATTAAAAAATAATGCTTGTCTCCAGGCTAGTGCATGAGACATGTAAATAACCTGTCATTCACAGCAAGGGGGAGGAACGGACGAGTTTTCTCCTGTTTGTCTGTTTATTTCACTGAAAAAAGAAGAGGATTGATCAGAGCTGGATTAACTATTTGTGGCAAGACTGGGCACAGATGATAGGAAATATTTTACTCTACAAAAAATCGGGTTTACATCCACTTTAAGATACTTGAGAAGTCATCTTTGGACACTTGTTGGTGTTTGCTGTTTTTACAAGTGAAGAATTTTTTTGTGAAATCTTTTGGACTATTCTTATCATCAATCTTAATTAGTACTTGTGTAATTTTTTAGTATTGTTTCTTTTATGTTTCTTACGCTGCACTGCCTTTTTACTAGTTTCATTTTGAGGATTTGATAATTTGACACTCAGTGTTTCCCCTGCTGTCTTAGGGTTTATCTGCGCACAGAGGCGGCTCTAGGCTTTGTGAGGCCTTAGGCAAAACCTAAAAAACAGAAAGTGTAGTGCTAAAAAATATGTGTGAATAGATTTAATAATTATAACAATGTGAATAATCATATAAGGATAACACCAAGTGGTCCAACTTCATAAATGGTGATAATTCATAAGAAAATTCATGTGTGAGGGATAAGTCTCAAAAAAAGTTCCAAATTCAAAAGTCCAAGTAAAAGTGACAAGTGTGGAAAATGAATTGGGAAATTGATAGTAGATCCACCACCAGAATGTGAATGGGAGGCTTACCGGAAAACGTGGACCCAAATAAGCATATACTTAGTGAGTCATATTGGCTTAAATGGTGATGGTATCCAGACTCCAAAACCGTTTAGGATGGCAGACAATGGGATGGAATTTCCAAGAGTATCCACTCCGTAAACAGTAGATCATATAATAAATGATGATGCCAAACGTAGACAATGATGACCATGGGCAATTTCAGTAGTCATAAAATGGCAATAGCGATAGAGCAGTAGGGTCAGCATGGAGTCCCGACGCGTTTTGATCAATCAATTGTCATCTGGGGCGCTGACCTACTGCTACAAATGACCCAAATATATAGATGTGCCCCCATACCTTAATAATGGCACCGGCTGTTAGCTGCTTCAGTAATCAGACATCACTTCCGGGTTCAGAAGTATGGCGATGCTGGCGTGCACTCCAAGCCTTTAGAATGAGAGATAGTCTGGAGCGCAGAGCAGAACGTCCGGACGTACGAACGTCACGTGGTTCGTCCCGCACATGCGCACAGAGACCATCACCAAGCCTCATTCTCGCTGCGGGACCAAATCATGTGATCCCCAACAGACAGCGCGCATATACGATGGGAAAAACAGCATATATAGTTACATAGTTAGTCAGGTTGAAAAAAGACACAAGTCCATCCAGTTCAACCACAAAAAATAAAAAAACAAAATAAAAAACACAGTAAAATCCTATACACCCAACTCCATACCCACAGTTGATCCAGAGGAAGGCAAAAAACCCCAGCAGAGCATGATCCAATTTGCTACAGCAGGGGAAAAAATTCCTTCCTGATCCCCCGAGAGGCAATCGGATTTACCCTGGATCAACTTTACCTACAAATCTTAGTACTCAGTTATATATATTCTGTACATTTAGGAAAGAATCCAGGCCTTTCTTAAAGCAATCTACTGAGCTGGCCAGAACCACCTCTGGAGGGAGTCTGTTCCACATTTTCACAGCTCTTACTGTGAAAAAACCTTTCCGTATTTGGAGGTGAAATCTCTTTTCCTCTAGACGTAAAGAGTGCCCCCTTGTCCTCAGCGTTGACCGTAAAGTGAATAACTCAACACCAAGTTCACTGTATGGACCTCTTATATATTTGTACATGTTGATCATATCCCCCCTTATTCTCCTCTTCTTAAGAGTGAATAAATTCAGTTCCTCTAATCTTTCCTCATAGCTGAGCTCCTCCATGCCACTTATCAGTTTGGTTGCCCTTCTCTGCACTTTCTCCAGTTCTCCGATGTCCTTTTTGAGAACTGGTGCCCAAAACTGAACTGCATATTCCAGATGAGGTCTTACTAATGATTTGTACAGGGGCAAAATTATATCTCTGTCTCTGGAGTCCATACCTCTCTTAATACAAGAAAGGACTTTTGCTTTGGAAACCGCAGCTTGGCATTGCATGCCATTATTGAGCTTATGATCAACTAAAACCCCCAGATCCTTCTCCACTACAGATCCCCCCAGTTGTACTCCCCCTAGTATGTATGATGCATACATATTCTTAGCCCCCAAGTGCATAACTTTACATTTATCTACATTAAACCTCATCTGCCACTTAGTCGCCCAATTAGACAGAGCATTGAGGTCGGCGTGTAAATTGGAGACATCCTGCAAGGACGTTATTCCACTGCATAGCTTGGTGTCATCTGCAAAGACAGAAATGTTACTTTTGATCTCAGACCCAATATCATTTATAAATCTATTGAAAAGTAAGGGTCCCAGCACTGAACCTTGGGGTACACCACTGATAACCTTGGACCATTCAGAGTAAGAATCATTAACCACGACTCTCTGAATTCTGTCTTTCAGACAGTTTTCTATCCATTTACAAACTGATATATCCAATCCTGTAGACCTTACACATGAGCCGTATGTCTATATATCCTAATAAAGACATAAGTGGAAGGGGGACCTAAAGCCAATATGAATTAAATCAATATTGGAATCCTAGTAATTACAAAAAAAGGCCTAATGTGGATGGTTCACACTAGCTGGACAATAAAAATAATAATGATTCTTGTCCTAAACTGAACCAGTGAATAGTATATCGGGCAAGAAAGGAGAAAATTTGCCAGTATATACAACTATACAGGTTTGACCACAAATAAATGTGCAATGACTGGCAAATATATAAAACAAAAACATACAAAATATTAAAATCGTTTTAATATAAAAAATATACATAGAAAAATATTTTGAATAATTAAAATAGCCAATATGCATATATGGAGCCATGATTGAGTAGGGAAACGCATCACCACAGACATTAAGATTTGTTGATAAATGCATTTATGTCCCATTCGACATTGAGGCCATATGGGACATAAGTGCGTAACTCATAAATCCAATATACCTCAAGTCGGGACACTCCTCTCAGCTGGAACTGAGGGGTTGAAAAGTGAAGGGTTAGAAAGACCTGAATGAACAGTCCCCGATGTTGCAGCTCGCTCCATAAAAGGTGATGTGTTTGAAATGAAATGTTGATGAATATTGATTTTCCAGACAAATTTATGGACATCAATAAAGGTGTCAAATTTGCTTAATTTGTTAGGGGGAGCGAATTTGAGACCCTTGTCCAAGACAACAAGTTCATCAGTGGTAAGTTCCTTACCACTGAGATTGAACAGTCCTAAACCTGTTACATTTTTCTCTTTTTTCCTTTGATGTCTCCTACCTCCCCTGTTACCTCTCTTGGGTCCGAAGGCCTTTTTTGGCCTCTCCTGCCCCAATGAAAATCCTTATTGGACTGATTATCTGGACCATGGTGATCATAATTGGAATGAGGTCGTTGATAACCCATGGGGCCACCTTGTGTATCCTGTAAAGGTAAAAACCTATTGTTGGTATACACAGGAGGGTAATGATAAGGATACTGGGCAGTCACATACGGGGTCACATAACCATCAGTCCTCCTAGGCGACTCATTATAGTCATGGTAACCCTGGTTTTGATAAACTTGCTATGGCTATTGCCATTTTATGACTACTGAAATTGCCCATGGTCATCATTGGCTACGTTTGGCATCATCATTTATTATATGATCTACTGTTTACGGTGTGGATACTCTTGGAATTCCATCCCATTGTCTGCCATCCTAAACGGTTTTGGAGTCTGGATACCATCACCATTTAAGCCTATATGACTCATTAAGTATATGCTTATTTGGGTCCACGTTTTCCGGAAAGCCTCCCATTCACATTCTTTTGGATTTGGAACTTTTTTTGAGACTTATCCCTCACACATGAATTTTCTTATGAATTATCACCATTTATGAAGTTGGACCACTTGGTGTTATCCTTATATGATTATTCACATTGTTATAATTATTTCATCTATTCACACATATTTTTAGCGCTACACTTTCTGTTTTTTGTTTGTTTGCCTGCAGAATTGATCTGATTCTGTGGTGTTGGCTGCCATTTATATGTTTATTAAGGTAGCGCGGTGATATATATACTACAGTATATATTTTTCTTTGGCACAATTTTTAGATCACCTCACTGCAGCCACCTTTCCTGTATCCATACCTATTTTTTGTCTATTTTCATTATGGACATTTTTGACTATAGAGCCCAACGTACAGTCAATACTGATGGTGTCTTTTCTGTCATAGACAATGACACCGAAATAGGAGGCATGTTCTTGAGACTCAAGAACACCATGGTCTCTGAACTGCATTTGCAGTGGGACATTGTCTTCCTACAACAATATATTACGGAAGGTATGGTTCCTAGGAGTCTTAGATGGGAGGTACAGCCCCAACAGGGTGACCTTGATCTAGACTCCTGGTACCGCTATTTCAATGAAGCGGGCACTAGCTTCTTGGGTTTTTTAATTTCCCACAAAAAAGCTAGACTTCAGGTGCTTGACCGAGAAATTAAGGAGTTGAAGGATAAATTGTTGAACTCCAAGAATTCCACTGAGTACAATTCCCTCTCTTCCAATCACATTTGGAGAAGGAAGATAGGGATCAAAAAAACAAAAAACACAAAAAGTACTCCAGGGACGCTGGAGACTATAAAACTAGGACTGTTTTTAACTGGCAGAAGGCATTGGGGGCTTCAGCTAACCCTGAATCCTCCTCTGTGACTAACATGGGTGATAGCCATTCTGATGGCCACACGACTAGTTTACATCGACCCAACCAGGCACATCCCAAACCCCCGCCCCCCCCCCCCCCAAGAGGTCCACCTCCAAGAGTGAGACATCCTAGTTTTGGCACTCCAGTCAGAAATCACCCTAATAATCATAACTGAAAAGGGGGTAGAGGTCGTTCTAGGGGTCGCACCTGATCCTGGGACCCCTGTTTATCAAAACCAGGGTTACCATGACTATAATGAGTCGCCTAGGAGGACTGATGGTTATGTGACCCTGTATGGGGCTGCCCTGTATCCTTATCATTACCCTCCTGTGTATACCAACAATAGGTTTTTACCTTTACAGGATATACAAGGTGGCCCCATGGGTTATCAACGACCTCATTCCAACTATGATCACCATGGTCCAGATAATCAGTCCAATAAGAATTTTCATTGGGGCGGGAGAGGTCAAAAAAGGCCTTCGGACCCAAGAGAGGTAACAGGGGAGGTAGGAGACATCAAAAGAAAAACAGGTTTAGGACTGTTCAATCTCAGTGGTAAGGAACTTACAACTGATGAACTTGTTGTCTTGGACAAGGGTCTCAAATTCGCTCCCCCTAACAAATTGAGCAAATTTGACACCTTTATTGATGTCCATAAATTTGTCCGGAAAATCAATATTCAGCGACATTTCATTTCAAACACATCACCTTTTATGGAGCGAGCTGCAACATCGGGGACTTTTCATTCAGGTCTTTCTAACCCTTCACTGTTCAACCCCTCAGTTCCAGCTGGGTCTTCTGTTAATGTGTTCAAGGATCTAGTTCTTAAAGATCTGGAATCCTTGACCGTTAAGAAATATTATAAACATTCAATACCCAAAGAAGGTTTCCAATCTCTGTGCAACCGCAAAGATCTTATCGTGCGCCCTGCCGATAAGGGGGAGGCATAGTTATTATGGACAAAACCAATTACATCAAAGAGATGAATCGCATTTTGGATGATTCAGATACTTACCAAGTATTACCCAACAATCCCACCAACACTAATAAAAAATAATTGGTCAATATAGTGTCGAGGGGCTACAGTTCATTCATCTTGAACAAGTAAGAAAAGGCCTACTTAGTGCCTGCAGCTCCTAAGATTCCAACCATATACCATCTACCTAAGATCCACAAGGATCCGTTGAATCCACCTGGTAGACCTATTGTAAGTGGAATCGATTCGATCACATCACGAATAGGTCGTTATATCGATTTCTACTTACAACCTTTGGACAAATCAACACCATCCTACCTCAAGGACACCACCTCTACCATTAAACTCCTAGAAGGGATCAAGGTAAAGGGTGACTATCTTCTTGCTACTGCTGATGTGGCATCCCTATATACCTGTATTCCCCAGCATCTTGGGGTTGAAGCTGTTAAACTCTTTCTGAATCGTGAACATTCCATCACTGAGGTACAAAAATCGTTCATTGTAGAGTTGTTGGAATTTGCAACCACCCATAATTACTTCTGGTTTGACCAGAAGTTTTTCCTTCAGAGACGTGGCGTGGCTATGGGGGCCAAGTTTGCACCCAGCCTCGCCAATCTCTGTATGGCCAAGTGGGAGGAGGACGTTGTCTATCATGACAAGCACCCATCCCTTGTCTTATGGGCCAGGTATATAGACGATGTCCTCCTCTTATGGGATGGTCCACGTGAGAGTCTGGAAGAATATTTTTTATTCTTGAATGCCAATGAACGTGGCATTTCATTTTCTTTTGATTGCAGTCCTTTAAAGATCACTTTTTTGGACCTTGAGATTGAACTTGAATCCAGACGTTTTTAAATTCCAGACACACTTCAAAGCCACTGACAGGAATAGTTTTATTCCTACTGACAGTTGCCACCATAAATCCTGGCTCAATTCAGTTTCGCGTAGTCAGTTCCTCCGGTTACGGAGGAACTGTACTAATGACAACACCTATTTCTCACAAGCATCAATGCTTAAACAAAGATTTGTCGAGAAGGGTTATGACGTCTCATCCGTGGACGTGGAATTACAAAAAGTGGCACTAATTGAAGGTAATTCCCTTTTGATAGAGAAGCCTCCGCGAGAAAGGGATGATTCCTTTAAATTTGCTATGGTCACCGCATTTTCCAATCAGCATAGAGACATCAAAACCATCATTGACAAGCATTGGAATGTACTTAGGAATGACAAAGTCCTGGGGCCTAACTTGCCAGAACGGGGCAAAGTCATTTTTAAGGGAGCACCGACACTGAGAAACAGTATTGCCCCCAATGTTGTCTGATTCTGTGGTGTTGGCTGCCATTTATATGTTTATTAAGGTAGTGCGGTGATATATATACTACAGTATATATTTTTCTTAGGCAAAACCTAGCCATGAGGCCCCACTCTGGGAAAAATAATTAAAGCGATAAAAAATGTAACTATATAAATTGCATAGATGAATAGGGTAAAACTCCTGCGCTGTCTGTGAATGGGAAGGGGAGGGGGAAGGGGAATGAAGTCACGTGGTATGACGTTACGCGTCGGGATTGGAGCGCTGGACATACTCTAGCACCTCACGGACGGCAAACGAGTTCGCTACTCGTGGATAATATGCACCGTCTACCTGCTTAAATGTGAGATTTTATGCTGTTTTAATAAAAGGAGAAGGAGAAGCAGGACACTGACGAGCTCGCTGCTCGTGGAGATAAGCCCTTTATCATTTCACTTTATGTAAGTGCATCTAATGCTGGCTGCGTGCTAGGCTCCCTGGTAGGGATGAGCCGAACATACCCGGGTTCGGTTCGCACCAGAACGTTCGAACAGACCGTGGGTTCACATGAACATTTAGAACCCCATTGAAGTCTATGGGACTCGAACGTTCGAATTCAAAAACGATAATTTTAAAGACCAATATTCAATTTAATGTTGGAAAACGTCTTTCAGAACCCGGGTCTTGCCCCAGGGAACATGTATCAATGGAATTTTTTTTTTTAAAACAGCCGTTTTTCCGGAGCAGCGATCTTAATGATGCTTAAAGTGAAAAAAAATGAAAAATTCCTTTAAATATCACACCTGCTGTGTGTCTATAGTAGTGGCACGTGTTTAGAAATGTCCCTGCACAACATGAAATTATTATAAGAACAAAGTAATTTAATACTGCTTGCGCAAGTGCTGTGTGGCAACAATATCTCGATTATTTTTTTGTGAAAGCAAAATTGTAGAAAAAAGGGCACCCCTCAAACATACTGTAATTGGAGCGCAACAAAGAGCCACGTGCAAAGTCCATTATTCCACGTAGGGTGTGCTCCAACATGTGAATAAGCGGGACAGTCTCACTGATGCATGCACTGTCACTGCACACCATCCTCGTGGCCTCCTCAAATGGTGACAGGACAGTGCATGCATCCCTGATCAAGACCCACTGGCGTGGTGAAAAAAAACCAAGCTCCCCTGAGCCAGTTCTGCTGCCATATTGGCACAGGTACTCATTGATGGCCCTCTGCTGCGTGTGCAGCCGATGCAGCATGGCCAACGTAGAGTTCCATCTGGTGGGCATGTCACAGATTAGGCGGTTCTTGGGCAGGTTGTATTCCCTCTGGAGGTCTGTCAGCCGAGCAGTGGCATTATATGACCTCCGGAAATGCACACAGACTTTCCTGGCCTACTTCAGGACATCCTGTAAGCCTGGGTACCTGCCCAAGAACTGCTGCACCACCAAATTGAGAACATGCGCAAAACAGGGCACATGGGTGAGTTTTCCCTGTCGCAGGGCAGAGAGGAGGTTGGTGCCATTATCGTTGACCACAATTACAGGCTTCAGCTGGCGTGGCGTCAACCACCTCTGAGCCTGCCCCTGCAGAGCTGAAAGAACCTCTTCCCCAGTGTGGCTCCTGTCTCCCAAGCACACCAGCTCTAGCACCGCATGGCATCTCTTGGCCTGCATTCCTGCGTAGCCCCTCGTATGCCTACGGAGCATGGCTGGTTCTGAGGAAACATCACCACAGGAAGAGGCCACAGAGGTAGAAGAAGAGGAGGGGTGGAGGAGAGAGGTGTGTCACAAGCAGTAGTAGTGTTTTGGAGGCGTGGTGGTGGAACAACCTCCAAAACTACTGTACCTTGCCCTGCGTCCTTCCCAGCTGCCAGCAGAGTCACCCAATGGGCCGTAAAAGACAGGTAACGTCCCTGTCCATGCCTGCTGGACCATGAGTCAGCGGTAAGATGCACCTTACCACTGACCGCCCTGTCCAGCGAGGCATGGACATTGCCTTCCACATGCCGGTAGAGAGCCGGAATCGCCTTCCGTGAGAAAAAGTGGCATTTGGGTACTTGCCACTGAGGTACTGCACATTCCACAAACTCACGGAAGGGGGCAGAATCTACCAACTGAAAAGGTAACAGTTGAAGTGCTAGCAATTTTGCTAAGCTAGCATTCAACCGCTGGGCATGAGGATGGCTGGGAATGTACTTCTTTCAGTGCTGCAGCAGCTGGGGCAGGGAAATTTGTCTGGTACTATCAGTAGATTGCCCGCATGTACTACCACTACTAGGTTGTGACACACCTATTTCTACAACTTCAGTGCAGGCTTCAGAGAGGACTGGGGCTCTAGTGGGGTTGGAGGTCACAGAAGGGCAAGGGGAGGTACGCTTTGGTCATTGGTGTGGGTCTTTCTGGTATGCTTGCCAACGAGCTGCATGGCAGCTCGACATATGTCTGGACAAGCATGTGGTGCCCAAGCGGGTGATGTTTTGGCTACGCGAGATACGCTTGAGACATATGTTGCAAACAGCAAAGGTACGATCTGATGGACATGTTTCAAAAAAGGCCCACACCAAAGAACTTTTGCTGTACCGTTGAGACACAGCAGTGCCACGTAATGCAGTTGGTGTGCTGCCCTTAAGCTGACCCCTGGAGGGCATCCTGCCTCTTTGGAGATGTGCCTGTGCCTCGTCCTCCTCCTCCTCCTCCTCTTCCTCCTCCTCTCTCCTATCAGGCACCCAGGTAGAGTCAGTGACCTCATCATCCCCTCCCTCCTCATCATCACTGTCGACAACCTGGCAGTATGCTCCAGCTGGGGGAACATCACTCCCAGATTGTTGTCCCTCTCGGCCACCCCCTCTCCCTGGGCTCACATCAATGCCTTCCTCTATCGGAGTCTTCAAAACGCTGCGCATCTTCGTGCAGCATGTACCCAACACTGTGTTGAAACAGTTCGGGGGACTCCTCAGGAGGACATGGTGGGACTAGGGAAGGATTGTGTGAAGCCATTGTGCAGAGGGAAGAGGAGCCTTGGCAGCTGATTTGCCAGACAAACTATGATCAGTCTGTGTGAGAGAGGATGAGGAGGATGAGGACGGCTTGGTCATCCACTCCACTAATTTCTCTGCATGTTGAGGCTCAACACGGCCAGCTCCCGAAAAGAAGGATGAGCGGCCACGGCCACGTGCTGAAGAGGATGCACCACATCCACCACCAGTGTTACCTCTAGATGCAGAGCCTGCTTGCCCTCGTGATTCTCTGCCTCTCTTTGTCCTTCCAGCCATATTTATGCGTTCAGGTGCTATGTAACTGCACACGCGCAGTAAGAGCGACTGCGTTCAGGTGCTATGTAACAAAATAGACGCAGTGACACCAACTGCGTTCAGGTGGTATTAAACAGCACCCGCGCAGTAAGAGCGACTACGTTCAAGTGCTATGTAACAGCACACACACAGTGACACCAACTGCAGTTAGGTGGTATTAAACAGCACCCGCGCAGTAAGAGCGACTGCTTTCTAGTGCTATGTAACAGCACACACGCAGTGACACCAACTGCAGTTAGGTGGTATTAAACAGCACCCACGCAGTAAGAGCGACTGCTTTCTAGTGCTATGTAACAGCACACACGCAGTGACACCAACTGCGTTTAGGTGGTATTAAACAGCACCCGCGCAGTAAGAGCGATTGCGTTCAGGTGCTATGTAACAAAACAGACGCAGTCACACCAACTGCGTTCAGGTGTTAGTAAACTTCACACGCGCAGTAAGAGCGACTGCGTTCAGGTGTTATGTAACAAAACAGACGCAGTGACACCAACTGCGTTCAGGTGTTAGTAAACTACACACGCGCAGTAAGAGCGACTGCGTTCAGGTGCTATGTAACAAAATAGACGCAGTGACAACAACTGCGTTCAGGTGGTATTAAACTGCACACGCGCAGTAAGAGTGACTACGTTCAAGTGCTATGTAACAGCACACACGCAGTGACACCAACTGCAGTTAGGTGGTATTAAACAGCACCCACGCAGTAAGAGCGACTGCTTTCTAGTGCTATGTAACAGCACACACGCAGTGACACCAACTGCAGTTAGGTGGTATTAAACAGCACCCACGCAGTAAGAGCGACTGCTTTCTAGTGCTATGTAACAGCACACACGCAGTGACACCAACTGCGTTTAGGTGGTATTAAACAGCACCCGCGCAGTAAGAGCGATTGCGTTCAGGTGCTATGTAACAAAACAGACACAGTCACACCAACTGCGTTCAGGTGGTATTAAACTGCACACGTGCAGTAAGAGCGACTGCGTTCAGGTGCTATGTAACAAAACAGACGCAGTGACACCAACTGCGTTCAGGTGTTAGTAAACTGCACACACGCAGTAAGAGCGACTGCGTTCAGGTGCTATGTAACAAAATAGACGCAGTGACACCAACTGTGTTCAGGTGGTATTAAACTGCACCCGCGCAGTAAGAGCGACTGCGTTCAAGTGCTATGTAACAGCACACACGCAGTGACACCAACTGTGTTTAGGTGGTATTAAACAGCACCCGCGCAGTAAGAGCGACTGCGTTCAAGTGCTATGTAACAGCACACACGCAGTGACACTAACTGCGTTTAGGTGGTATTAAACAGCACCCGCGCGGTAAGAGCGACTGCATTCAGGTGCTATGTAACAGCACACAGACAGTGACACCAACTGCGTTTAGTTGCTATTAAACAGCACACGCACAGTAGGAGCGACTGCGTTCAGGTGCTATGTAACAGCACATGCGCAGTGACACCAACTGCGTTTAGTTGGTATTAAACAGCACACACGCAGTAAGGGCGACTGCGTTTCTGTGCAATTCAATAGCCCACTTGCATTAACAGCGACTGCATTTCTGTGCAAATAAATTGCACACGTGCAGTAACAGGTAATGCGTGTATGTGCAATTAACTAGCACACGTTGAATAACACGGAGTACTATGTTTAAGCTAATCCCTAATGCAGGCAATACAACACGTTAGAGCACTGCATGAAGAACAATCTCCTGCCTGACAGATACTAATAGCAGATCTAGCTGAGTTATACAGTTTATAAATATAATGACAACTCCTAGGGATGTGAATATATTCTCTACAAACTGTAGATTTAACTATACTGACTAGCCTTTCTGCTCTATCTATCTATCTATCTATCTATCTATCTATCTATCTATCTAAAAAGACACTGTGGGCCAAATCCACAAAGATCCGGCGTAACTTATTTTTTTCCATTTAAGTTACACTGCCTTAAAATTTCTATCTAAGTGCCCGATCCACAAAGCACTTACCTAGAAATTTTGGGCTGTGTAACTTAAATTACGCCGGCGCAAGGCGTTCCTATTTTCATGGGGGCGATTCCCATTAAAATTAGGCGCGCTCCCGCGCCGGCCGTACTGCGCATGCTCGTGACGTAATTTTCCCGACGTGCATAGCGCCAAATTACATTACGCCGAGCTTTGTGGATTGCGACGGGTCAATAAAGTTGCGTCGGGAAAAAAAAAAGATACGACGGGAAAAAGAAAAATCTTAATTAAAAAAAAATTGCGTCGCTGGACAGAAAGGTCAGCTTTTACATGGTGTACTAACTTTACACCTTGTAAAAGCAGCCCTAATTTTGCGTATGCAAACTAAAACTTACGGAGAAAAAACGAAGCTGAAAAGCTTCGTGGATCTCCGTAAGTGCTAATTTGCATACCCGAGGCGGCATTTCGACACAAAATGCCCCCAGCGGCGGATGCGGTACTGCATCCTAAGATCCGGCAGTGTAAGTCCCTTACACATGCCGGATCTTCTGCCTAACTATGGAAAACTGATTCTGTGGATCAGTTCCATAGTTAGGAACAGGGATATGACGGCGTAACAGCAGTTACGCCGTCATATCCCTTTTGTGGATTTGGCCCTGTGTCTCTATCTACTGTATCTCTCTCTCTCTAACTGTCTGACTGCTCCTCTCTTTCACAAAGCCGGAACACACTACACGAGGCCGCCTTGCAGGCTGCCTTTTATAGTGTGGGGCGTGTACTAAACCCCCCCAGAGCCATAATTGGCCAAAGCCAGCCTGGCTTTGGCCAATTATCGCTCTTCGTTTTTTGCGTGCTGTGATTGGCCAAGCATGCGGGACATACAGCATGCTTGGCCAATCATCAGCGCTCAACGCCGCAGTGAATTATGTGACGTTTTGCGTCATTCGAATTTGGCACGAACGACCCGTTTTGTTCGAGTTTCGACGAACGGTCGAACGACCGATGTTCGAGTCGAACATACGTTCGTATCGAACGCGAAGCTCATCCCTACTCCCCAGTATACCAGTATTACACCATCTTGCTGTGTGTTATTTCCTTGCATGTACTGCCCTGTATTGGGACCTTAAGAACAACATCTGTTACAAGACCAGACCTTCATATGCTGTGAGGTGAGCTGCTGGGACCACTAGAGGTGTGTGTGATACTTCAAGGTGTGTGGCTTGCCTTTCTCACAAGATTCGGCTGCGGGGTCTTCTTCCATTTGAGTGTTTTCTCTTCTTCCATCCATCAGTTGAATCAGACTTAGAGCCCATTCACACCTATGCGACAAGTAACGCCGCGTACGCGGCGTATTTTGCCGCGATTTGTTTAATTTTTTTTTTTAACAAGACATTGCATTGATGTCTATGGCCGAACGCCAATGCCGCCTGAAAAAAAGGGTCCGGGACTTGTTTTCAGGCGGCAGGCGTATGGCGTTTCGGCATTCGGCGTTCGATGTGAACCATCTCATAGCCATCAATGCAAATTCGCCCCTCCGGCGTATCGAGCGTCGGGCGTTTTGTCGCCTAGGTGTGAATTAGGGTGCCCACGTGTCCCGGATTGCCCGGGACTGTCCCTTAATTGGCATCTGTGTCCCTGGTCCCGGATGCCTTCATTGCGGGACAATACAGTGTCCCGGAATGAAGCACTGGGTAAAGTCATGATGAATTTGGCAGAGTCTGAGCCGCGGTAGCGCTGTCTGCAGCATGCAAAACCACCTCCACCTGATTTTAATTGTGCTCACTGGTTGCTACAGCCGCTTGGCGTGTAGCAACCAGTGACATCACGGCTGCAGTGCACCCCCTCTGTGTTCAGAACTGAAAGCGCGGGAGGATTTCACTTCCTCCTCCAACCTCCGCGCTTCTGCTCTGTCTGCCTCCTGGGACCCAAAGCAGCTGAGCTCCGAGGCTGCCCTTTATACCAGAGAGGGACAGCTTCACAGCATCTGATCTGAGAGGGAGAGCAGCAGCAGCATCTGAGAAGAACAGATAGTGGGGGCCCCGGGGAGCAGCAGGAGGCTGACTGGAAGGAACAGCAAGAGAGGGAGTGAGAGAAGACCTGAGCAGCAGTGACATCCTCCCAGAGGAGCCTGCACACCTTCCCCCAACGTCTGCTCCAGCTGTGCCTATCATCAAGAAGGCTGACAGAGAGGACAAGGATGGTCTGGAGGTAGGTGAATACATCACACACACCTACCCACAGACAGGGGCTGGGACAGGGGGTACAGGAAGGACTGCAGGCCAGCTTAGGGGGTCAATTTCACTTACCACCCCCCCTCTCTCTCTCCCATCCCCCTTTCTCATCCACCTCTCTCTCTCTCCCATCCCCCTCTCTCTCATCTACCCCTCTCTCTCTCTTCCATCCCTCTCTCTCTCTTCCATCCCCTCTCTCT